>NC_084760.1:63860866-64478366 GCF_028858725.1 Colius striatus | reverse complement strand
AGAATGCTTAATTCCTGGAAGAGATGAGACTTTCTATACTTTGTTTTTTAGCTCTAATTATTTCCCATCCAAAAAAAGGTCAGGAGGAAAGAAACGGGATAAAAGACTAAATTTTTATTTTCCTCTCCAATCTTCCACAGTATGAGAGTACATACATGAGAAAACAACTGGTTTTAAATAGTCTGAACTAACAGTGGCAACAACCAAAATACTGGAGGGTATGGTTTAGGAAAACAGTCAACGGTGTTAGAACCCATGGATGACTCTTCCAAACAAGGTTTGGGGTTAAATGTCAGATTGTACATTGGAGAATTCCATTCCCCGTCAGCATCTATTTTGTGCTTGTTTGGAAACAGTCTGAGGATTAATACTGGGATATCCTTTTTCACAAAATATGTAACAGTACTTCCTTTTTATCGAATTTGGCAATACTGAGAGCCAAGAAATATCCCTTTTACTGAATGCTCTTTTTATTGAGATTATAGCAAAACATCCCTCTAGAAGTTGATTTTGTGTGGATACACACATATATTTTGTGTGGACTAGCAAAAATTCCAATTTATATTTAGTGATATTCCTTTTGATTTCCCATTGGTTTCTATGTTTCTAAATTAGTGAAGCATTAAATGCCTACAAGTTAAATGTTAATGCCTTCTGAATTACACCAGATCTAAAAATTATTTCAAAGTGGGGAATGGGAAATAATTTATATACAAAACCAGAATTTAATATATTGATATATTTTCATGGTATAGGCTGAACAGGTATTAAAATTGTTGTTATTAGTCACTGCAAGTGGTTAAACATTGTATTCTTCAGATCATCTATGGATTAATCACTGTTTTTGTTTTCAGTCACTTTTTGCTCAAGCAGATATAATATGTATTAAATTTATTGTGGCACACTAGTGTTTGTAAGAGATAACAAATAGATAATTTTTACCAGAAACCTAAGTTTGAACAAAGACTGGTTTAGGGAAGCAAGTTCATAAAGCCTGTGAGCTTGCAGTACAGGGGAAAGAATTCATCATTTTCTGAACCAGAAAGCACATTCATCGTTCCCAGAGTCAGCAGTGCAGATACGTGCAATTTACATATTAATGTCCAAGCTGCTGAAAAAATGTCACCCTTAAGGCTTCTTTTTTTTTTTTTTTTTTTTTTTTTTTGAGGGAATCACATAAAAGCAGCTGCAAAACACAACTAAAAAAATCGCTTGACTGTAACCCATTTGCCATACTCCGAAGCCCAAAATTAGCAGGGAGATAATACAGTGATGCACTAAGGTTGCCTTAACATGGCATGCCTAAAAAAGTCATCTTGACAATTAGATTGTTAAAACGTGAGGTCTAATTCAGTGCCATTTTAGTTAATGATGCAAAAGTTGTGGCAGGTAAGTTGAATGCAGTATTTTATAGTCTACTTTTGTTAGTTGATGAAACAGGTACAAAAATGAGCCTCGATGATGCAGGTCCCCTGACTTGAGTCTCTTTTAGCATGGAACAGGTTTTGGCTTTATAAGCACCATAGATCCAAATGCCTGAGGTTTTGGGTTTATTTTCCTTCGAGGTAACAGTTCCTTGGCAACTCACCATGCCTTTTCTGAACACTTTGCATAAGAAACAGCAGGACATCTGAGTACTTAGTACAATAGACTTCCCCTTCAGAGAAAATGTCATGTGTCACAATCAAGATATAGTAATGTATATCTTTTATACACACACATACATATGTTGACTAATTACTAGTTAATTTGTTGTCTGGCTGGGGGCTGAAAGAAAATGAGAATTCACAGAAGCACACTGAAAAAGAAGTGCTGTATTCAGAAAATAACATGGAAAACCATTCAGCTTGCTAATATGCACATCGCTCAAGTAAAATATTATCTTAATAAAGGAGCTAAGAACCCACTTGTGTCCCTCTAGATGTAAAAAAAATCTAGTTTATTATTTTAGCTCTAGTTTATGCTAGAATTACTCATTTAAATTACTGATGTAATAAAAACAACTCCTGCATAGCTCAGTGAGTAAAATCACAACAATAACAGTTAAGGTCTGGAATCTAAATGAGGGTAACACTGTCTAAACACTGTCTAAAGATCGATGTTCTTTCATCTAATGCTTTATCCATGTATTTCTGCTTAAACAATGGCAAATGCAGCCATTAGTCATTCCTCTCACAGCCATGATGCTCAAAATTTTCAAAATTGCCTTCTACTTGATGGATGCTGAACTGGCTCCCCACGGCGTTGACATCTTGACAATAGAAAGTAGGTGCCTGGG
Organism: Colius striatus; assembly: GCF_028858725.1. Classification (NCBI taxonomy): domain Eukaryota; kingdom Metazoa; phylum Chordata; class Aves; order Coliiformes; family Coliidae; genus Colius; species Colius striatus. Next base: position 64,476,088 of record NC_084760.1, on the reverse strand, counting down.
AAAATTTTTGTACCTATAGTATGGTCTTCCCTCCAACCCACATACTGTCCACCTCTTTACAAAAGCCCCTTCCTCTCTTGATCCTCAGTGTGACGTGGAGACCCCTGTCCCATAGCCTTCATCACATCCCAACTAACCTCAGCACTGTTCCCCATGGTGCTCAGGGCAATGTGAGGATACCTTGTTGAGCCTCATGAAGTTCCTCTTTGCCCAGGCTTGAGAATTTGGTATAGATGAACTTCATGAGGTTCGACATGAGCAGATGCAGAGTCTGGGAATGAACAACCTCATGCACCAGTACAGGCTGGGGGTTGACCTGCTGGAGAGCAGCTCTGCAGAGAGAGACCTGGGAGTCCTGGTTGGTAATAAACTAACCATGAGCCAGCAATGTGCCCTCGTGGCCAAGAAGGCCAATGGCATCCTGGGATGCATCAAGATGGGTGTGGCCAGCAGGTTAAGGGAGGTTCTCCTGCCCCTCTAATCTGCCCTGGTGAGGCCTCATCTGCAGTCCTGTGTCCAGTTCTGGGCTCCCCAGCTCAAGAGGGACAGAGAACTTTTGGAGAGAATCCAGCGTAGGGCCCCCAAGGTAATCAGGGGACTGGAAAGCTGCTAGACCTGGAGCTGTTTAGCATGGAGAAGAGAAGACTGAGGGTGGATCTTATCAACACTTATGAATATCCAAACAATGGATATCAAGAGAATGGGGTAACACTTTTTTCTGTAGTGTCCAGTGATAGGACTATGGGTAATAGGCACAAGCTGGAATACAGGAAATTCCACTTGAAGCTTCTCTCCTCTGAGGGTGAGGGAGCCCTGGCACAGGCTACCCAGGGAGAGTGTGGAGTCTCCTTCTCTGGAGGCTTACAAAACCCATATGGACACCTTCCTGTATGACCTGATCTAAGTGGACCTGCTTTAGCAGGGAGTTGGACTAGATGATCTCTAGAGCTCCCTTCCACCCCTTCCCATTCTGCTATTCTGTGATACCAGCCTTGAATCCTTTTCCCAGTCTGCTTTCCTCCCCATTTTGTTCATAAAGCAAATAATGTCCTGTACTGTCTTATTTTTTCAAACTACAGCCTTTTACCTACATACTTTTCCCTCCACATTCCCTCCACCCCAGCCTGCCCTCACTGCATCCTCAGACTCTGGAAGCAGACCTGTTAAATGAAAGGCAAGTTGGCATAAGGCAGAGGAAAGAAATGTAACTGGCAGAATTTAACTAATCTGTGGGCTGTTCTTAGAGAAGACTGAATTAATTAAGACTGAATTCAGCAGAAGTGGGAAAGATGTCTGAGCCATTATGGAAACATCCATGTGCTTAAATCTTTGAGAATACCTCTCTGGCTATTCTAAACAGAAACAGAAGAAAAACAAATAAGCTAAAAGCAAGAGAAAATGAAATTATTTTTAAAATTATCATTAAATGATAATTTTTCTCACAATGCTAATAGGTACTCGGTCTGTAGAAGCAATGTGGATTTAATATAACTGACAAGTGAAACACAGAATGGGATTCATTGGGCAGATGAAAACAAAGCTATCTAGAAGATAGCTGTAGAGTCTAATAGAGGTATATATGTTACCTCATTCAGTAGTGGAAAGAGATGTAGAAGAGCCATTTCATGTCTTTTTCACACCTATAATTCCATGCGAAAACTTGCTGATGACCACAGAAATGAAGACTGTGGATGCCTAACAAACTTGACTGATGTCAAATGAGGTGGATTCCATATGTCCTTCTCAAATCCGTCATGTTCTCCTTATCTCACCAACCCTTTATAATCATTTGGTCGACTATCATATCTTGTAACTTACAGCCTATTAATTATGATATTTCATAGGAGACATTGCCTGGGACGTGGCTGGAGACACACTCTTGGAAGGTGTTCAACAGTGAAGGACTTATGGCTTTCAGGGATTTCAGCTATGGATGACCCATGCCAGGGCAGAGACATCCCAGAGGGACTGTGATGTAATAGTGACACACGCTGAGGACAATGAGTAGAAAGTGAAGAGCAGTGTAAGAGAAAGGTAAGCAAAAAGTGTTAGAAAGTAACCATTTTCCACCAGCTCCAGTATATACAGTGCCTTGTTGGCACTAGGGAGAGTCTCAGTGTAACAGTTGATAAAAATAAGGGAAGCTGAGACCAGGAAGAGCAGACGAGAGACCTGTTTATCTGAAGCTGAGCCTCGGAAATGGGGAGGAAAGATGTTTCCCTTGGTGTTTGTTTGATTGTTTTTGTTTTCTTTTTCTGAAAAAATGATAGAAGTTTATGCTAACTAGCATTGAATAAAATAAATTTGTCACTGTTTCGGCTGCAACTATTTTTGAGACCCCTTCTGGTATTTATAAACCATTGCAAATAATTTCTCCCCACTTACCCTGGCTCTGCCTGTATTATCACCATTTCATAGCAGGCTGCAGCTACCTCTCACATGCAAGAATGCTCCTCATTTCAAAAGAAGTCTAACCATTTTTGAAAGAGTTTCAGGTACAGTTATGACCTTAACTGATACTATTAAACAGAAATTCCAGGTGAGGCTAACTCATTGCTGAGTTTGTTGACTCTGAAAATGTCATTGATAAACAAGTTGAGTTTCATACACTGAGACAACACTCCTCCTGCAAACTGATGCTATTTTCATGAAAAGCCAGTTACATTTATATATCCATGTATATAAACCACCAAAACCTCCAAATTCCAAGAAGTAATATCATATATATTGTCTGTTTCTCAAAATAATGTGAAGCACTTTTGACTGGCATAGCACTTGAAATATCAAATGATGAGACATGAAGTGAATCATTAAATTCAGTACCAAAGAATTTGATATATAACTTTTGACATATCCCATCATAAGCTTTAAGATAGTGAACTGCAATTTCCCAGTGCAAACACTTATTTTAAAGGCTTAATCTAACCAGAATGACTGTAACCCAACAATTCACAAGTTTTATGTGTACACACTTATTATAACTTACACACAACAATACTTAAGAAAAACTTACATACAATGTTACATATCTACAATGGGAGGCTGAGGTAACTCTAACAGTTTGTTCTTAGAGTCACAGAGTTCCTTTTAGTCCAGAAGAAACTATTCTAGAATGATTTCCCATTTTACATGTCAGGTTAGATGATAGTCAAAAGATTGCCAGCACTTCTTCAGAAGATCCTTTCAGTAGCCAAGGGCAGTTTATGCTGTGTACATAGAAATAAAGTGACTAGACTTTCCTCAAATGACCATCAAATGAGTGAAGGAAAATCTTTTTGTAGTGGTTGCTATGACCATTTATAATATTTGTTAGTTTGCCATCCACTTCTACTCTTTCCTTCACAGAATTACTGAAAAAGAGAATAGACCACAACTTAATTAAATTACATCAAGCAAAGGATGGAAACAGACCCCACACTATTGCTATATTTCCATTCTCTCCTAAGAATGATACTGGCATCTAAACAAAGAAAATCTGAAGAGAAGAAGGAATCTGGCTCTCATTTTTGGAAAGTGTAACAACAAGCCAACAATATGTTTATGGAGACAATCAATAACATACCCATCTCTGCAATGGCTTTGGCAGTCATCCTTTGGTCTCGATTTCCCATTACACAGTGTCAAAACTCAAGGTACAAATACTCTCTCCACCTGGTCCAATCTCACTTCCCCTCTGCGCTCCCAAAGCTTATTGCTTATAGTGAATGAAGTCTCAGACTTCAGGAAGGTTATTCCTTAAAAGAGGTAATGTATAGTCCTGTCTGGGCTATTCTGACTGTTCTGACCCACACTGCTCCTAGGAACCTGAATGGTTTCCTGAGCTGTCCTCTATAATGTCCACTTGTTTCAGCTTTAACACATCATCAGCTCATTAGATGCTAAGTGAGATTCCATCCCATCCTGCATGGGATTCCATCTGCCTCCTTGGGTAGCATCTGTGGCTGCAATGCCATCAGGGGCGGTGACAGGGCTTAACTCTTCACCTCATCTCTCCTTCTGATATGGAATCTGCGTTTCTCCTTCAGCTAGAACTCATTGCTTCATCATTCTCTCTACCAAGTGCATCCGTAGCACGTTGGTTGTAGGTTTTTAGCTGCATGTGGTAACTCTACCACATTTACTCAGAGCTGTAGAAGGCCTTTAAGATTTTGGCTGTTCTTTGATGGGATCTCAAGACAGGCCAAAGTTTTGTGGTGGATCTGCCTGTTCTTCCTCCTATAAGTGAGTGTTCTGAACATCCCAACAAGACCTTCTACCTATACTGGCATATTCAGATCACAAACTGGAACCAGGTGATTTGAAAGAGAGTGTTTATATCTGCTAGATAACTCAGACAAAAATCAAAGCATTTGAAAACATATTTTTTCTGTTGCCTGCTCTTGTCTTTGAATGTCCAGACCTAGTCTGGCAATTTTCATCAGCTCTCTGCACAAGACCGAGCACCCCACTGTTCCCCTTGAGTGTCTATGAAAACTGATTTCTCTTTATTATTTGCCCAGTCTCTGCTTTCCTCATAGTGAACCCAGTATCTCATTTGCATCTCACTCTTGTATTGTCAGCTTCTCCCTTGCTAAACTTGCTTGCTTTTAGCAGTGGTGCTATCTTCTCTTTCTTCCCCAGGGTTTTTTGGGCCAAGACAGTCATGACATGACAAGAAGGTAAGTTGCTTTCGTTTCTGCCTTCAGAATTACTGCTTCCAGCCGCAGTCTTCTCAAGAAAACACAGAAGTAAGCACTCTTGGGAAATCAGGACACCTTTCTATATGCACACATCTGTATGATCCAACAGTTTAGCATGATTTTTTTCGAAAGAGATCTGAAAACGTTAATGCGTTGCTGTCCAAAGGACTTCTCAGAGGTAATGAGATGACAGCCATGTGCAAGTAATCTTCCTCCATATGGTTTGAAGAGATTAGAGATATGGCTTTTGAAGAAAACTCTATATTATCCTTCCTTCTAGGCTAAACTTTTAGTCTTTTAATTTTCTTGGCTGTTGCTTTGAGCTACTTTATTGACAGAAGAGCTTCTAAAACCTTTGGATGTAGCAGCTTCCTTCTAAATTACTTTTTATTTTGTCAGAATGACAAATAAATTAGGACATGGCAACAGAAAATTTTATCCAACAGTGCCCTGGCACTGCAGGAAATTATGCTCCTATTTGCTCTGTTGCAAGATAAGATGCTGCCATCTATTTGGATGCTCACTGTGTGGTCCTGTGAGCAGGACCCAAAGTTCACAACACATCCCTTGCTTTGGTAGGAGACACAGAATACATCTGAGTGCCGTATTGACATGCCTTTCTATCTTATCATTAGCAGATGCATCAGCAAGAAATCTCCCACCAACATTTCTTTAACTGGAAAAAAATTAACAATGTATCTGAGAAATACCTCTCATTTTCATTATGCAAAGCAGGAGTTTATGAATTGTCAGGGATCCAGCTGAAGGACAAGCAAGGCTAACATGCAAACTCTTTGGAGATCACAAATGCATATTTGTGTTAACAAATGCATATTTGCATTTGATATTGCAAAAATCCTTGTTACTTAGATCATAGCTGTTGTTATCTGTGCCAGCTTGATTAAGCTTTCATGACTAGTTATACTAGCATGTGCTAAAGACACATCCTTACTTTGTTGAGAGTAATGAAATGACTGGAATATTGCAAGGACAAGGTATGGAGGCTTGTTTTTGTGGCCTTTTAGAGGACTACGATCTTCTAACACACAAATAGTTCTCTTGCAAGAAAGGTAATTAACACTGAAGTTAACAGATGCTGGGAGAATATGCCAGAATAAATGTGATTTTTTTTTTCTTGTTACAAACTGAATGTTAAACTTGTGAGAGTAAGTCAGGGTGAGAAACACTGACAGCAGGACTTGGCATTTATATCTGACATAGAACAGGAATCAATTAAGCTAAGATTTACATTTGTGAGCAGGGTAGCAAATGGTTGGTTGTCTGGCTCCATCACAGTCCACAGCTAGAAAAGGCCACCTTTCCAAAAATCTGTTGGGTTGGTGTTTTTACTCCTCTGTTCATAAACTTAAAAAAAAAAAAAAAAAAAAATTGCCAACACATCAGTGTTCAGAATTAGAACTTCAGTTTTTCATTCTCCCCTAAAATGGCCCTAGGTGATGGGCCATTTTTAATTTACAGTCATTAGAGAGCCATATGCAAAAATCTGTGAAATGCATTTCATCGCTCAAATAACAACTTCTTAAAGGTAACAGAATTTAATTTTTTGATAAATGCTATGTCAAATATAACTTTTGTCCTGTAAATAGCTACCATTCTCCTGTTCATGTTTGAATGTTCCCTTGACTTTTTTCTTCTAACCACTTCAAGTCAGTACTTCTGACATCTCTGCTCCTTTCTCCACTGTACATGAGAATTTCAAAGCTGAGGCTTTCTAATCTGAAAAAAAAAATACATATAATTTAGTAATTTGTGAAGTGCACTTTAAGATATGGGAAAGGAATGTAACCATTATCATTGCAGAAATAACCACAATTTTGACAGTAGAAGGAAAGAGGCGGGGAGAGCACGTGCAACATACCTTTTCATTAATTCACCTTGACTCATGCTGTCCTTCCTTTTGCTGAAACTCCTGTTAAGAATTGGAATTTTCTTTGTAGGTGGCTGTAGTGCACACTAGTTGGCTATACTACTTTAGACCTCATTTGTTTAATGAACCTGCTTGTCATTTTGCAAGTGATTTGCAGTTTTTTCCACTATTGAGAATGCCTGGTGAAGTCTATTTCCTATGGGTATGTACTACTTAGCTTCCATTAGAAAACTACTTTATAGAAGACAATACAATGCTTTAATTATTTTGCTGATTTCATTGCACTCCACTGGATGCACAGGCACCCCTGTGCAGAGCTTGTCTTGCATTTGCTTCTTTGCTTTGTTGTAAAAGACTTTTTTTGGGGGCTAGATGCAACTATCAATGTATTCCTGTTCATTAGTTTGACAGTTTCCAATTAAAAATGCTACACAGTATCATTAATTAAGATTGGATTAAAAAAACATTGACACATCAAACATAAGGATAATTCCAGACATAAAGAACACTTCCTAAAAGTGTACAGGTGTTCTTTGTACAGAGAGATTGTTGCACTTTATGGTCAGATTCAACTAGAACAATCATATCCAAGCACTGACCTGTTAATACTGAAATAATTTACATCCATCTGGAGGGAAGATAAAATTATGCTAATAAATAAGCATATTAGTGCTTCCAAAAGGCATTGTATTGATGTAACTCTCTAGTTCTGCCAAAACAGAAATCACACACATTCATCCCTAAGGTGTCACTGAAAGGTATTACCAAATACTATCTAAATATCCAATATTGACTACTAAATCAGATAGAGAATTACTGGGTTTGATGTAGCAACTGTTCAATAAAAAACAGAGCTAGGAAAACAGAAAAATACCGTTCCTGCAGATATTAAAGTCTGAGAAACTTTATATAAAGTGAAGACACTGATAGAGAAAATTTTACTATTGTCTGTCATTAACAAGACTGTAATTGTTATGGCCCTCAGCACCAAGTCTTTATTAAACAGATTCAAATAGGCAGTCCCACAGTAGGAAGAGACTTAAGAAGCTGCATGGAGTAAATTTTAAGGAAGGACTTATTTTTTCATATCTAATCCACTATTTCCAGTTATTGTTTACAGTTCTTTAATGTCAGAGCACTGCCATTAATGGAACCATCTGTGTTTACTGCTTTTTACAGGTCCCTTGAAAACTGATATCTTATTTGTCTTCTCTACAACTAATAATACTAATAGACTTGTTATAAAGAACAGGCTGCAGACCAGACCAAGTCAGTGAAATTAAACTTGAGTTCCAAGGACAGCAGATAAAGGCTGAGGAACTAAGAAAGTCAGGCTGCACTGGAACGCAAAGCACGAGACTACGTACCCTTTACAGGAGGTGAGCAAAGTACAGCTGAGAGGCTCAATGCCTAAGAACAATGTAGGAAATTCCTTCATTTTTTTTTGTGGTATGTCATCCATATTCCTCACTTCTTGAGGTAACACTGAAACTATAATTACAGTTCATCTTTCCTTACTGAAAAAAAAAAGTCTTTTGCACTAGAATCAACTACTTCCTACATTCAGATACTACTTGCAGACTGGATACAGCTTTAGCAAAGTTTCCAAATCAAGCTTAACTGCTGATGGGGAACATACTTCCTGGACCTGAAGATTAGAAATGTAGTTTTGGAAAGTTTGTCTCCTTTGGATAAAGTGAGCTTTGATGGATAACCTTGTCTACCTGTATATAGAGATGCAAACTAGAAGTCCATGCAAAAAACATATGTCAGCTTGTCATGGGGGTATGCTGCAAGAATTTTGCTACAGCAGCTCCCCTGTCTTCAGTGAACTTGAGTATAATTTCATCTACACCGTGTTTGAAAATTGCATAGCTGCAGAGTATATGATAAGGAAATTACCTTTATTATAATGACTCCTTTGGTGCAAGTTCTGCATTTGTATCAAAAAATGAAAAGTCATAAATAATCTTCTTCCCCCAAGACACTGTTCTTTTAAAAGCATGTTATCTGAAGTGTAGGCAATTCATGTGAAAAATTTGAAAGCACCTGTGAAAAGGGTACAGTTTTTTGAGTTTGGAAAATTAGCAATTGGACTAATTGAGTCCCTTCCAATTGAAATAGTCTGTTCTATTTCTGTGAAAGGGATACATATATCTGAAGCGTAGCCGATGCCAAATACCTCTCTACATCTGATTTGTTAGTAGGATTTTTGTATGTACCCTTTGAAAGGCAGAAATCATTTGTATAAATTGAATTGGATTTGGTATGGCTTCAAAAGTGTTTCAGTGCATATCAGTTTCAAAATGGAACAATCACTGTATAGCGGTGAAAAAGGTCTTCAAAGGCATTTTGATCTGAGGAAAAAAACAAACCCCAGAACAGAGCATGACAGTGGCTAAAGTTTCTACATTAGTAGAAAAGGCAGATTTAATGCATTAGAAGTCATATTCCTAAAGTAACCACCTGTCCAGTAAAAAGCATCACCAAATAGCTTATTTTGACAAAGAAGGGGCTAATTGAGGATACTGTCTCTTCACCGTTCAGAGGAGCCTGTTTAACAATTTAATTTCATGATTTAGGCATAACCTGAATACTTAAACAGTCTAATGTACAGAGACTAGTATTTTAATAAACCACTTGTTGCAACCATCCACACTAATGATGTCAGTGAAGCTTCCTGTCTCAGGCTTCGGCTGCCATACCAGCTCTCCTAACCTCCTGCCAACAGGGGCAACCGGCAATACTGAAATCCAAGCTGCCACAATTTTGCTGTTCTCAATATTTCTGAGAATTTTGATATGGTTACTTTTGCTGCAGTAACACTCTGCACTTGAAGCTGAATAGCCTTCCAAAATATGTCCTTGCTCTGCGCATGGAAACAAAGAGCTCCCTTTTGGCTTTATCAGTTGGTCTAAATATTCAGGATTTCAACAGCATGGGGAGTGGGAAAAGGATATTTACACTACCCAACTTTAAGCACTTCATGTACTTCCTTCCCCCTCCTTGTCTCCAGTGTCTGCCAGGTTTACATTTGCCACAGCTACAGCACTTCTCTCTTCTGGGAACAAAACACCAGAAACGGCGTATTGCCTCTAGCTTTCTGATAAGCAGCAAGGAAATAGAATTTAAATTCACATGACAAGTACTCAACTAATCATTTTTCATAAATGATAGCGCTATTATATGAGATATTAAACAGGGAAAATGTGTTTGCATCTACCAACAGAGCTATTAATCTACTTCAAGTCACTTTTCTACAGAGAAATACTTTAAGGATCACGTTCTCATTTTCTTTCTTGATCTTTTTGCCACAGAGACCCCTACACAAAATTATGATTTAAGAACATCAACAGTTCTGGTGAAACAATAACTGAAGAGAGATGTTGGAAAATACCATTTGGTGTTCAACTATGCTGCAAAGAATTTATCTAGAGAAAATTATCAGTGTCATCAAAACTATCACCGAGATGAGGAATATTAATATCAAACCAGGAGGCTACCTTAGAAATGCATAATTGGATTAGTAACAATCGGGCAGTTGGACCAGTAATTTGAAGACACCAGAGTTTATAAATGTATTGCTTTCTTCAAATTCCCTGCACTTACAATTATAGTTTTCATAGACCCCATATACCTGAAGCCTCCTCACTTTGTTCTGAGAACTGAAGGGGTTATACAGAAGCTGCTGCCTGGAACAGCTCTCTACATGGGCAGAAATTTAAAATTAAATAGAAATTTAAACTGAACTGGCATCTGTCTGATACTTGGAAAATAGATAAGTTTTAAATAACATGTATCAGTGGAATGCAAAGGTTTTGCATCTCTGTGGGAATTTTAGAATCATATCCCATTCTAAAGTTTTATTCTATATTGCATCATATTGTCATACACAGAACTATTAACCCACTTGGATATAAGAAGAGCTGGAAATAGGAATAGTGACAAAAATAAAATTTTAATTCTTGATTGGTGAAAACGTGCAGTAAATTCCACAGAGCCCCACATCACTACTTCAGCAGAATTCACACCATGTCCTTGCAGCTTATCCTTTTCCTGCCCATGCAGCAAGTTTAATACAGTCCTACTATGTCACATGTTACTTTGTATTTCACTAGAGCTACTTCACCCCAGTGAAGTCTTTAGTCATGAAAGAGAGAAACTAGATGACAATTAAAGCTCTTATTTGGTGTGTTTGAAAATAACTGTTATAGGACTTGTGGTCAATTTCAAATTAGGTTTCTGTGCATCTGTCAAGAAGTTGAATGTTAAAAAGATGTGATTTTAATATTGACATTCTGGAAATACTGACGTTGAAAAGATATATTCAGAAATTTCTTACTTGATTTGGAATATACGATTATTCCTCACTTATTTGTTTGCATCCTGTTTGTCTTGTTTTCCTTGTGGTAACTTCCACAGTGTATGTAAGCTTTAATTTATAACACTTTGTTAAGTTGTTCTCAGTCTAGAAGTTGTGATCATCAGACTGAAACAGCTAAAACTCAAACACTGGCTGAATTGGAGTATAAAATTGGAAGTATGAGCACTAGTGAAAATAAGGATTGGTTTAGACTTTCTACAATGACCACACTCGTTGAATTCCAGCCATGATTTATTTTCTTTTTCCAGCATTTGGATAACTTGTGTGCTGCATGGAACCAGCTGTGGGTCTCCTCTGTAGAATTTACTCACATATCCCCCCCTCAAATTACTTGGACAGAATACTTTTGTTTCCCAGTTTGTTTCCCCGTCATCACTGTCGTCATTTAAATCTGAATTATTCCATTAGCACACTTCAGGATCAAAGGTCCTGCATTTATACAAAATACATATTAGAACATAAATGTTTCCTCAACTTTGGCAGAACTACAGGGAAAAAGAACATAAAAACACTGGAAGAGGGGATTAAAACAGAGAAAGCAGATTAGATCATTCACTAATCTGCCATAGCACTGGATACCAGCTCCAGCCAGACATGTAAAACGGGTGCAGCTGCTGCCCTATTACATCCAGAAGTCTGGTTAGACACAGATGGAATGGTCTGAGGAAGTGCGTGACAGCCTTTGCCCCAACCACTGCTTCTCTCCTGTCTGCACCAATATCCCCACAGCAAGTACACCAGGAGGAAACCTAAAGAACACAGCTCTGAAGAAAAGAATTTGTGCTGAAAGTATGGTTTGCAGTAGCACATTCTCCCTGTGCCTTTCAGGATTGTTGTTTACTTTTATTGCCATCTCAGCAGAAAAGCTGAGAGACTAGTTGGGGAAGTCAGAACCCCTTCAAGGCTTATGTTCCTTTTGGCTGACTGAGTAACAGCCACAGCAGTGATCCCTCTCTTCTGGAGATGCATTAGTTTAATCTTTCTTACACCGATAGCAAGTTCCTTTTGGAACATAGTAAAATATATTAAAACTTCAACATTAATATATTTTATGATCAATAAATTGTATCAGGTGAAGTAAGAAGCAACAGACTATTGAACCTTCTAGGAGTATGGTTCCCCTCAATAGCAACTTTTCTTAAAACTTACAAGTTTTGTTGAGCTTGTATTATAAAAAATAGAACATATGCTCAATAGATGAAAGGCCACCAGTTGAATGAAACTCATAAGAATTTACTAGTAAAATAAAATTAAAAAATGAAAAAATAGACTCTAAACATTGTAACAGAAATCCATCACTGAATCAAAGTAAAGGTTAGATATTAAATTATTTTTTTCTTTGGTGCTAGTTTCATGTTAGGGAACGTTCATAAAGTGAGTAATTGAAGTTAAATACAAAAATGCACAGCTCTCCCTTTAGAAGTTTAGATCCATTAGGAAGGCAGGAAAGTCAATGCTCTGTCTGATCCTCTTCTCTGCAGTTTTGCCAAGGAAGCAGCTCACAATAACTGTTGACTCCAAATAGGCAAGAGTAGGAAGTCTAATTAGTCTGCAAAGAGATGGTTATTCCTTTGTAGTCCAATTGACACTGGACACACTTCAACACATAAATACACTCCTACTTCTAAAAGAAGGCGGGTGCTTACATCCTGTTTCTTTCATAAAGCATCATACTGTGGTCAGAAGTGCTGCTCTTGGATACCCATCAGGGCAGCTTCCAAAACAAAATACATACTTGAATCTTATTTTGTTTCCAAAATGGCATTTCTATTTGAAAGAAATAGCTAGAACTAAAGGAAAACAACCAGTACACCTGTTGAATAGATAAATTCCCCATCTAGAAAACTGGCAGCATTTATGCAGGGTAATGACAGCTGCAGTTATGCAAAGCTCAGGGATGCAGCCTGTTTTGGACTCTCCCTCCTTGGTTCACTGAGTTTGTGCCCTAAGGTTTTGTTATCCAGGAATCCTCCAAAAGACAAAGCGAAACTTGATCTAAAAAAGAGTGTGCACTGCAAAATACCGACTCTTGCCCTTTTCCCGCTAAACTAGTCTTGGTTGGCTGGACTGTCCTTTGGCAAATCTAATCAACTTTCACATCCAAAACCGTAATTTAGAGAAAATAAAGAAAGATGTAGCCTGTTAAATAATACACTCAAAATTATAATGGACCCTCCTTCAAACCTGAAAATCCAGTTTTGCCAGTGTGGAATAAAGCTATGTAAAAAAATTACGAAGTGATGTAATTTTCTTCCAGTTTAAAAACTGTCTTATATAAGGTGCTCAAGAAAAATACTGAAAGGAGAAAGAGAGAAAAAAAATAACCTTTATGAAGTCTGTTAACTTTCAGAAGCTGTCAAGATACAGAAATAAGTGAATCTCTCTCTCCAGAGCTAGGCTGTTTTGAACAAGAATGTGAATCTAGAACAGAAAGTGCTAAGTTGTGGAAACATGTAGCCCAGAAAAAAAACCCATAATGAAATTCTGTATCATGCCAATTATGTCATGGCATGGGCAGAAAATTGTACTCTCTAGGAGTGCCCGGATGGGACTATGCCATCTGTTAATTACAACTTCCATTCCCAAGCAGTCTCAGAAGTAGCAAATACTCTCCAGGCAGGAAGAAACATATCTGAACAAACGTGACACAGAAAAATCTTAATAATATACACATAGTTCTTTTTATACCATGTATTCTACAGATACCATATCCTAGTATTGCAAAGCAAATGGACAAAATAATTGACAGCCATTGGTGACATTGACTCTGTATAAACATATTTTAAAAAACTTTAGGAACACAGTTTAGTAGTTAAAATCTTTAAAAAACCTCAGACTATTAATTCCTAAAGCTCTGACTTAACTCTTATTTTTCCATCTTAATTATCTTTGCTTCTACTTAGAGTAATCTGGATGTATGTTCTCCAGCATCCTCAAATTATCCCTCTCCCTCTGCCAATCTGGAGTGGTTTTGCCTGGGCCAGGTGTTTGGTAATGGGGTCCAGATTACAGGGGTGGCTTCTTTAAACAATGATCTGCCAGACGCTTCCCCTGTAGCTGACAAGGTTAATGCCAACAAATTCTGAGATGGATCCCGCAGCTGACCCAGGCCTGGCCTGGGTCAAGTAACACCTCCTGGGGAAGAAGTTGCTGTGCAGTTGCTAAACTGCAGCAGCAACAGGGAGTGAGAATGTGAAAATACTTTCATAGACACCAAGATCAGTGGAGAAGAGAGGGGAGGAGGGTGCTTAGGCTCTGAGAGAAAGACTCTCCTGTGACCTGTGGTGAAGACCATGGTGAGGTAGCTGTGCCCCTGCAGTCCATGGAGGCCACTGGGGAGCAGAGATCCACTCACAGCCTGTGGAGGATCCCATACCGGAGTGGGTGGATGCCTGACAGAGGCTGTGACTTTGTGGGAAGCTCACTTTGGAGCAAATTCTTGGCATGAACTGGGAGCCCATGGGGAGACAGAAGCCCACACCAGAGCAGGTTTGCTGTCAAGACTTGTGATCCTGTGAGGGACTCAGGCTGGAGCAGTTGGTACCTGAAGGACTGTTCTCCTGGTGGATGACCCTCGTTGGGGCAGGGTGTGAGAAGCTGCCCCCATGGGAGGCTCCATGCAGGAGCAGTTGTGAGGAGCTGCAGTCCATGGGAAGGATTCATGTTGGAGAAGTTTGTTAAGGACTGTCTCCTGTGGGAGAGACCTCACACTGTAGCAGTGGGAAGTGTGATGAGGTCTCCCCTTGAGAAGAAGCTGCAGCAAAGTCCATGTGTAATGAACTGACCACTATCTCCATCCTCCATCCCCTGCACCACTGGAGGGGAAGGAAGGGGAGTCCTGGAGGAGAGATTGGTAAAAGGAGGTGTTTTAAGATTCAGTTTTATTTCTCATCTCCCTTTTCTGATGGTTCATTAGAAAATCAAATAATTTATCCCCAAGTTGAGTTTGTTTTGCCTGTGATACTAACTGCTGAGCGATCTCCCTGTCCTTATCTCAACTCGCAAACCTCTCGTTATATTACTCTCTCCCCTGTCGACTTTAGGAGGGGGAGTGATATTATGACTTGCTGGGAACCTGGCACCCAGCTAGGGCTAAACCACCACACATCCTCACTTCTCTCAATCACATATCACCAAAGAATATCTGTTTGTTCTCCAAGTACCCACCATTCCTGTGGCAAATACATGAATTCATGGTAATCATGCTTGCAGCAATGTATAAAAGAGTGCATGTGTGTATGCTCCATCTCAAGAGAACAAAGCAAGCCATTCACCAGCAACTCTGATTTTTACATCATAATGTTAATTTAAAAAAGCTACTGACATGTCTAAAGTACCTGCCTTTACTGTTGCCACACTGCAGGGGTGGGATTGAGTTTCTTTTAAGCTGTTTATATGATTTGTTCATGACTCATGGCAACTCCAGGAACCAACAAGTTGGCTGCATGCATGAAACAGTAATTGAAAGCAGTCAGAGAGAGGTAAGTAGGAAAAAAAAAAAAAGAGTAATTTTTCTCGCACATAAATATTAATACTGCATAATCTGTCTTGAGAATTGCACATACTTACTGAAAGTTCTGATTTTTGTCTCAGGAAAGTGCTAATTTCATCATCTTAGTGAAAGATCTCTATGGATCTAAATTCCTCCTCCCATAAGCATGAACCTTGACATCTAGACAGTAAATTAGATATGACAGAATGAGATGCTACTGAGCTGGAGACCAATGATCATATGCTGAATTTCATAGCTTTCTTTTCATGTAGAATCTTATCAGTTAATTTTCTTCTCTCCCTGTTTTGACAACACTAATCAAAAGCTATAGGGCCGGGGAAGGGAAGCACTGATAAAATCTTCATTCACATTGAACAGCTGAGAGCTTGCAATAGGTTCCAGGACTTGGTGTGACTATGAAGCTTGTCGGCTTGTTTGTGAATGGTATAGCTCAAGTTATGAACCTCCATTTGGTGGCAAGCATAGCATTTAAAGAAATATCAGATAAAAATGGATGTGCTATGCTATCTTTTAAAGCCATGCTTTCCAATTTGTATGAACTCTTCCCAAACTTTTTAAGTACAATAGTAGTTAGTTGAGTACTTCACCTTAGGAAAAATTCTGGATTAAAAAAAAAACCAATCTGCAAATCTTTCTCATTATGGACAATTGAAACAATCTGTGATGTAATCGACTAGCAAAAATACTTGAAGGACGAGAAGATTTTGCTGGGGAAGTTTCCTCCCCCACTTCTAGCCTCTCTTATTATTTTGAGACTTCAAATGCAGAAAATATCTGGTTTCAATTATAACTTGCCAGAAACAAATACTAATTACATTAAAAACTGTAATTTCTTTTACACTTCAGAATGAATCACACATTTATCTTATTACGATGCCCACTTAGAATAAAAATGGAAACTTACAGTACTGAAAAAAATAATTAACATAAATGGCTCCTCAAATGCCCACTGCAATAAAAATGCAGACATCTCAATTTTCAACATTTGTTTTTTTTAGAATCTGGGTTCATTTTCCTTTATTCCATCCACTTCTGTGGAAATTTTTGTGTGAGATGTGCTTTCCAAATGAAGTCCTTTTACTGGGCACTGCCCAGAGCATAGCTAGGATAAATATGAATGTCCACCATTTTCCATTATTTTATATTTTGCATGTTTATTATAATTTACATTGCATCTTCATCAGCAGTATTTGCTATGGTCATTTTAGTGATGAAATGTATCTTAAAAATTGTATGTAAGAGGTAAGTTACCTGTAACTAGTTACCTCAAAAAGATGTATTACCTACAGACACAGCAGTGTTAGCTACTGAATTTCTATTTTCAGCCATCTGCATCAACTCCTTTACAATGGCACCTTTCCAGCACCACCTGCACCAACATCAGAACCCTCTGTGGTTCTCCCTCTTCCCATATCACCTAGTTACACTCTACTGAGATGATCTCTGCACCAAAACTGCCCATTGTTTGTAGACACAGACAAGAACACAATCTGAATTAACTTTTATGTACAGAAAAAGACAAAGCCAACACACGATTCACCTAGCCTCAGCTATATGAATAGGCTTAAGAATGAGGAGAGCCAATGGCTTCAAGTAAAACTCTCATGCCCATCTTCAGAAAAAACTTATGGTAAATCCTCAATGTAACCTACTCCTCAAAAGGGTGTAAAACATCAGGTTTGTACACTAGAAACTGCCTCACTCTTCCTCTCCTGACCAGACAGCTAGCTAGTGAAAAAGAGTTGACAGGAGACAGTGTAGCCCTTGGTCAAAAGGCAGGTAAATATAAAAAATATAAAGACAAGATTCAGTTCCAGTAAGGATCCTGCCTTTCAATAAAAGAAGAAGCCATCACCAAGTGCTTCAAACCCTATGAAAGAATATTCAGAAACATGCAGCTACGACCAGCATTTGTACCTCACCTTCTGTATTCCATGCTTGAAGCATTTAATCCATTGACTGGCTCCCAGGAAAGTAAAGAGGACTCTTAATCTGGAATGGTCCTGATCAGGTCTGATTTCACTGAGAAATCTGAACCACTGAAGACGATATCTGTGATATTCTTCACTTCAACTAAAAATGTATTAATGTTTTTAAGGTTTAAGACTGGCACATGATACATTACTTTTTCATGACAGGAAATAATTTAAATTCCCTTTGCCCTAGGGTTAGTATGAGCCTGATTCTGTTGGCAAAACTAACAAAGTAATATGGGAGTCTTATGGGAGGAGACCTAGAAGAGAAACAAAAGAACAAGTTTTCACCAGCAAGTTTGTTAATGACACTGTGGTGCTACGGTCAACATGCTGGAAGGAAGTGATGCCATCCAGAGGGACCTTGACAGGCTTGAGAGGTGGGTCTCTGCAAACTTCATGAAGCTCAACAAGGCCAAGTGCAAGGTGCTGTAGATGGGTCGGGGCAATCCCAGGCACAAATACAGGCTGAGTGATGAGTGGATTGAGAGGACTTGGGGGTGTTGGCAGATGAAAAACTGCATATGACCAAACAATGTACACTTGCAGCCCAGAAAGAAAACTGTGTTCTCGGCTGCACCAAAAGGAACATGACCAACAGGTCAAGGGAGGTGATTCTCCCACTCTGTTCTTGCGAGACCCCACCTGGAGTCCTGCATCCAGCTCTTGGGCCACAACATAAGGACAGGGATTCATTGAGGCAAGTTCAAATAAGGGCCATGAGAACATGATCAGAGGGCTGGGCCCTCTGAGAGAGCTGGGGTTGTTCAGTCTGAAAAGAAGGCTCTGGAGAGACCTTAGGACAGCCTTCTAGGACCTAAAGAGGCCTACAAGAAAGCTGGGGAGGGACTTCTTAGAAGGGTACGTAGTGATAGGACAAGAGGAAACAGTTTTAACTGAAAGAGGGTAGATTTAGATATTAGGAAGTTCTTCCCTGTGAGGTTGCTGAGGCACTGGAAGAGGCTGCCCAGAAAGATCATGGATGCTCCACCCCTAAAGTGTTCAAGACCAGGTTAGATGGGGCTTGGAGCAACCAAGCCCAGAGGACCATGGCAGAACTAGAAGATCTTTAAGGTCCTCTCAAGCCCAAACTGTTCTATGATTCTGAATGTAGTGAAGAAAAATCTGTTTCATAACTTTGAGTGTGTGTGAGAATAGCAGCTGTCAAACAATGCAGATAAATGGCTCATAATTTTTTTTTCTCTGTGTAGAGAGATCAGTTAATAATAAAGTAAATCAGTTTTGGGCTCTCCAGCTCAAGAGGGACAAGGAACTTCTAGAGAGAGTCCAGTGCAGGGACACTAAGATAATCAGGGGACTGAGACATCTTTCTTATGAGGAAAGACTGCGGGAGCTGGAACTCTCCTCAGCCTGGAGGAGACTGAGGGGGGACCTCATTAAAACTTAGAAGTATTTAAAAGGTGTATGTCAAGAGGATGAGGCAGCACTTTTTTTCTGTTGTCTCAAGTGATAGGACAAGGGGTATTGAACAAAAGATGGAACATAAAATGTTCCACTTAAACATAAAGAAAAACTTTCCTGTGAGGGTGAGGGAGCCCTGGCAGAGGCTGTCCAGGCAGGGTGTGGAGTCTCCTTCTCTGGAGGTTTTCAAAACCTGCCTGGACACATTCCTGCATGACCTGATCTAGGTGGACCTACTTTAGCTGGGAGTTGGACTAGATGATCTCTAAAGGTCCCTTCCAACCCCTACCATTCTGTGATTTTGTGGTTCTGTAAGATGACATTAGGTCAAAGATACCAGTTATAGTACACAGAGGATGAACAATTTGGATTGCATTCCACAAAAAGGTTGTCAAGCAGTACCTTCACAGTGAGAATTTATATTAGCATTTGTATCTGTACCTCCATGGAGGTACAGATATGAAGTTTGCAAGAAGTTGGCTGTGTGGGATTTGTAAGACTGAGGGTAAGAGAACACAGCATATACAACAGATTTATTGATTTTTGGAGTGAAAGGAGGTCTCCAAGAGACAAAAAGTATCAAGCAGCTATCCTTATCAAAACCATAACTTCACTGCACAGGTGTTAATCATGGTTTCCCTCAAAGGATGATTTCTCATTGCAGGATAAATTTTCTTCAGTAAGTGCGACACAGTAGACATTAATGCATGTTCTCTGGTATACTCCTGGGAGGTCCACAGAGTTGTATAACAATAGCTTTGTGCTACTAATGCATCCAAATCCCACAATAAATAATTTAGTGAGTCTTCAAATGTCATCAAATTGTCAAGTGGTTGACAGTCTTCTACTATAAACAAAGCCACTTAGTTCTTGTTTGTTCACTCCTTTCAGAGACCACAGCAGACATGGCAGCTACTGTGCTTGGTGACTTGAAGAAAACAAGCCTCTTCTGCAGTCTCTTGTCAAAGTTCCTGGATACAAATATCTAGGATATATAATATACAGGAACATAATGTAAATATTTTGAACTTAGCCACCTTATGAGTGCCAGACAGAATGACCTTTGTTTTGAGTGATGATGGAGGAACCTACCAAGATATAGACTAGTTAAACGTATTAAACCTTGCAAAGTATTTTGGTTGTTTGCTTGTACAGAGCACAGATGTTTGTGGTGACATGTGTGTCTATAGTGACGGGACGGACTGATCACAGCAGTCAAAAGAGGCAAGATGATCTCTGAAAAGATGAACTCTGACAGAGAAAGAAGTTGTGGGATTAGGATTGAGACTTCAGTAGACAGCAATCTTGATAAGTACTTCCATTGCCAGAAACAGAAGAAATGGAGGTGCTACACATGTAGTAGCACGGTGTTTAGCATACTTTAGTGTGCTTAGGTTCAAAGATCTTGGTGATTTGACCAAATAGATGTGGACCTGTAAACCTTACACATACATGTAGAAAGATTTACAAATGGATTACTTCACAGAAAGCTGCCTGAACAGTACCAACAGATATTACCTAGTTACTACAAAAAGTGTCTGTAGAAATAAACTTTCACATTTTATGATGTCTTTATCTCACTTGAGCCTCAGCGGGGACAACTGCTAGGTACTCTGAAGAGTCTGTGGGAGAAATATATCATCTAAAGTTGTGTAGTAAGGGAAAGAAAGCTCCAACAGTGTTCACAATGCTCCCTTTGAAAGAGATATGAATGTTCTGATTCAGGCAGGTGGCTGAGAGTGTACAAGAATAGAAGATTTCATGATCACCTGCAGTATACACATCAGGACCTGTACTGTGGGGCTTTGTGCCTGTTCCTGCAGGTGTTGCTGAGAATAAAAATTTCCCAGCTAGTAGAAGCTGTGTTTAGATATATCTGTACCATAAAATATACTGATAGAGCTTTCAAAGGAGTACTGTCCTTTTCTGCATGTCTAGTGCAACTAGATTCAGTAAGATTTTTGTTGTTTTGTATAAAGCACAAATAAAAACTCATAATTTCCCAGCAGAAAACATAAATGGAAAAAAGGCAAGTCTTGTGTCTCAAAATCTGTCAATATAAAGACTATGAGATTAAAATGCCTACACTGGAGAACTAGCAGCATTCCACACTTGGATCCATTAAAGCCATTGCCATTATTCTAGCTATATTTTACTGAACAACAAGCAAAGCATTCTAACTGAACACTGCAAACACTTATGTATATGAGTACTCTTATTGCCTCAATAGGACCATTCACATGGGTGAAGTTCTTCAGGCAAGTAAGTGTAGAATAAAGGCCAGATGTGTAAAGCTTCTATTATCAAAGGAGTGCTGAGCTGAAGTGCAGTGGTCATGAGTACCTGCATGCCTATTTTATAAATACAGATTTAATATCTACACTGAATAAAGTATTTTTCCCAAGACTGTGCTGATACACTTGATTACCTTCAGCACAAAAGAAGTATTTACATTTTTTTTACAACAGCTTACAGGGATTTCAGTATGAGTTTGCTCCTGCAAAGATATGCCACATGAGAGATATGGCCTCTACTTTGAGCAGCGCCATATCTTGACAATATGCTCTGCATCTAAATCTTTGATAAGCTTTTAATATTGCAAGTTTAAAAAGTGTCTGCATTCAGAAACACACAGACTGTGGATATTCTTCCATAGCCACAAGCAAACATTGAATTCATACAATGCAAAAAAAATCTTTGTTCTGTCCCACATTCATTATTATTCACAAAATGCTTACAGTGCATCATAACAAACATTGGACCTAATAAAGACACTGGGAAAAATCAGGTTATTACAATGTCTCAGGTCCTGCAATACCCTTTTTTTTTTTTTTACAGTAACATTTCCAGGTATTTGGGGAAATGGACCATTACTCAAGATTAAGCAGAAGACAAAAACCAGTAGCTGACAAAAGCTGACTGAAATGTTAATTTTAGAACCGCTTAAATCTTGCCATCCAATCCATAAATTTACCAAGATGTCTTAAAATTAATGAATGTTTTGTCTCTAGTGCCTGAAGAAAGCCATTTCACTAAACCATCTTTTTTCAGTAGATAAGACTTTCATCATTTCAGCATGTCTTTGCATCTCTTACCAGTAAAATTTTTCATCAACAATGATCAGAATCAAACCCAGTATTGTGAGAGTGTACCTATTCTCTGTGCTGCAATGATCTCATCTCATGCATTCTAAATTCACCAAATTAGCCCACTGAAATAGGTGAAGCTGACCAGAATTACTTCAGCTTCCAGCATACCAATTTTATTTAAAAATACTCTCATTAAAACCCAAGTGAGTGACTTTGCGTTTTGTGCTTTCAGTTTCACTCGATTTTAGTCATTCAAAGTCACAGACTCTTTTCCAGTTCTCTGAAGTACTTGCAATACCTCCCAGCTTCACCTCATCCACGAACTACACGGGACTTAGGTGGTGACCTCCACTTAAGACTCACTGACAGATGAAACACAATCTGTCCCTAAGCTGATTTCTCTCTGTTTCCATCCCTGAAAATAATTTAGAATTTACTGCTGTCTTTTTTTTCCCAGTAGTTTTAATCCATCTTTCAATTCTCATGTTAATCTATTTCCACATAAGTATTTTTAGAGCTTTATGTCAAGCATTAACTCATTTTAAGTAAATGTAACTCATTGCATTATTAGTGTCCCAAACTACCTGGGGTGAGAGGCAGAGCAAAAGAGCTAGGAAAAAACCTACTATATGCTGTCACATCCATATGTGAACTGTTAAGTCTTTTGTTCATAATCTGAAGTAAACTTTTGCTTAATCTTGTGGTTAAACTAACTGTTCTAAGTTGACCACAACTTTTTTTTTTTTTTTTAAATGCATTTGCTTTATTTGCTGTTCTTGTGCTCTAAAATACTAACTAAACTTACAGATCCATTAGAAGTTCTTATTACTGGATTTATACTTATTTCAGTACTGTAGAATTGAGCTTTTGTTGGTCCTCTGATAAATCCAACATTTGAAATTTGCATCAGGTATTACTACTCTATATAAATTGTGGCCCATGAATTACAACTACAATGACTCTGTATATCAGATCTCCTCATTTCTGCCCATTGCTCCCTAAACTACTTCCATTACATATTAATGCGTTCTCTGCCTCTCCTAAAAACTCTCTTTATTTTGTTAACTTGTTACCATGATCAAGCCTTATCTTGTCATTACCTGTTAGGATTACGAAAATACTTATTATATTAAGAAGCCCATTCAACTGATTCATTGAGGCAAGAAAAAGTTGGCAATTTGACTAACTGCAGCTCTCCAAACTCCTAGAGATTAGTTCGTTGAGCTCTAAGTAAAGCTATTTTCTACATATTCTTCTTTAAATATTGTTGTCATACTGCTACCAAAGAGCCTCTGAAGCACAGGAGGGAAGTACAATTGCTACAGTTTTCTCCATAGCACATAGCAGGTAAAAGCAGGACCTGATAATCTTCTCAAATTACCCAAGAATGTCTAAGCCTGTGAGTGATCATTCATACCTAGCATTGTATTCAATCACAGTAACCTTCCCTCTAGGTATGGGAACAGGACAAAATACATACAGTGAAAAACAGGAGGCAGATGAAAACATGAAGAAAAGCACAGAATTGGGATATAGCATTTTAAAAACAAACATATTTCTCTAAAAAACAAACATATTTCTCTAATATTAATGTAATGAGTACAAAGGTTCTAAGGATGAGAAGGCCTGCTCTTCTCCACTTGCAGAATGCTGACTTGTATTATACTTTTCTTCCCTTTTAGAGCTAGACTTAATCTCTGCTATCATATCCTAAACTAGGTCAACCTTCTCCTGTACTGTAACTCACATTTTTCCCAGTTTGAGGTAAAAAAAGAGTGTTTTCTTTTGTCATTCTAGCATTCCTTCCCACCTCTCCCATCTTCCTGTACTTTCTTGCCTTAAGTCCAAGATTCTTTCTCATTTCTTACAAGATTCTAAAGGTATCAAACAACAGCTCTAAACTCATTCCAATCACTGCCCAGTTCCTATTCCATATGGGATTGTAAGCGTGTCTTCTATTCGCAATCATTTCTGTGCCTCCTCCCGTCCTGTGGAGAGTACAATTTTTTTTCTTCCCTGGCATAAGTCTCCACTCTCTTTCAAGTTTGCTTTCAATACTCTTATTTTTACAAAGTTCCTCTTCCAAGATCTTTTAGGGCATTATATTTAGAGTGATCTCTATGATCAGACTGTTCCAATATTCTAGCAAGCCAAACAGAGCTCTGCTGGCAACACAGCATTCTTTTCTTGTTGATCGTGAAATATGTAATGCAAATTCATGTTTCCTCAGTTCTCTTGTTACTACAGCTGTGCACTGAAAGGTGGCGATGCAGTAAGAATAAAGGATTGCTCGTTTTCCGAAGAAACTTGGATAACATTCCAAAATTTAAAAATAAGTATTCTTGAAGTGATTGTGAAGAATGGTTGCTGTCAGTATCAGGATGCACCGGTGGTTTAGAAACTTGGCATCAATCTTCAGGTTTTCCTAATCCAGATATCCAAGCTCAGGCTCTCATTCAATAAACATTTTAAAAGAAAGCCATAATTATACTTTATAAGCAAGGATGCTTTCCAATATCAATTCGAACATTACCACAAACTTTCCAAAAACAGGAATTATCTTTGATCTTTCATAAATCTAGCTTCCTCTAAATTTGTGTTCTCGTTCTTTTTGCAACAGGTTCTTATTTTACCGTTGACATGAAAAGGAGAAAATTAACGATCACTCATTTAGAATACAACACAATTAAAAGCTAACTTTTGCCACTAATCTAGTACGTTTAAAGTTCTGAATTAAGAACAACATTTGTCTGCAGTATCTATGTATTTTTACCTGGCATTTTCCCAATACTTGTAAACAAGGTACTAACTATGTTTTTCAGGCATTCCTACAGCTCACGATTGATTTTACTTGTGCTACGTTATAAATGCACAGTCACATGTCTGCACACACACTACCCCCAGCTCCTAATTCTACTTCAGACAGCAAGTTTTTCTGTTTTTAATTTATTGCAGGTAAGTATTACTTAGCATCAAATACTACATTCTGAAATACGGTCATACTTAAGTCTGTGCCAAGGACATCATTAAAAATTCCACCTGAAATGACTGCAACAAGTTGAAAAGAATACCTACAGTATTAGGAAATCCAGTTAGTGCAGATTTGAAAAAATCCCTATCATTTCATAAACAAAGACCTGTTGCTCAGGACACTTTTCAAAGACTTTTCTAGGTATCCTGTAGTATGCCACTTTTCTTGTAGAGAGGTGAAATTATAAGTAACTGCAAAAAACATGAATACCAAAAACCTTTAAAGTAAAAAACATTGAACAAATTTACTAAAATTCTAGCTTGCATAAGTAGCAAAGCTGAACATGGAACATTTGACAGAAGATGCTTCCTTCTCCTTTCTTAAGCAAGATTGAGAACCCACATACCAAAGGAGAAGGGCCAATAAGCACGTAGGTGGCAATCACACTGAAGAAGAGAGCTGTCGACTGTAGCACGCAGCAAAACCATCACTTTCCTTTTTTTAACACTGAATTCACCACGACTTGGGAATTGGTTTCAGAGGAGGTATGGGCTGATACTTTATCATTCAGGGTGACTGTAAAATCAACACTTAAAGCTCACACGATATTGAACAATGGGGTCATAAATTTCAGTGCCTACCAGAAATTCCCCTTTGGAATAACTACAGGCTACCTATCTACCTCCTGACATTTTCAAATATGTACACCTTTTGAACTGTTCTGCAATATTGGTTTGTACTTTTAGGCTATTTGCCACACTTAAAGCTGTCCCATAAGTTATTCTTGATGGAATGGAAACATCTTTCTATAATTTCCTTTAGGCATCAGTTTGGATGATAAACACTCAGAGTCTTTTGCATCAAATGTCAACAGCTTAAAGATGTGACTTTGAACATTGTTTGATGGGCTGTTACAAAACTTTTCCATTAAAAATAAAATATTGGAGCAAATTAATTTTACGCAAAATACAACTCAACATGCAAATTCAGGTACTGTGGTTTGAAGTTCACTATTGGGATATGTTTAGTTTTACAGAATTTATGAGAGTTTTATATGATAAATCTTTTAAACATTGATTTATGTTCAGAAAGAATGTCCTGAGAGCTTCTCTGAGAAATTCCTAAACCTCTATTAGCACTTTCATCTCCATTGCCCTCAGAGACACTTATTTTAATCTCTTTCTAGGCAGCAGGTTGAACATTTGTAAACGGTCACTCAAAAAAAAAAAAAAAGCTTTTCCGTTGCTTATCGACAATTTCATTGCAATCTTCTTACTTATGTACTTCCACTTCATATCAGTCACCAAAAAAATAATATCAATGTTAACTAAAAGCCTCAAATGAATACAATATCATATCACAGCTTATTTTTCCATGTAATACAAAAGGCTTGAAGTTATTTTAATTACTTTTTAAATAGAAACAGAAAAACTGGCTTTCCTCCAAGTGCTGGGCACTGAAGCTGGCATTAATAGTACGATCCCCAAATGAAAGCAACTTCTCATGTTTTTATAACAATGGAATATATATATATTTCTATACAGATCAATATCCTGTACCCTTCTTTCAGCTGAAAAGCAGCTTCTCCAATCACAGCATTAACACCAAAAGAATATACATGGAATAATTTACAGTAATTTGGTTTGATACTAAAATGAGGGTTCTATCTTGCATGAAGCACTGTACAAAACACATGCTATTAAATCTCAATTAAAATCCTTAAGCCTACATTTACAAGTTCCATACTCCACTTCTCGAACCTGCTGTCAAAGACTCTACACTCTTCAGAAGATATAACCAGTTAAATTTCGATGCATGTTTAAGTTTGATTTTCTTTTCCTCATCTTTTGCTTTGAATATCAGACTTGTTTTAGTCATTGTAAACCAGTGCAGCTATAAAGAATATGTGGATTTGATCTGGCAGCTTGGAAAGACAGACAGATCAAATAACATGTTATCAAAATTATTGCATAAATCAGACATGCTTTATGGTGTACTCAATTATTATGTCATACCAAGTTAAAAAGACTACTTATTCTTTCTTTTAACAATCAAGAGCTCTGTAATTGCAATGGCAGACCTTATAAAGACTCCAAATTCAGTTTCCAAGATATTTTAATTAAATCCCAAGTCCAAAAAGTCTCCACAACAAAGCAGACAGGAAGAACATTAGCTGGAAATACAAAGCTCTATGATACTAATACCAGAGATGAACCTATACAGCTTTAATGGCTGAAAACCAGGTCTTTTTTTTCAGCCTCTTAAAAAGATGGGAACAGCTATGAAATAAATCTTCTTAAAAGTTCATGTTTAGAATCTCTGCCTCCAGTTTCGGGATCACCTCTGACTCATATTAGTACTTTCTCTTAGTTAGCCATACATACACAAAATCTTAAGTGTTCACACAAAAGGAACAAGAATCAATAAGCAAGAATACATGTAGCAGTGTGTACAGTTGTGGGGGATTGGGTTAGAACACCATCAAAATGACTCTCTCTGGAGTATCAAGAGATGTTTTCTTCCAGCATGTTTTAAAATGAAATACAAATGTCCTCAGCTGTCCCTCAACTTTGGCTTCTGTCTCAGATAATACCCAAATAATTTATGCATATAAAAAAGTCCTTCCCATTGTGGATCTGTCATTTTTCTCATATGCTCTCATTTCAGTAGGAAAGTGTTAATCTTAGTTATCATTGTAAAGCTATTATTAAATAACTGTTTGATAATAAAATCAGAGCAAGAATTTTAACATAACATTCTTATGCTCAAGTTTTTTTACAGATTCAGTATTTTCCCATTCCAACAATCTAAATATTGCAAGACGAATTCTAACTCTTGAGCAGTGTTGGCAGTTCTTTCTTCAGTATTTTGCTTACATCAAGCCACTGCATTCATATGTTTCTAGCATCACTGTTTGTAAAATGAAAACAGATTCCTACCGTACCATTAGTTGCTGATCTGACACTGAAACAGTGATTTCATTGCCATGGGTGATGGGATTGAGAACTTCTGTATAACTCTACTCCCCCTAACAGGTACAGTAATAAGCTGTTAGTTCTTTAGGCAAAGATGTGAATCTGTTGAAAAAGGCTTCATTCTCTGCCCGTAATCAGTAACTTGAGGGCTTTCTGTAGATTCTGCACAGCAGTGCTCACATCTTCATATTGCAAAGCACTGCCAGCATATTTGCAATATTTTTGAGCTCTGGCAAAGTCCTCTGGAGTCAAATGGACTTCCCCTGCAAAAACATAAGCATTACAAAGTTACTATAAAGGAAATCTGACTGAGGCTTCCTTTCACACTATTTCTGTGTTTGTGGGAATACTATGAAAACCAGGCTAATATTCGTGGTAATGCTACAAAAACCAAGTTCAATCTGTTTGCTTTTCTTTCCATTCTTACAATGCTTAACTTCTTTGCTGCTGGCATTTGAGAAATATAAGAGAACCTTTCTAAACACCAGTATTTGTTTGACCCAGTGCCTTTCAAAAGTAAGTCAATACCTTTGAGAAAGGTCTGCTCTTCATCTAAGGAGTAAAGGAGAGCTTTTTAATGACAGTAAGTTAGCTGTAATCACATTACAGCCTGCAAGAAACCAGGACGGTGGTTTTTTTGTGTTTACAGTACAATTACTTTGCTTTCTTCTTTAGGAATAAGAAATAGATAGAAACTGTTCCTTTACAACTGGAGTAACTTTTAAAAATGTAGAAACATTTCTCACTGGCATGTTTTTGCAGATTTTATATTTCTGTTTTATCCAAGTAATGTTTATATTTCCAATTTTATGTAAGATTACTGAAAACAAGAGTGATCCCATTAAATGTGCTCATTTTTCTAATTCTGGAGAACAGTACTAAATATATTTTCATACTAGAATGTAAACCAATTTATTAATAAGAATATTTGCTTGACATAGGTTAGAACACTGGGAATTCTATCATGCTCAAACAAATGCACTCAGTCTTCTAGAAAGCATAGCAGGGACTTATGCCCTAGCTGGCATAAGATTTAAACATGTGAAGAGCATCACTGATCACAGAATCATAGAATGGTAGGGTACATAATCATAGAATGATGTGTACATAAAATAAAGCGGTTATGTTACTGTCCTTCTTTACATGCACAAATTCACTGGGATTTTTAAGGCTAATCTCATGACCCTATGATAAACTACAGGTTATAGTTTATCCAATAACCTATTGATAAACTATAAAACTTGTCATGCTTTTTCACAACATCTTGTAAAAGACTGATTTTTATGGACACAAGTAAATAATTATATGCAATAACAGAAATAAGTTTCTCACACAGTGTTTTAAAAGCAAGAACAGATTTCATGGACTAGGATTTTTTTTAAAAAAAGTAAAATGCACCATAGATTTTATACAAAAATTGGTTAAATAAAGATTTAATTCTCTAAGTACAACTTTCTAACTAAGCAAAGACATGAATATACTGAAATCCATTTTTATAGCAAAATTTCAGTTAGCTGTATCTCTTCAAGTTAAAGCCATTGTTGGGATTATTGTGAGAATGTTTACTAAAGAATCACAGGTCTTATCAGAAAAACATTTATTATATTTGCTTTTGCTTTACCCAGTCTTATTATTTAAGAACAGCTTTTGAACAAATAAAATGGAATACCTGGGAAAACTAAAAACTAGACTGGACTCTTTGGTTTTCAAAATAACTATCTCAATAAAAAAGCAGATGAGCGAGTAAGCGCTTTTAAGATTAATTTCATCAAATTTTAAAATATACTCTAGAAGTCTACTTATTTTCTCTTCAATAAATAAATATAACCTCAAAATAACTGTTGAATATTGAGGCAACTTGGTGGACTCATTATCACTGCAATGTATATTAGTTTACTGTTGAATAATTGAAACCATATTATCTTCAAATACATACCTATGCAAGTAAATACATGTAAGGGACTGCATAAATGTAGACTCACAGGTTATTTTGTAACTTAAAGTCATAGGCTAAAAGCAGCTGGGGTCAATCTGTGACCACATTACTGAACATCTTTAAGAAATTAAAAAGACCAAGTTCCCCTCAAAGTGGCTTTATGCTATGATGCCAAAAGAAACTACAAAATAATTCTTTAAAAATTGGCCAAGGCATCAGTCCAGTATTCAACTAATTTATTGGAAGGAAGCCTAAATTCACCATTCTAATCTTATTTTTACAGTATGAACTCTATTAATGTTTTGCTGGCATAAAGCCTTATTTATTATGAAATCTACTTCAGATGCTATTATGACATAACTTGAAGGGGAAAAAGTTAACAATTTCAAATTTATAAACTAAAGTTTACACAGTAAGGGTGTTGATTGTTTGATGTGCTCTGTGGCCTCAGCTCCTACTGAAGTCAGCACCTCACAAAAGGCATATGGCATAGAAATAAAACAGCTCTGTGTTCTTAAGTTTTCAAAATAATGTGAAACTTAACTATAATGCCTGTACTTACAGTAATGGTATAACCACTGAAGTTTGTAACTGACTTCAATTTACACATTCTAAGGATTAAGTAGCTTTGCAGAAAATGACTTGGGAATCCTGGTGAACAACAATTTGGCCCATGAGCTGATAATCTGCCCTTATGGCAAGAAGCACTAATGGCAACCTGGGCTACATTAGGAGGACTGCTGCCAACAGATGGAAGGAGATGATCCTTCGCCTTCTGTCAGTACTCCAGCCACATATGGAGTTCTGTGGCCAATTTTGGGTTCCTCAGTACAAGACACAGACTGATATCCTGGAGAAAATACAGTAAAGGGCCACAAAGCTGATGAAGGGAATGGAGCATCTCTCATATGAGGAGAGACGGAGAGAGCTGGGGCTCTTCAGTTTGGGGAGGAGAAGTCTCAGGGGGATCTCATTAGTGTGTATAAATACCTGAGGATGTGAACCTTTGCTCTTTGCAGTGGTGCCCAGTCATAGCACCAGAGCTGGTGGGCACAAACTGAAGCACAGGAGTTCCCTCTGAACATCAGGAAACACTTTTTACTGTGAGGGTGATCAAGTACTAACATGAGTTGCTCAAAGAGGTTGTGGACTCTCCATCCTTCAGTACTAAAAATTAAACCATGGGGAGAATGTGGGGGGTGGGGAAGACACAAAAGACACAGTCCTGAGCAACCTGTTTTATAGGACCCTTGCTTGAGAAGAGTTGGACCAGATGACCTCCTGAGGTCCCTTCCACTCTCAACCATCCTGTGATTCTGAGCTCTAAAAAGACCCAACAACATTAAGGTAGGAAAAATATATTGTATTCATCCTAAAACAAACCTGCTTCTATGTTAATCTGAAATTATTAGCATAGTGGTTATATTTATTACTAAAACATACCAGACATGTAGAATCTACCATAAAAAATATTTTTTTTTAATTTTGAGAGGAACACAAAATGAAAACCAAAAGGTGATTTGACTAGACACGCTGAAAGTCATCTCAGAGAAAAAATACCCCAAGTTTTAGAATGAAAATAACATGTATTGTACACGATGTATCTGCTTCTCTCTGATACTGTTTTCTATCCATCAGATGTTTTTCCTTTTTATCAAGTTCCCAAAATGCAAGGCAGCTGATTTAAGAACATTTTCAAAACCCACGTGGACAAGTTCTTGTGTGATCTACACTAGGTGGTCCTGCTCTGGCAGGGGTGTTGGACTAGGTGATCTTTCAAGGTCCTTTCTAACCCTTAAGATTCTGTGATTTTAATAATGAAATTTGGTGTATAAAAAGCAGTGATGGCAAAGGTAACTGAAATGACTTTTGAAAGATGATATTTTTTCCTGTTACAGCACGTCAAGGTATTTGAAATATAAATCCTCAATGATTTCTTCTTAATATAATGAAAATGTGTGAAGCGTCAAATTGTTATTTCTACCTTGTGTGTAGAAAATTGAACATTATCATACATACAACTAGAATGGACAAATGGTTTCTCTATATTATGCCACCTGTGGAAGGAAGTACATAGTAATGAAAGACTTTTTAAAAACTGACTGTAGCATAGCCATGAATGCATTTAGTGTTAGCAAAATCTGGAGGTAATAAATTTTTAAAGCAAACTACACCATGGGAGTACACGCACATATTCTACAAAGTTGCTGTGCAGATCTACATTCTGTTGTCAAAGACATTAACCAAGGCTTAATTGCATAGCTTTTACACTTTAAAAAACCAATGGTAAACTCTGAAACCTGTTCCCACAGGACAGGCCAATTATTGAAAGATTCACGCTGACTAAAATCAAAGGAACCCTATTACGTTAATTTTCTTTTGATAAAATATTCCACTCCACCAAAAGTTTCTCTCCCATCATAGCATTAATCAAATTGCTTCTCCCATGTTATGGTAAGGAAAGAAAATGTATGGCTTATTTTAAAAGCATACATTTGACCTTGCTACCAGAACGAGTCTTGCAGGAATATGTGGAATATCCTGTTTGGCTTATGCCTATACTAGTGCATTCAGCAGTGCCAGGGAACATGTCTAAGCACTCAAAGTTGACCGTCTACACTGTCAAACTTCTGGAACGGACTACAGTATGGTTTTGGCCCCATGTGAACTAGCACTTTCACAAACAATTCCTGGGCATCACTTGCGGTCAGAGCAGGCTAGAAACCATGCAATACTGGCAGCCTTCACAAACTACCTTGTTTAGAAGGTTTAAAAGTTTAATAGTATGGATATGAGTGGTTCCGTGCCAGCTGTTCTCAGCGTCAAATATTTACAGGAATGTTTAATTTATAGTATAAACACAGACATGATGTCTAAATTGTGGAGAAAGTGTACTTTGCACTGTACTAGCTCTGTGGACCTACTGGAGGGCAACACTGATCCCTTGCTTTGCATCCAAAGGAAACTTTGGTTTCATAGGAATGGAGCATGCCAAAGTCTAACCTCAGTAG
Organism: Colius striatus; assembly: GCF_028858725.1. Classification (NCBI taxonomy): domain Eukaryota; kingdom Metazoa; phylum Chordata; class Aves; order Coliiformes; family Coliidae; genus Colius; species Colius striatus. The sequence goes on along the minus strand of NC_084760.1, from coordinate 64,443,247 downwards.
GCAGCCAGGATCTAGCCTTAATAGGTATCTCAACTCAGGAACTACGGAAGGTTCCTGGGACCCACAGTTCAGCATGATTGTTTTAAGATATGGATATTTCTAAATCTACTTACAGGTCAGTGAACAAGGGCACAGTGGAACAGAATAGTGTTTGTATAAAAGTGACTCCTCAGCAGCTTGAGAAGAATGATACCTTCTGTTACACTTACATATAGCTGAAGGAAGGATGCTTTGGGCAATGACTAAGAATGCATGATGGACAAGGACAACCTTCTCACTGTGCTCAAGCAAGTTCTATGCAGTAACAAAACTGGTACTGTATCTCTGCTCATTGACAGAGCTCATATCCTTTACGCTCTCTCAAACTCCTGAATAACTGATAGAATATTTTCTAGTCAAGGACTTGCATGGGCTTTAGAACCTCTTTGGGTGCACTTTTGCAAAGCTCCCACATAACAGTATAATACTTCAAGCTGTTACAAGACTCAGTCTTGTAGTGACACTAGAGATCTGCAGAGAAGGAATGCAGGCAATGTAAATACCCACTGCATCACACAATCAGAGAATGGTAGGGGTTGCAAGGGACCTCTATAAAGAACATCTAGTCCAACCCACCTGCTAAAAAGCAGGTCCATCTGGATCAGGTCACACAGGAAAATGTCCAGGTGGGTTTTGAAAACCTCCAGGAGACTCCATGACATCCCTGGGCAGCCTGTGCCAGGGTTCCCTCACTCTCACAGGAATCAAGTTTTTCCTTAAGCGGATTTTTTTGTGTTCCAGCTTTTGTCCATTACCCCTAGTCCTATCACTGGACAGTAGAGGAAAAAAAGTGTAGCCCCATCCTCTTAACATACACCTTTCAAATTCTTCTAAGTATTAATGAAGTTCCCCGTCAGTATCCTCTTCTCCAGGCTGAACAGCCCCAGATCCAACAGCCTTTCCTCATAAGAAAGATGTTTCAGTCCCCTGATCATCTTGGTGGCCCTGCACTGGACTCTCTCCAGAAGTTCCCTGTCTCTCTTGAGCTGAGGAGCCCATAACTGGACACAGGATGAGGCCTCACCAGGGAAGAGTAGAGGACGAGGGGTCATGTTCCTATGTGACCTGATCTAGGTGAATCTGCTTCTGCAGGGGGGTTGGACTAGATGATCTCTAAAGGTCCCTTCCAACCCCTACCATTCTATGATTCTATGAACCTGCTGGACACACTCTCCTTGATGCATCCTAGAATGCCATTGGACTTCTGGGTCACGAGGGCATATTGCTTAGTTTACTATCAATTCGGACTCCCAGGTCTCTCTCTGCAGAGCTGCTCTCCAGTGGGTCAACATCTAGCTTGTACTGGTGCATGGTTGTTCCTCCCCAGGTGCAGGATTCTGCACCTGCCCTTGTTGAATCTCATGAGGTTCCTCTCTGCCCAGCTCTCAAGCTGGTCGAGATCTTGCTGAATGGCAGCACAGCCTTCTGGGGAATCAGCCAGTCCTCCCAGTTGGGTGCCTTCAGTGAACTTGCTTCATCCAATTAGCTGATGAAGATGTTGAACGAGACTGGCCCCAGAACTGATCCCCGTGGAACTCCACTGGCCACAGGCCTCCAACTCGATTCTGTGCCGTTGATCACCACCCTCTGGGCTCTGTCATTCAGTCAGTTTTTGATCCACCTCACCGTCTACTCATCAACCCCATCCTGTTTGAGCTTTCTGATGAGGATGTAACGGAAGACAGCGTCAAAAACCTTGCTGAAGTCAAGGTAGATGACATCTGCTGCTCTCCCCTCATCCAGTCAACCACTTATACTCTCACAGAAGGCTATCAGGTTGGTCAAGCAGGATTTCCCCTTGGTGAATCTATGCTGAATCAGGTTACACTGAGTTAGACTCATCACTGCGCTTAACAAGTCCAATCCTACCATTCTATGACAGTAGTTACTAAGAGTTCTCACAAATATTGGATATCTTATTTCACTCAGTTCATTTTTATGTATATTTATGTATTATTTGATCAGGCTATCATAGGTAAGTAGCTAGAGTAAGAAATCCACTGATACTATCCAGATATTGAATAATGGAACTTAACAAAGAATTGAAGTTTTAATCAAGATTATGACATTTTTGACAACTATAATTAAACTCTCAAACCAAGAAACAACAACCCTACAACAGTCCTCAAAACTCAAACACTTTCACCAAGTTTAAATGTTTCAGCTACAGGTTTGTGGTATTGTTTTCAATATAAGAAGTTGATTGCCACATAAGACATTACAGTAATATGCCAGACAAGCAATAGGATGTGCCTTTTGTTCTTTGAGAGAATATTAATGGTTAATGTGGGTCTATCAAAACACAAATTTTGTTAATTTTTAAGACATCTACAAAAATGGCTTCCTAATATATTAATATGGACATATCCTTAAGCATTCTTATGACAGTGGACTATTGTCAAGCTGAACACTGAATTCCTATTACAGCATTCCACTGAATCAAAATGCTATTTAGGTAAAGCTGGTATTTAACATAGACACTCTCTGCAACAACATAACAGACTAAAATATCTAACTAAATATTTGTAAGTTGTAATATAAAATAATATACCTATCTAAACTCAGTAGTTGTAACAGGCAACATTTAACTGTATCTACTACTGGCACTTAAAACAGGTCAGCTTTCCCTAGTGAGGATAAACTGTAGGGAAGAATGTGAATAGATTTCATACCAGGAATTCTGGACCTCCTCCTCAGTCCACATCCCTGTTATATTCCCAACAAAAATCTGGTTATTGCAAACAGATGCGACTTACTTTTTATTATCTCTATACCACTGACAGAAAAAAAATTCTAGAGAACTGTTAATAATTTCTCCAAATGGAACCACTGGAATGTCATGATTATTTACTGAGGTGAATAAATAGCTTAAATACTGATCCTGAGAAGACATTTTAAGTAATAGGATTGTGTATTGATAACCAAAAATACAATTTGGCAAGGCCATCAAGAATATAGTCTTTGCTAAGTATATCAGAATATCACCTGAGAAGCAACAACATAAATAATGAAAAGTCTAACACAATGCTGGCTCATTGGTCAGATAGACAACACTCATCACACACTGTAACAAAGCTTGTAGAAACTATTAAACTCTTCACAGCACAATGTTTAGATTATGTCCATTCTTTTAAAAATTTCTGAATTAATAGCATTCAGATACCAGTGACATTTTTTCTCAAGCTTCTTCCTTCAGTGTAGGGGAGACAGACAGGACAGGACATGTTCATTTACAGACAATATAAATGCATCACCTTACCTGCAGACTGAGCACTGCAAAGGGAAGGATCAACTAGAGGAATATTCTGAGGAGCAGGCTGAATGGTGTTACTTGTCACTCCTGGAAATCAATGCAAAGAATTTGACTTGGGATATTTTTATTTATAGACTTTCAAAGTAAGCAGATAAAAAACCAGAACAGATAAACCTAATGACTCAATGATTTTTAAATTAAGCAACTGATAGCTTTCCAATTCAGAAAGTCTGTAATAAATAACTCTGAAACCCTCATTTTGGATTATGAATGTCTTATAAAATAATATAGAAGAATTTACAGGCTGTCACTCATTTTATCAATATAGTATTTCACAGAAATTTAATTTCAAGTTTTAAAAAGGTAAGAAAATATTAGTCCAAAAGACACTGGTTATGAGTACTGTGGAAAGTCTGCTAAAGAAGAGTAGGAGTAAACTTTCATATTTTATGTTTAAATTCTGCCTTTTAATACCAGAGAGAGTCTCCATCACTGTACTTTTAAAGCCATAGCTTGCCATTTCACACTTGCAAACCCTCTGCTTCCTAATTCCTTCAAAAAGAATTGGTGAGAATAAAAAAGCTAGGTAGTTTTAAAAGGGAATTGGTGATGGTAGAGGAAGAAATAGCACTTTACTCTGTGAGGCATTCTTGTAACTGCATTCACATTTTAGACACACTTATTTGCACTGATCCAAAATTATATTTCTGCAGTATGTCCAGAACATACTTGACTAACACAGTTGTTTCTACATCTGCCATGTAGGAAGACAGTAAAATCCCTTTTCTAAAATATCTGTTATTTCACGGAATAAATGATGGGGTTAAAACTATGTAATGCAAAGAATCATTGTATTCTGATATGGTACATATTCCATAATTTTTAGATCTGGTAAAAATACAGAACTAAACATTTACCTAGGTTGAATGTAAAAAAAACCCACTCTCCTCCTCCCAGGCCCAAAAAAACCCCACCTATCTGAAGGATTTCCCTTTGATAAAGCTGAAAAAAAGAGCATCCTGAACTTTTCACAGGGTGAAGCATTTTTAAAATAAGAAAGTAAAAGAAAAGGAGGGGCTGTGTGACAAAAACAATTCTTAAGTGCTATAATATAAAAATGTATCTGAGAAAACAAATAATCATCAGGATTTAAATAAGGAGCTTTTACTTTTTTAGTTCTATTAAATATCATTAAAAGGTAATACGCAAGGTGGAAATACTGTTTCAAAAATGATTTAATGCAATTTTTATTGGCTTTTTCCCCCTCACTACAGTGACTGAGAAGAACTTTAGATTTTTAAGAACTTCGTGTTGTTCCAAAAATGACACAGAACAAGAAAGAGGATGTAAGAGCCAATATGTTTAGCAATAAGGACAAAATTTCCAATAATAATATTGTTTGAGGTCAATCACACAAAGGTACTTGCGTGGGAAAAGGAGCATAAACAAAAAAGAATTATGAATGGTACATCACGCAGGATTGTTGTAGTGTTTTCGTAACAAGTTCAACATTATGTTGGATACATTCCCACATAAAGAACAGTAGTCTATATGCACAGGGAAAGCTGAAGATGAGGTATATACATCTATCCAGTGAACGACTGAAAAAGTGCTTTAAAGTATTGATATTGCAATGTATGATTCTAGAGAAGAGAAAAAAAACATTCTGTTTGCAGGAACACACACTTTGCAACTCCACATTTCTCTTCCGGCACAGTGCTCCAAAATACGTTTATGTATTTTAAAAAACATAAAACCACAAAAAATATTTCCAGTTGCATTTTTACAATGATAATTTATGAAATTGCTTCTGTAACGGAATACCTACGGCAGTTTACTTTATATGTAATGGAGAGAGGCCTAGAATTTGCCTCAGCAAAGGCATGAATTTTTGAGGGGTGATTTGGACATACCTGTGTTATGAGGTACTTCAGCTGGAGTGTTGGCTGGTGCATGGGCACCTGGTGGTATATGTATGCCAGCGTAATTAGTAGTTGGTACGTTGTTAGCTTCATATGTAGATGATGATGATGTTGGTTGAGTTGTTCCACCGTGGACAGAAGATGACCCTGTCTCTTCCCTTTCAACATCTGCTAACAGACACAAAATAGGAATAACTGCAATTCTTCTGTACAAACACTTGAAAACTAAGTCTTTCTTTTAAAATCTCCTTTCAAATTTTTTTGGTAACAAAACTGTCACCACACTGTGACAAAATATTTATCAACTCAAATCATCTATAGTTGATTTGACAGTGTAAAATAGTAACATACCATAGGATAAAGATCTAGAAACTCAGACACTTTCAAAGATTTCTTCAGTTTAAATTGAAGGATAATCTCATTACTGGTCTGAATATAAGCAACCAGTCTCATTAATAGAATCCCTTATGCCTCCATGTCCTGCACCCACAGAAATTGAACAGGATATTGCAAAATATATAGTAGTCTGTATTTTAATGTATACATGTACCAGAATATGGAAAACTGTGTGCCTTACAAATAGAAAGACAATGTCAAACTTCACAATCCGTACCAATGAAACAAACCAGAAATAAATAACAAAGGGCAACTCTGGGAAAGTAGTATCAAACAAGTAAATGAAATGTAGCTTAACTGTGTCATCACTATCTAGAAGAGTTAAGAGTATATATAATACACTCTAAGAATAAGGAGGTTCAATATATTCCATAGTATGTACAAAGATCATAGATCTTATTTTTCAATCTAATCACATTCTTAAGGTTCTGGTCTAGACTATTCAATGTTGTTTTGAAGGATAATGGTCCAATTTTATTATGTTAATGACCCAGTTAATTTAGAATGTTTGATTTCTGCTCCTTAATTTATTTCAGTTCAACTTAAAAAAGCTGATTTTCTTTTACAGTGTATGTGTTCATCTGTACTAATAAAGACAGGTGGAACAAGTCCAGTTTTGGGAAAGGCTTAGTTAAGAACAAGCTCTTGGTAACAGGCAAACATATATGGAAGCTCAAAACTTGTATGTGTCTAGAGGTGACAAAAGAGATATTCTTTATCAAGTCCATGTTATTGCTACAAATATCAGAATTTTTTCCCATGTAAGGCCCTCTTGCACCTAGAAAAAGTTCAGGTACTACCTTTATTAAAAATGACTAAACACCTTCTAACTCACTATACTACTTATTACAACAAAAGACAATAACGTGGAGTAAAATCAACAGTATTGTCATTAGAATATTTTTACTGGGAAAAAGACCCCTTTGTATTATAATGGAAAGTCTTAGCAGTTTACTTTCTTTCAGAAAATTCAAGTACTAATAAAAAAATTCACTTTTTAAAATTTACTTTTTAATCAGGTCCATGTTATCGAAAGATCAAGCTCAATTGTTTGATTTGCTCATTATGCAATTGGCAAATGGTAAACTGTAATTAAGTATCTTTGTTTAAATTCACTTCTCAGGTGTTTAAAATGCCTTCATGTCATCAAAGCACTGTAACTACTCTTTCTGCAAAGTAAATATTTGAAATATTCTTTATCAAAGACTGAAGTATTAGAACCATTTTGAGATATGTGCTTGCAGTATTTGTGAAGAGTTTTAACAGCAGTGCAAAATAAAAGGACTTCAGGCTGCTGGAAAAGAACATTTAAATCAACAAACTGTTCTTAAGTTCAGTGGTTAGAACATCCGTTAACTTCATTGAAAAACAAATCTTTGCCAGAGAATGAACGTTAGAAAAATTTATTTCTCATAAAGCAGCAATAACCTAGAATTTCAAGTTCCTTGCAATTTGCTTAAGGATGCTGAAATACTCGGCTTTCAAACAGTGTCACAATTGTTTCACGTTGAGTTTTGGTTCCAGTTGAGTTCCTTGTCTTGGAACCTCATCAGCTTTTGTGCTTGGATGCCAGCATAATGAATCCATATGGTCCTCAGATTTTCCTCAGAGCTACAGTAAACCCACTTTTAAATATATTATTTATTTATTGAAGACAAGACTTTGTGGAGTTAGGCCAATACCCTTGGCCCCATAACCAACTGTCAAAAGACACTTTCATATTAAAAAAAAAAAAAAGGATTCTCAAGGCTTAATGGCATTCCCTTGTTTAGTGTAAGGAAGCCCCCATTATGACTTAAATTTAGTGCTCTAGACTACTGAAGTTAAAACCAGCCAAATTTTATTAAGAAGTTTAGACTACTCCAATTCTCTGGACTCCTATTTTTAAGGAGTCCAGTATTTTACCATGGCCACACCATCACCATTTAGGAAATTTTTATATTTGAAATTACATTTTAGATTTTTTTTTTCCATAAGTATAAAATCTTGTTGGATGACCTAGGGCTACCGCTAAGTGACCTTTATATGTACTCTAGGACTTGTATTCCAACTGCATTAATAAATCAAGCATGTCATTTTAAGGTTTCCATGGTGGCATCCTGACAAAAGCATCCATAAATACAACATCAGAACTGTATAAAGCATGCCTATGTTACTGTAAAAACATCTCCAAGAGTTACAGTATGGTTTTCAAGAATCACAAAGAAAATAACGCTTTGGGGAAAAAGGGTAATTTTTCAAGCTACAGAGCCCTAGTTTCACTCTGTTTAAACAGACTTTTTCCACTTGCAAGGGTAGGAAGAAAATGAGCAAGCAGAAAGGAATGGGGAAGGTCCAGTCATATTTTCAAACAATGCTGCTTTTCTTATAATGCACAAAGCAAGAATTGACACTCTTTTTTACCTGATTCTAATAAAAATTCTTTTGCACAAAATTTTTGTCTTGGTTGTGTAAAGCAGTATGGACACCTAGAGTACAGACTTAATTTACAGAAACAAATGTCAAAAAGTACTTTTAATTTCACTGCTCAGAAAACAGCAGTGTGAGAAGTTCTCTTGCTACATGAAATACAATCAAGAAATAAAAAGATATTGACAAATTATAGATATGGTAGGATCCCTATCAGATTTTGTCTCACTCAGCATTTGTGTGCTTTTTACATTGCCTGAGGGCATAACTTGGTAGTGAAAGCAACAGTCTTCACCAGTTCACAGGACCACCCACAATGAACAGCAAGGATCTAAATGAAGCCTGAATTCCACTTTCTCTCCTACACTAGTTTCTTTTGCAGCCTTCAGTACATCAGTTATCTTTGCCTCCCCATTAATAAAATGAAGAGAAGAGACTATTTGCTGCTACTGAGGAACAGTTATTGTTTCTACACAAGCTGCATAACCAGATTTTTAGCAGAAGCTCTCCTTTGCTTGAAATTCTATTTTTGCAATTATTTAGAACTCATCCTTCATTTCACACCATCAGGCGAGCTTTGTAAACATTACTACACTATGAGCCAGATCCATAAAGAGCACTCATTTAAAGTGAGAAGTATTTAACTGGGCTATTCATTACATTACTAGAACAAAAGATTTTTTTCCCATGTTAACTTCTCCATTAAATTATCAACTAGTGTAATTTGACTTACAAAGATGTAGTGATATTTGCAGCTGTAGTTGCACCATAAGTCTCTCTCTCTATAGCTGCGCCAGCAGTTACAAAAACTGCTGTGGAAAAGACTATGTTGGTGAAGAAATTAGTTTAGTAATGCTTCAAATATAGCTGTGCCTAGACTGGTCAGTATTTCAGTGGATAAGATGGCCATTACAGTGTTTAATTCTGTAGGGCATCTTTAGGTAAGGAAAACACAGTATCAAGAATAAATCAATAACTTGGAAATGAAATTGCACCAAACTCATTATTTGTTCACAAACACTTGAATTTACTTACGTTGTAGTGTTTCTAGATTATTAACAGTATTTTATCCCAGAAACTGCAATGAAATTGTAATTGGCATCCAGGCTTTTAGACACTTTTGTTTACTTTTAACAAAATAAATGCTAACAATCAACGGGGATATAGATGTTTGGAACACATTCTCATTTAAAAATGGTACTGATGTATTTGATAAATTTTTCATTTTTCTTTCTAAATGTAATAGTGGCCAGGACATAAAAATGAGAAGAGACACTGTGGAGAGACTTTTCAGACTTTTTTTGCTAAATCTGAACCTTAGCAGCACTCTTATCTGTTCCTGTCCCCTTTCCACCCTGTGGTTTTCCTCTCTATATACAACTGAATGATTTCTTTCAGGAATCATAAAAAGGCTGAAGGATCTTTTACAGGTTACTTGGTCCAATTTCTCACTCACAGTAGTGCTAAAACAGATCATGCCATTCTGGGTACAGAATCGCTGAGGTTGGAAGGGACCTCTAGAGATTATTTAGTCCAATCCCCCATTCAAGCATCATCAGCTACAGCCAGTTGTCCAGGAGTGCATCCAGTCAGGTTTTGAATATTTCCAGGGATGGAGATTCTATGTCCTTTATTGGGCTCTCTCAATATCTGACCACATGCACAATGAAAATAATTTTCCTAATAATTAATTCACACTCTCCTCATTACAAACTATGTCTAATGCCTGTTGTCCTATCACTATGTACATCCATGAAGAGGGTGGTTTAGATCTCTACACTTTCCTGTTAGGTATAGTTTAAGATAGCAATAAGAACACTCCTTAGGAATCCTTAACTTCACCTACTATGTCACATTCTTCAGTTTACATTTGGAAGACAACAGAGAAAACTCATACTTCAAGCAATGTACTACTTTCTAACAAAGCTGATCTTGGAAGGAGTTAAGACTGCACATCTTGTATTTCTTTCTACTTTGCTCACTGCTTTATAAAGGTAGTGAGCTAATGCTACTTGTTCCCTTTTTATCTTCTCCTGGCCATTTGTTGTCTGCTAAAGAATCAGCCAGTGACTGACTGCCAACTGGAACAGGATGCTATACTTCACTGGAAGGACCACCATTTTAATCTTTCTATACAAGCCTATTCATAATATATTTGAATTTAAAATCCACTGAAAACCCAGGTACAGATACCAACCACAAATTAATGAAAACAAACTAACGTTCGTGTCCATGTATATATATCTCTGTGTGTGCACACGTGTAAATATATGAATCATACATGTTACTATATATGTTCAAAAACTTTATGTAGCCACATCTATTAGACAGCTCTACAACTTACATACAACTCACACTCTACTGCTTAGATTTATCTCTTTTGCATTGTAGATTTGTTTACTGACTCTTTTTATTAGAAAAATTTGTAATACTAAAGATTAAGTTAAGAGATAAATTGAGCATCTACTTAAGTGGTGCTCAATATTTATTCAAGCCACAAAGTCTCATATGCTGCCTCAGAGGAAAATTTCAAATCATTTAATATTCTTGGTTGATTCATTGGATACGTGAAGCTTCTGCGCTGACTGGGGAGGAAAATGAAGAGACATCTTATTATTGAAACTGATCGCTATAAAAAGTAATTAGTGAAATGCAAGAAAGAATTAAACATTCATAAAGCTTGAAGTATACAAAAACTGCAATCAATCGAAAAGGTGACAATGCCTTCTCGGAAAAAGCTATATTCAAATAACTTCTACTACAGAGGAAAGAAAAAAAAAAAGTCAATCAAATAATAAGGTTCAATCAAAATAACAGTTGGAGAAGCAGAAAAAGTTGCCCATGGTGAACGGAACATTAAACAGAGAAGCTGCATTTCTTGTGGGGTACTCCTTGGAGAACTGTGTATACCACCACCAAGAGTAGTGGTATACACACTGTGTATACTCTACCAAGAGTAGAGGGCTGAGCCCTCTACTCTTTTAAAAAGAAAGAAGGAAACACATACCAAAGCTCTCTCCTTCCATTCCAATAGGCCCAGGCTGAGGAGTCTCTCCATTCTTCAAGCAGTTATGAATGTATGCTGCCTTCCACCTGGCATACTTTCTGTGCTGGGCATTCTGGGGAAGGGAAAGGGCCAGTCATGTTAACCACTCCCTTCTGCAAATTAACATGTTCAAAATGGAAATATAAGCAGGTTTTCTACCTTGAGAAGAGATTACAAAACTGCTTTCTCTGCTATCCTCTGATACTCTTTTAAAGATACACATGTGAAATGAATTGGTGAATAAAAAAAGCATAAAATGATAGCTTTAACAGGAGCTCAGCATGAAAAGGAAAATGAGATCTTCAATTAGTGCAGCATATCAGGAAAAGGAAATAAATTATAACATGACCATCTAGTGTGAAAGAGAGTATCGTGTAGTAACTATTATATGGGAAAAAATAAAGAAAATGTCCTACACCCAAAACCTTAGATATCTAATAACTTCAGATTTAAACATCCAAAACTTGTAATGCTACTCCTTCTGATCAATAATATAAAAATATTTTTAAATACATGATTTAAAATTCTTAAAATGTATTTAAAAGCATGAATACAAAAAAGCTGCTGTAGTTGCAGATTAATGTGTGCTCAGGGGAATGTTCTAGGACATCAGTAATACAGAAACTACCTTCAGAGGAAGAGGCTATATGAATATCATCTTTAAAAGAACTGTTAATGACAAGTTGAATAATTCAGTTATTAGAAAGAGTAATACTTTAAAAAAATAATTACTATATTGACAGTCAATGTAACTGCCAACTGTCATCTGAAATGGAAGTGAGAATCTCCTTCTCGCCTTTGTATTTCCATTCCCATGGTTAACAGTTTCAAATTGATAAAATGTGGCAGTAACTACAGTATTTAAAGAAAATTAACATGATTTCTTAGAATTTTCAGTTTCTGGGATAAAGGAATGGAGAAAAAGTGTTTCACCTGGGTTTTTATAAATACTTCTTTTCAGAAAACATCAGTGAAATAAATGTTTGAATCCCAACTTATTTTGAGATTTTCCATTTCATTTTTTTAAATAACCTTTACTGTTCTTAACTACTTTAGTATGTCAAAACACAAAATGTAGATTTGCCACTTTGTATCTCCTGGGACTGCAACAAGTCTTTAATCCATGAAGAATTCTCAATTGTTACAGGAAATCTTAAACTGATTATGCAAATCAACTACTTTTGAGAAAGTTGCAAAAGGAATAAGGTAATACATTTAAACCAACAAAGCTGAGAAATCACAGAATCACAGAATCTCAAGGGCTGACAGGGATTTTGAAAGATCATCCAGTCCAATCCCCCCGCCAGAGCTGAACCACCTAGAGTAGGTCACACAGGAACTCATCCAGGTGGGTTTTGAATGTCTCCAGAGAAGGAGACTGAATGACCCATCCAGGCCACTTGTTCCACTGCTCTGTTAACCTCACAGTGAAGAAAGTCTTCCTTGTATTACTTTGGAACCTCTTATGTTCCAGCTTGTACCCATTGCCCTTTGTCCTACCACTGGCCATCACTGAGAACAGCCTGGCTCCATCCTCCTGACACCCACCCTTTACATATTTCTAAACATTAATGTGGTCATCCCTCAGTCTCCTCTTCTCCAAGCTAAAGATCCCCAGTTCCCTCAGCCTTTCATCATGAGAGATGCTCCACTTCCTTCATCATCTTGGTGGCTCTGGATTGAACTCTCTCCAGTAGCTCCCTCTCCTTCTTGAACTGAGGGGCCCAGAACTGAACACAATATTCCAGATGCAGTCTCATGAGGGCAGAGTAGAGGAGAGCGAGAACCTCTCTCGACCTACTGCCCACACCCCTTCTAACACACCCCAGGATGCCATTGGTCTTCTTGGCCACGATGGTACATTGCTGTCTCATGCTCATCCTGCTGTCCACCAGGACCCCCAGATCCCTTTCCCCTACACTACTCTCTAACCGTTCATTCCCTAGCCTGTACTGGTACATGGGGTTATTCTTTCCCGGATGCAAGACTCTACACTTGCCTGTGTTGAATTTCATTAGATTTCTCTCTGCCCAACTCTCCAGCCTGTCCAGGTCTTGTTGAATGGCAGCACAGCCTTCTGATGTCAGCCACTGTCCCCAGTTTAGTATCTCATTTGTAATACTTGCAAATATCAAATTACTAGCTTGATGCTGCATAAATGTGAGAGTCTTGAATGAACATATATTTGAGATGACATATAACTTATCTCCATAGGGAAAAAATAATAGAAACATGGAATGGTAGGGGTTGGAAGGGACCTTTAGAGATCATCTAGTCCATCTAGGTAGACAGAATAATCTCTCTTTAAAGTCCTGACTGACATTATATCCAATGTTTTTGAGAATTAATAACATGAAATTCAAATGTACTTCACAAAGTCTATTGTACTGTCATCTAGAACAGTAACAGCATAATGGGTATCTTCAGCAAGCTCCCTTGCTTACACTTAATATGTTGTTATCCACTGGGATGTTCACACAGCTCAGGAGAAAGATATGCTCTCCATTTTCACAAATAAAATGTCCTTCAAAAAATGCTTAATCTGATGACAGATTTATTAACATGCATTCATTACAACTTAGAAAGGAAAAGTACAATTGAAAAACATGGGTTTCTGTTGAATGCTTTCATTTAATAATCATTCCTAGCCAGGTTGTGTTACTGATTAAATTACTACATCAATACACTAGAAGACACAAAATGCACAAATATCCATCCAGATTTAGCAGCCCTGATATCCTCCCCCTCAGAATCACAGAAAATTGTTTAGGTTGGAAAAAACTTTAAAGGTCTTGAGTCCAACCATTAACCTACATCTGCCACTAAACCATGTCTCTAAGCACCACATCCACACATCTTTTAAATACTTTAAGGGATGATGTCCCTCCCTGGGCAGCCTGTTCCAGTGTTTAACAACCCTTTCTGAGAAAAAAACATCCTAACACCTAATCTAAACCTCTCCTGGCACAACCTGAGGTTGTTTCCTCTTATTCTGTCACTTGTAGCTTAGGAGAAGAGGCCAAGACTACAATCTCCTTTCAGGCATTGTAAAGGGTGATAAGATTTGCCCAGTCTCCCCCAGGCTAAACAACTCCAGTTCCCTAAGCTGCTCCTCTTCAGACTTGTTCTCCAGACCCTTCATCAGCTTTGTTGCCAGTCTCTGGACACACTCCAGCACCTCAATGGCCTTCTTGTACTCAAAGGTGTGGCCTCACCAGCACTGAGTATAGGGGGACAATCTCTTCCCTGATTCTGCTGGTCACACTATTTCTGATATGAGCCAAGATGCCATTGGTCTTCTTGGCCACCTGGGCACACTGCTGGCTCATGTTCAGTCAGTTGTCGATTAACACCTCCCAGCTCCTTTTCCACTGGGCAGCTTTCCACCCACTCATCTCCATGCTTTTAATGCTGCATGTGGTTGTTGGGGTCCAAGTGCAGGACCTGGCACTTGGCCTTGTTAAACCTTATACAACCTCCTCCTTCTAGCACTTCTTGTAGCTGGGCTTCTCTTTTGCTACCTGGAGTTAGCCAGGACTGCTGATAAATGATGCAAAGTGGCTTGGTAAGAACTTCCACTAGCTCCCTCAGTATCCCAGGGTAGATCCCATCCATCCCCATGGGACGTCTAAGTGGTGTCGCAGGTCACTAACTATTTCCCCTTGGACTATGGTGGCTTCATTCTGCTCATCATCCCTGTCATCTAGTTCTGAGGGCTGTGTACCTGGAGAACAAGTGGTCTTACCGTTAAAGACGGAGGCAAAGAAGGCATTAAGTACTCAGTCTTCTTCTCATCCTATTTGATTATGTTTTTCCCCGCATTCAAGAAGAGATGGAGAATCTCCTTAGCTCTCCTTTCGTTGTTGATGTATTTATTTAAATATTTTTTTTATTCTTTTATGGCTGTAGCTAGATTAAGTTCTGTTTGAGTTTTAGCCTGTCTAATTTTCTTCCCATATGACACTTACCTCTTCTGAGAGCTCCCCAAATACTGTTAGAACATCTATCAGAAGACTTGCAGTATAAAAGGACTTTATCATGTTTCTATAAAAAAGAAAACATTTCACTCACTTGGTAATCACATTTTAGAAGCCGGCATTTTAGATCACACTGACTTATTTCAAGCTAATCATTACTAATTTATTTTCTTTCATCTAATGTTACAGAAATTACTTCACAGTGTTCAAATATAGTAATATATTGGCTAGTCCCCTGACTGCTATGCAGACAGTTTTTAGTATATTTTCAAGATGGTCACGTGTTCTGCACTTAGTTTCTAGTTTGAAATGCCCAACACAGGACTTCCTATATTATCTTACAAAAAAACATCAGCATGCTGTAGTAATTGCTGTAAATCAAACCACATAATGTATCATCACAACAATTTTAATATTACTAGATAGAAGAAACTACAACATGTGTGATGACAAACTGTGATTTCAGAAGGCTTGCCTGTAGGTAGGTGAGCAATATCTTAAAAAATGCAGAAAGACATCAGTTACTGCTGGTATGTTAGAAACATACAAGTATTAACAAATTGAGTTTTCTGAAAATAAATGCATGCATTAAAGTCTGGTTCTTGTTTCAAGTCAAATTAAAGATAATTTGGATATTCAAATTTCCTGGCCAGTATCTTGATCCAGATAACAAACCCGAAGATTTTCACCTACTTATGAAACTGTCCAGCTCTGTCTTCATTGTCTGCATACAAAAACATTTTCAAAGCATAATTCTCCACATGAGCAGAACCAACAATTTCCTGAGTAATTGCTTCGTTATCACCAAATTGCTTTTTCATCTGAAAAAAGTTGAATAAAATACATTAATTACCTTATTAGACTCTAGAAATTATACAATCTAATTCAGACACAAGAAGCTGCTGGTTTAAACAAAGTACAAGGCAAAAATGAAGCAATATACACTTTAATTATTTTTACAAACTCTGGTTTCTAACAGAACAAACGCTAAAAGCAATATGCTAAAGAGAAAGCACATTATTTTGGAGGGAGAAATATTACGAATAAGGTGCTCTGAATACTATCTTCCATCTCAACACACTTAAAAACACATACAACTACAATATTGTAAGGGAATGGCTACAGATATTTTCCCCTTACTAGCTGAAAGACTAAGCACTCAGAAGCCTCTGTCAGAATTCAACACCGTTCAATTGATGAATTAACACATACTTTACAAAGACACTATAGGTCAGAGTGATCGTGTATCTTCCTATAAGGTTATTTCATTGCAGTTCATTACACCTTTCAAAGTGGTGAGCCCCACCTTGACCGGTTTAGTGACCTATGGATTTACTGGAATTTTCAGTGTAAGCACTATACTGCAATTCAAAGGCTTCTTTTCAAAGAGTACAAGAATCCTCAGCTTTCCTAATAAAAACCAGTAAAGCAAATAACCCTCTAACAGTTACAACAGGTGGATTTACAGCTTCTGAATAGGCTTACTGTTCACATGTAAGGAAATCTGAAGTTATCCTTAGAGAACAAAAACAGGAACACTGCATGATACTAACTTGCAGCCTTTATTTTGCCACAAGACTTAAAAACATTCCCTCAGTGGCAGTTATTTTTTTCACTGTGCATGTAGAGACAATTTAATCATGCTGCATTTCCTTACTTTTTAGATTGCTGACAATACATAGAATGTTGTTGCAAATTTACTCTATTTCAGTAGAGAAATATCAACTTTCTAAACAGAACTTCAAATTTGAAGACTTTCAAACACATACTCTGTGTAGCTTTCAAAAAGTGTACAAAGTGTAATTGTTTTGCTTGTAAGTGTACCACTAAGTTGCACGATGTATAACTGAAATGAAACACTGAAGCTAGAGGAAGAAAATTATTTGTTTCTATTTCACTAGCCTTTACATATCCCTTACACTCAGAAAATAGTTTCTTACTATACTTGTTCAGATGTTCAATGGAGATGATTTCAAATGCACAAATGACCGAGTTACATGTGCTTCTAAAAATATCAAAGTTAACCAAGTTGTTTACTTTTGAAATTAGCCTTCACATAATCTGTGATTCAGTACAGCAGTGCTGATGTTTTAAATGATGATTCATAATTTGTAACTAAATCAAGAAAATCTGGTTTAATTTTACTAAAACCATATAATTAAACAGCTACCTATTGGAAAAGTAAAAACACCACAATCATATGTAAAAATATTTGATAGAAATGTGTCTTTTGAATATAAAAAAATTGGTGTACTTAATTCACATAGTTGGAATATTACTTGCAAAGAACATATCTAGTAAATTCCAGATACACAGATTTATTCTTTGCTACAATAAAGCTTAGGATTGTTTGTAAGCTTCTACCTTAACCTGAAAAATAATCAATTGTAGCAACACACAGAAAGCTGTGAGAAACATTTTGCACACACCTGTGGCACACCTTTGTGTCCTGTGCTGGTTAAGGAAAGACTAAAAATGGCTACTATTATGTTACTGCAGAGGTCCAACTTGCCTTTATGGCCAAGCTTCCGAGCACCAGAATGCTGTATTAAATCTGCTTAGAAATGCTCTCAACTATCCTTCCACTACTCAGCTACAAAGAAAAAAGTTTGGTATCTGAGCACCAGCTGCCATATATACAATATTATCAGCAACTCAAAGACAAAACCATAGGCTTTTTTGCTTTTCTAGCCTTTCCAAATTTGAAACAAAAGGGGTAACTGAACTGGGCAGATTAGATGATGCAGTCTCACAAGGTATTGAACAAATTTTAACGATCTGTAGGAAATGAAGAGCAAAATCTTTCAGAGTTTTAATCTCACCTCTCCTGCCACCTCTCTTCCCTTTTGAATATGAAGACTAGATTCATTAAAAATGTCAAAATTTGATGAACACATCAAGAAGTGACTGTACACAGGATTTTCCATTGCTAGAAATCAGGCATAAAATACAGCAAGAAGCTCAAGGTATTAAAAAAAGACAAATCATTCATGTTTCACTTTTTTTTCTGAAGAATTTAAGGCTGTTGCAATCGTTTCACACAAACTATGCATTGCTATGGCTAGATTTTGGATGGAATCATTAATATTGAACACAAAAACTCATTTTTTCAACATTATCTTCTGCTTATGAATGAGCACTTAAACCTTAAAATCCACATATTACTTCTTTCTAGACTATTGAAAAAATAGAGCATATGAACAGAAACAGCTCTAGAACTTAAACTCACCATCTGTATAATGACTTTACTCTTCTTTATTTAACTTTATTTGTGTTTGCTTTTTAATATTACACGTCCACTCAAAAGAGCACAGCATTGCTATCTCTTATCCACAGAGATAAGATTGTGTTTACAAAAATTGATAGTGTAAGATCCACAATCTCTAAAAGAGGATACAATCAAAAATATATTTGTCTTTTAAAGATTCTTTTAAAAAAATTCCCTGGGCACAACAGCTTAGATGAAAAATTTCAAAAGCACTGAAGGACTAGGTTAGCCAGTCCTATAGCAGTTAAAAAACCTGTCACAGATTTCAAGGAATCAAAGACAAACGAATAAGAAAAGTCTTCTAGAATTCCTGTATTCATTTCATAATGAATTATGATTTCTCATGAGAGCATCTATTAAGTACTTTAATTCTTGTGGTCTAAATAAAACCTTGAATGAAATGTCTGCTGTATAAAATTTCAGCTATGTTTGTTCATGTCTGCATAAACAAATATAAACACACATACAATTTATCTCCTTTCTATTCAGTCAATTTAGTACATACCACTTAAATTTATACAATATGCCTGCACACAGAATAGTTGCATCAATGACTGATCACAGTGTAAAAGACAGTATTTGCAGAAGTTTAAAGAAAACTTAGAAGTTACATTATGAATCATTTTAGAGGAGATAATAAATTCTACTTACAGCTTCCAGTTGATCCATAAGTTTGGATAAAAATTTACGGCATTCTGGGGTTTTACTATCAATCTTCATCCCTGTTTGCATTGCATACAGACGACCTTTAAAGGAGAAAACACAAAAAACTGGAAGTGATTATCTACAGCAAAATCCATAAGCAAACAAAGCAATGCCATCCCCAGCACATCTGAAAGACCAACTTCTATTACGATTTAACAATGCAATACTAGCAAGCAATGAACGCAAAAACTAGGTATGTTCAGTCTTCCAGAGATACTAGGAGATAAGTGTTCTAAGACTTATGCATTATTTTTGTCATTGAATATTCACGCTGATTTCAAATTGATGCTTGTATCACTATTATGCAGTAGTAATTGCTTTTGTAAATGATCACCATCTTCATTTGCAACTCTCTCAAATGGGACTTCAAGTTTCTTTCTATCCCTAATTGTACATAAATAACTTTCATGTGACTTAAAACAACTGAGTTAGGCATCTATAATCTCCGTGTATATGCATACATAGCTTCAAAAGACACAAGATCGAAATTTGATCTGTAAATCAAACAAGATAGACTTTATTATTCCCTGCAAGTTGCCAGTTTGAAATATGATCTTGAAAATGAACTATTAATATACTCCGATTAAAAATGAGCTTTAAACTACCAAAAAACTAGGAATTTTAGATATGCACACAGCAGAACTTTACAAGCTTCAGGATATTATTTATCAATTATTAGGAAAATTTACTAGAATTACAATACAGAGGGACAACGGACAGAAACATTCAGTAACAAAATGCAGAACACTTTCCACAAAAAAGCTGTTCCACAAACTCTCTAAAACTCTCTCTCACCTAAAGGGAGTTCTATGAAACACTCTGAAAAGCAGAGCTTAAGAACTTAAAACCTGTAACTTCAATAAATACTACTATAAGCTAGTTATTAAGGCATAGCCCAGTATCCTTCTTCCTGCAGGACACAGAATTCTGTGATTCTTACTTGCTTCATAGCTTTGCCATCTCCTCATACACTACAGATAGCCTTTTCCTTTCAAGTTACCTCAGTAAACAGCAATAAAACAGTTCTTTTCAGACACATTCTTCTGCTGCAGAAGAAAGCATTATATACTCAAAAACTTCTCTCCCTTTTCCATCTATTATCAGTTTGTCTAAAAATATTAGATCTTTTTCTACAAAAACTACCTAGCTTCTGCTAGGATTTTAAATTCTGCTAGGATTTTCTGGATTTTAAAAGCAGTATTTTACATTACATTTACAACTGATTATTCAAACCAGACTAAGTGTACATTCCTTATTTTGGACTGCAAATCTGAAAAATTTTTGAATGTTGAGTTGCCCAAAAATTTAAAGGGCAACCAAAATAATGAAGTATTTGTGCCCTCCAATATCTCTCCTTCTACTACATTCAGCATTTATAAAACAACCTAGGACCTTTGTGTTCAAGTTTTCAGTAATTAACAACCAAATAAAAGTCTCCTGAGCAAAATTTCAGGAATGAATAAAGGCTGTGAACAACTACAACAATTGACCATGAGAAACAGAAGACAGCAATTTAAACAATTGCTATGTAGGTTCTATACTATGTAGGTTTCATCAACAACACTACTGTTAAGCTAATTACTTGTATATACTCTTTAGCCCATCTTATTTATATTCTGGATGCTGACATATTAATATTAGAAATTATAAAATCCACACATGTAAATTACATTTCAAAGAAATCTAAATACGGAAAGATAGAGATGTGTATCTAAAGCCCTCAAATGAATTTAAGTCTGCTGCCATTTAAAATACCATAGTCATATGATGAAGAGTTAATGTTTACAGTCTTCAATTACTGTTTTTTAAGTACATATTTGATTTTAAGTTTCATAGAATGGCAGGATTGGAAGGGATCTTTAGAGATCACCTAGTCCAACCCCCTTGAAGAAGCAGGTCAACCTAAATTAGGTCACACAGGAACACGTCCAGGCGGGTCTTGAAGACCTCCAAGTAGGGAGACTCCACAACATTTTTCATGGTACGATTTAATAATGTAGAACTTAGGAATTAACATAATAGATACTAGACCTACCCGCAATCTAGAGCAGTTATTTCTGATGCAAATATGAGGTATTTTCAGAAGAAAGTAAACTAATTTTATACTGATATAAACTAGAGTGACAAATTCAGAATAGCCTCCATCATCGCTGGATATAATTTTATCTTACTTGCTTAAGTATGTAGCTTCCTATCTCTTCCATAATTCATTTACACAAAAGAACTCTGTTTCCATATAAACATAAATCTTGTAAATACCTTGTAACGATTGAATTGATCCTCAAGACAAAAGATCTGCTTGTTACACTTCCCTTACATATATGTGGCTTTTTTTCACATTCATTGCAAATATATTCAGTTAAATAGTGAACGTCAGATAATTTTTTTTCCTCAATAATATCCAAAGGGGTGAATTTACAGGACTGTGCCCCCCATATGCTTTGTAGGTAGCCCTAAAAAGCCAGCTCTTTCCCCTCTTAAGATATCAGAGACTGTGAAAAACTCAGACTCCTTCAGGCTCTCCAATGAACAAATGCAGGATAGTCTTGAACATACAGCAAACACAGGTCAAAGAACAATAGTTAAAGATAAGAAACATGTTTTTCCTGTCTGTATATAAATTTACACTGTGAATGACACCACATAATGTTCCGTATATGTCCGTATATAAATTTACACTGCGAGTGACATCAAGCAACATTCCATAGCAACCTCACTTTCCTGCTAACACAAAAGACTGGGGCTAAAGTGCCCAAGAGCTCTCAGGTCATTGAAAATCAAATGACTATTAATGTGACTTGAGCTAAGATTAAATATGCTCCACCTGTCATAGCAATTACACACCTACCACACAACTTAACTACACACAGTTGCCACATCTAGCCATCAAATTCCAATTTCTATCAACACCTATATAAATTGGAAAGATTTCCTGCACGATCTTAGTACCCGGTAAAAGGGCAAAGCACTCTTAAGTTACCCTAACAATAATGTATATGGCAATCTTTAAGAACTTTCAAAGTTCAGAACTTTTGCAGAATCACTTCTTCACATACAGCAGTATGTTCAAATGAGCACTGCATAACAAAATCTGTCCAGAGACTGGCCTCCAATGAGGCAAATGCTGATGTATGAGCAAAAGCTTTTCCTTGTTTCTCAAGTAAGCGGTGATCAAGAAAGAGCACAATGTTTGTGAAAACTACTGTTGACAGAGCATCACTACCTTGTAGCATTCAGCAGGGAGTCTTGACCCAAATACCATTGATAAAACAACCTGATTGTAATGAAGTATGAGGCAACTTGCAGGTCAGAAAATGCTAACTGTACCCTACCAGTCAAAATCTGGAAAATTGGTTTCAATTGATGAACTGAAGATACAGAAGGAAAGTATACTCTCTACAGTTTCATACTCTTCTTTAACAGAGAAAATGTTGTAAAGTATGTTTAGGCACACTTACTGCTTTAATCTTTACTAAGATTATCACACAAATATTACTTATTAAGGATAAAAGATAGCAGCTGAAAGATGTGTTTTGATCTAGTGAAAGAAAGTTACTATGTTGTTTTCATTCCTAACGTGCAGTGAATGGGCAAATTCACTTCATTACTGATTTTTCAGCAGCACTGAACAAAATATAATTTTCCTGTTAATATCATCAGTGCAATTTTAAACTGGCAATTAATGGTCAAAAGACTGCCCTCCATGTTTATGTTGACAGGTAGCAGACAACTCATAAGCAAGAGGCAAAAAGTTTACCACCTCCAACAGCTCTGCTGAGAATGGCAAATAACATGAGTTTAGTTCTCCCCATCAGATCTGAAAGAAAATAGAGTAATTATTTACATTTCTTTAAATACAGCTGTCCTGGTTTCTATAATACTGTAAAACAGTGGAATGTATTATTACTGTGCTTGCTAAGTCACAAAAATTTTGCTTTAATGCAAGTGGTTCAATCTCTAATAACTAGAAGTTAATCTCCTGAATGGTATGGACACCATAGAAAGAAATCCTCTTACTGTTCTCTATTACCAATTGGATTATTTCACCTTTTAAAAATACTGCACTTGAGATGCCATTTTACACCAACGTTATTTCAGAGTTCTCTCTTCTCTACTTCTCTTCACACATTAAAAAATGTTTAAAGTGTACATCTCTAAAGACCAGAGTAATATACTGTAAAACTAAACCAATAAACTTATGTAAGCCATTTGCTTGGTAAATTTTGATAAAAAATTTCTTCTGAGAAAATTCAAGTTGCTGAAAATTCAGATACAAAAAGACAACTAAAGACATACATCATAGCTGCAAAAGTTCAAGTTTTAAAGCCTAAAGGAAGTATTTTAATAATGTAGACAATATTGGAAATAACTAATCTATAGTTCTCATAGCTCTTCACTTATTTGTAATGAAGATGTGGATCACATGGAAACAAATAAATGATTCAAAAAAATATTAATAGTTAATTTTAAGCTTGTTTTATGCAATTAGCTTTGTAGTAGATACGATCTGTATTTTTTGCTCCCTTTACTAAATCAAGAATCAACATAGATTTTTTTGTCGCCATAAAGTAAAGCAGTAAGGAGGTAAAGGAGACTACATAGAGCTAATGTCTAAATATTAATAAGTAGAGCTAAAGTCACTTGTAATCTCTTATGCACAAAGACAGAAATATTTTGCCAATTATTAACTACAAGAAAGTTTGCTCTCAGCTTGCAGACAGAACATTTATCTTCAGATTCATAAGGGCTTGGCAAGTAATCATTCTCAGAAAAATGCTTTGCCAAGACTACAAAATTTATGTCTTGATTTGTAGCCCTTAATCTTTGTTCAGCAAATACTAAGTGTGGGTATGCTGGATGGAATTATACAGTGAGCTTTACAGAAACTTCTCTGCTTTTATTTATGTCACGTAATACGACGTTATTTTTCCTTTGCTAATACACAGCACAATTTCAGAGCAAGTATTTTGTCTTTAGTACGTGCCAGGCATTCATTCCTAATACACAGTAAGTTATTCCAGATTTATGTTTGGATAAAAAGTAAAACTCCCCTCACTCCCATTTTAAACTAACTTTATGCCAAGTAAAAATACTGGAGAACAAAAGTTCCAGACAGTAAGCATGCACAATAGGTTGATTCTGTCTTCTAAATTCTGTCCTACTATTCATCTTCCTTTTTCCTGGTGTAACAGGACCAAAAGTTACAGTTCTTTTTGCCTATGCATATTTAATTCTTTAATAATGAAAAAAAAAGTATTAGAAACTGCAATATTTTTTGACACATTTGATAGTAACAAATTGACACTCAATAGTAACAAAACACATTGCCATAAACCGTAGCCATATTTTGCTTCCGATTTAGATATGAAAATTTTTTCAGGCTGCAATTTATTACTCATTCATATTCTACACTTTCCTCTTTCCCTTGTCAAGCCTCTGACAGAAAAATGTTAAGTGGTTGGTACAGGAAGACAACAGCTGGAATACAAACGTGGGAAACAGGGACACAAAATCTATAAACTGGATAATATTCAAACTACTGCAAACATGTTTTCAAAGAGAACATATCTGAAAAAAAAATCAAAATGTATTATTCTTGTTTTCATGAACATTAATGTATCATATTTCATTCCTGTAATCTCTGCATGCAGATCATAAAGTATTTCTATATGGCTAAGTCCAAGTTCTCAAATTCAAAGACTTAAAGATAGATTTAATAGC
The DNA here is from genome assembly GCF_028858725.1 of Colius striatus. Lineage (NCBI taxonomy): Eukaryota > Metazoa > Chordata > Aves > Coliiformes > Coliidae > Colius > Colius striatus. The sequence continues at coordinate 64,418,511 of NC_084760.1, read as the reverse complement.
ACTGACAAACTTCCAAAGGCCTTATACCTCCTATTCATTATATGATGCTGAAGGATGCTGGGAAGATACGAGGTAACTATTAGGCCAGCAGCATCAATTCAAAATTTGAAACATTCCAAAGAAATATTTTAAATTAATTTGTTTCATCTTCAAGTAAAATTAGTTTAAGAAGAAATGCAAGAAAAAAGAAATCTGATGTCAACCTAGGGGAAAGTAGATTACATAACAAATTTAATTAAGAAACTCAAAACCAACAAAAAAGGATAGTACGATGACTCCCTCTTGCCCTCAATACAATATATTTCAAGGTTACGTTACATGCTAGACAAATTTTGTCAAGTCAAAACTACTTGAAGTTAATGTTTCTTACTTAAAATTACTGCAAGTTAACAGTGAATTCTAACATCATTTACTGTACTTGAAGAATAGCAGCTTGTAAACAAACTAAATGTTTGCAACTACAAACAACTTATTGGTGTAATTATGGAGGTTACAAGACAAAGCAACTAACCTAATGAATATCTATTATGAATCTACATTGCCATTCTTCAGTGTGGTTTAAAGACCAATTTTTGTCTCGTAGAATTTGAGTAAGAGATCTGTATGTAGAATTCGTAAGTTTCTAAGCTTCTGCACAATATTTAAATTATCAGTAGTTTTCAAAGATTGTCCATAATCTGATGTAGCAAAGCAAATATTTCTCATGAGAAGAGGAAAAACTACTTTAACTCTAGGATTTATAGTAAATGAGATCTCAAGAAGACAGAAGGAAGAAAAGGCCTGGATATACCTGGAATACCCTGGATTAGTTATAGTCAAGTCACGTGGATAAAACAGCTTAGAGTGATTAGAGCACAAATCTGAAGCACTCCTGTGGAACACCCTCCAGTTTAGCTTAAATTGGATGAAACCTCTTTCACGCTCTCAAATTACTCTGTGAGGTGAGTCAAAGCACCTTAGATGGTTGTGACCACGAGATGAATTTCCAAAGCTCAATCCTGACCTTAACTGCTAATGGCAGCCAGGGCTCCACTAGAAGCAGCACTGCCAGAAGGCTGAAGGAGGTAAATCATTACCTTGTACTCAGCACTGGGACACTGTTGGAGTACTGGATCCAGTTCTGGGTTCTCAGTATGAGAGACATGAGAAGGGCCATGAAACTGATAAAGGGCCAGGAACACTTGCCATACCAGTAGAGGAAGAGAGTTGGGACTGGTTAGCCTTGTAAAGAAAGGCTCAAAGGGTCTTAAGTGTGCATAAATACATGATGCAAGGAGAAGAGCAGTGGGGAGTGAAGACAAAGCCAGACCCTTCTCAGTGGTGCTCAGTGACGGGTTAAGAGGCAATGGGAAATTAAATGGGATTTCTCATATTTCTTTTGATTTCCCATACAAAAAAATATACTAGCAATTATGCTTTAAACATGGGATTAGACTGACATCCAAGCTTCCCTTCAACCTCAGTGATTCTGTGATTCTGCAAATCAGAATGCTGATATTCATGCATCCCTTCTTTAGAAGCAGAAGCAAGCCTTAGGCAGGAAAAGTCAGTTCTTAATTCTACTTCCAGAAGGTCCAAGTTGAATAAAGATCCACCAAAAACTGTGAATTATACAGTGGAAAAATCATAAAATCATAGAATGGTAAGGGTTGGAAGGGACCTTTAGAGATCATCTAGTCCACCATACCCTGCAGAAGCAGGTCCACCTACATCAGGTCACACAGAAATGGGTCTAGGCGGGTCTTGAAGACCTACAAAGAAGGAGACTCCACAACCTGTTCCAGTGCTCCCTCACCCTCACAGTGAAATAGTTTTTTCTTCTGTTTAAATGGAAATTTTTGTGTTCCAGCTTCATTCCATTACCCCTTGTCTTGTTTCTAGATACCATAGAAAAAAGGGATGCCTCAAACTCCTGACATCCACCATTTAGATATTTGTAAATATTAATGAGATGTTAGTTAAGGTATGTTAGTATCTTTATATCATACTGTTAAATTTCATAGAGTTTTATAGAAACCAGATATCTCTGAAATAAAGTTTCAGTCTCTGAAGTATGCTTGTTCTACTTTACATTCTCATTCCTATCTCTGTCAGAGCAGATTATTTTAAAATATTACCTATGTAATCAAACCAAATGCCAAAAATACTACACAATAATTAATATCATCATTAATTCTTGTTCTACCCACAGTTTCCTTTGAAGACTGTGGGGTTCATGTATTTACCTTGGTTATTCCAATCATTTCTGGATTACTGTCTCCATAGACAAAACAGTTTTAAAATCACAGTTTTCTCACTTTGAAATGAATCGGTGTAAACAAGCTAAGACTGAAGAGAGAAAAAACCCAGAAAGCGTGGAGAAAAAAAAATTAAACTGAGAAATATTTTTAGTTTGTACTCATAGCACAACCCAAACAGAGTACACTAAGAAGTGGATATCTACTTCTTAAATATTTCACCATTTCAATTAGCTTCCCCTGAGTAAAGAACAGATATTTAAAAGACGCACAGAAGACATCCTGAGGGACGTGGTTTAGTGATGGGTTTGGCAGTGTAAGGTTAGTGGTTGGACTTGATGATCCTTAAAGGTTTTTCTCTACCAAAATGATTCTATGATTTTATTCTTCAGTATATAACCTCTAATAATAGGCTTTAAATAATTAGTACCACACAAAACAATTTTCTGCCTTATGAGAATATGGAAAAATATACTTTTATAAATGGATTATATAAAACTAGTAATAAAAGAAGAATATTTAAACTGGGAAACTCAGGAATTTGATCTTGTTTCATAAGGAATGTTATATGAACACTATTTTATACGTTTCACTTCTACAATGTCTCAGTTAAATGAAGTCCATAAGTACATGTAGAACCTCTGTAGTGAAACACAGCAAGCACCAGCTACTTTTATTTCCATTAATACCTCTGAATTGCAAACATCTTCTACATTAGACATTCAAAATGCATTAAGATAGAATAAAAAGACAGGTCAAAAAATTAAAACATTTGTCTAATATTAGTCTTCAGCTTTTATCAGTATAAAATTAATAGTATTCCAGTTGTAAAATTACACACGGATTGTATTTCAAAAGTTCTGAGTCAGGCCATGAACTTCATTTTTTTGCCTTTTCTTTTTAAAATAATAAGAGTCTTAATGATTCGTATGCAGTAAGAAGCTTTTTCACATGTCTGTCTGAACTTGAAAGTAAAAAGCCAGTCACATTTAGCAGATATGTATTTCCATTAAAAGCTGAAATACTTTTGATCCAAGAGGTTGCCAACTAGTTGTGGGGAAAAACAATTGCCTCTCTTGCTTTTCTCTCCCGCTTGATCCCATAAGAATAGAAACATTAACAAAACAATAAGATCCTTCAGAAGGATTTTTCTGGTGTTTTTCTATCTCAAAAATCTGAAAATTGTATTAGACCTATTCGTACTTTTTTAAACGGATCAAGTCTACTGATCTCATATGAATTTTTCTCATGTTTAGCAGACTCTACGGCAAAAACCATCACAGCCCTGCTTTTCAGAAGTTACTGGAATCACATTCTGTCACGCTGCTTTCACTGGATATCCAAACATCATTGTGTGACAGGATGTTATATATCATGAAACATCAATGCTTTTCTGGCAATTCATTGGCATTCTCTCATTGAATTATAACATCAATGGCCAGTAAGTACAGAAGTATAAAATTAACTGCCAACAGTCTTTTAAAAGAGCTTAACATTACTGAAATAATGAAACAACAGCTACTTAAGGAAAATTTTGCTTTTAACACTAAATCAGAAGTTTTCAGTAGACAGAACTACATCTCAAACCTTGCATTTTTTAAAAAAACACACTTCTGAGTCAAAACACCTATGGCACAATTTATTTAGTTATTACATAGGCCAGAGATTTTTCTTTAATCAAAGCCTGCCTCCTTGTGTTTGCAGAATAACAGTTCAAAGTACTCAAGAGAGTCAAGTTTTTAAAACTTGTGGAAGTTTTTAACCTAAGTTGTTTTTTGTCTTAAGTACCAATCACTTAATTTCCTTTTGCTAGGCAATCAATGTAGCATCTTTTGCTGCTATTCCTTCATACCTATTGAATCAGCTGACCTTTACTGAACCTGAAATAGCTACATGCTTAATGACAATGATTAACAAAATAGTTTGAAATGCGGGAAAGAGTATCCCATGGAGAGGTAAGCTTCTTAAAAGAACATAGTAAACTACCCCAGAGCCGAATACTTACATTAACCATGAAGTGTCTAATCTCCTTAAAAGGGAATTTTGAGAGCTCGTGTCCTGTACAACTTGAAAAAAAAAAAAACCCTAACAACTTGGTTTGTTTCTAGTATCTACATCTTAAGTAGAATAAATTTCACAATCAAGTAAATTCATACCTTTTTACTGCTTTAATTAATTATGTCCATCTCCTAACGGTGGCCAGGAGTAAAAATAGCAACAATTTACACACAACATAGCAAGCTACTCATCATATACTGCTCTGAATCTGAATACCTAAATATTAAGTTAAGCATAAAGGCTTTTTAAGGAATACACAGGACTATCAGAAATAAAACCATTTTTGAACTTTTGCAGTGTTTCAAGCAAATACTACAACAAAAAGTATCTGAGATCTGTTATGGTACACAAAAGCATCAATGCTGTTCGTCAATGTTCTACTTTTCACGTGGAAAATGATGTGACAGCTGGAAGCCACAAATCATCTCTGCTGTAGCTACCCGTACTGTGTAAAGCCGAGATTAATGTTCATCAAATTACGGTTTCTTTAAATCAACATATGCCAGCAATATCAAAAAAGAAAGAGTCCTGTCTTTGCCCCAAGCCACTGTCTTCTTGTCTTTGTTTCTGTGGGAGCACAGATGTTTAAGCAGTAGTGAATTGGCCTGCCAGAAAAATAGCGTATTGTTGGTTTTAATCAAACAATTATATCAATGTCACTTCTGAAGCACATCAGGCTTGGGAATAAGATGCCAGAAAAGGCACTATTTTCTTTAGATGGCAGTGATGGTTGATGCTAGTTTAATGCTTCAAATGAACTACACTTAAGAAGCACGAGAAAAAAAAACATAAAATGGTGGTGTATGCAAACAAAATGTGTAACTGTCATTCAAATTCCTGGCTTTGAGTGCACTTCTCTAGCACCAGTGGATGCTGAGAGAAAAAAAACCAAATCACACTGACATGAGCAATAACTCACTCCTTATTCCTGACAATTTCATTGCTCAGCTATAAAAAGTAATATTTTAGGTTGCAAACACACCTTACCAGAGTTCACTTGCTTCTGATACTCCAGTTAGTTTTTGTCACAGCTCTTATTATTAGAAACATACAAGTGGAACTGAACTGAAATGCATATAAATCAAAATCTAGCAAATGTATGGTCATACTGAAAACTACTGGAAAAATTAACATTAGGACCAAAGCTTTTTTTCTAGAGATTAACCACTTCTGACAACATTCGAAAGCTATAAACACCTCACTCTTCTTCAGACTAATGGATCCATCACATGATCAAAATCCAGATGCTCCCCGTCACGCAGTGACAGAACACACACCTCAGTCTCATCACATCACCTGTGCCTTTCAGCACAGGGTCCTCTTGGCTGTTTGCTGCTCCACATCACCCACATGGTCCCACAACACCCAGACAGGGGAGCATCAGGCCAGAGAACACATATGTGTGCTCCAGTACATGTTAAGCTTTCCTCACATTACTCCTTTTATACAACACATTACATAAAACACAGAGAGCTCCTCTAATACACATTTTAAAGCCTCAACAGATTTTTTTTTTTTTAGTGAAGCATCTAATGAAAAGGGTATAAAAAAAATCTGTGTTGCTTTCAAAACATTATCTAAAAAGTATCCTGATTTTTTTGTATCCCCAGATATACTTTAAAAAAACCCTACCTTTTATTATTCATAGCATCTAGAAGTATATATTTTTTTTACAGTAGCAATTCTAATAATTAATACTTTGGGAGTCCTTATAACTGTTCAAAACCCCAACATTAAAAAATAATGCTTTGCAATGACATTTTTGCTTCAAAGTTAGAATGAAAACAGCAACAATATCCTATGAAATGGGAATTATGCATTTTAGTCAATCCAGATAAACTCATTTATCATGTGAGGAAGTGTTATCAGAGGAAAACTGGTGAAAAAATTTTTATTATCCTCAATATATTTAAAAGAACAGAAGATTCAAGCAAAAAGATTTTGAAAAAGAAGCAACAGTACTTTTAACTTAGGGTAATAATGTAAGGAGAAAGAGATCTCTAGAATATAGTCTTCACTATCCTCACTTAATTAATCAGATGTGCTGAATGATTCAAACACAAAAATAGGGCACACAACTTTTTAGGCCACTTAAGGCAGAGGCTGCAAAGGCCTTTACAGGAAATGCAAATTATTTCACACAAGTGTGGATTTTTTTTCTTGTACACTAGAACTTACATTAAGTTTTAGAATGGAAAAGACACTAAAAAAATAGAGATCAGCCACCAAAACATTTCTGGTTTAAAATAAAAACAGAATTTTTTTTGTTACCTACACTAAATGCTACTGTTTTTATCATATAGTTAGACAAGGTTTTACATTTGATTAAAAAAAAAAAACAAACAAACAAAACAAAGAAGAAAAACAAAAAAAAAACGAGTGCAATTCAACCTAGCTGTTGCTTCCTGCCACACAAAAAAAATGATTTGTCCTTTGTTTTTCAGTAAAAAGGAGACAGTACTATTGAGAACATCCAGTGTTCTAATATTGGGCTATTTCACTTCTCCGGTGGCATTTCTCCGTGTTAGCACAGTATTCCTGCATAACATACAAATCATAGAATCACAGAATGGTAGGGGTTGGAAGGGACCTTTAGAGATACTGATTTTTTTCAGAGCTTTCTGAAGCCTGAATTTTCTGAGTTCATCCTTCTAAATGTAAGACTGTCTTACAAATTAAACATCCAGTTCTACCTCTATTTTTTAACTCTTTTCTGAGGACAAGCTCTTGTCCAGCAACCCCCCCAAAATGACCTCCTCACATCTCAATAAAGAAACACAACATAAACATACATTTCTGCTGACCTGCTAGCATTTCTTACTTAACTACAGAAAGCCTTTTAGAAAGGCTGACAAATTACCTTGATGACCATTGGCTTAGAAATCACAAGTTAGCATTTTACATATTAACGTGAAAGATTTACGGTAAGATTTTTGCAGCACTTAAGGAAACAAACAAACAAGAGCCACCCAGTCTCACACTTAGAAAACCCCGAAGAAGTGACAATGTTTGATGGAAAACAAAATGAACACTCCCCAAAGGATTAAAAATTCTCAAACCCAAATTACGTATACAACTACAGGGCATAGAGGAGGTCTTTTTAGCATGACAAAAGCTCTGAAAAGACTCTCAAATGTTATGGTTTTGCGGTACCTATTAGGGTTATCCCGATACAGACAGAAGGCTTGATTCTACACACGTGCGCACACGTATGCATTTAGTATTTAGACTGCTGGCATATCCACTACGACTGCAAAGAGGCTTAACTCTGCAAACACACAGCACGTGAAAGATGGACTGCTACTCGGAGCTCCAACGGCAGCTGTAACAAGGGAGGCCGTGAACATCCCGTACCACCCCAATAGGTGGGGCTTCCCCACCGCTCTCACTTCTCTGTACACCCGACGAGCACTCCGCGCAACGCAACAAGCCAGGCGGCCGGAAGGAGGCGGGGAGAGATGAGCTGCGATTGGCGGCTGGGGGTCGGTGCGGCCCCAGCCGTGGGGAACGGGGGCAGGACAGGACAGGACAGGGGAGGGCAGGGCAGGATGAGATGGGCCGGGCCGGGCCCGGGAACCGGCGGGGCGGAGAGGCGCTGAGGCCGCCTCACTCACAGTAGTACGCCACCACCGGCTCGCGCTTGTCTAGCTCCTGCGCAGTTCGCAGATGGTGCTGGATGCTCTTGAACTGCGGCGGCAGCGGGGGAAGCGCCGCGGCCGCCATCGCGCGGGTAGCGACGGGCAGCAGTAACAACAGCTGACGGACGGACGGATGACCACAGCGCTGAGTCCCGGGGCTGGCGCCGGCCGCTTCCGCTTCCGGCACGGGGCGCCTGCGCGGTGAGGGGGCTGCCGCCCGTGGCGGTGCTCCTGGGAAGAGCGCCCCCTGCTGATTGGGAGGAGGCGGGCGGCGGGGCGAGATCCGTGGGCCTTGCCCGGCCGGTCCTCGCGCCTGTATCAGGAGCCGCTGCTGTCCGGCCGGAGAGGTCCTCGGGGCGGTCTGGACCCTGCGCTCCAGGACAGAACAACTGCAGCCTCCACAGCCCTTCTCTGTCCCGTCCTTTGGCACATCTGCCCAAAAAGCCACGTGGACCTTCCCTGGGGAAGTCCAACCCCCCATCTAGTCCAACTCCCGTGTAGAAGCAGGTCCACCTAGATCAAGTCACACAGGAATGTGTCCAGGCGGGTTTTGAAAACCTCCAGAGAAGGAGACTCCACACCCTGCCTGGGCAGCTCATGCCAGGGCTCCCTCACCCTCACAGCGAAGTTTTCCCTTGTCTTTAAGTGGAACTTGTGTTCCAGCTTATGTCCATTATCCCTAATCCTGTCAGTGGACACCACAGAAAAAACTGTTGCCCCATCCTCCTGACATACACTGTTTAGGTACTTTGGATGAGAGCCTCTTTCAGTCTTCAGGCTGAACAGTCCCAGATCCCACAGATTTTCCTTGTAAGGAAGATGCTCCAGTCATCTTGGTGGCCCTGTGCTGGACTCTCTCCAGAAGGTCCCCATCCCTCTTGAGTTGGGGAGCCCAGAGCTGGACACAGGACTCCAGATGAAGCCTCACCAGGGCAGAGTAGAGGAGGAGGAGAACCACCCTTGATGTCCTGGCCATTGGCCTTAGTGGCCACGAGGACACATTGCTGGCTCATGGTTAGTTTGCTGTCCACCAGAACTCCCAGGTCTCTCTGTACAGAGCTCATCTGTAGCAACTCAACTGCCGACCTGTACTGGTGCATGGAGTTGCGCCTCCTGAGATATGGGATTCTGCACTTGTCGTTGCCGAACCTCATGAAATTCCTCTCTGCCCAGCTCTCAAGCTGGTCAGGGTCTTGCTAAAAAACCCATCTCAGACTGAAAAGGCCTCCTCCATGTCTTATCAGAGGTCTAGGAGGCCCTCAAGCACTGAACTACAGTACCATTCCTGGGCTTCTTCTCTTTGTCCTCTTGCTGCTCACTGCGGAAGCCTTGTGCTGCCATAGCCTGGCTAATAGTGTTTCACCAGACTGGCCTGCTTCTCTGCAGCTGTCAGCAGGTCCAATAGCCCTGGAAAGAATATCTCATAGGATCACCACTTTCCAGATAGCTGCTTCTTGGAGGAACCTCTAGGGATTTATCTTTTTGCTGAGTGGATAAGAACAGCAAAATAAATGGGAAACATTGAAGAAAAATGGTTTCAAATGGATCACAAATTGCAATAGAAATTACTCTGGTGTCTGTCATCTTCTCATTTTAACAGCATAGTTAAATGATTTTTAAATGGCCCTGTTGCTGAACTTTCTCCTGGTCTCAAAATGTCTGTGTGCAAGGCAAGAGAATGTCAGTGCTTCAGGGCATAAAGAAAGATGGTGTTGCAAGGAGGCATGGGTGGGGAAGGTGGCTACATTTTCTCATTGCTGTTGTGGGAGAGTTGGGAGAGTGCTGAAAAGAATACAGAAGGGAAATGGGAAATGGTAGCTGAATAGAAGAAAAGAAGACAAGAAAGGAACAGAAGGAATGGTTGGATGGCTGGTATGTTGTGGTGTATTAGAAGTTGGCTGGCCCACAGCAACCATACCTTTGATGTAAAAGCAATTGTGTTACTGCATGTATTTAGTTTGTTTCAGTGAAGATGTTGAAGAGACAATGTTCTGAAGATGTTGAATTACGACTCTGTTAAGGGACAACTAAAATGGGCACAGTGTCCAGCTAGAGACAAAACCGACTGCAAATACATGAGCTGGGGATTGCTTTGAATGCTATCTGTGATAATGAGGCAGCTAGGGTATGGGGGAAAACAATGAAAAAGTCAAAGAAGCACTTATGTCACCCTGATGTAAGCAAATAAAATACTTCCTACTGTGTTCTGGGAAACAGAACTTCATGTTCAATGTGTAAAGAAGTAGAACTGAATCAAAGAATCCCAAGTGTATTATATAATTCTTTTCATAATGGCAAAAAAAAAGCCTTCAGGATCATCTCAAATGTTTGGTAAGCATTTGATCTAAAATCAGTGCACAGAAATGTATGCAGGCATGTTATAAATCTCAGAGGGTAGAAGAAAGCTGATAGATAGCAATGTAAATGACTATAAAACTGGTATAAGTTTGTAAGACTAGGACAAAGAAAAGTTTAGAGGCACTTGAGAATACAGTGAGTGCCAGGAAAACAAATGGCAAATATAGAAAAGAGAAGTGTTGACAACCATGGGGAAATGTTTTTTTTTTTTTTTTACATGGACGTAATATCTGCATCAGTACGTTCCAAAAACTAATGACAGAATCAGTCACAGAAAAACATACTGCCTTTTATAGGCAATAATGTACATTTTGTTTTTAAATGAAAAACTGAAGGTATTTGACAATTTTAATTTTACAGGAAATGCAGGAAAAAAAATCTGCACTGTGTCTCATTTTAATGAAAACATTTTAATATGTTCCACATTTTGACCACCAAGGGGAAGGACATGGTCAAAGGTAATCCAGCTCCTAGAGCCTCCCCAGGGGTCCTTGGGCAGTCTTATGACAGTCCTGAATCTGCAAGGCTCTTGATGGAAACAGAGAACCCCCTTGAGGAGACAAGGGTTTTGGCACTCTATTCACCTTTGTAAAGTATTTTGAAATATACAAAAGAAGAACACTAAGCATTGAAAATATTAAGCACCAGTGAAAAAACTGACAAGGATGTAATTAAGCTGTTTTTACAAATGTTTGATTGTGATTTGAATACAGTTGGTCACAATCGTACCTGGCACATGAGAGTAAATTCTTCTTTTTAGTAGTAATATGTATCTATTGCATTCCATTTCTAAATATTTTTTTTTAACTTGAGATTACAAGTTTAAACTGCAAATAATAATTCCAGATGGATATTGATGCATACAACAAAAAATAAATATGTGTTGACCAAAGCACATAGTATATTATGCAAACAAGAAGTTAGCACAGTGATTCTTATCACAGAATCTCAGGGTCTGGAAGGGACCTTGAAAGATCACAGCCCTGCCAGAGCCGAACCACCTAGAGTAGGTCACACAGGAACTCATCCAGGTGGGTTTTGAATGTCCTCAGAGAAGCAGACTCCACAACCCATCTGGGGAGCCCATTCCAGTGTTCTATCAACCTCAGAGTGAATAAATTCCTCCTTATATATCTTTGGAACCTCTTATGTTCCAGCTTGTACCCATTGCCCTTTGTCCTATCATTGGACATCACTGAGAACAGCCTGACTTCATCCTCCTGACACCCACTCTTTACGTATTTGTAAATATTAATGAGGTCACCCCTCAGTCTCCTCTTCTCCAAGCTAAAGATCCCCAGCTCCCTCAGCCTTTCACCATGAGAGATGCTCCACTTCCTTCATCATCTTGGTGGCTCTGGATTGAACTCTCTCCAGTAGCTCCCTGTCCTTCTTGAACTGAGAGGCCCAGAACTGGACACAATATTCCAGATGCAGTCTCACAAAGGCAGAGTAGAGGAGAGCGAGAATTTAATTAGATTTCTCTCTGCCCAACTCTCCAGCCTGTCCAAGTCTTGTTGAATGGCAGCACAGCCTTCTGATGTCAGCCATTGTCCCCAGTTTAGTATCCCATTTCTAATACTTGCAGATATCAAATTACTAGTTTCATGCTGCATAAATATGAGAGTCTTGAATGAACATATATTTAAGATGACATATAACTTATCTCCATAGGGAAAAAATAATAGAATCATAGAATGGTAGGGGTTGGAAGGGACCTTTAGAGATCATCTAGTCCAACCCTCCTGAAGAAGCAGGTCAACCTAGATCAGGTCGCATAGGAACATGTCCAGGCGGGTCTTGAAGACCTCCAAGGAAGGAGATTCCACAACCCCTCTGGGCAGCCTGTGCCAGGGCTCCCTCACCTGAACAGTGAAATAGTTTGTTCTTATATTTAAATTGAACTTTTTGTGTTCCAACTTCATCCTATTACCCCTTGTCCTGTTGCTAGGTACCATAGAAAAAGGGGATGCCCCAACCTCTTGACACCCACCCTTTAGATATTTGTAAATATTAATAAGATCCCTCCTCAGTCTTCTCTTTTCTAGACTTTTCAGCCCCAGTTCCCCCAGTTTTATCATAACTTATAGCAGTATCCTAATGTGTGTTGTCTTTGCCAGATTGGATATAGGCACTTATGTCAGCAGATCAGAAGTAGTGGCAGCATCCTGAACTTAAGAGGTACTGAGGAGGCGAGGGACCATGTTTTCTCCACTGGCTGGGGACAGCATTTTCTCCAAATAAATCTAATCAAATCTAGCATAGGATGTTAGCAGTTTGGAATCAGTAACATTGATGAAAAGTCTCCATTATATTCCAGTACATATTTGATCTGGTATAGAATGTCTTCTCAGTTACCCCTTCTTTCACAGGTAATGTTCAAATTCCATTTTAATAATTAAAGCCTTTCCTACTTTTTACTCCCTATTGCCACAGGACTGTATAGAACACTTGTTTATGCTAAGGATCATATTTAGAAATATTTAGAGTTCTTTCCAGAGTGCCTGCATGAATTAGGCTAATAGAGGTTGCCTCAGGTTCCTCAGTGTAATTAACACTTTTTGTTCATATGGAAACTCTGCATAGCAAATTACATGTATGTGATACATTTAATAACTGCCTACAGCTTAATAAAATTTGAATGATCATTACCTACAAACTGAAACCGTAATGAAGTATTCTTTGTATACAGTTGGTTGATTACTTCATATGACAGAAGACCCTCTCATCATCACTAGTGCTTTCAGTGTGACAAATCTGGAGTCTAGTACTGAGATTATTTGGGTTTGGGATTTTTTTTTTTTTTTTTTGTTTACAAATGCAATATGTAATTTCACAGAATCCCAGAATGGTAGGGTTGGAAAGGACCTCTAAAGATCATCTAGTCCAACCCCCCCGCTAAAGCAGATTCACCTTAATCAGGTCACTCAGGACCATGTCCAGGTGGGTTTTGAAAACCTCCAGAGAAGGAGCCTCCACATCTTGCCTGGGCAGGCTGTGCCAGGGCTCCCTCGCCCTCATAGGAAAAAAAGTTTTCCGTTAATTTTAAATGAAACTTTTTATGTTCCAGATTTTGTCCATGACCCCTTGTCCTATCACTGGACACTACCGAAAAAAGTGTTGCCCCATCCTCTTGACATACACTTTTTAAGTATTTGTAAGTGTTAATGAGATCTCCTCTCAGTCTTCTCCAGACAGAACAGTCCCAGATCCTGCAGCCTTTCCTCATATGAAAGATGCTCCAGTTCCTTGATCATCTTGGTGGCCCTGCGCTGGACTCTCTCCAGAAGTTCCCTGTCCCTCTTGAGCTGAGGAGCCCGGAACTGGACACAGGACTCCAGATGAGGCCTCACCAGGGCAGAGTAGAGGGGGAGCAGAACCTCCCTCGACCTGCTGGAAACATTCTTCTTGATGCATCTCAGAGTACCATTGGCCTTCTTGGACATGAGGGATGGCTCATGGTTAGTTTGTTATCAACCAAGTTTCCCAAGTCTCTACAGAGCTATTCTCCAGCAGATAATCCTCAGCCTGTACTGGTGCATGGGGTTGTTCCTTGACTGAGGTGCAGAACTCTGCACTTGCCCTTGTTGAACCTCATGAGGTTCCTCTGCCAAACTCTCAAGCCGGTCGAGATCCCGCTGAATGGCAGCACAGCCTTCTGGGGAATCAGCCAGTCCTCCCAGTTTGGTGTCATCAGCCAACTTGCTGAGGGTACACTCTGTCCCCTCATCCAGGTCGGTGATGAAGATGTTCAACAAGACTGGCCCTTGAACCGATCCCTGTGGAACTCCACTGGCCACAGGCCTCCAACTCTATTCTGTGCAATGGATCTCCACCCTCTGGGCTCTGTCATTCAGCCAGCTCTTGATCCACCTCACTGTCCACTCATCCAAACCACACTGCTTGAGTTTTCTGATGAGGATGTTACGGGAGACAGTGTCAAAAGCCTTGCTGAAGTCAAGGTAAATGACATCTGCTGCTCTCCCCTCATCTAGCCAGCCAGTTAGGCACTCATAGAAGGCTATCAGGTTAGTCAAACAGGATTTCCCCTTGGTGAAGCCATGTTGACTCCCCCTGATAACCATCTTCTCCTTCATATGTTTAGTGATGACACTCGGGATGAGTTGTTCATCACCTTTCCAGGGATGGAGGTGAGGCTGACCAGCCTGTAGTTTCCTGAGTTGTCCTTCCTGCCCTTTTTGAAGACTGGAGTGACATTGGCCTTTCTCCAGTCCTCAGGCACCTCGCCTGTCCTCCATGATTGTTCAAAAATGATGGAGAGAGGCTTAGCAATCACATCAGCCAGCTCCCTCAGCACTCTAGGATGCATCCCATCAGGACCCACGGACTTATGAGCCTTAAGCTTGGCCAACAAGTCTTTAACCTCTTCCTCTTCCACCCAGGGCAAGTCCTCTGCTGTCCTGGCCATCCTGTTACCCTTGCTGGACTGGACTTCCCGAGGGCTGGCCTTGGCTATAAAGACTGAAGCAAAGAAGGCATTCAGTAGTTCAGCCTTCTCTACATCCTCAGACACCAGGGCACCCTCAGTGTTTAGAAGCATGTTTAGTATTCTCCCTCGTCTTTCTTCTGCTACTGACGTACTTGAAAAATGCCTTATTACTGTCCTTAACATCCCTGGCTAACTACAATTCTAGAAGGCCTCTAGCCTTCCTAGTTGCACCTCTGCATGCCCTGGCAATGTTCCTATACTCTTCCCAAGAAGTCAGCCCCTGTTTCCACCTCTCATAGATGGCTGCTTTCTGCCTGGGTTGACCCAGCAGATCCTTGCTCATCTATGGAGCATTAATCTTTTAAATGGTGAATGTATTGAAATTTATCATCTTGTTCTTGATCAGCATATTAAAAAAATAATCACACATCCAGTTGTGATCCACTTTCATTTAAATGTCCTGGAATGAATCAAGAAACCTAAATCATGCAGTTCCATTTATGTAATGAGGTCTGCTTTTGTGGGTAAGGGTTACAAGGCTTTTATCACCCAGCCTTGTTTGGGGCCGCTTAATTAACAGTTGATGATAAAACATTTTGTAGAACTTTTTCCCAGAGTTTTCCAAATATTCCTGAAAGAACCAAAATACAGTCATTGGATCTTATTTTTCTATGCTTTTATGCTGATGTTTTTTCACATAAATTACACTTCATTCAAGAAGCAAAGGCGTTCTTCAGTGTTACAGGCTTCAAACTTTGTCCAAGGATGCTGATGGATTCCTTTTGACTTTGTTGATTCCAGGATCACTGTTAAGTAGTGACGAGTCTGAGTCTCTTGTTTCACTGAGATTCAGAACAAAAATTGTTCAATTTCATAGCCATAGAAAATTATAAAAGAGAAGGAAGAAATCTTCCTTCCCTCCCCCCACCTAAAAATTGAGAGCATTTGAAAAACAAATGGAAAACAGCTAAGTGTTATGATTGGTGTTTTCATCTATTTTATTCAGGAAACTACCTCCTCCTCTTTCCAGTCCAGAAATCCATTTTGGCTTTCTTTCCATTACCTCACTTAGCACAAGGAACAAAAACACTTCTAGGTTTAAGATATCTGTTAGTCCATAAGAATAAACTGCCACACACAAAAACATCTGATGCCTGTATAAAATTCAAGACCTAACCTATCCAAATACACTTGTTGCATGGACTAATTTTAGTGTACAGACTTCTTTTCTGCTATTATTCTAGCAACTTTAGTCAGAGCAATAAGAAATTAGGTATGACACACAAAGCAAAAAATTCTGTGGACCTAATTCTGCAGTCTCACACAAGCAAAACTCTCTCTGATATCACGGCATGACTGGATCTAGCAAAAGACTTTTAACTGAGATTTTCTTTTGACACTTTTAAGCCTCTCATGCAAAGCTAAGTCATAAAGCCCTTTACCCCTTCAAACTGTGATCATACAAAATTGGTAAAGATCCTCTGCATTCTAAGCCAAAATACAATGTGGTTAAGGCATTCCAGTCAGCATAGAAAATACTGTGCTAGTCTTTCACTTTTTAAAGGAAATTCACAGCTAGCAGACCACAGACTGCTGCAGAATAAACTGATATCAATTGAGTATGTTGTCACCACAGCCTTACCAGGAGTCTCTGCCCCTGGGCAGTCTGAGAGGCAGGTTGTGACAGTTGCACTGCTTGAGAAAATGTACTCAAATATTATCTGCCATTATTGCTTAATCCTCAAGTGATAAGAGCCTTTAAGAAATTTGGAATAGTGTTTCCTGGAAGGTCAATAACCTTATTAGCTCCAATTGTATGTGTTCAGAGAAGCTGTGGATAAAAATACCTTTATAAATAATGTCCTCCTTACACATGGACACTCCTCTGGAGACAAAACTATGGTATGTGGTAGGTCATGAAAACATGTAACTCTTATAAGTCTTATTGTCTTTGGTCTTGACATGGAAAAAAAGATTATTCATATAATGTGGTAGTTTTTAGATGAGGAGTAAGTGTCAGGAGTCTACTTTGCAGCAGTAATCATGAGTGTGGTTCTCTTCTGCAACACTGCATAGAGGACAGGAAGGGGTGTTTTGTTTGTTTTGTTACAACTTTAAATCAATGTTATAAAAACCACAGGTGGACAGGGTGGTAGATGACTAGGAGTCATTGACACCACTGAGTTTTAAAGAAACCCTTTCTGCACGACACCTCAAAAATTTCAGCAACACACAAGATCACTGTAATCACAGTAAACATGTCCATTGCAATAAGAAAAATTGTCTTTTCAAAGTACTCTGGCACCATGCATTGGGTAATGTTAAACGTTTTTTCAGTGCACCCACATCACACATGTAAATTGTGTTTACTTTGAAATCAAAGCTAAATCTGAAGCCAAAAATCCCCACAGTTTCAAGTATAAGCCTTAAGAAAACAGAGAAGACATAAAACCAGTGTCGTATAGAACAATTTTTGAAGGTTATCTTCCTGAATGATGCTTTTACACACAGCATAAAGGTGAAAAAAAGCTCCAGGTACTGATACGATCACCAGCTGTCATGCCCAGAATTCCCAAAATGTTGCAGAAGCACCGTTGTCAGATCATTTACAACTGCATTGGAGAAGCTAAAACGTGTACATATTGAAGCATTTTTCAAGTCTGTTTTAATATATGTCAAACATCTAAACACTTAGATTACAATTCAGTTAAAAATTACCGTTATGTTTGATTTTTAAAAGTTCAGTTCTGAAATGTGAGGGTTGTTGCTATGAAGGATGGAGAGCACAACACTATACTTAGTCACAGATGAATGTTTATTAAGGACATAATTAATGAAAAATTTAAGTAATAATTACCTCATCAGTAACTTCTTCTTATATGGAACAGTTATGTTTAATTTTTGCAGTTTATTTTCTTAACATTGAATTTCTTCAATTAAAAAAACCCCAAAAGCCTGAGGAGCTATGGGCCTGAACTGGTTGTAACAGAAAAGACTAATCCTTCTTCTCTGAGTGTCAGATGAAATGCAAGGCCTCATTTCTATAAACAGAAAAGCCCAAATGCCAGGGAAAAACATGTGAACAGAGAAAAAGAGTGTGGAATTGGCCATTTATCATAGAATCATAGAATCATGGAATGGTAGGGGTTGGAAGGGACCTTTAGAGATCAGACCATCAATTGCTATTGTTGGCCTGAGTTGCAAATCACAGGATTATTCAACATGAAAATAAAAATGATGAGCATTATTGTTGGAGGCTTACTTGCTCTTTTTCATTTCAAAATGAAACATTTAAATTAAAAATATTTATTTTGTTATGAAAGGCAAGTTTGTCCGTGAAGGCTGCAGGAGCTTTCTAACAAAATAATACCTTAGAACACTTTATTGTTCCTACTAATTTTATATAAAAATTCATTTGTCCAGCACTTTGAAGTTAATTTGTTACACTGCCTTTATCTGTGTTCTGCTGTTGCAGAGAGCACTAGATGGGGCAAAAGGCTTCAACAGACAGTCCATTTATTTTGCTGTTGTATCGATTTTTGTCATGTCAGATGATGTCAAAACAAGGACCGCCGTCCTATCAGCAAACCTAATGACGTTTATTCTTGCATATTAAATTTCACCTTCCCCAGAGGGGCATTTCTAGCACGCAGGCAGATGTCTCGCGGTACGTGGGTACCATGTCCTCTCCGGGGACATATGTGAGACCGTATGCTCGGGGTATGGGGGACGCGGCGCGACTCTCCCGCGGTTCGGAGACGGACCCCTCGCTCCCGGTTCCGGCCTCGGTTCTTCCCTTGCGTATTGACACAACCCTCCGAGAAGCCCTGCGTGTACCTGGGGAACGTGCCTGCGGGCAGGGAGCGAGCGCAAGGACCGCCAGGCCCTAAGCCGCGGCCAGCACCCTCAGCAGCCGCTCTGCTGGCGCGTGCCCCCCTGCTCCTGCCCCGCTGCCATACATTGGCTCTTCAGCCCCGCAGCACCCACCGTCACCCCATCCCGGCCCCAATATCGGGCCATTCCGGCGCCGCCTCCCTCCCGCCCCGGCCTCGGTTGCGGTCCCGCCCTCGCTCTAGGTTCCGGCCGGGAGCGATGGGGTAGCCTCAGCCCCGGCGCGGCCCTCTCGGGGCTGCCGCCGGCCGGAGGAGTCGGGACCCTGAGAGCCGGGACGCAGTGGCAGCCTCCTGGGCTGCTGACAGGTTCAATTTACGCCATCCGGAGTTTAATTGCTTGGTTTTAACCAAATTATAACAAAACAAAGACAAAAACCACCCAGAACAGTAAGGATGCAACCGAACTTGGAACATGTAGGTCCAAGGTTCTGATTTCGAAGAAATAACAGCAATTGAATGAAACTAAATAATATTAACCATTCCAATATTCCTACAAATAACTTCATGATGATAATTGCTGTTAGCAATTTGCCAGGGTGCTCCACACGAACAGCTGAAAGAACTCCAGAAGAGCTGTGCGTGCGAGCTCATGCATGCACCAGACACTCCTGCTGGTAAACAGCTGCAGAGATGTTATCTCGCCACGTTTGTGTCAACCTTGTGGGAGTTCTATGGGAAGGTAGAGAGAGAAAAGATGGAGATGGGAGACTAGAGGGAAAAAGGTAGCTCACCGTTCAGTCTCTGGTGCTCAGTAGCTTATTCTGGATTGAAAGAATGCACAGGAAAGTGAATTCCACCTACCAAATTATTCTTTCTTTTGCCTCTAAACTCATGAGAGTCTCCTTTGGAACTGATTGCACCATGACTTCAAGCTAGCATAACAAAAGGTGTTATCCCCCTCTGTGATGTATGCTCAATAGGCACAGAAACATAGGCAGGAAGAGGGAAGAGATGGGAATCACGATTCATTTTGTGTGGGAATTTGTCTGCTGTGGTTCTTAATGGCACGGTTAGAATAACTGTTGTAAAATATCGGAACACCTGTTGTGAACCTTCCCTGTATCTACTGAAGTAGCTAGGTAATAAAGAAGGTGAAAAGTGCTTCAATAAACCTGTTATTTACTACAGCTCCTTTTTTTCAGGCAGTTAATTAAAAATCTGTTTATCTCCTGCAGGACTGTAAAAGGTGCTGTATTAGCAGCACTGAGACCAAGTTTCTAAACTTTTATTAATGTAATCTGCTATTCCACTACATAGAGAGAATGCTGAGGCTTGCATAAAGCTAATGAACTAAAAGCAACAATATCTCACAGTGGTACATGATCTGCAATAAAATACTGTGGTTCTCAGGATGTGTGACCAGCCTTCCTAAAAATGCAATCATTTTGATTACAGTCAACTGTTTTTCTTCTACTCATAATACATACGAAGCTTAATTATAATCCAAAAGCAATTTTTAATGTTTCCTCAATACTATAAAATTACTAAATTACCTCAGCATGCTTGACAGATGTTGAATGTAAATAATATTTTGATAATTTAATTATTTTTAAAAAGTGAATTATTATTGAAAAACTACTGTTAAATGTATTAGTGTTTTTTACTATCTGTTTAAACAGAAATGTTTGAAAAAGCCATCATGAGAAAACTTAAAAGTTCCTTGTTTCTAACCTGAGGTAGCTCTTTCAATGCTTTTTGTTGTGCTTGGTATAGTAGCCATTATTTTCACATTAATTACTAAACATGAACCCACAATAATCACAAAGTTTGGTCAGGAAGCATTTGATTTTGCTACACTGAGTGGTCTAACCTAAGGCAAACAAATAATTCTCTGTATGACCTCAGCAATAGTATAGAAACTTGAACTTCTGTACTGTGATAAAGATTCTAAAAGAAGAGTTAGATGACACTGCTCTGCATTAGTTTTGGGAATACATAAATAATATAGCTGCATTGAAAAACAAAAAAAGAATTCAGGAGAAGTTGTAATATAAACCCAATACAACCCCCTGGGTGTCTGCGCTCAAACCCCACTGAACACAATGAATGGTCCCACAATAAAGCTGTCAGTTTCTTTGAAGTGGTTCAATATGATCTGAAGCATGGGGAGCTTTGGACTAGGATGAACTGATAACAATGTTTTTCTTTTGTTGTGTATTCAATAATGTGCTTCATAACACCACATTAGGAGGATAACTTGAAATGGGAGCTGGCATTGTGCAGTCCTTTTTGAATGCAGCCAGTTAAAGGAACTCAACACCTTCCTTAGGACTTTCTTGACAGAAAATCATTGTTTTGAATCTGCAGGAATCGCATTCTGTTGGTTGTCTAGTATGCACAAATGGGATGAAAGATATTGATATCACACTTATTTCAAAGTGAGTACTAAGCTTGGCTTTCAGCTCAAGGTTGAAACTCAGTAATGTGGACTGTCTCCTGTGGGAAGGACTCCACATTGTAGCAGGGGAAGTGTGAGGAGGCCTCCCCCTGAGAAGAAGCAGCAGCAAGGTCCATCTGTAATGAACTGACTGCAACCCCATCCGCTGTGACTGGGAGTCCCAGGAAGAAGGAGGGGTGGGGGAGGTGTTATAAGATTTGATTTCATTTCTCATCTCACTGTTCTGATTTTTCATTAATAGATCAAACCTTTTCTCCCCACGCTGAGTCTGTTTTTCGACTCACAGACCTCTCATTATATTTTTTCTCTAGTCTAGTTTAGGAGGGGGAGTGATATTACGACTTGGTGGGCATCTGGCACCCAGCCAGGGCTAAACCACCACAGATCTTTAACCTTTTGCATTGGTTTTGGCTAGTTTTCTTCACAGTAGCTAGTATGAGCTATGTTTTAGATTTGTGCTGAAAACAATGTTGATAATATACAGATATTTTAGTTACTGCTGAGCAGTGCTTGCACAGTGTCAAGGCCCTTTCTGTTCCTCTCACTACCTCACCAGTGAATGGGCTGGGGGTGCACAAGAAGCTCGGAGAAGACAGAGCCAGGACAGCTGACCACAGTTGACTAAAGGGATATGCCAGACCATATAATGTTATGCTCAGCTTATAAAGTTGGGGGAAGAAGAAAGGGAGGACATTTGAAGTGATGGCATTTGTCTTTCCAAGTTATGCCTACACATGATGAAACCCTGCTTTCCTGGGGATGGCTGAATATCTGCCTTTTGATGCGAAACAATAAATGAATTCCTTGTTTTGCTTTGCTTGTGTGCAAAGCTTTTACTTTACCTGTTAAATTGTCTTTACCTCAATTCATGTTTTTTCTCACTTTTACCCTTCTGATTCTCTCCCCCATCCCATTAGTGAATGGCTGTGTAGTGTTTAGTTTCTGGCTGGGGTTAAACCACAACACCTTTTAATGCATTGAAATCCTACTGAATAACCACAGTTAAATGGAAAGTAAATGCATACATAAAGCCACAGTTGTGCTTAGAGGAGTGAACTGTATATTTAATGTTAAACATCTAGTTCATTGCTTTATTAGTGTGGTTAAATGGAACGATATCTATTATCCTTCTGCCATGAAATAGTGGCACCATTAAAATGGCACAAAATGAAATGTCACAAAAAATGAACTTGTGTCAGTAATGTAAGGTTTCACCTGACAAAAGAGCTTGCATGCCTAAATCTTGGAGAACAGCCTCTTCCACCAGCTTGCTAGCTTTGCCGAGTGCTGGAAGCATCTGAGTTTCCATTTTGGTTTGCAGAGTTCCCCACATTGAAGCTTAGGCCCTGTGGAGGCCTTTAGTAGCTGAAGACTGGTGCCTCCACTGCAATTTGGACCCGAGATAGAGAATCCTTCCCCTTCAGCTAGGGCAGTAGGCTTAGGAGGCAGTTGGCTTCCTCAGATCTTCCTGACTGTACACTGGTTTATGCTTAGCACAAGAGTAGCAGGTAGGATGCAAAGTCTGAGACTTGAGAAGGATGGACTAAAAAACATTTTAATTTGTTGCACAAGGGTCTAGGATCAGCTGTAGTGCTCAGTCTGGAGAGATGTGTGTTCTTAATCACTTTGTGAAAAAATTATACGAAATCTGTTTAATCTAGAAAAGCATATTTTGAAAAATTAAGAAATAGACATGATGAATCACTGTAACTTTCTTTCTAAAGTCACTATGTCCAGCCAAGTAGATTTAATAAAGAGGAATTTCCATGTTGATGTTTAGTGCAGCTTTTCTGGGCCTGGGAGATCACAAACTCCTGCTTGCAACCAGTGCTCCAAGGACATAGTATTGCTATTGGACATAGTTTGACTCTGAATGTCTAGAGAAGAGGAAACTGCAGGGGGATCTCATTAATATTTACAAATATCTAAATGGTGGATGTCAGGAGGATAGAGCACCATTTTTTTCTATTGTGTCTAGTGACAGGACAAGGGGTAATGGGAAGAAGCTAGGACATAAAAAGTTCCACTTAAATACAAGAAAAAAATTATTTTACTGTGAGGGTGAGAGAGCCCTTGCACAGGCTGCCCAGGGAGGGTGTGGAGTCTCCTTCTCTAGAGGTCTAATGCGTGATACTACAAAAATTTATGTAAGATTTGGTTCAGTGTTTAAAACCAAATACTATTTATTCCTTGTTGGTTGCCTTGTTTCTTTTTAATGCATGACTGATGATCATGTCTTCAAACATGATCGCTTCCAGGGTTGCATTTGAACATAGTTCTCGTTTAGTTTTGCAAACATATGTACTTAATAAAGAATTTACTGCAGTTAGTTTTGGTGTCAGATATGCTTGGCTCTTCATGGGAGTACACAAACTTTGTTGTGATGTGCAAATCTAGAATTAGCCCTGGAATTAACAAGTACCTTAAGCTGGACAAACATGTGAAAGGTGCCTTCCTCTCCCTTAAAAACTTCTCGGCAGAGGGCGTTTGTGAGATGCATGGAGTTCCTCATTCCCACACGGACTGATTTTGCATCCCTACATTTGGGAGTTATTGATGAGGCATATTTACCTCCTATGTTTTCACGTTGTTGCAGTTCCTGCCCTGGGGTGTTGAATTCCCAGATAGGATCTGTCTGTGCTGTCTGATGTCAGCCTATGCACAATCTCTTTCCCAGTAAAGAGACATAGCAGTGTCACTCTTTTGCTGTTGTGCTAACTACTGTGTCACAGCTGCACGAAAAGACTGTCTGTAAACTGTACTGTGAAATAACATTCAAAGAGGTGAATGGGATGGATTCTTTTGTTTGAAAAGAGAATGATGAACACTTTGTATGTGGGGATCTGAACTCTGTCTATTGTCTTTCAGGGTCTGTGGATCTTTTGCTCCTCCTCTTCAGGAAATTATGTTCATGCTGTTTGAATCTACTCTTGTCTTTACACAGGTACTCATTGAATGATGTTAGAAGTGTAATCTAACTTTTTGTTTCCTTCAAGATGGAGACACTCACAGCCTTCAAAGCTTGTTTTCTTTCTCTTTAGAGTTCTGAAAATATTGAGTAGACAGTATCAGGTGCAGGTAAAAATAAGGAATATAAATTCCCACCAATTATGTTCCAAACTGCTCAACCTTCTGAATTCCATCCTGTGGACTAAAGGATAAGTATTGTTCACCTATAAATCAATTTTTCAAATCAATTAGTGAAAGGACCATATTCTGGGGTCACAATATTTAAGACACATATTGGATCCAACAAATGAGAACCAAAAAGACTGATTGAACCGTTTGCAGAAACATAACTATCAATGGTCTTAGAAAAATTCAGGTACTCAGTAAAGTAGAAGGTTACAGAAACTGTGATAAGTATCCAAGCCAACAGTAAGACTGCTTCAGAGGGAGTGTACTTGAAATTACACTGTGTGGAGGAAACTTAATCAATAACAATAATGACTTCCAGAGAAACTCTGTCTCAATTTTGATGAGCTGTCTAGTGGTGAAGGTGAAGTCTCCAGCCTGACAGTATCTGAGGACTAGTATTGGCTGGATTTTTGAATACACTAATTAGCATTATATGAAACAATAATTTACATAGCTGTAAAACATAAATTTAGGTGAGAAGAGTTGCAAAAGTCACAGAATCACAGAATCTTAAGGGTTGGAAGGGACCTCAAAAGTAAATCAATAGAAGCAGAGAGGTGTAATAAAGCAAAAATATTTTTTGTTTTATAATCTTATTAAAAAGTTATTTAAGTAAATTACTGTTGTCTTTTAAATTTAATTCCTAAAGTGGATAGACTTTGTATTAATGCACACATGACTTACTTCACTTCTGGTATTTCAGTGGTCAAACTCTTTCTCCTGCTTCAGCAAGTTCTCTGTGCATTCATTTAGTTTCTCCATAGACCTGTCATAAACCCAAAGAGCTTCAAGAGAACTGTTTTAATAATATGAACAAGCAAATTCACTGCAAGCTCATATATCCTTTCTTTTGAGAAGAGGATGGGAAAGAATTGGTCTGCAGAGCATGTTACCTGGAAATGCTATTATTCCTCTGCTATAGATCTTTATCTTGAAAACTTCAGTTCCGTAGATTTGTCTCTCTCAGCATATTTGCACTGCTACCTGAATTCATGACTTTTGGAAAGCCTATGTATGTGCAGACACGAGGAAATACAAGATATTATTTCATTGAAAAGCAAGAAACACTAGGGGAAAATTCTACACTTAGAAGAGTGAACATTTATTCTCCACTGTATTATGACATAGTAAGTCATGGATAAAACACATCACCTATCCCATTTCCGTATTCGAGACAATGTGAAATGTAACTTTGTGAATCAAACCTTTAAAGGTAGCTGGATGACACGAGTAAACCCTCTTCATCTCCAAGTCCCTCGCTTCCTGTCACTCTGCATTTCAAAACGCGGCAGTGCTTTCACGCTGGTAAGATGCTGGAAGACGAGTTTCCCAGAGGCGATCCCGCCTTACACCCGACGTGGCGGACAGCTCTGCAGTTTGCCGGGCAGTGCCTCTCGGGGGCTGTTTGCAGAAGGCAGAGAAGGGAGATAGGCCCCCTAGCCCCCTCCCCTCTCTCCTTTCAGCCGTCTCCACTGCGCCCGGGGCCTGAGATCCCGTAGGACGGCAGCGGCTCCGAGATCCGCGTCTCTCCTCCGCGCAGGATCCACCTCGGGGCCGGGGCGAGGGCAGAGACGCTGGCAGGAGGAGAGGCGGGGCGGTTCCTCCCAGCACCAGGTACATATAAATCAGGACTGTGGACTGAGAAGCGGGTTGGGGCTGCGCCTTGCCCCCGCTCCGGCTCCGGCTCCGGCTCCGGCTCCGGCTCCGGCTCCGGCTCCGGCTCCGGCGGCTGTGGGGCGAGCAGCACCGGCACCACTGGACAGCGCCGGCGGCCCCGTACTGGCGGCGCCGGTACCGTTGGGAGCGGCCGGACCGCGGCAGCGCGTCGGCGGCGCCTCGGGCGCGCTCCCCGGGGAGAGACTAGGCTGATGGCGGTGGCTTCCCCCGAGACTCAGGATCTCGTCCATCGTGCCCACCCAGGAGGGCGCTTGCCCAAAGATCTGAAAAGGGGTCTCATAGGATTTTTTATCCCACGTCCCCCACCCCCGGCACTGCGCCGGCGGATAGTGCTTCCTCTGCGTTTCTAAGGGGGGAAAGCTCGGCAGAGAAAAAGAAGGAGGAAGAAGTGAAGAAGGGAAGTGGGAGAAAGTTGGTTGACTTGCAGAGAGGTGAAGCTTTCCAGTGACTCCCACTATACTTAGCACTGCAGACCTTCAGTCTGCCCGAAGGTGAAGGATGGAGGCAGAGCTGCTGCCCAAGCTGACAGCGATGCCACTCGAGGGGAATGAGAGTGTCCAGCTGGTGCCAGACACAGCCCTGCTGCCCTCGGGGCGGGCCACAGCCATGTTCACCATCCGCTGTGTGATCCCTTCACTTTACCTGCTCATCATCACTGTGGGCTTACTGGGCAACGTCACCCTCATGAAGATCTTCATCTCCAACAGCACTATGAGGAGTGTGCCCAACATTTTCATCTCCAGTCTTGCTGCTGGTGATCTGCTCCTGCTAGTGACCTGTGTGCCTGTGGATGCCTCCCGGTATTTCTCTGAGGAATGGCTCTTTGGAGAGGTGGGCTGCAAGCTCATTCCTGCCATCCAGCTCACCTCCGTTGGTGTCTCTGTCTTCACCCTCACTGCCCTCAGTGCTGACAGGTAGGAAAGCTGGGATGACCTCAGCTCTCTGCAGCTTGGGCTAACTCTAGCCAGAGCTGCCATGAAAGGTAAAGCATCTCTCATAAGGTATCCCTGGTCTGCAATTCCCTCATTCCAACTAGTGTCCCAAGCTTCTCCTTTTCCTCACTGACTGATGGCAATTCTGGTTCTAATGTAACTTAAAAGGTCTCTGGAAATGGGCCTCCAGCTTCCAGGGTGCCATCTGCAAGAATTTGGTTTAGTCCTGTTGTCCATACTTCTGGGATTGTCCTGTAATGGCACATGTATTGAAATCTTATTCATTAGTGGATGATTTTAGATGCTAAGTATGACCCATACCAAGTCCCAGTGGTATGTCAATAGACAGTGAGTGAACATCTTAAAGTGAATCAAGCACAGAGGTATTTTTAATTTGTTTCTTTCTACTGAGAAAATGTGTATATGTTTGTATGTGCAGCCCAGTAGATGAACAGGTTACCAGAGATGACTGTCAGAACTTGTATAGCCTCTGGAAATTTGGAGGCACCAAACTGTACTGTTGCAACTGTCAGTCTTAAACTTGTGTTCAAATTCTTCATTTTATCTTCTTCTGAACTTACAGAAAAGGAAAAAGAAAAAGAAAATCCTCCCAGTCAGACTGGAAAGTAACTCTTCCATCTCTGGTACTTGTCAAAGTAGGAAGAAACAAAAAGCTGGACCTCATTTTTCCTCCCAATTACTGTAAATGGGTGCTTAAGGGATTTATAGCAACTAGGTGGCTATTGGACTGTGGTTCAGACTCTGAAAGACAAAACCTTGCAATGTAATTGGCAGCCTTAAATTAAGTGAAAGTATATTTCTTCCCTTATCTAAGCAATATTTTTTCAGAAATGAAAATATTTAATTCCTTTTCCATAGGAATTATACCATTGTCTTTTGTTGGATTTTAAGATGAACCAATGCATTACATTGCTGCATGATGTCAAAGCTGGAGTTAAGTAATTTATCTTCATGCTTAGAGCAATGTTTCTTTGAAGCTTTTAATTTTATTTTTTTTAAATAGAGTTATACTCTATCTAATTTATTTTCTTCTTTTAGCAAATTCAGTAAATTGTTTGATTTCACCTAGAGGTAGTCTCCAGTGGCCATCAGTTTCAATGGTGTTTGATTCAGTACCTAAAATATTTGTGTATAAAGGCTTTGTTACTTCAGAAAAGAAAAAGAGCTTTCAAAACATTCCTTGAAGTAAATGACTGTAACTCTCTGATTACCACAGTTAAACAATATGTCAAAACCTTTCCTTGGAGAGCTAAGCAAACATTGCAGCTTTCTTTCTGCTCTGTTTCCACTATTTAAAAGTATGATTGTGGTGTTGTATTTGAAAAGAGAAGTTATTTGCAGAGGAGATCATCTCTCTAGTGAAATATAATGTGAGGGAATGCTGATGGTTTAATATTTAAGGATTCCTTCGTTTACTTTTTATACAGCTTTGGAGCATTCAATGTTTGCTTTTTTTTTTCCCAAATGATTTTATATCGTTTTAATACTGGTAAAGATTCAAGAAGTAATAATACTGACTCAGTTTACACTGAATGCATTTAGAATTACACATAGAATCACCAATACATCTTAGAAAAAAGCTACAGATGGTATGCTGTGGCCATATAAGCTCATAATAAATACATTCCTCCATCATTTTGGAGTATGAATTATATACAAATATCAGAAATCGTTATCCTAAGAATTTAACAGCTCTGTTTCTTTAACCTCTGCTGTTACATTTTCAGCTACTGAGGACAAAAAACCATTTATTTTTCAGTCAGAAGAGCAGTCACTGACTTCAAAGACCAGTATTTTGTCTCCTAGGGGCCCAAGTCATCTCTGAATGAAACTGCCTGGACTCTCAATAGAGTTTGGGATGGACTCGGGTCTACTTTTTTGTGCAACACGTGAGTTGAACAAAAGGAGAGGCACTGATGTAGAGAGAGTTTTGTCTTGTAGCCATATCCTTATGTGTGTTGTCTTGCCAAGATTGGTTATGGGTACTTATATCAGCAGATCAGAAATAGTGGCAGCACCCAGAACCTCCCTTGACCTGCTGACCACACTCTTCTTGATGCATCCCAGGATGCCATTGGCCTTCTTGGCCATGAGGACACATTGATGGCTCATGTTTAGTTTATTATCAACCAGCACTCCCAGGTCTCTCTCTGCAGAGCTGCTCTCCAGCAGGTCAACCTCCAGCCTGTACTGGTGCATGGAGTGTTCCTTCCCAGGTGTAGGACTCTGCACTTGTCCTTGTTGAACCTTTTTGAACCGAAGATTTTTCCTTATGTTCAAGTGGAGTTCCAGCTTGTGCCTGTTACTCCTTGTCCTGTCATTGGGCACTACAGAAAAAAGACTTGTCCTGTCCTCTCAACACCTGCCCTTTAGGGCATTGATAAGGTCCCCTCTCAGTCTTTTTTCCAGACTAAACAACCCCAGGTCGCACAGCGTTTCCTCATAAGAGAGATGTTTCGGTCACCAGATCATCTTCAGAGCCCTGTACTGGACTCTCTTCAGAAGCTCCCTATCTCTCTTGAACTGGGGAGCCCAGAACTGGACGCACTCCAGATGTGACTTTACCAGGGCAGAATAGAGGGGGAGGAGACTGTCCCTCGACCTCCTGGCTGCACCCTTCTTACTGCATCCCAGGATGCCATTGGGCTTCTTGACCAGAAGTGCACATTGCTGGCTCATATTTGGTTTGTTATCAATCAGGACTCCCAGGTCTCTCTCTGCAGAGCTGTTCTCCAGCAGGTCAATCCCCAGCCTGTACTGGTGCGTGGGGTTATTCCTCCTCAAGTGCAGGACTGCACTTGTCCTTATTGAATCTCATGAGGTTCCTCTCTGCCCAAGTCTCAAACCAGTCGAGATCCCTCTGAATGGCAGTACAGCCTTCTGGTGAATCAGCCAGTTCTCCCAGTTTGATGTCATCAGGGAACTTGCTGAGGGTACACTCTGTCCCCTCATCCAGGTTGTTGATGAAGATGTTGAACAAGACTGGCCTCAGAACTGACCCTTGTGTAAGCCCACTGGCCACAGGCCTCCAACTTGACTTGACTCCATTAATCACCAACCTCTTAGCTCAACCACTTCTTGATCCACCTCACTGTTCACTCATTCAACCCACACTGACTACATTTCTTGATAAGGATATCAAAATGGGAGATGATGTCAAAGGCCTTGCTGAAGTCAAGGCAGATGACATCCACTGCTATCCCCTCCTCTAGCCAGACAGTTATACTCTTTTAGAAGGCTATATGACATGACACAATGGTGGCACTGATGGTGCGATGTGTTTGATTCAGAGAAGGATGTGATCTCCCCCTCCTCTGTGGTGCAGAGGCAGCACAGAAGCATAGCTGCTGAGCCAGATGTCACCTTTTAATGCCACGCAAGAGATATACAGGGGCAGCACTCTTGTATTCATGCTTACTGAGGCCACTGCTCTTACTGGCTTCCCAGTATTATGGAGAAACCAGAGTACCTCTAGAAATCTTAAGGTTTTTCTGTTTTTAAAAAGAGGAGAAAAAAAGCAGAGGGTGGATTATAGTAAGAGAAAACCTGGATGACAAATTGAAAAAGGAAGGGATCTGAGGGACAAAAGTGTAACACCCTCCCCCCTACTCCAAACAAAAAAATCACAGAGCCGGTGTTTGATGGCCAGGAATGGACTTCCTAAAAGTATGGTGGGACAAGGAACTAAAAATGAGTGTGTCAAGCTGGCTTCTTCAGGGGCCATGGATGGTATTTTTCTGCTAGGGCTAGTGGATGTTGATGAGAAAGTCCTAAAACTTGATGTGGTCTTGGAAAAGGAAAGTAAAAGTAAAGAAGTGAGAGCAGAAGTCTTGCCAGAGGGACTGAAGCATGTTACATATGAAGAAAAAGTGTACCAGTGTCTCCTCACTGCAAAAAGGACAGAGGCCAAGGATGAACCTGACTTGAATTATGCCTGACTTGTACCATGCCATATACTTATTTACTCCTCTAGGGAGTGTTTTTCCAACTTACATCCATGGCAGAACATGCAGTTCTCAGAATGGAAGTTGGACCCATGAGGATCCTCACCCGGTTCTCAAGATGAGAGATCTCACCATTTTGTGCCTAGTATGCAACCTAGAGTAAAGAAGTGAAGTACAAGTATGGAAAGGTGTTTCCAAGGTGCTTTTTAGAGCTAGAATTCTGAATGATACATCAACCTTAGTGTTGTGAGGTGACTGGAAAAGTTTAGGGGGAAGTAGATTAAGAATGGGTGCTGTAGCATGCACCTGTATCGCCGTGTTATTATGTATGGTGATGGAAAGCAAGTGTGCCCCCAAAATACCAAGAGATCTAGTGTGAATAGACCTGAAGGAATTAATGGCAGCCCCTTAAAATCACTGTAGATTTGTCTTATATAGTCTTACCTTTTCTCTTTGTCTATCATTTATGCGTCACTTTTTATACATTTAATTCTGCTACTTTTTTTCTAAATTGAATTTTCTTTCTAATGAAGAGTTTAAATGTGTTAGCTCAAATAAAGTCCTATTGCATGCTAATGGAGATGACGAAGCTGAACAATGGAGCAACTCATTGCAGTTGAAATAGCATCTTCTTTGTATTCATCCTAAAAACTGTGACAGAAGGACACCTTTGATGAGAAAAATGGTTGATTAACCACATAATAGTTATTTTTCATTAGTGCCATGATTCCTTTCCTGTATGTTAATAACAAAGGAGTTTAAAAATTTAAACTCATACTTAAATAATTGAATTTAATGCCTGACTGAGATGCTTAAAATGTATACTATAGGTCTGCATAGCTAAACTACTTAATCCTTTTTTTGTTTGTTTTATTTCTTTGCTCTACATTTGGCAGATTGCAATCTGTATTTTTAAAAGTATAAAAAGATTAAAAAACATTTTGTGCAAGTGTGAAAAGGTGCCCTAGTAACAGCTTCAGGATTTTCATTAGTAAAATCACCCT
Organism: Colius striatus; assembly: GCF_028858725.1. Taxonomy (NCBI): domain Eukaryota; kingdom Metazoa; phylum Chordata; class Aves; order Coliiformes; family Coliidae; genus Colius; species Colius striatus. The sequence continues at coordinate 64,386,763 of NC_084760.1, read as the reverse complement.
TCATTAAAGTTTCTTTTTCCTATATTCAGAAATTATTGAAAGTTTCTTCTTTTTTTATGTCAGGTGTTGATTCAGGATGAAATCTAGTGATTGAAGACCTCTAAAATTCTATTTCTTATTATGTGTAGTGGACCAAGGACAATAGGAAAGTGGGCATGGTTTCCTTTTGACTTCTAATAGCTGATATTTGAGGACTAAAGAGCCTCTACTAAGAAGGAAATATTAAACAACATCTTTAAAATTGCTTATAGTTGACCAAAGAATAAGGAAAAAATAATCAAAGATGATTCTATGAATCTATGATTATCTGTATAAGAGAAGACGAATGCCTTGACTGTATCTAGTAAACAGGAAAACAAAATTATATGGATCCAGTAGAACTAGAAGTCTGTAAATAACTCTTTTAGAAACCCTACAACTTAAGGTACAGGTATTGAATGACTTACTGAGGCACATTAAAAGACATGTTTCTCTCATTGTAGGCTGTAGTGGTATGATTATGCAATAACAGGCAAAGCAAAATAAATTTAAGGGGTTGGGTAAGCTTTATCTCTCACAATTTTTGCTCAGTCTTTAGTTTATATGTGCAAATTTGACACACAAAATATAGCTTACCAGAACAACTTTGATGAAACTCTGCCACATGTTGTCAAATAATGTAGCCTGTCCTCATCTGTCCCCACCACTAAATGTTCTAGTTTGTATCCATTCCATACAACTAAAAGGAATATGATGAAAAATATTCCAAAAAGATAAAAGGGATGGCAAACCAACCCTCACCATGCCCCACCTGCAACAATGCATAAGAAATTTTATGTCTGGAGTAAATTAAAGAGTTACTTATTCTAGGGTTAGTTTGTCGTGGTTTGTCCAATCCAGGCAATTCAAATCAACTGTTGGAGAAGTTGCTGTTGTGAGCATCTTCATGCAGCTGAAAATGCCTTCTAAGCAAATAACATTTTCCTCCCAAGTTAGGCAATTTTTTCTAAAACTTCATGCAGAGACATGCATCTTTTGAACTGCCTTTGTGTGTGTGTCCTCTGGTGTGCTTTTCAAGTCATATGAAAACAGCTTAATCCTAAGGATGGCAAAGTGAAAAATGCCTGTGGTGTTTATCCCTGTCAGTGATCAATGCAATGCCTCTGTTGCACTGGCAGTAGCCAATTTTGCTTCGATTAATGCAAATGTCAGTATCTGATAAGCTTTCATAGACTGCAGCCTAAAACCTGAGAAACCATTACAAAACTGTTCCTCCTGTTTCTTATTTCTTTGATCACTTCATTTAAAGCCTATGCCTGCGACAGACAAAATAACTGCTGAACAACAGATCCAACTGAATTCTTATCAAGCAGGCCTGAATGCAAAACTCCATAAATTTATTTGTTTTCCTCTCCACATAACATGGTAAACAATTCTCTTATACATTAGAATTGTGATGGGTTTGTCCAAAGTGAACTGTTAGAATTCTCAAGCCTGCATTTAGCAGCTTCTCAGAAACGATGTCAAAGATCAAATACACTCTACCAATGCTTTCTCTAGAAGAAAGGTTTTGCAAATTTTCCATGATGATAAATTTATTAGTGAATAAGTGATAAAAATATTTATGTACTTGTGGAGTGAAGAAAAATATCCTTCCCAAAAGGACATAAAGGAAGGATAAAAGGAAGTATATTTGTCAGTGTAGCCTCCTAGATGATAATGCTGGAGCAAATAAATGAAGTTGCAGCTTTTTGAATTTAGAAGTTAGACATTTGGAGTCTAGATTCTCAAATGGTAAAATCTAAGTCTCTTCCAGATATTTTAGTAGAGGTTTGCTTATGTCATTATTCTTGTCTTTTTCTGAAAATCATCTGACTGTGTAGTATTTTCCTCAATAGTTACGTTATCTGCCATGGCATGGACTGTTACTCAATTCACCAAGGAAATGGGAGGAAATGTTTTTGTAAAGAGAGACTGGTGTTCAGAATATTTTACACTCAGGATTTCTGCTTCCAGACACTTTAGTTTCTGTAGCTGATTTTTTTTTATTGACCTTTTGCACTGGCAGTGATGATTTACCGAGATATTCTTCATACAAGTATGTATGGATACCATTGCTGGAAGACATGCAGTAAACATATGATGGATATCCCCGTCTCATCAGTCTAAAGGCAGATTGTCCTGGTTTGGGCTGAGAGTTAATTTTCTTCCTCGTGGCTGGTACAGGGCTATGTTTTGGATTTGTGCTGAAAACAGTGTTGACAACACAGGAATGTTTGGATTATTGCTGAGAAGCGAGCAGTGCTTGCACAATGTTTAGGGTTTTTTTTCTGCTTCTCACCCCACCACACTAGCGACTAGGCTGGTAATGCAGAAGAAGCTGTCAGGATGCATGGCCAGGACAGCTGACCCTAACTAGCCAAAGGGCTATTCCATACTATAGAATATCATACCTAGTATATAAACTCGGGGGAGTTGGCAGGGAGGGGCGGATGACTGCTTGGGCTTCGGTCAGTAGGTGCTTAGCAACTGCATTGGGCATCATGTAGGTTTTTTCCTTTGGGTTTTATTTATCTCTGAAAAAAAAATTCCTTTTCAATATTATTATGATATATTCTATTATAATGATTATCATTATAATAGAATATATTTTATTTAATTTCATTTTAATTAGTAAACTATTCTTATCTGAATCCACAAGTTTTACTTTTTTCTCCTGATTCTCCTCCCAGTCCCACTGGGAGAGGGATGTGTGAGAGTGGCTGCATGGTGCTTAGTTGCCAGCTGGAGGTAAACCACAGCATGGATATATCAAAGACAGGAGTAGAGCTTTCCATTCTAATTGGGAGCTAAGGAATAGTTTTATAAAGGCCTTTGAGAAGAATGATAAGGAGACGTAGATAAGCTATACTGGAGTTCAGATGGCAGCAATGTGTTATAACTGGAGGAGGAATATATTCTTGTTTTTGGAGTTGTGTAGAAGGGAGGAGATTGCCTTATATTGAAAAAATACTGTACAAACAAAATATCTGCAGAATGAACAAGTTTGTACTTGAGTCCATTGGCAGAAACCAATGAAAGGAAATTTATGACAGTATTTCCTGAGTTGAGGTGCTTTTGTCAGCAATGATAATGATAGAGGATGTAGGAATAGAGGATTTGTATGGAGGCTTTTAATTTAAGCCAAATGCATATTTATAATTATTTCCTCAACTCAGTGACAACCTATAATTGTATTTTTTCATCAGTGAAGTAAAGGAAAAGATGGATTTTACTTATTCATTTGATTAAACAATTTTCTCTCTTACTCTAATTTACTGGTGTTGTTTTAGTGTAGAAAGTATGCACTTTGTAATTTGAATAGTTGGTGGTATGTTTTAGCCTTACACAGGTTTTATACAAAGGAAGAGTTGGGTGTTAATTTTGGGAACATTTCTAATTTCACTCAGCTTATATTTGATTTTATCTGTAACTCATCTCTTTCTACTCTTATATTTTTCAGAGATATAAACACGATGTCAGATTTTGTAAAGTACTTGGTGCATTTTCCTTCCTATTTACACTAAGGGCTGAGTCCTAGGAAGAGGAATGTCACCTTGTAGTCAGCTGAAGTAGCAAGAAGAATTTTGATAGGATTAAAGAAGAATTTTTTTGGACTGAATCCAACTGTTTTTGTGAAAAAGAACACTTCTAACTTGGAGTCAGTTGTAGCTCAGGGGAAAGCATGCTATTTACTGAAACAGTAATATATGCCAAAGCACAAATATATGCTAGTGTAACGGCTTCTGAAAAGGTCTCCCATTTAGATATTAACCTGCTAAGATTCTACTAAAACAGTTCATTGTGATGTGGTCAGTCTCTTGTGTCATAGGGCTGTGGTCAAAAACATTTGAAGCACTGCAAGGGGAAAAGAGAGGGGGGAAAAAAAGTCAATTCAATATTCACCCTTGCCTGTAAAAGTCCCCAAACCACCTGTTTCCAAGCAATGTAAAGTTTTAAAGAAATGAGCAGATGTAAGGGCTTGACGTCATCTCAATTGAATGAAATTAAATAGAAGATCTGTCTTTATGTAATGAAATCAAAGTAGATAGCAATAGGAAGCAAATTATTAACTAATAAGGTCACAGGTTGTGCTGGGGAGCATTTATGCTTTGTACAGAAGCTTCTATGGCAGTTTAAAGAATTTCTTTACACCTTGGTGTCCAGGGATTTTCTATTGTGCATTAGAAGAAATGATAACCATAAATCAATAGAGAAACTTTACTGAGTTTTATTTTTTTACTTCACAATATAGGTGAAGATACAGAAAAATCCTCTCATAAATAGCTGTTATTTTTTAGTATTTAGTGATAAGACAATTTATCACAGTCTTGAGAAAGAGGACCTCAAGGCACAATTTCACTTAAATATTCTCTGTAGAAAAAGTTTGCTAGAGTGCTGTCATGGTTTTCCCAGCCAGCAATGAAGCACCACGACAGTGTCTTTCTCGGTGCCCCCCATTCACCCCCACCCTTGTTAGGACAATGGAGGCCACAGCAAAATGGGAGTAAAAAAACCCCATGGGGGGGTTGGGTGGATAGGGAATGGAGTATGTACTGAGTCTCTCACAGATGGGATCTACAGCTTCTCTCTTCTCAGATGAGGACAACTCCTTGCATTCTTCCCCTGATCCAATACCGGGTCACTTCCCTGGGACCCAATCCTTAACAAACTTCTCTGGCATGGGTTCTTCCCAACAGCTACAGCTTCTGTGAATATGGGGTCCCTCATATGGCACACAGCCTCCTCTTGGCCATAGTCACTGCCCCTGGCACGAGGTCTTTAACAAGTGAGTCACTGTCTGATGCAGTCTTTAATGAAGTGAGTCACTACCCCTGGTGCAGGGGGTCTTTAACAAAATGCAAACAAATCACTACTTCACCAGTCCTGTCCACAGGATGCAGAGGAGTCTCTGATCTTGGGGTTCACATGGTTGCTTCTCTCTCTCTCTCAGCTCCTTGCACCACCACCAGCCAGAAAAGAAGGAAGGACAGAACAAGAAGAATTCTCTTCTTCCAGCTTCTTCTTCTTAAAAAGTGTTCATGGAGGCGCCTAATTGTCTCAGCCCCAGAAATGGGTCTGATTCAAGGGAGGGGAGAGTTTTGAGCAACTTCTTACAGGAGCCATCTTTACAGCCCCTTCTTCATTACCAGAAATGGCTCCATGTCAAACCATGACAGGTACCAAGACATTGCTCTGCTTCAAATATTTTCATGGCATAGCCAATTGCACTATTATTTTCTAACAAACTCTCCTTTTGCTGCATGGAGGTATAACCTTTATCTACAATTCCTCAAACATCTGTTGAAGGTGCTAAGCAGCTATGCAGTCGGGACCTGCAAATCATCCATAATTCACTTCAGCAGCTATGTTATATTTAAATGTAATCTAACTCTTGGTATGTACACTTGTTCATGCCAAAATATATTTGTATTTGTATATGCATGTATATGTACCTATATGCATAAATAAGTTTTATCACCACGTAGAGACATCTAAGTTACAGCTCTCACTCTAAGCTCATTGTATAGCTAACGGAGAAAATTGAGCACCTTAGAGTGTGATTTAATGCATCTCAAATCTGAACGACTCTTTGAAAGTACAGGTCCACTGACTAGAAAGATCTTAAGATGAATGAAGTTATGTGCCTGGAGTATGACCCTCTCCTGACTCCCTTCTTCCTGTTGAACTCTTCTTTAGATATTCAAGAAAAATATTTTTTCCATTTCTCAAAGCTTCTGTAATTTTAGAAAATAAATCACCCATGCAAAATCAAATCAAAGTTAGAAACAAAAAATTAAATAAGCAAAAAAAGAGCAAATTTCCAAGTTATCACTGATTAGACAAACTGATTTTTTTTTTTAAATATTCAGTCTGAAATACAAACATGAAATAAAATTTACTTATATTTCAGAAAAAAAATCCAAATTAAATTATAAATCTAACCAAATTGTAGGATATACTTGTAATATTTTTCTCAAAGTGTATTTGGCCATTTAAAACTGTGGAAATTTGGGAATAGCTTTACTTTCTATCATCTTTTTTAATAAAATGATTTCTGACCAGATTCTACTTCGGTTCATTTATTTTGCTTTGCTGCAGTGTGATATTTCCATTCTCTGCAACTCTTCCTGTCTTCATTACAATCGTTATGAAATTCTCATTTCTTCAAAGTTTTATATGTAATCATATATTATGAGAGATTCTCCCAAAATTGGTATAGAGCAACAGCCTCAAACTATCGATGTGGACATGTTTACTTTATTTAAGAGTTTAATACTTCTGCACAGGCCTTTAGGAGTATCATGGTTTGACATGACAGCCGTTTCTGGTAATGCAGAAGGGGCTGTAAAGATGGCTCCTGTTAGAAGTTGCTCGAAACTCTCCCCTGCCTTGAATCAGACCCATTTCTGGGGCTGAGACAATTAGGCGCCTCCATGAACACTTTTTAAGAAGAAGAAGCTGGAAGAAGAGGGTTCTTCCTGTTCCTTCTTGTTCTGTCCTTTCTTCTTTTCATTGCTGTCTGGGCCAAACCATGACAGGGTGTCATTCCTTGCTGGCTTCGTGAAGATGAGTATACTCCAAGCATTATAGTCAGGACAATATATCTGTGTGTAGAAAGGTTCTGGGGTGCAAAAGTAAGACCAGCAGAGGTTGTTGCAGGTTTGGCAAGAGGTGGTTAATATTGATTATTGCCATGTGCTCGTCCCAAGTGTGCTGATGGAGTCTGGGAATGGGAAAGCCATAGTGGTGAGCAGGAGTGAGTTCTGGGCTGTCTGGCACGCATGTGCTGTTATGAGAGTGAGAAGTATGAAGGTAGGATGGGCATTTGAGGATTTGCTGAGGATTTGAAGAAAGAAAGTGTAGAGTCATGTTTGCTACTGTGCTTTCGTTAAACAGGCACAGAAAGGGCATCTACAGCCACAGATTGTGTCCAGGGCTTGTTTTGCCACGTCTCAGGGGTATATATATGATAAAGATAGTGATTTAGAGAATGCAAATGTAAGTAAGATTACAAAGCCCTTGACATTTCAAATAAGAACGAAATATTACATTATTCCAATCAAAGCTATGAAGTGGCCTTATGCATCACAGGTTGAATTTTAATTTTCATTTGCATTTTGATCTATTTCAGGTACAAAGCAATTGTAAATCCCATGGACATCCAGACCTCCAGTGCAGTGCTATGGACATGTCTTAAAGCCATTGCCATTTGGGTAATCTCCATGCTCCTAGCAGTACCTGAAGCAGTGTTTTCTGAACTGGCCCACATCAATGATCCAGATAACAACACTTTCACAGCGTGCATACCATACCCCATGACGGATGACATGCACCCAAAGATACATTCTGTGCTGATTTTCCTTGTGTATTTCCTTATTCCCCTTACCATTATTAGTATCTACTACTATCATATAGCAAAGAGTTTAATAAAAAGTGCTCACAACATCCCTGGAGAATACAGTGAGCATTGCAAAAGACAGGTAAGTAATTTGCTTTTTACATCCTGATGAAATATTTGTGTGCTGTATACACTTATAAATGAAAGTACAGGAACTGTAGCATCCAAATTGTCGGATTTTGCAGAGGATTAGTTCAGTTTCCACTTGCATGAACTGAGCCAAGGATTATCTGAAAAATCTCTTTGTTTTCACAAAGAAACAGTATTACTCAGTATTACTCAGTATTAAGCCCAGTTTGTAAATGAATACAGCAAGGAAAAAATGTAAATTTAGTGCCATGAACGCATATTCATAGAAAGAAATGGGACTGGTATATGTATTTGTATGTGTTGTTACTATAACCATTACTTGTGTTCTTACTGAGGAACAATGTTTTTGTAGTTAATGCTAGTGGCTTCACTTGTCTCTATAGGCAACTCTTTTGGGAACAAATCTTACATGAACTTTTTGAGAATTCTCCATATTTTATTTGTGCTTGGAAATGAAGACTTAAAGGGAAAGATGGGGAAAATTTTTCTTAGGGAATGTAAGATTCTCCTCAGACCAAGGAGTGCTGAAAGTATGAACAGAGAGCATGACCTGTTTCATTTTTGGCTTTCTTAGCAGATCTTTCTTGGATACAGTCCTGAACTCACACTTTTCTAATTTTCTATTATAGATGTTATAAAATTTTTGTTAAAGATTCTGTATACTTTTGAGTATACAAAACAGAGACAAAGCATTTTTAAAATGCTGGCAAAGCCAGCTTCCCTGTAAAATGAAGGAATCAATGAGATAGCAACTGGCTATTCATTAGCAGGAATATTTATGTATACAAACAACAGCTTTTGCAATGAAAGTGGCTCAAGCACTTTACAAAACGTTTAGTATTGATAGAGAAAAGGTAGTTATACCTATTAAAACAATTTCGAAGAGTTTTATTTGCCAATATTTTAGAAAATACTTTTATACTCACTGAAATTTCCTTGCATATATAGCATGTACATGTTCTTTTAAAGACCACATTCCTTCATGTCCATTTTGCTCAGCATTCATTTCTACTTTAGCCTGTCTCTTGTCAAAAATGCATACATATTAGTACCTCATGTATTGTTTTATTTTCCTGTCAAATATGGAGAGGCTTTTGGCTGAACTGTTAGAATAGAAACAATGTTTAATTTATATCCCATTTATGAACTCACATGTACTTTCCAAGTAAAAACATATTTTTTTCATTCTACTGAGGTTTTGTTTTGTTTTGTATAGTCTGAGCCTCCGAAGAACAGAAAAATCCAGTCTACTTATATATCTCCCAGCAAGAGGAAGTAAATTTAAGTTATTGCTATCAAGCTATTGCTCATATTTCTTTAGGCCATAGCAGAAAGGTGTAATATTCACGTTATAACTCTGGACCTATTAATCTGCCTTTGCAATTTGTCTGAGTGCAAATCCTACCAAATTGGAATGTTAGTTTCCCCATCTTTTGTGAATTCTCCACCGATTCTGGTTTAGATAAAGCCAAGAAAACAACTTACATATTTATTTCACAGATTTTGAAACCTTGTTGGAATAAATTAACTTGATTTTTTTCAGAAAATTGAGCAAAATCAGAAAATATTGCAGCCATTGCAAAACATTGGTACCTGACATACAGAATAAATCTTTTGGGAGAAACACGTAGAAAGTTTTTTCCTCCCTTTGGTGCCTTCTACCTGGCCAGTTTCTGTCCCTCTCTGTTTGGAACCACTGTGTAGGCTTATTTCCTGTCTCATTTCCTCTCAACCAGTCTTGGTATCTACATTGTAATCCATTTTATTTTAGTACTGCAATTAAGGTACATTTCTTTCATATAATTTCTGCAGATTAACTGAACTTTTCATCTTACCTTCAAATTAAGATGCTTTAGACTATGCAATGCAGTTTTGGTGTTTTGTCTAGGATAGAGGAGCAAGCTGAGGCATTTTTGGGCAAAATAATGGGATTTAAGTATCATTATATAGCTAACACCCTAGCAATCTCTCTACAATTCACTCACAATGTCTCTAGATTTCAAAGCCAATGGTTTCTAAATAGCTTTCTAACTAAAGCTAAGTTTCAAGCCAAACGTTGAGACCTCATCAGAAAAGGTTATGTTTCATGACATCCTTTGGTGCTTGCTTTCAGGTAAAAGCCAATGTTTAGTTGGGTCACAAATCACTGTGTATATCATATAGAAAGAGTAACCTTCTGTAATGCAAACAGTTTACTGAAAGTAAACTCAAAGTGGAAAAGGAAAGTAAAAGAGATAGGAAAAGAATTCATTCCCTAAAGGATGCATTTTTACTGGCCTTACTTATGATAGATGTTAAAGCTAATATAAAGAAAAACACTACATGTTTTGATTAAGTCTGTTATGTGGAGTAGTCCTATTCATTTTTGTTCATTTGTATTCTCTTCATCTTTTTTAGATGGAAACTCGGAAACGTCTGGCAAAAATTGTTCTAGTTTTTGTTGGCTTCTTTGCAATCTGCTGGTTTCCTAATCATGTGCTGTACATGTACCGATCTTTTAACTACAATGAGATTGATCCATCGACAGGTCATATGGTTGTTACTTTAGTGGCCCGAGTGCTAAGCTTCTGCAACTCTTGTGTCAACCCATTTGCACTGTACTTTCTCAGTGAGAGTTTTAGAAGACATTTCAACAACCAGCTTTGCTGTAGGAGGAAAGCTCAGCAAGAGAGATCTGCCAGCTCCTTGCACAACTCTTCTGCCATTCAAATGACTTCTCTGAAAAGCAATACCAGGAACACAGTGACTAGCATGACACAACTGAATGGGCACCACTTGAAACAAGAAGTATCATTATGATTTAATAGGTGTGATTTTTGACTGTGGAAAAAAGTTGAACTTTTTCTTTGCAGTTTATAACTGACTTTTGGCTCTCCTATGCTTAGACCGTCTGAGTCCTCAGAACAGGGGATCTGTTAAAGTCTGTCCAACCTGAATTTTTTTCCACACCTAATCTTACTTTTAGATAGAAATGGAGGGTATGTTTTATTGAGAAAACAAACCTAACTGACTTCATATTGTATTTTGAAGGCGATATTAATATATGTTTAACATTTAAGAAAGCAAAATAATGTTGTATTAGTGTAACTGATTGAGCATTGCTTTAAAAAGTATAGATTTTTTAATCTGAAAAATATGTATTTTTAACTGAATATTGATGCAGGCTTATGTCTAATAGCTTTTGCATGTTTTATCTGTGCTGTGTGTACAGACATTGCTTATTAAGAGTGGTAGACATTTTTGGATACAATTAAAGAGCCTTTGGAATGCACAGACTTTAGCTTCAGATGAAAAAAATATTCACTTGTTGAGTGCCAGGTCTTTGACCTGTTTAAAATTGCCTTGTTTTTTCACTTTGGCAGACATACATGATGAAAATTTATTTTTGCGTGTTCTGTTTGCTGTTGGGGTCAGTTTATCTGCTAAAATTAATTTGATTATTAGCAACAAGAAAATTGATGTGCACAATGTGCAGATTTTCTAGAACTCAGTGTCTGAAAGGTCATTTCTCTGATTGTTAAGTCCGTGACATCAGTGGTTTAGAGTGGCTACATGCTTTGTATTTGCTATTACTAGCTAATCTTGCCAATATCAGTATACAACTAAGAAGGATGATAAGTGCAAAGGGTGGGCTGAACATTCAAAGAGGTACAATTTTGTGCGGCTTTTTCAGAGAGTTTCATATGTCTCAGAGCAGTCTCAGAGGGCATAATCCAGATTACTACCAGACAAAACCAAGTTGAAAGATGCCCTGCAGGAACTACCCCAATTCTTAAAGCAGCCAGAAGTGATACTGATGTAATCTGTAAATGATTTTAGCAAATTATCTGAAAAAAATTCCCATTAGCACTCAACTGCTAAGTAACAGATTGAAGGTCTGAAGGTCAACCAGCGTGATCCAGCTGGTGAGACCTACAGTATGTCATGCGATTAAAGTTGTGTGCAGCATACAAATGAGAAACCTAACAAAGTTCAGTGTAGACCAGCTCCATACTGCCTGCCCTACCTGATTACAGTGGCCCTGGGGTTTCTGTAGCTCCTTGGAAGACTTGAAGAAGTTTGTCATGAACTTGTAAATCTACCTGTAATAGTTTAAGAAGTAGTCATCAACAGCTGCCAAACACTACCTCATCCTCCTTTTTCTCCATTTCACCTCCTCTCTCTCTCCATGCCTTAATTCTGTGTGAGACCACATGTTCTCAGAACTCTTCTTTAATTTGATGCCACTAATTCTTCTTGGATAGTAGTCAGAGTTTTGAACTCTTCTGATCAGTCTTGAATAATTATTATTCATAGATATTTTACACAACAAAGTCTTAAAGTCTTCCTTTCTCTATTCTTGATGGTGATCATTGACTGTGATCAAGTTTCTCTCTCTTTTTTTTTTTTTTCCTCTTTCCTCACTTCTCATTGTGTCTGGCAATCGCTCTACACAGCTAACATTTCATAGGACTTCTAAATCCATTGTGTTTATTTCTTGAGGACATTTTTCTGATGTGGATGTGACCAGATGATGCAGATGCCTTATAGGAAAAAATAACAATCTAATTCATAGCAGTTTTGATGGTTATGTTTGATTCATACTTTTTGCTCAGTGTCTTAAACTGTTATGTACAGTATGGATAGCATAAGTCTGCCTTCTGGAAGAACTGCAAGCTACAACCTGTTCTTTTTCATTGTACATGGAAGGTATTCCTGGGTAGGTTATAACTCTTGTCACAAATCAGCACAATTTTATTCATTATTTCCCAGGCTTAATACTCAAAGCTCTTTTTAAGTAAGTAACAGAAATTGTATATGCCTCTTCTTAAATTCTAGTAGCATGGTGTGGGGCAATTAGTCTGTCTGTCTGGAGATTGACTAGGTGTATTGCTAACCCAATATGCACATTTCAAAAGTGTCTGTCTGTTATAGTGTTTTGGGAAATCAGCTTGACGTCAGGTGAATACCTTTGAAAGGGTAGCTGTGCTTGATGTTCCTGACTGTGGTCTCTGTGAACTACTGAAAAAAAGGTCATACATACTTTAGACAAAAAAGATGAGTGTCTGAGAGCCTCTTATGTCTTCTCTCTGTCAGTCTTTTGTGACTGTCACTCATCTCACTGTAAACTTCAGAATTTACATGATACCTATAAGCACATCCCAAGATTTATCTCCTGCTACTGAAACTGTTTGCAGCACCTGCCCTGAACAACTAGTTGTTGCCTAAGTGCCATGACTATTGTTGTCAGAGCATCCTTATTCCCAGTTGCAGGTACTATCTCTTGGACTTTTTGTGGTGGTCTGCACAGCACTTTGCCCAGACTGAGCTGGGGAGTGCATTCCAACTTTAAGTTGTATAGCCTTGGACTGTATATATTTTAGGAGATGTGAAAGTCTAGAGTTTATACTTAAAGCTGATGGTGGAGGATCTCAAGACAATGAAATAGAATCAATACTATCTAAAAGCTGCACTGCCAGTTCTAAAATGACAAAGTACCCTTAAGTTCGAGCATCTCAGTATCTGAAATTAAATACTTCCAAGCCCCCATCAGCTTTGCTAGTCTAAGAGCAGACTTAATATCTGTAGGAGTGCACACATTTCAGAAAAGCACAAGATATCTTTGGGTGGGCTCATGAGTCTACAACAGCTTCTCTGATCTGGTCCTGTAGCTGCAGAGAATGGAGCTGTCAGCAGCAGGTGAAGTATACATAAAAGAGAATGCCAGCAATGGCAACTATAGCTCTTAACCATAGTTTTTACTGTGAACCAGCCTCAGTGAAATCTTTCTCCCGTGTCTTGACACTGTTTGCTTTCATTTTCTCTCCAAGCAAAGATAGATGTATTGGCCATGTTTCATCATTACCACTTTTCAACAGATTCAGTGAACAAAACCCAAGGACCGTGTCACTGCTCAGGGAAGGGTTCTAAAGCACCTTTGTACCTGCAGGAACTGTATGAATCCTGTGCCTCAGTTTAACATTATATCTGTGGTTGCGCTACTAATCTGGCTCAGCTGCTAGACCTGAGCACTGACAAAGAAGTAAAAGCTAAAATCTCTGGTGGATCTCACTTGTCTTTTGAGTGAGACATCATTAAGGTTGTTGCTACTGCTAGGATCACAAACTCTTCCACTCCCACAAGAGTTCTCTTTCATCAGTGCACAGGGCAGCAGCTAGAGGTAGTAAGGGTCACTGTAAATCCAGCATTTCCTAATTTTGGAGATTTTTGCTTTGCTACCTAAATAATGACCTTTTACTATGATGTTCTTGAATGTTCTGTATGATGTTTATAGAGTGAGAGCATCTTAGCGGGTTTATCCTTTATTGAAACAAAGTGTCTGGGTCACCCTGCCAGCTCTTATGACAAGAAGTCAGGTTGCATTTTCCAGCATACTGGTCGATGCTAACAAGAGGCTCAAGAACACATTTCCATTAAACATCAAAGCTTCAAATCAGCTTATACCTGGACAGAGTTTAGCAGCACCTAACCACAGAAGCAACTAATAAAGACATATTTATGAATAACATTATTAAACCTGAGCAGATGCTGTCATGGATTTGTGTGGATCCACTTTTTTCTTTGTAACAGGGAGAGGGGGCTGCAGTGCCGCTTCCATAAGCAGTTGTCAAAATATCATCCAGCTCTGAGGTGGGCCCACCTCCAGCCTGGCTGGGCCAATCTGTTGCCGCTGCCATCACTATTTAAGAAGAGTAGATGAAGGGGTGGTACAAGATGGAGGAGGGAGGTGACTATGTGGCCTCCACAGTCAGAGAAGGAGGAAGAAAGGAACACCTGTGCAGAGAACCCTTTGCAACCCACAGCAAGAATGCAGGCTGTTTCCCTGAAACCCATGGGATGCAATGGCAGAGACACAGCAGTTCTGGGTGAGTGAGGCAAGAGACTGTGTGAGGAGATGACCGTGGTGTAGGCTGTGCTGGAGAGCCTGTGGGCCCCAGAGACCCACACAGGAGGCAGAGAGGAGCTCCAGCCCTTGGGTCCTCCACTGGCCAGATTGCTAGAGCAGAGAAGACTGGAGAGGAACCTGCCTGCCCTGGGACAAGACAAGCATCAGGAAGAGGATTGTCTGAAACCCCCATTCCCTGACTCCCTCTGGTACTCAGGGAAGGAGGAGATAAAGACACTGGGATCAGAGCTCTAAGCCTGGGAAAAAGGGAAGGGGTAGGGGGAAGGTAGTCTTAAAGTGCTGGTTGTGCTCTTCATCATCATGTCACTCTGTACTATTTTCTATTACTTACGGTTTTGGCTGTTGGTGGATTAAATTAATTTTTGTTTTCTTCTGCAAGTTGAGTAGTCTTGTCTGTTCTGCCCAGGACCATAAATGGCAAGTGAGCTCTTCCTATCCGTAGTGGGTTCCAAAGACTCTTTGTACTTACAGCTGGTCGGGGTCCTTTGTTCCTGGATGGGTCTAAACCATGTAAATTCATGGTTTGTCTCTTTTGCCCATAAGTGCAATGGAGAACAGAGACTACACAGGGAGGAGACAGAATGATCCTTTTACACAATATATGTTGGAGGATCAGTGTGCTGGTGATCACACTGAGATTCCCAAAATGGTAAGCATGTGCTCACTGTTTTTTGAAGATGTGGAGATGCTTTATGATAATTTTTAAATGACAGTAATGGCCTTAATTGGGTGAAAGAAAGAGCACATTACTATAGTTTTCTACCTTTCAGCAGTGTGTAATCAAGCACTGAATGCCACAAGTCAGTGACTGTTTGCCTAAGAGGTCATGGAGACCTGCCTTCTCATTAGGAACACTGCTTAACTTTCTGTGACAGCGCTTGGATTGTGGAAACAAGTGTGATCTGAAAAGTTACATAGTGATGTATGGTACCAGCAGCCAGTGACATTTAGCTGCCAACAGATCTATTGCCAATTCCTATAGTGTTGTCAGATCTGCAATCAGAATGTGTAATTGGAGAAAATAGATACAACAAGATTATGTTTAAGCCTCTTGTATGTGAAAAAACATGAGAGGAAGGGAGAGAAGCTTTCTGTTCCAAAAAAGAAAATGTTTTTTTTTTTTTTAGATCTTCACAAAACACTTATTTAATGCACCAGCTTTATAATTTACTGCCATTTGACTAACCTGCAGAGCTCATCATCATGCTGATCATAGAGAAAATTGTTTTTTAAAAGGTAGATGTCTATCTTATAGAAACCATTTAGAAAATACGAAATGATCTCTGGAGAAAGTAGCTTGAGCCTACAAGATAATTTGTAGGAAATGCAAATTATGTAAGCAACTAATAACATTTCATTAACATTTCCTGTTAGACATTAAAATATAAGCAATTGCATCTATTTCTGACTTGAAATTTGACCAAAATTGTTTAGACCATGAGTCGAAAAGGGACATTTCTACAGATAACTATTTCTTCATTCTTTTTTCACCCTGATGATTCTCTATGGTCTTGCACCTTATGTTGTCCCTTATGAAGAGAGAGCATGAAGATGCTTTGTGCTCTAAGTTCTGGTCATTAATTAACTATTAATCTCAGACACAACCCCTTAAAAATGTCAGGAATTTCCCGAGAGAAAAATGACAGAAGGTAAGAAAATACTCTTGCAAAAGATCTCTGTGTGTTTTGTTTATTTATTTATTTATTTATTTATTTATTTATTTATTTTAAAATTTGTGTTATGGACCAACATGCAGCTAGGCTTTCTTTTAAGTCTAAAATCCATGAGCTTGGTAAAATTCGGCCTCACATCCACCCAAGTGGTTGCAAAATCTTACTCTATATTTTCTAAGAAGAGTTTTCTGTACTAAAGAATTAAAGTGATACTGATGTTTCTAAAAAATACATTTTTAGAATTCACTTTCTGACAGAAACTTTGAAGCCTTGAAATTTAATATTTAAAAAGCATGCTTATTTTTGGCAGTGAAAAGCATATATGATAAAATAGAGGTTCTTACATGACTTAAAAAATTTTCTTCAACATATATGCAAAGCAGTCATACAATTCTTATTGATATTAATAGGAAAATGCATACAAATACAGAGACGAGAATAAGGTAGTTCTTCAAAGTGCTTGTGAGTTATGAATCAAATCACATAGGAGCAACTATTCATTGCACTACCTCAGCAGTCATTTCCATTTCAGGATAATTGGATTCTAATTAAATTTTACTTTCGGAGAAAGGCTGTTAAAAAATTAAATCTTAAGAGCTTTATTTTTCAAGCTGAGAACATGTTGGCAAGTGTTCATTGGAATAAGCCTGTTAAAAATCCATTTATTCATCTCGTATAACCTCCAAGTCCCACCGAAAGACAGAACCAATGAAGAACAATAGAAAACCAAATTCAGGTGTTCTGAATGAAAATTTTCACTAGGATTGTCTGAAAATGGAAATTCATCACAAGAAAAGAAATGATACAAAAAGTCTTGTTTTTTTTCTTGAAAATGTCACATATTATGTCAAAAAAAGGTAATTTGAAATCTATTAAGAAAAATTACAATCTTGTTTTCATTTAGGCCAAAATAAGAGAAAAATCAGTTTTTCCTTGACATTAGTTTTAGATCTAGGAATCTGTTTGACAGTTCCCATGCAGAAATAACATGAATGAAAAGTCAAGATTTAAAGGATCTGTCCTGTGTACAGAAAATTTTTGCAGGAGAATTCGCTTTATATTTAGTTAAAACATATGACTTTTATTTCATGTGAAATATATTGACATGAGCAAACACAATATAGTAACTTCACTAAAAGACAGAAAGTAAAAGTGTTTATTCCATCAGTCTAGTGGGTGAAAAGAAAGATATTTTCTGAAAAATCTTGCATCAGACACTGCACAACTGAAGCCCTGACACATTAGAACCCTTCAACACGTACCCAGAGCTTGCACAATGGTAGAATCAAGAGAAGGTTTTAATGCAAAAGCAATTTCTGTTCTTACTGAAGCAAAAATTTAAACAGCAGATATAGCTCTTGGGCACATCCTTGAGACATGTCAGATGAGTTAAAATCTTTCTTTTATTTAAATCGTCTTTCATGAAATGTTGTTGGATCAATGACTGTGCAGAATGCTCATAAAGAACAAGAGAAAATGTCAGGTCTGGTACATTTTAATTCTCCTGTGTTTTCAAAAATAGGGTAAAATGTGACAAGTGAGCAGAAGATACTATGAGCGGTGTAAACAACAAGAGAATACTGATTTTCCAGAGCATCCATTTTGCACTTTGTTTACTAAAAAGCAAATTAGTTTAGAAAGATACAAAACCCTCACAAGTAATAAATAAATATTCAGAGAACCAGAATAATTCATATCAGTGATACTGCTGAGTAGACACTCCCACAGGTCTTCTCAGGGCTTCTCTATGCTTCAGAGAGTGTGTGGCCTTATAACATCGGTCAGAAGTGGGGACAGCTAACAACATAGGACTCATCAGGAAAACAGACTTGACAAGATCTCACAAAACCAGACTACTATCAGTCTTTAGATAGTTCAATGAAGATAGTAAATATTAATTTAATGTTAATAAAGTTAATGTAAATATTAACAGTGCACTACATCTGGCTGTAAGCAGCCTTCTAAATATAGGCTAGACACATCTTTCAGAATTGGTACTCATTTTAATTGCAATTCACTCCTCCTAGCATAGATGTGTAATCCAACTTCTACAGAGTGTGTTGCACTGTAGATATCTATGCCCTCATCCAAAGTAATGCACAGTCTGGGTGCCTAGATGTTTATACAGTCCTGCAAGTAAAAGAAGGTACTTGCTGAGCAGTCACAAATGAGCAGACTGCTCTCTGTCCATGGTCTTTCTTTCTCACCATAACTATCATAACTGTTAAAATAAAAAAGGTGTAAATCTTTCCTGCTTTCAAGACTCAATAACATAAGAAACTCATAGTCTACAAATCGTGTTCTACCAGGAGAGAAAGATAGCACTTCTGTAAGATCAGTGCTGAAAATAGGAGTGGTTGAGTATCTGAGAGAACACTTTACCGTGCTTTGCTGGCTGCTCTAAACAATATCTCCTTTCCATATGTGGAAAAGACAACTTGATCAGTCCTGCAGACTTTCCTGCAGAATTCAAGAGGTACAACAAGTGATGCATTATATGGATGCTACAGTGGCATATGCACTCAGAAGGAGGAGTTTCTCTGACATGGAATGGGAAAATAACAAGGAAGAAGACAATAGGAAGATACCAGAGAAGAAGCTCCTAAGGTTTCTCAGAACAGGAGACATTACTCTGGAAATTTGACTTGGTTTCATTCTGGGACTTATAGTTGAGGGGGAAGTAGCCATGTACTTCAAGGACCTCATTGTATTTGATCAGGCTCTGGAGGATTAGAAGAGGTCAATGACACGTATGTATTAATACATCTTCATGGTAAGGAAGCGCTTTCTATAGGAAGATTCATGGGTACAGAGTGGCACAAAGAAAGAGGAGGAATCAGGCAAAACAACCCACATCAGGGATTTTGTACAGGGAAGGAGCTTCTCTTGCTTCCTTTTGGTGGGCACTTCTAATTGTGTGTTACAGTGTCATACACATACAAGAATTTTTAATTCTATCAGGTATTCTGATGATTTACACCATGAGAAACATCTGGAAAATTTTGTAAGCTACAATTGTGCTATAACTGTTAAGATATTATTTCTCTTCCCATTTAAATTCAGTGAGTTTTTCAGCTCCATAAGAGTAAGAAAAAAACCCCAAAGCCAGAAATTAATCTTTCATGTAGTAATATGATAGAAATGCCTTCAAAGAAAAAAGAAAATATGCTATTCTCAGTTGTTTTTTACACCCTCAGGCTATGGTGATAAATAACGTTTTGCTTCTTCTCCATACCTGTAGTAGTGTTAGAGTTGTTTCTTCTGGAAAAACTCCATGGTACAAATAACAAGATAAACTCACTTTTTCCATTATGGGAGTTGAAGATGGAACATTAGTTTGAAAAATCAACGGTCGTCATAAGATTACAGTACTATGGAGTGGGAAAAGGAGACGTCTGAGACTAGCCTTTAACTCTTAAAGGCAATAAATGAGACTTCACAGACTATGCAGTACTAACTTACAAAAAGTTTATGTTGCTTCAGAAGGTAAATTACTTAAGCTGTCTACATACTACTGAAATATGATGGGGAATGTGGCATGTACCAGAGTCTTCTGATGTGAAGCTGGGAGTAGGCATGGCATTCACCCAGAACTGAAAGTTGGAAAGCAGTAATACAGACATATCCTTACAACACTAGTATGCCTGTCAGGAAGAAAGAATATACCATCATTGAGGCTGGCCTCTAAAACAATTACTACAACGTGGAGTTGTAGTAAAAGGAAACTTTTTTTGTGATTACCTTAAAAAGGAATGGAAGGCTTTTGTGGTAGGATCCTTATTGTGATTTGCATTTTATTGGTAGAGCAGAGAGAGAGGAAAATACTGAGGAAGGTAGGTAAAAGGACCATAAAATACTATTACTTATTTTTAAAAGTAAAACCCAGTATCCTGTATCAACAGAAGAGATCTTATATTTGTTTTATAAGCCTTACTGAAACAGGACAGTCTTACCTCATCCTGAGCAGATAAACGAAATTTCAAGGGTGGGTCACGTCTGGAGTAATTCTCCAACTATTGAAGAGAGCAAAAGCTACCTCCATATCTTCTTTCTAGTCTTTACATTTAAAATCTGATCAGTACCAAGGCCCCACATAAGGCTAAGAAGCATCAGGATCCTGGTGCATGAATGCATCTTTTGTTGCTGGAGCAAGCCTGACTGTGATCCAAAAAACCCCAGCCTTGGCAGCATTGGTAACCACAGTACACTACCCGTTGTGGCTACTAGCTGAGCACTCTGCTATGAGGAGCAGCTTGTGCTCAGGACACTCAGACACACAAGGTGTGAGGGCAGCAACATGAAGGTTCTCTGGGCTATGTGGACAGGCTGAGTAGACTTTGCACTCCCTATATCTTTTATATCTTGTCTTATGCACAGATTGGAAACTTGATGGATATTCTACAGCTCCCTTAGCTCCCTTATGTACATACATACAATTGACAATCACAAGCTTCCTTTCCTATCTCTAGGTACAGTGCAGGAAAACAGAACTGTGGCTGGTGACAGGAGTTCAAACACATCCTTCACACACACATGTGCATGCACAAGTAGTGTTAAGAATCAATATTAAATAGAGTGTCCTGGTGAAAATGATGATCAACAGTAAATCTAATAAGACATGTTATTGAAAAATATGTTTGTGCTGGCTCTATGTGCTTGTATAACTACACTCTCCTAGTTATGTATCCAGTGTCAGACAATTTTAGGTGTGTTATAGGGCAGGTTACTGCTAAGATGTTCCACTAGTCCAGCACGATGAACACAGTCGTGACAATTACAGTGGTGCAGTCTTTTCCTGGCCATGATGTGTTTTAAGATAAGAGGTCCTCCATTTAATTTCCTCTTCTTTCACTGACTTATCTATTTATCCTATAAATATGTATGTATGCAGTATCTGTGAAGGTGCTCACCCTTTATTGGCGTTTTAAGCATTACCATAACAAAACCAATGCTAATAAAAATAATGTTGTGTTATCTGTTTCTGCAGTTTGGTGTAATGTTAGACAAATGTTTGCTTTACATCCTGCTCAAAATATCTATTTCATAACTCCTAGTCTTCTCTGTAAATGCTGATATATAAAATGTTTGCTTTTCTGTGTTCTCGGTGACCCTCAGTGGTTTACCATTCAGGATAATAACATGGTAAGGTTTGAGAGCCTGAGTTTTAGTGGTCTTATAATTTATTTCTAAAAGAAAATTTTATAAATGTAGACTTACTGTCTCCTGTACTGAGCAGACAAGTAAATGTATCATTAAATTATATAAACATTATTTCTCTTCTCTGGTATGAAATATTTTCTTTTTTTTTTTTTCTTTTCCTTAACTTGGCATAATAAATACAATCTCAGTTATAACAAAATATGTTAGTCTGAACTATATATCTTAGCTTGCATTTGTAAGTATTTTTGATAAAAATTACAAAAATTATGTTTCTTGATCCTCATTCTAAATCTCTTTCATCCAGCTGTTAAAAAGTGTAAGAACAATACACATCAAGGTGGTTATTATGGGAAAAGGATGAGGAAAAATCAGAAGCTTAATCACTAATTTGCATATATTAGTCTTAGATCAGTACTATGTTTGTTCCCTAATGACAATATTCAATTTCTAGAACATATAAGAAATAATTTGTCTCAGGTGGACAACTGTCTAACAACTGTCAGCAGTTGCTTGTTCCCAGACTTCATGTTCATTCAGCTGTTGGTGTATTTGAAATGACTGCCAAGAAGAGGGTTGATTAGTATATACTGTGGTAGATTTTATAATTAAGGCTTTTCTCTCCAAGGGTATGAATATCGCCTTTTGATAATAAATCACAATGGTTTAGACTCTTAGTTGATACAGTTGAATGGAATCTGATGTTACTTAATTCCCTAACAACTGGCCTCTTAAACTATTGCCAGTTCACTTCCCTGGAACAGTATTTCATAATACGAAACCTCAAACCTCATTTTTGAAAGAAGTTTTCAGTATAGTATTTTTAAGCAGAGTTTTTTATTCTGTACTAGTTCTTGGCAGATATTCTATCTTTGAAAAAAAAAAAAAATAGAATCTGTTTTCATGCAGGATTTCCAAAGGATTGGAAAGTCAGAACTGGCCAAATAGTTTTCCAAACAGATATATTTCTCTCAAGTAATTAATTCTATATCTGTTTACTTAGAGCCAACTTTTTTTTTGTTATGCTGATGATTTTTCATCAACGTAAATGCAGGAAAGACTTAAGCTACTTGGAAGGATAAAATTAAACTAAAGAGTCAACCGTGCAAAGAGAGAAAAATTCTCTTCCTTGGGCAAAAGAACACTCTTTTAGTGTCTATAATTTGACAGACTGTAAGTAGCGATAACTTAGATCATCACTCATGAAATGAAATGTCTGCAACTCTCAAAGCCACACACAAAAGAAAGGTCATATTTGAGAGGAATTATTTCTTCAGTGCCATCTTTGGGGTTTTAAAAGTCAGAATGGATACTCATGAGGTAAATAGACAAAGAGTTGAAACCTAATAGGTGAGTTTCAACTTCTGAGACTTATTCACTATTATACCCTATCAACCAACCACTTTCTCTGGGGATTAACAATGAGTTTAAGTTTTCTAATCTTCCAGTTAGGCTTCTGATTAACATGCCTGGGATGTACTGCCATCCTACCTTCCATCTGAGTCCCATTTGGTTTACTTTTTCTAAGGTATGTGTTCCACTAAGCCTGCCAGGTAAATTAGTAATCCCAGTAGAGTGTGGACCAGCAGCAGTTTCCAGGCACTGTACTGAATGTTGGGTTTTAAACCTGAAAAAAATATTATTTCCTGCAACAAAGGTGACAATCTGCTCATGACCATCTTGGCCTTTGAGCAAATGATGAGAGAGAATGGGAGGGAAAAGAGAGGGAGAAAGTGATTAATTTGCTGTCCAGCATTACCTAGAGTAGAGTAAATGTTAGAAGATAGATTGGAAGTAGAGAGTAGTGAGATGCCAAGAATCTGTCACGGGGTAGGGGGGATGTGAGAAGACACACAGGAAAGGCTGGGGTAGGCAAACAAGATCAAGCAGTGACTCAGGATCAGCTAGTTGGAGGAAAAGCACTACAGGGGAAGAGGCATCAGGGAACTTGAAGGCAGGAAATTGGGTCAGGGGAAGCTGAAGCTACTCTATATGTGTGTCAGTAGACTACTGTCACACGTGGCTTTTGGCCATGCAAAATCTCTCATAGCTTTAAGGAAGACAGCTGCACTAAGAGGTGATGACTCAGTGATAAAACTGTACAGCACCTGTGGGACTTCTTCTGGCAGCTACTGCAGCAGCTTGACTTGTTTTCAATTTACTATACATTGTTTTCTCTGAAAAATGTCTAGCTGGGAAACAAGGAGGAAAGTTGCTTATATCTAGATGATGCTGTCTGTCTCCTGCAGTACTTCCTCTCCTGAAAGCAACTGGATGATGTTAGGAAATAAAATCTTCTGCATACCCAAATGGGTCAGGCAAACAGCCTGCAGTTAGAAAGTTACTCCAGGAAACAATGGTAAAAAGCAGATACATTCACCTTCACACAGAAATTTATGGGACCAGAGGGAACTGTGGAAATTGCTGGAGAAAAGAACTTGTCCATTTAGGAAAGACTGGTAAGGGAGGAAACCTGCAGGTTGCGCACAAATTAGGTGATATCTTAGTCACTACTCTCTAACAATTTGTTCCCCAACCTGTACTGGTACATGGGGTTACTCTTTCCCAGATGCAAGACTCTACGCTTGCTCTTGTTGGATGGAGGTGAGGCTGACAGATCTGTAGTTACCCAGCTCCTCCTTCTTGCCATATTTGAAGGTGAGTGACATTCGCTTTCTTCCAGTTCTCAGGCACCTCTCCTGTTCTCAGCAACTTACTGAAGATGATGGAGAGTGGTTTGGCAATGACTTCCACCAGCTCCCTCAGCACCTGTGAGTGCATCCCATTGGAGCCCATGGATTTATGCACATCCAGATTGCTCAATTGATCCTTAACCCAATTCTCACCAATCAAACAAAATTCCTCCTGACTTCCTCTGGAGTCTGGGGCTCCTGAGGACAGTCTCCAGCAGTATAGACAGAGGCAAAGAAGACATTCATTAACATTGCCCTTCTCTGCATCCTCTGTCACCAGGGCGTCCGCCTCATTACCTTAAGATAATTCAGAATGTTGATTTTAGCATGGGGGATATATGCTTCTCTCGGTATATGTCCAATGAAAGCCAGATAGCCCACATCCTGTAGGATCCATCCTCCATGGAACGTCCAGATATTTTCTGCAACAGCTTCCATGGTGCAGAAAGAGAAAAGTATGCTTCAGAATATCTCTTGGTGAGACAGGTTCACATACTGAATGGGACTGAAGCCTTTTGCGCCTTTGCTGAAAACTCCAGATCCTGGCTCATTGGCAGCTACTCACTGTCACTGCAAGTTGCGAAGTCATACTTACTTTGATATAACAAATTGGTTGGCCTTGTACATGTATCTGCCTGAAAAACATCTGCCAGGCAGCTGGCTAATTGCTAGCTAATCATCTTTAGACTGTGTTGCAGGGTCTCTTTTCTATTTCATCTCATTTTTTTTTATGCAATACAAATTAGCAAAAAGTTCCTTCAAATGAAAAAAAATAATTTAAATCTGCTCTAGGTATCATCCCTTTTACTGCCAGTTGCAGTGAAAGAAGGATCTGTCACAGGAAGGCAATGTAGTGGTATCCTCCCAGTGCTTACCTGGTATAGCCTTAACGCTGGCTGAGATCAGTTTACAGAAACAGAAAGCCATAAATGATACCTTATAGTTTCTAGTCAAAGTTCCTAAAAAATACTTTGATGTGCAAGAGGAAAAACTTGTGTTAAATGTGTCAGGGAAAGATTATTACTAAAATACATAGTACATGCTAGCAACAACCCATCAAAAGTTGCTTCCTGTTGCTCAAGATAAGTGTGATATAGAACTATTTCTAAGGTTCTGCAAAATTCAATTGACTAGTTTAATATCAGATTACACAAATAATGATATAAATACTGTGATCATGACATTTTTTGCCTGCCAAGTTTCTAAGTGTTGATAGAAGATTGTTTTCTGTGTATGCATTGTGCTGAAATCATGCACTCAAAAGCTGATGATGGCATCTATGATCTTGATAATCTCATAAAATAAGTGGGTACAAAATGCTAAAAAGTTACTTTTTATTCCAATGTATTGACACTGATATCTCAGACTTCATTATATCAGTTTTGAAATATTACAACTTCAGATGAAGGTCCAAATGTAAAAGAAATCGTGATATCAAATCTTAGAGTACCAATCTGAAGAGCAGGTAGGTAGCCAGTTGACAGAACTAAGGCCATTTCATTGCTTATTCCAGAGGTGTATCATGATTTTGCAAGTAAGACTTTTTGCCTTCATGGGAAATGAACTTCTTGTAGTAACAGAGACAATACATTTTCTGACTCTATGTCACTTTAGCTATTCTATTCTATTCTATTCTATTCTATTCTATTCTATTCTATTCTATTCTATTCTATTCTATTCTATTCTATTCTATTCTATTCTATTTATTTATTTATTTACTATGGTGGTCACTTAGTTGTGACCTAAGGTAAAACCTCTAGTTCTTAATGCTGGCCATTGAAAAGCAAGGTAACAGGTGCTATGTATTTCTCACCAGGATGTCAGCTCAGAGTATACGCTTCTGTATCACTCTTCACTGCAGTCTGCTAACTCCTATGACAGCTACAGGACCACTTTTCTTTCATTAGTATTAGTTGCTGTATTTCAGCTGCCACACTGTGAAAATGCCTTTTCAAGGCCCAAGGAACCAGGAACTCAAGTAAGAGAGTTTAGGCATTCCTTCCTCACCAAATTACTTGCAAATGATGATCAAAAGATGGGCAAACTCATTTTCAGTAATGTGATAAGAAAGAGCTAACTTAATGTATATGCAATTAAATAAAATAGGGGTTGATTATAAATGAGATATCTTTCATTTAGATCTGAATATGCAGATCCACTTTGATGACTTAACAAAATGTATTTCCTTTTCAGCACAATATTCGTTCTTAATAGTATTAAAGGCATTTGATTTCTTTGACTGGGAAGAAAGCCAATTCTAATCACAGGCACCATAAACATTGGTCTAATCCTTTTCTCTGTTTTATCTTCCACATATTAGTACAAGAACATTTTTGCTTGTTTAGTCATTTACATGCCTTGATAATACAGCAAAATCTTCTAAAAGATACATTATTTTACTCTCCAAATACTAAAAATCTGTTGCTGCAATGACTTTCTTAATCATCTTATTCATGTGGTTTTTGAAAGAGTTTGAATTACTATTACCACAATTATTGTAGTCAAGAGTGAACAGAAAGAAAGGGGAAGAACAGCAGGAAAAGGAGAGAGAATATAGAATAGAGCATCATCATACTGAAAGGAAAACAAAATCCATTTAAAAAATCTATTTTATCTATTCATCATAACTCCTTTACTGGTAATAGACTTGTGTCATTTTATGGGAATTCAGGCATGAGATTAAATCACAAGGAAGAATGATTTTCTTAAATACATTTAATGAAGTTCACTAATTTCCAAAATGATTCATATCATCAGGAAATCTCAAATTCAGACATTTCCCAGGCTGAAATAATACTGTTTCTCTCTTGGAGTGGAAGGAGAGATGTACAGGACAAGCCTGAAATATCACGAGTTGAGAAGAACTTTAAACGCTTGCTCAGTCAGTTCTCTATAACAGCAAGTTTGACCACTGATATTTGATCTCTGATAAAGAGATATGAAATCTAGCTTGAAACAAAAGGATAATCCCCGTCATTGTGTTTCCATAATCTGCCTTGCCTATGAATACTGATTGTTGATGCACTGACATTATAGAACTTTCCTTCTGATATTTAACCTATTTCCTCCATATATTAAGAGAACAGTAACTTATTTTCTTCTCTGAAATAACTAGAATAGCTGGTTCTTGTCCTAAAGTGCTGATTTACATGCACTTTGACAGAATTGTCTCCCATTCCTCTTTAATAAAGCTTTAAAGAACTGTCACTGTAAAAACACCTTCTGATCCCTTTGTCACTCCTTAGGAAATTATAGTTAGCCTTCTGAATTACACTCATTAAAGTATTGGCTTAGACTCCTATGTTCTTGAATTTAATTGAAAAAAAAGAAGGCAGTTCAGAGGAAATTAGAAAACCAATCTGATCACGATGTAGTTTGATTTTCATCCTAGAAGATCTCAAATTGGTTTTCATTTTGATTTCCTAGAAGTCACTCTTGTGAGTACCTGAATGTGAGGAACTCATGGAGACAGTGGATGTCTCAAACATTGTGCTGACATAAGGTATTTCTATGCCCATGCACAAAGTTGCCATGCTGTGTTTCTTCACTTAAGATTTCTACTGTCTTTCTAGGAAGACCACTCAAGACCCTTACTGAGCAATTGTACAATTGCACCTGTAAGACTCCATCTGTCCCTGCCTCACAGGTAAAACAGACACCACTCACTCACCTGCTATGGTAATTAATTAATGGGGCCAGAATTGTCAATGGAAAAAGGATTCTCCTGCACATGGTCCAGGGGAACCTCCACTACTGACACATCCAGAGTGAACTTTGGACCAATGGGATGCTACTGGATTCATGGGTGGTGAATTCTTTCATGTTCTTTCTCTCTCTCTGCCCCATCTCTCCTGCCACTCCCCAACCCCCCCCCCCCCCCCCACCCCAATCTCTTGCATCACACAATTTGACCTCATTTGTGTCTTAAACTGACCTAAGGGGTGGATAAACTGATTAACATTTTCTGCCTTCAGAACATGACATTAAGTAGATAAGTTTAACAAACTTTACCGTGTTGAAAACATGACCTTAAATGTTGCTGTGTTCAGAGGTGACATTGTATTAATGTTCACAGACAGGATCCTTTGGCACTCAGAGTGGCATAATACAAAAGAACTTAGTAGATCCTTAAAATTATGACCACTATGAGTTGTTACAGAGAATAGGTTCGCAGATTCTTATAAAGGTGATCACTTTGAGTAATCAAATAGGATGGCTTCCATGGGTAACCAATCTGATAACTGCCTGCCCCTCAGCCTTTTGGAGAAATTGAAAATTGACCCTTGACATCCATGGTGACCACTCTGAGTGGTCAAATAGGATGGCATGGGCTCAGAAACATTGGTGTAGTGCTTGAGCAGCAGTCGATTGGATAGGAGTCCTAAGAACTTAGCAAACATTGAGATCCAGATAAGGAAAATCTGTAGATTGGACTGTTTTAGGCATGTCCTTAAAAGCAGCAATGAGGAACAGACAAATAAGAATGAAAAGAACTAAATAATACAGTCACTACAGGACCTAGTAAGGTCACTGCAGGAAAAACTGGCAGACGAATTGCTTCACTCAGAGAGATTGTGAGAAGCTCTTCATCAAACTTTTCAAAAGGAGGAAGTCTCCTCTTCCCCATTTAATGAGGAAAAATGAAAATATCCATATCCTATGAGGGAACTGGAAGATGTGGGAGCCAAACAATGAGCCTTAGAGGAAGTTAAACTGTGGAGGCTCGTTAAAATGAAAAATCAGTATAAATGGGAAGAAAATTTTGAACCCAATGTTATTCATAAGGGAGTGCCTTAGACTGCTACCTAGTTGGCTCAATTACAGAAAGAATATAGTTGGACTTCCAGGGAGACCAAATTAGAGTATGTCTGGAAGGTTTCCCTTATGGAGAGAAATCAGATTTGACCGAGTGAGGCTGGGATATTGAAAATGAGGATTTTTCTTGACTAACTAAGATGGCTGTGTTCCCTGGGGGCTGCCTATTGGGCAGTGGGATTAAGCCTCCTAGAGAGGGGAAACCCAGTAACTGTCCCTGCTGCCCTGCATCAATTAACTGAAAGTGTACAAAATACAACGTGAGTACAGTCAATGTATGACAGAAAATTGGTTCCTACACAACCCTCCCTCATGTTGCTGCTGATTGATCCCAACCAGATAACCTCTTTGATATGGGGTCTCCCAGATTCTTTAAAAGTACTGAGGATATACTTGCAGGACCAAATGTGATCTCTCAGGGACAAATCCTTGTCATTGATCACACCAAATGAGGAGGCACAAGAGTGGACTTGGAGGAGGTAGCAGGGGAACTTGTAAATTATGGTTGGCATTTCAGTCTACTGGCAAGAGAAAGGGCATAACCAATCATCTGGCAAGTTGAAGGAAGACCTAACAATGTCAAAGGATGAAAACTTTGGTCTTCCAGGCCCTTCTGCACTGCAGCCCTCCCTGCACTGTACCCTCCAAATAAAAAACTGAATAAGAAGTATACCTTGTGGGAAGAAGGGATCAAAAGGGAATCTCTAAAAACATCACAGACAGTCTATCAAACAGAGATTTGGTTTCCCTGGTAAAAATCTGAAAGTGCTGATAGGAACACAGTTTAAGCTGTGAAACATTTTTACATGCCACAAAGTGTGTCATCCCATGCTACCACCTCATACAGCTCTCTCAGAGGAGAGACTGAAACCTTTAAACTGAAACACCTCACTGTACCGACAAAGGAGCATCCTGTTAAATGTCCTTCTGCTCTCCAGGGGTTTTTTTTCACTGTAAGTGTCAGTACATCCTGTAAAACCTTATATACCCTCGTATAAATCTGCTACTGGCTATTTGCATAATGAATACAAGATCATGAAGTGGGATTCTAAGGAGCTACATATTCAGAAAAGAATACTAAGGTACAGAAAGTTATCTGAAATGATCATAATTTTCTGTCTCTTCGACAGTAAAAGGGAAGTCATCGTGAACTTAATATACATTTGTTGTCTCACATTAAACCTAAACAGCATCTGTGAGGATCCAAACAGTAACTGCACAGGGAAGCACTGCATCCCATGGTGTTCATGACCTAAGTCAGCCAGTTTCCAGTTGTTTCCATGATGGTACACATCTAATCCCCCCTAAATGAGGTGGGAAAAGAAAATAAATTAAAATTTTTCCTACCCGCTTACCATAGGAAAGAGGGAAAATGATTTGATATGTTTTTTAAGGGATATGGCTTATCTTCTCCTGTTCTCAAGTTTTACTATCTTTTAAAGAGCAAGCTTTATTCATATGACCATGTTAAATATGAAGACAGAACAAGTAATTTAGGTGCTCTTTCTGCTCTACTCTTGAAGCTAATGACTGAGACACATGCTAGATTATGGCAGACAGCAAAGAAAACAGAATAGTCCATAGCTTTCCTTACTTCAGTACATTCAGCATTTGTGTTTGTCTCAAATGAAAACAGTAATAGTTTTTGTCTCACTAGGAGCCAGTACCTCCAGCACCAAAATACTTTCTAATGTCTTTTAGAGAATGTGTATGTCTGGAGCTTCAGGAACAGAGCAAGTGGAGCTTCTTACAAAATGAAACTGTGAATAATATCTAATGCCAACTGAGACTGCAAGTCTGAATGCTGGATTACACATAATTACTTTAATCAGTGCAGTTCTATTACTTTTCTCCACTAATGACAAAATCTTATCTGTTTGAATAATTACTGGCTGTGATCAGACACCTGACTGAGCTTTTGAAGAAGAATGTCCTTTTACATAAAGTTAAAGTGGATGTTTGCTCTTATTGATGCTTGTGTAAAGTTCAGCTTATGAGCATGTGCTCTCTGATTTGTTTTCTGAGAAAGGAGTCTTAGGTACAAACACTCTAGCAATGCTTTCCATTACTGTAGGACTTGCAGGTGTTATGAGTAAGTCTGGCATTGGAAATTAGTTTCAATATCTCACATGGCCGACTTAGTTATCAGCTTTTCTCATTATGAGTCTCAAGATAGAACTATCTTTTGATGGCTAGGCCTAGAATAATAAGCAGTTTCACAAGCTATTAGGTAAATATTATAAAGAATTATTTAAAACATTTTGAACATTTTGGAATTCACTATTATCTCCCAAATTATGTTTAGTTTTGGTTCATTTCTCCCTATTGTTAAAAGGAACCGTTTAGTTATATTGCCCTTCCTTTTCCGGACATCCCCATCCTGTCTAGTTTCTTCTACCAATGAGAAATAATTTTTATCTCCACTTCAGACAAAAGTTGCAGCTCCACTTGCTAGCATTCTGACCTGTTAACACTAGGAACAGTGCTAACATTTTACCTTGTGACTTCCTGGTCTTTTCTTTACTCGCCCTAGGGAAGAAAGGAGCAGTGCAGTGGAAGTGGATTCCTGTCACCCCAAAGCCCATGTTTCATTATGGAAGGGAGTATAAACTCTTCTTTTCTGCTTTGAAAAGCAAAAGGAATTGGTTATCTCAAGTTTTCTTTCCTTTACTGTTAGCCTCACCACTTTTAGGAGCAATATATGTACGTGCCAGTGTACTTCAGTATTTAAAGCATGAATAGAAAAATTGTGGCTTGAAATCTGTAGTTATAGAAATATTCCTAATTCTGGGCTAATACAGTAGTGGAGCTGTATATGTATGAAACATACAAACATAATTTTCCCTATTGTAACGTTTTTAACAAATATAATTCATTCTCTGAAAGTAACACTGCAAACTAAACCTAATATTTGCTGGAATGCATGTATTGTAATTTACACAGTCAAAATATGATTCACAGAATCACAGAATGGTAGGGATTGGAAGGGATCTTTAGAGATCATCTAGTTCAACCCCCCTGCTAAAGCAGATCTATCTAGATCAGGCCGCACAGGAACACGTCCAGGCAGGTTTTGAAGACCTCCAGAGAAGGAGACTCCACACCCTCCCTGGGCAGCCTGTGCCAGGGCTCCCTCACCTGAACAGTGAAATAGTTTTTTCTTATGTTTAAATGAAACTTTTTGTGTTCCAGCTTTTGTCCATGACTTCTTGTCCTGTCACTGGATACAACAGAAAAAAGTGATGCCCCAATCTCCTGACATCCACCATTTATATACTTATAAATATTAATGAAATCCTGCCTCAGTCTCCTCTTTTCCAGACTAAACAGCCCCAGTTCCTGCAGCCTTTCCTCATAAGGAAGATGTTCCGGTCCCCTGATCATCTTGGTGGCTCTGTGCTGGACTTAATTAGTCAGTCAATTTACTTCCATGTCTGAATAGCTATACACCTGTATCTACCTATTGTCTTAGATGGCATAAATAAGAGAAGCTGTCCTTATATACAATGTGCGCAAATGGCCACAGCTATTTCACATTTATGACTAAATAATAAGAACACATAATAAGGGCCCCTGAAGTGAAAAAAGAACCACATAATTGTTACTGCAAGTAAATAAGAATAGACCTGTTAATTAGCTAAAATGAAGCCATAAAAATCTGAAGCTCAGCTTTGTTCCAGCTCAAAGACAGAGCTTTACTCTCATTTGTCTACTATTACTATAATTACTAGCATGTCAGGCTGATATTTGCCATGGATTTGTGTCTGCAAATTGCCTTCAGTTATATCAGTAGCAGCACTCTAATATGTGTGGATGTATTAATAGAAATCACTGAGTGTCCTGTGAGTCCCAGTTCCAAATTTGGTATCTCTCTGCCTGCTGAGGAGAGGCATAAAAGATATATGTCCCCAACAAATATAGATGCCTTTGGATCCTCACCAGAATACTAACAAGGAGCATGATTTAGACTGCTGAGGTGCAGCCTTTTCACTCTAGGTTGACATATTTCTGTGTAGCAAAGTTTTATCCCTGTATTTTCGATAGTGCCATGAAGCAGAACCTCTTTTTTTGCAATTATGGTATTTGTTCTGCTTTTTTTTTCTATAACTGCAATCAGTTCATCAGATGCAGACATTTTGAAAGTGTTATTCCCTAATCCATGAATTAAGAGCTTTAGTTATATCAGATTTAAGTACATTAGATAGTAATACAAAGTATTGCCTTACAAAATTTATATAGAAACAATAGGCTATTTTTACCTTTTTCCTCAATTTTGTGTTGAAGACTTAAAATATTTTAAGATTTTCTTTGATATCTGACTGATTTTTTCCAATAGTGAAATATGAATCTGAAAACAATTTAAAAGTTTCTATATTTCACTCCAGTACCTTAATTCTTTTATTCTTGTTTCTAAGAAAAGAAAAAAAAAAAGTTTGAGGTGTTCTTTAATGCACCTTTACAATAAAGAATTACTAAGTACATTGGTTTGATTCTTCTTGTTTTTTATTAACTTTATGAAATAATCTTTGTTACATTTCAACACAGCATTCTGATATAGTATTTGTTTTAAGAAAACTTCCATGTATTTTTTGTTATAATTATCTCATATAAACCCACAAATCTCTGATATTTTAGGACAACATTTTCAGCAATAGACTGAAATATCACAAAGAATAATCTCCTGGCAAGAAGAAGTAAAACCAGACTTCTCTCAGCTAAACAAAAAATTCTTTTCATGGGGTTTTGCTTGGCATAACAAAGAGAACCATAGCAACATAAATATGCATATACATTCAAGAGCTTTAATTGACTGAGGGCTGAGACAGATTAGGCAACAAAATCACTAGTGGTCAGAGTTTACAAACAAAGATGCAATGACATTTCAAGTTTTGTGGTTTTGATTCAGAGTTCATATAAATTCAGGAATAAAGGTCACAAATAGATAAGTAAATTTGAAATCTCTGGTTTGCATTTCTGATAAATAACAAATTTTAGTAACTAGAAGGATGCATTATGAAATGTAAGGCTTTGAGCAGTGTACAGGATGTTGGTAGCAACTTTCCCAGCTCTTGCAGGTTTGGTGAATTAGAAAGATAATCTACCATTCTGGCTATTTTTGCTTACATTGCACTGATCAACAGTCCTGACCTTTTTCTGTAGACAGCCTGTCATGACATCTACATCAACAGCATTTTTACTCCTCCTGCAGACCAGACATTATTTTCCTTGAAGAGCCACAGACTACTTGGGAATAATAACAGAAAAAATAAGACTGGATTCAATCCATAAAGAAGTGATGGGGGGGAATATTATTAATGTTAGCCAACACAGCTTCCTGGGATGGGGAGAAAAAACCAACAACAAAACCCCCAAAAGCTGAACCTCCTACCCTCAGAGTATATATGTTTTACAATACATAACATAATTTTGATTTTAGATAATGAGATTGGTTGATAAAAGCTCTGTAAAGCACGGAGCCTTTGGTAAGGAGTTTGATTTGTACTTTATGACCTTCAGATCGAAAACTGGCATTTATACACACAGTAATTAAATGACAGCTGACCTGGAGTGCTCAAACTTTGTCATTAACAAGAAATTACATGTGAATGGAGTTTCTAGTGCTGGAGTTTCCATTCAAGATTTTCAAGAGGTAATTTTCAGTATAGCATGACTCAACATACCCATCAGTAATCAAAAATCAATTAGAAAAAAATAATACCAATGTATACATTACAGAAAGATGACACTGAGTGGCAAATAATGAAGGCCAGATTGCCATACTTAGAAGTTCTGTTAGATAATTTTCAAAGATGTATATCCATTACAAGACCCCCCAAAAAAGTTGCTGCTAAACTTCTGTGATGGCAAAATAAATTTTCCAAATAAATGAGTAACTAAGAATAAAATCACAATGTTAAGTTGTAGTAAAAAGTATAGCATTATGCTTTTTTTTATAGAGGGAGAGATTAACAAATAGAAACATGGCTTTACCTCTATATATGGCTTTTTGCTTACAGCAGGAACACACTGAATATCACGACTATCCACATTTTTAGAAGGATGATGAAAAATTGCACATAGGGTTGTGTAAAGACTAGAAGTGTTGAAGGGCCTGTAGCACATGTCTTTCTTTTAAAGAAAAGAAGAGTTCATTTTGTTTAGTATTTCAAAAGGAGGAGTGAGTGGTGATGTATTTTGATTGTAAAAGTATCTTCAGGAGGAGAAAATGCAAGGTTCATTAAAAATTTGTTCATATTACTGAAAAATAAAATATGGCAAAAGTCAATGATCTGGAATGAAAGTTGAATAATTTAGGTCAGAAATCAAGTCTGTTTTTACAAAAGCTATAATTACTCAATTATACAAACTGCCAAGATAAGCAGTAAATATTAACAAGAAGAGCATTTTTATTATCACAGTTATTATTAAGGTCTTCAAATGAAGTTTGAATTATTTCTGGGAAAATACATTACACAAAGTCAAATTACTGAGGTTAATATGAGAATAATTAAGAGAAACTCAAGACACACTAGTGTTGTGGTTCAGCACCAAGCAGCCTCTTTCTCTTGCCCCTGCCCCTCTCCATGGAGGAGAAAAGGTAGCCAAGGGCCTTGTAGATCGAGACAAGGATGGTGAGAGCTCACTGTCAATTACAGTTCTGGGCAAAACAGACTCCACTACTTGACTTGGGAAGAAAAGAAGATCAGTTTAATCCACCACCACCGAGAAATAGATCAGATAGAATACAAAACCAGAGCAGGATGATGAGAAAAATACAACCATTACTTTAAGATCTCCTTCCCCCGTCCCTTCCCTCTTCCCATGCACAGCTCACTGTTACCAATGTTTCTACCTTCTCCACTCCCAATGGCTAGAGGAGGTTGGGAATGGGGGATGTGATCAGTCCCTCACAGATGGTCTTTGCCCCTTCTTCTTTCTCAGAGGAAGACTCCTTGCATTCTTCTCCCACTCGAACTTGGGATCTCTCCCATGAGGTACAGTCCTTAACAAACCTCTCCAGCATGAGTCCTTCCCAAGGGCTACAATGTCTTTTCACAAACTCCTCTAATGTGAATGCGGGGCACCTTCTGCTGCCATGAATTCATGGCCTCCTCCAGGCAAATTCACCACTCCTGGATGTGGTCCTCCAAAAGCTGCTGGTAGATCTAAGCTTGACCACTCCTCTCTGTGGATTGTAGGGGGACAGCTGCAATCTCATCATGGGATGCAGGGGAGTCTCTGCTCCAGTACACCTCCTCTTCTGTTCCTTCATTAACCTTGGGGTCTGCATGGTCACTTCTTCTTCATCCAACTCCTACCATTTCCCAGAAAAAAAAGAACTCTCTTCTTCAAGCTTCTTCTGCTTAAAAAGAGACAATTAGGCTCAGCCCCAGAGTTGGGACTGATTCAGAGCTGGGAAAAGTTTCAATCAACTTCTTATAGAAGTCATCTTTACAACCCCTTTCTTGTTACCAGAAATGGCTGCCCACCAATCTGTGACAACTAGCAGTCAAAGAAATTGCTAGTTCTTCCCATCCTTCATGTTTTTCATCAGCATTTCCAGGTTTGTCTTCTAAATCTGTGCAATGTGCATACAGTAGCAATGTGTGGAAAAGAATAGCTGCATATGGGAAGGAGTAGCGGTGGAAAGGGGAAATCAATTTCTCAATTTCAAAGTCTCCTGTTTCGTTTTCCTTCCTCTCTCAAAACCTCTCAGGATTGTTTCCTTACAGTAATCTTGCATAGATAAATATTTATCTCAGAAAAATAAGAAAGCTCCATAGAGATAATACTTTAAAAAATGCTTTTATGTCTGAACTACCAGTAGCACTTGCCAGTTCAACTGATACATTCATAAAGAGTGTTGGAGGAGACAGGGGAGATTGATTCACATATCTGTTAAAAAACAGCTGTGATTTCTAATATAATCTGGAGAGTGGTAATAAACTCCACTGTTCCTAATTTATGCTCTGATATTCAGTATAATGTAATTTTTAGAACTGAAAACACAGATGGACAGTAAGAACAACACTGTAGCTGACATCAGGACCTTGCTTAAAGCACTATGATTCTGGGACTGTGACTTGCTAATCAAAATATTTGCAATGCAGTTAATCGTTTTGTTTTGTTTTGTTTTGTTTTCCCCACCAGAATTGCATCATTGTAAGGTGCTGATTTTCAAAACACCAGCCTAAGATTAGAAAGCAATCCTAGTTAAACAAATATTAGAAGATTATCTATTTCCTTTAGTTTCTCATGTTTTTTTACATAGAGAAGAGCAATCATTTGCAATGGGCAAGTCTTAGGAGATTAGGAGCAGCCAGGAATACCTGACATGTTTTGTGATAGTAATGAAATCTACTGATTAACATTGTTAGAAGGAGTAGATACCATGGAACATTAATGCTCAGGATGCCTGTGACCGTGCTTGCAATACAAATGGAGACCGATGCAGAGAGTCTCTATTTAGCAAATTTGTACAATCTGTCAAGAGTGCCTTACAGATGTAGCAAATCAGATCCACTGTCAGGAGGTACTGTCTCTAGGCAGGTCATTTTAGATTAGATGTGAACACAGCTTCCAAGACTAGCTTATGTGTAATAAGTAATGGTAGCAATAATCTGAGGTTATGTTGACACAAAAGTGTTCTGGAAAATTTTGCCTCATCAGTGTTTTATATTGAAGAATTAGCTTTGATAACAAACCACCTACAATATTGATAATTATGCTGAAATTTCCCTCTTAAATGCCTGTGCACATAAAATGGATTGTTTATGATGCAGTTTTACATTAGAATGCCTTGTCTTTATCACATGCTGTGTAATGTCTTTTTTTTTTTTTCTTTTTAGATGAGTACTAACATTATTTTTGTAAGCTAATGTTTATTGCTCACCTCATTTTTCCTTCCTGTTTATCCATAACAGAGCCAATTTCAAGCTGTTTGAAGTCAGCAGAAAGACTTCTATAGACTTCAAAGGAACCTGAATGTGTTTTCAAGAGCATTTCAGAATGAGCTTTCTCCTGTGCTGAAGGATCATTTAACCAAGGGCATATGAAGTGCAAGCAGAGACAGCACCAGGCTCTGTCATATCCCATAGAAAATAATAGTTTGTCCAAGCAAAGCAACTCATTTCTGCACATTATTTCTTATGTTTGGGGGTGTATGTTTAGGATGGTATTAAGTAGTCTAAGGGACAAAAAACACATTTCCATTTGTGACTGGTAACAAGGCAAGAACAGCTTATAAAATTAAAAATCTCCTGGTTGAAATGGCTATACATCTTGTTCCTAAAACATCTTTGCACTGAAAATGTATCCTGAATGAAATCTGATTTGATTTGATTTCAGTGAATCTGCTAGTGTTAATTTGCC
The DNA here is from genome assembly GCF_028858725.1 of Colius striatus. NCBI lineage: Eukaryota > Metazoa > Chordata > Aves > Coliiformes > Coliidae > Colius > Colius striatus. The sequence goes on along the minus strand of NC_084760.1, from coordinate 64,348,636 downwards.
TATTCCAGAGTCCCATGCTTCCCTTCATACAGCCTCATTGATTTTAAAGCACTCATAATACATTTATTTTTAACACCGACCAATTATGTAAACCAACTAGACTTAGTCACAATGTCTTAAACAATATGAACTTTTTACTGAGCAGAAGTCCAATTGCCATGTCTGAAATGGAAGGAATCATTGCCAAATCAGGTTTACTTTATTTTTTTAATTTAGCATATGAAGAATGATGGCTATGTATGTCTGTTTGCTTTATGTTTTGCTAGAGTATCTAGCTATGTCTGCTGTTTTTTTTTTCTTGTGCTAGGGAAAATGCTCTATTTGTCTCCTCTGCAAAACACATCTAGATTAATCCTCCCTGCAAGGCTGAAATTCATGAATTTAGTGGCTTTGGTTGATCGTAAACAAAATCAACTAAATGTATCCGCATTTCTCTGTGTTTATTGTCCTATCAATTATGACTGATATAATTAGCTTTTCACTTTTTGCTTTGCAACAGCCCTATCACTTGCCATTTATCCTGTCTTATGTGATACAATGTATTTGTTACCTAGATTTACAAATGGTTTATAAAGCAAAATCCCTTTCAATCTGTGTGCATAATTGTTTCTTCTTTCACTCTTATCATGCCTCAGTCTCATGATAAAAGGGCTCAGACATTGTTGAGGGAATGACTCTGTTGCAATTTCAGATACCTGAAAATAAATAGAAACTTTATATCCACATGGTGGTAACTTTCTTTTTTAAAGCATGTGTAACAACTTCTAAGGAATGGATAGTTTAGGACAAGTTCTGTGAACAGAGTTAGGATCTGAATGATACATACAGAAGCAGAACAATTTGCTTGAGCAATTAGCCTGAGGCTAATGTGCTTCCCTGAGTGACAATCTGACTCCTTGAGCTCTGTGTCTTAAATAATATTATATATATAATTAGTATAGATTGAGGAGACATTCAGAATTATAATGAATATGGTAACTCTTGAGTTAAACAGATAATGATATCAGGAGGAAAGAATTAGCCAAATTGTAGTGGGTTTTTGCAGACTCTAACATTGGATAACTGGATTCAGTTTCATTTTGTCGCCACTTGATACAGGCAATGCAGTCGCCATAGATGAGCAGATATACAGAGTTCACTTTGTCACCTGGTTCACTGTCTTCTCAGGTATGTGTTCTCTCTATGACATGCTGCTACTGGAAGAATTTTGACATGGAGACTTCAGAGTGAAGAATATACACTTCTATCTGAACACATAGAAAGCTTTTGAATAATTCCAATATTTTAAAAAGTGTCTTCTTTCCCTCTCTTACTTTATGTGCATTTTAATTAATCAAACATCTATGAAGACAAAGCATTAAGGCTCAGTGGAAGCTCATTATTCTGAATTCAGCTACTATAATTTAGCCTCTTGGTAACAACTAAATTTACTGTAAGTGCTCTTAATTTGGAAATCTTTTGATATGAGTAGTCTGCCTAGTGTTTCTCACTTTGGTCTTGTCAGTTTTAAAGTGCATACCCATTTAGTCCTTCCTTGTGTGCCAAGTAGCTAAAGATTATCACAGGTGATAATGTTAATCAAAGTTAATCTTTAAAACGACACCAAAAAAATTCCTAATTTAAAAAAAAAAAATGTGCATACATGTTATGAGACTATGAAGGTCTCTCACAACATTATAAAATCCCCAGAAACAGAGATTCTATACAGACAAGTCTTTTACAAAGAAAAGTGTTTGATCAAAATTTCATAGACACTCAAACCAAAATCATAGAATCATAGAATGGTAGGGTTGGAAGGGACCTTTAGAGATCATCTAGTGCAACCCCCCTGCAGAAGAAGATTCACCTAGATTACAAACACAGGATGTACACATATGTCTCCTCTTGCCTCCTTGCCCTATCCTTTCCATCTCCATTATACTTATTTTTTGTTTGTTATATATCATGTAATATAAGCAAATTAGATGCATATAATTGTATAAACATGCATGTTTATTTAGGCTATATGTGTACACTCTATGTATGGAAATGTAATATCTATAATACATCTATATCTATATAATATATGGTGAATTAAAGGATGACTTTCAAGTGCTGATTTTCCTGTAAGCACATCTATATTTTTCTTGTAATGACTCACAACTTCCTCATTCTGGATAATTACTTTCTTTGTGGATTCATAGTTCTCACTTCAGGAGTGTCTAACCAAAATGTATAGAGATACAGTGACTAAAAACAACAATGAAAAAATTGGTTTTGTGTGTGCAGAGTCCTTCATCCTTAGCAATAGTTGTTAGTTACCTTGTAATTAACAGAGAAGTCAAACGTGAGTTGCTCTTGTGGCATCCTCTATTGAACTTGATTGAGTTTCTATCAGAATGGTGATATTGCTATTGACATTCTCCTATTTGCATTCCAAAGGAGAAACAAGGTGAACCCTACTGTTCCTTAAAGAGTTTTCTTCTTAATAAACTTACACAAAGAGAAAAAAAGATAGTTTTCAGTGTTTTTTTGTACTCAAAGGGCTTTAGGAGTTATTATTCAGGACACTAAATACAGTTTCATTAAAGTTTTTTTACCAACTAAAATTACTTAATTGGGTTATCAAAACTTTCTGTATTTAATACTGTTCTGATGTCTCTGCTGTTTTTTAACTGTAGCATTGCAGGAAAGGGAGAGTCACGATTTAATCCATCATGTAAACCAGAGTTCTCTCTGGAGAGTACTATAGGGCTCTTAACGCTACTGCATAAGTTGTGTCTTAGAGTTTTATACTCTGACCCTTCAGACAATCTGCGGGTCCAAGTAACAAGAGGTTGAAATTTACTTTTTAAATATAAAGCACCTGTGTATAAATTAATGCTCACAAATTATAATTTAGTAGTTAGGTATTTTCTGCAAGATGAGTGTGGATGATACTATGAACACATATACTGGGCACTTAAATTTTATTTTCTGTTTTATTATGTGGGTAAGATATTATAAGATATTAATCTCATAAATCAGATTTATAAGAATATTTTTTCAAATTTGTTGGACAACATGCTTTTGTTTGTTCCTTACTGATCATCAGAGGCTGTTTTGCATCACAAACTTTAAAGTGAAGTCTTGTAAATTATACTTCAATTTCTTATGACTAATTTTTCCATTAATTAAAAAAAGTATCACTTTTTTTTTTTTACAGTAACCATATAGTCAATATAAAGATGTAGGTGTCATGTCCAGACTGAATATCTTTTATGAAAATTTGTACAGCAGTTGTATATCTTCACATTTAACCTGCTTAGATAATGTAAGAGATCCATTTTTATTTATAGACAACAATCTTCAATAAGTAACAGTTATAATTTTTTTCTGAACTAAAGCCAAGTGCACATCTGAAGTTTCATGTCTGATATTCAGCTAAAAATTAACAGGACAGAAATTATTAAAAAAAAATTATTGAATTGACTACAATTCTTTGGGAATTCCATGCATTGTGAGAACAGCTTAACTACACAGATAAAGTGAGTTTCCATTGTCAGTAGATTATAATGGAGAGTGAATATGAGTAAAAATCTTGTTTTTAGTGAATCTCTATCTATTAAAAAAATATGAACCTTAATCAAAATGTAGGAGTACTGAGTGCATACACACTTGCCAAGATATTGTTTTTTGCAGTCTTTACAAACATATTTGGCATGAAAAGAGGGAGAAAAAGATGATTTCTGACAAAAATCACTGAGATAATATCTTTATAGGACTGAAAACTTGTTTGTTTCTAAAACTTTTTCAAATTTAAAAATGGAATATCTGAAAGATATGCATTTAAAACTAAAGGGAAGAATGGGACTGAACATTGTGATTCAAGTTTGCCCAGGGAGGGTGGGGAGTGTCCTTCCTTGGAGGACCTGATTTAGATTGACCTGCTTCTGCAGTGGGGTTGGACTAGATGACCTCTAAAGGTCCCTTCCAACCCCTACTATTCTATGATTCTATGATTCTAAGCTCTCACTCCTCTGAAAATATTTGATTTGACCCACTGGAGAGATCAGATTTGCAACGCTCATTTTTATGACTGTGTTTTATGTTCCTAAACCTGAACACATTTGGATCAAAGGCTAGTTCTAGTCTCCTCCAGTATCTCAAGGCATGTTGAGGTCCAGTACACTAACTTCCTTTTGACTTTCCTCCTGGATGGCACTAATTGTTACTTCAACTAGGGAAGTTGGAGAATTCAAACAATTGCATATATTTTGTAGTTTGGTATCCAAATCCATTTAACTTTCATACTGTCACTCAATCTAAAACCATTACAGCCATGAAAATTTACTACTGGTTTTAATGACCTTTGAATCAAACCTCTGGAGTTCTACTGGGTATGAATTTGAATAACTAAGACTGTTTCAGAGCATTTTCAGCAAAAAAATAAAATTAAACCCCTAAACACAAAGGAAAATCCCAGTAAGATTCTCCCTTAAGAGATAAAATTTATATATAGTTTACCAGTTTATCTCTTCCATGACTCATGGAATGATGTGCATGATAAGTTTATAACATTAAACTTGTAGTAAAGAGGCCAAATGCAACATTTAATTAGTAAGCCAAGTGATTGTAACCCCTCCACATTGTTCTGTTTGTGAAAAGTATTTATGTCGTCTTTCCATTATGTAATTATGCTGAATAAAACTATTAGCTTAATGAACCTCCCCAACTGTCTCATACATTTTCAATGGCTTTCACCACTTATGATGTTCAAATACCCTCAGAGCTGGCAGTTGAATCAACAATTCAAAAACTTTGAGACTTTTTCAATAGCATCAGTAAAAACCTTTAGTGGTTAAGGTATTCTGCAGAAAAATACTAATGCTTGAACTCCTTGTCTTGTTATTTTAACAAAACAAACTAATACAGGTGGTGCAACTGAGTGGTGGTCTATTTTAAAGTCCACAATGTTCTTTGAGACAGATTGTTTGATTCTATCATGAATTTGTGTTATATGTATGTTAAGACAAACATGAGTTTAGAGACAATACATTCTTTTAAGGCAAGGGTTCAGTGTAATTACAGTATGAGTGTAAGGGATAGATATTATCCCTTAAATCCCAAGCAAACAGAAAATTGTCATCTATATGTTTTTTATTCTTCTTAAAGATAAACTATTTTCAATTCCTTTTTAAAAAAAGAAAAGGTACAATAGACAAAAATTCAATATTATATCAGTCCATGGTTTGAAATTATGTAGAAAACTTTCAGCCCTTACCCTTCCCTTTTCTTACATACGCGCTGCAAATCACATCATATCCTTCCCTCATTTTCATGGCAAAACAGTAGGGGAAATGAAGCAGAAGAAACTCATCATCTCTTGCTTGTAAAGCATGACTAGTAGGAGGTTCTATAGTCTATGAATTTTCTACCATTGTGCTCTGGCCAGGAAATTAATTTGTAAGTGCTTTAAAAATTTTTAGTGTTCATCAAAAGAAATTAACATTCAGTGGTACTGAAGAACAATGAAATAGAAAAGGCAATCCTACACTTCCTATCTTCTTATGTAGTAGCTGTAGTCTTATCTCAGAGACAGTACTAGCAAGAAGGAAAAATACTGAAATGTGGAAATACTTGGAATGCTTGGCTCTTGAATATCAAGCTTGAAGCATCTTTTGTCAGTTTTGCAGTGGTGCTGGAGAGTCAAAATCTGAAACCTGAACAAACTGTATGCCTTGAGCTTCTCTCCCACTGATCAGAGTCTCTGTCCATTACACTGAAATCAAAGCCAAAAACTGTTAAGACATACTTTTCATGGGTTCTACAGAGCATGACTGGAAGTCCCTTTTGGGCACCAAGGCAGTCACTGGTATCAGACTCATTAGCCTATGCTTAGCACAGCTGTTCCCAAATCTGAGAATCTTCACTCTTGGCAATCTTTAGACACAATCACTGCTGATTGTATGACTTTGCCATGGAGTGGGAGTTGCTTTGGAATGCTTTGTGGTCTTGCAAGCTGCAGGAGACTGAAAAGCCATGGATCAGTTATCTTGCACCATATCACTCCATTGCGCTAAATCAACTTTAATTGATGACTGTTAATGGGAGTATTTCATTCCAAAACCTCAATGTGTAAGTCAATGTGACTGGTATGAATAGAGCTGTAGCAATGTATGTTGCTTATGCTGCTCCTCAGAGTGTGTTTTTTTCTACATTAGATTTTAAGGACTCTCACTCTTGAAAAGTGTTGCAATACTCTACATTAGCAAAAACATGTTTTATTCATGTTTTAATAATGTCCAAGATAATTTAATACAATGTATCTTTAACTTGTTATTTAACACAAATAATGTGATTATTATAAAGAAGCGCATGTAGTTTTATGCAAAGAGCATTTTAGATGTCTATTCTTAGTATACACATGAAAAGCTGTTACTATGATATATCTTCTGGGCTAAATGTTATTATACATTTCAGAGTCACTTAATTGTATAAAAAAAGAACACAGGAATATGTTTGCTAGATTTAGCCCAATCACAAAACTTTTTCTTTCAGAACATACAGAAAATGTGGGCTTTTTGGTATTTCAAGAAGAAAATAATAGTCTCTAGAAACTCTTCCTACCTTTGTTGTTTTAATTTGTAAACCTAGTGTGTATCTTGAAAACATTGATCTGGTTGTATGGGAAATTATTAATTTCCTCTGTCTGCTTCCATTTTTCACATGCTTGGTCTGTGATTTTCAGGCTCTGTTGCTTCCTTTTTGTTGCTCTACCATTTGCAGGGAGAAGGGGGAAAAAGGCTACGTCTTTTTATTATATATTTCTTATCCATTATTTCTGCCTTGTTATATTTGTGCGACTCCTTTCTCACCTGTTTCACGCAATTTTCTCTCAGAATTTAATTGATATGCTTTTTAAGAGAGTCGATTTTTTTTTTCTTAAAACAGGCTTATTGCATTGTAGTAATTTTACTAGTAAAGTAAGAGATTTAACAAACAAGATCTGTTCTTCAAACATATTTTCTTATTAAAAGGTTAGACTGAGGGCAACATCCTTTGGGGAAAGCCATAACAGTGATCTGCATTTCACTACCAATACTGTTACAACAGAATGGGAAGGAGAAGGATATTTTAATGTATTTACACTTACCCATTCCCAGTTTCTGCTACAGAGGTGACCTGGTGCTGATCTTCAGAAAAGTGATGGGAATAGGGGATAAATTAAGTCAGGAATCCCAAATGGAGGCATTAGTATAGAATGCTAGGTGAAACTGAGCAGACATGGAAAGGCCTTGTACCAGGCCTCTGGCTGCATTTTATATGCCTACATGTGGTAAAATGTGTCAAGCCATGAAGGATGAGCTCAGAGTATCTGGTTGCAGATCAACTTTGTCAACAGTGTTTGATAATGCTGACAGTTCTATGTAGCTGTGAGTAGTTTGTGTATTGTTCTATATTGCAGTTATGTGAACTACAACTATTCATTTACTGAGAAACCTTTTCAAGAAGCAGAAGGAAATTATATCTACTGAATTTGATTGGTAAGGCAAATGTTTCATTTTGTATTTGTTAGCAGAAGAAAAATTTCTGAGTACACATGGGAATTTCTTCTTTGTTCAGTATTGCAAGGCAAAAAGCATATTAGGGATACTGATTTCTTTCTGAAAGATCTACATCTCAAGGAAAATTGAGAATCAATTGTCACTTCAGAGAATCAATTGTCACTTCACATCAATTCAAAAGACATTTAAATATAGAAAATTAGAAAAAGTATGTTGGCACTGACCTTATGTAGAGGAGTAAGTAAATAATAAATAAGTAACTTTTGGAGATTTTATACACATCTTTTCAGGAAATAAAAACTCAAAACCTGTTCCAGCTCTAATTTCAAAGGTCAGAAATCACAAAAGAAAAGTAATTCTAGTGTTTTCTTAATGTGATGAGTGATGTTTCACTTTGGTGTGTGGGTAATGTCAGAGATCTGGCTCTTTATTTAAGAGGTTCACCACAACAGATTGATATATATAGCTTGGTCACATCTTTCTGAATGCTTCCCTTCTGGCCCTGCCAGTCCTTAGCCAGCCAATTATATTTTTAAAGAGGGTCTAGTACTGAGATTATTTCTTACCATGCCTGGACTGTCTTGTCAATGACATTTATATTCATCAAAGACATCATAAAATTCAGTGAGAATGATGAAAATTTCATAGCTACAGGAAAGAGTCAGTAATGTAAACTTTCAGAAGATACAAAGGGTCCAAGCTAGCCAAAAATTAATCCTTCAGCAAAAGTTGGAGTTTAGTTCTTGTAATGACTCTTCTAATACATCTTTTAGTTTGAGGTGCGTGTTTGTTTGGTTTGCTGTTTTTAATATGTCCTCTGTTTTACCATTCCCTGTTTGTAATAGACCTGAAAGAATGTCTGCTCTATTTCCCTCCCCCCGCCTCCCTTTACCTGCAGGACATATTGTTCCGCTACGATGAGATACAGATATCCTCATCTGTAATGATAATAGCTTATATTTTAAGGTTGTAATTTCAAGATCAAAGCTGGTCAAAGTTACCCAAACCATCACAACTGTATCTGTTTCCTTTAAAATAATCTCTTGGAAAAAAAAAATGGGGCAGAAATTAGATGGCAGAGCAAAACAAAAAAGTCAGGAAGTTTCACTTTACAGCTACTTAAAGAACAACTTTAACAGTCAGTCTTAAGGAGGAGAGAGGTATTTCTGAATGTATTGTATTGTATTTTTTAGAGTCAGTAGCAAATAGTGGTACTTCACATCATCATATTCCTATCACAACACTTTCCCACAACAGCAGTCAGTACTCCAACAGGTGCAGATATTGAGTTGTCTTAATATTTCCTAACATGTTTCCAGAACTGTCATCGGTCTAGTCAACCCAATGTGTATGATTGCTTTCTTCCAGTGGCTCCTCAGTCAGCTCTTGTCACACCTGTGCTTACATGACACCAGAAAACTGCAAGTATCAGGAGTGAGATACTTCCATCTTCTTATGTCAAGGATGAAAATTTCTTACCCTGTCCTTTGTATGTGGAACTGGAAGATACAATGACTTTACAGATCTCCCTGTGTTCTCATCAAAATACACTGTTGTACAACTTGTACTAAGATTAATAAGTGTCTGACTATGAGGAACAGTCAAGATTTGTACTATATATAAGCTGTCATCACACTTTACTTTCTAAATCTATTTGTAAATCACACATTTATCTTGGCTTGCTTGTAATCACCATGAAACAGTTTCAAATCATTATTTACCTGCTGTGTTACAATTAGTATGTTCCTAATAGCTTCCAAATGGAAAACTGAAGCTGAACATCTGAGCCTAATTATCAGTTCATGTCACACATTACAGGAATTGATACTTGTTGCTTTTGGCAGAGTTCAGAGCCAGTGGAACAGCATGCATAATGGTCATATTGTGGTGCCAAGCTTTAAAATATAATTAGTAAAAAATGAACATAATTTGATTTCTGGAAAGACTGCTATCTGAGAAAGAGGGGAATGTTGCATTATGTTTGGGAGACTGATGTGAAGGCGATACAATGAACTTCACAGTGCAAATTGCAAGCCAGTAGAAACCTGTTTCATTTTAATCAGCATTATTAAATGTAAGGATCACATAGAGGTATATCAATAGAGTATGAAAAATCTATTATTTGTATTTCTGCAGCTGTAATCTCCCATGGTTCCTCATTATTTGCATAAGGAAAGATGGGATGGATGTCCCTGCAAAAAGTACTTTCATAATAGCAGGTGAGTTCCAGTTAGCATTGTCAGTCAGGTATGAAAATCTTGATTCTCACTTCTCTCAGGACTTCCTTAAAATGTTAGTTAAACAATATCACTGAAGATCATCTGAACCTGCCTGGTAATTTTCAGCTTTGTTTTAATTAAATAGAAGCCTTTGAGAGTGTTTGTCTTGAAAGTTATTACAAAGAGTGAATCCTTCACTCCTTTTTTAGAAATAGATATTCTTTCCCTTGGCAGAAAACCTTCCTGGACTTCCTCTGGTAAAAGATCTGTGATTTTTCACATAAATCTTCCTACCTGACATTGGTATAAACATTCAATCTTGATCTTTCAGTTCTTCTTCCAGTACGCATTTTTAAACTGTTTTCTATTATTTTAAGCTTTCCCGGTGGTATCCTTGGATTTGTGTCACTACCTGCATCACTGACTTTTTTTTTTGAGAGGTGAAGGGGGTAAGTGGCTAACTAGCATTTTCTTTTTTACCTTACTACGACATTTTTGTCCTTTATCATTCTTATGAAAAAAAATCATTCAAGCTTTCTATTTCAATAGATACAGGGTGACTGTCCCAGACAGAGATTCAGGTGAACTTCAAAAATATTCTCTTATTTCTAAAGGCAGACAATGAAAGTACTAAAGAATGATCAGATAGTTTAAGTATCAAGAATATGAGGGAGATTTTGGTGTTTATAATTATGGTATGCTCATAGTAGGAATTACCCTAGGCAGATGAACACTGTGAATGCTGGAGCAAGAGCCTTTCAGATCTGACATGATTATAGGGGAGTTTTACTAGAGCAAGAAATCATGTTGATAACTGAGAAGCGGAAAATCAGGTCTGCTAGAAACAGTAAGGCATGAAAGAGTAACAAACAGCAGGAAAACAGACTGGAAAAAGTGCAAATCTTTATGAGAGTAATAAAAAAATGCATAATATCTATGTAACTTTTCCCATGGGCATTAAAAAAGGGATAATAATAATAATAATAAACACAGCTATAATGCTTCTAAAATTACTTTATCAAAATAAAAAATTGAATTAGAGTACTCTGAAATATTGCTGTAAAATATCATTACTAGATATTCTGGACCTTGCAAAGCCACAAATCTACATGTCACTGAAGACAGCTGACAATTTGTATGTACTAATCAATGCATTTATGTTGTAAAATTGTGTTGTGGTTTTGCCCAGCCAGCAAAGAAGTACCACAATAGTCTCTTGCTCACTGCCCCCCATTTACCCCCACCTTCCTTAGGACATTGGAGGCCCCAGTGAGATGGGAGGAAAAAAGATAAAAAGATAACCAAGGATGTTGTGGATCAAGACAAGGGCAGGGAGGACTCACTGCCAATTACGGTTCCGGGCAAAGCAGACTCTGGTCATTGACTTAGAGAGGAAAGCAAGGAAAGTTTATTCTACTACCTACAAGAAACAGAAGAAAGCACAAAAAAGCAAAAAGAGAGCAGGATTATGAGAAAAATACAAACAGCACTTTAAGATGTCCCTCCCCCATTCCTCCTTTCTTCCCAGTGCTCACTGCTCCTGATGTCTCTACCTCCTCCCTGCTCTATGGCTTAGGGGGGTATGGAATGGGGGATGTGGTCAGTCTCTCACAGATGATGTCTGCTGCTTCTCTCTTCTCAGATGAGGACAACTCCTGGCATTCTTCCTCTGCTCCAATATGAGGTCACTCTCACGAGACATAATCCTTAACGAACTTCTCTGGCATGGGTTCTTTCCAACAGCTGCAGCTTCTGCAAATACAGAGTCCCTTCCATGGGACATGGCCTCCTCTGGGCATAGTCACTGCCCCTGGCATGGGGTCTTTTACAAAGTGCAAACAAATCTCAGCTTCACCAGTTCTCTCCACAGGACGCAGGGGAGTCTCTGCTCCAGCACATCTTCTCCTCTCTTCCCTCACTGACCTTGGGGTCTACATGGTTGCTTCTATCTCTCTTCATCAACTCCTTGCACCACCACTAGCTGGAAAAGAAGGAAGAACAGGAAGCACCCTCTTCTTTCAGCTTCTTCTTCCTCAAACGTGATTGTGGAGGCACCTAATTGGCTCAGCACCAGAAGTGGGTCTGATTCAGAGCTGGGGAGAGTTTCAAGCAACTTCTTACAGGAGCCACCTTTAAAGCCCCTTCCCCATTACCAGAAATGGCTCCACACAAAACCATGACAAATGGCAGAAGGTTTCTAATTGCCAAATAAGTCATCCTTCATTTTACTATAAAGGAACAAAACCTTCAAACATTTCAAGATGTAATTCAGTTACTTCACCAGAAAGGTTACCATAGCTGCTTGCAACAAGAACTGTGTGGGACTTGTTCTGTTTTTGTTGCTATTAGCCGCAAATACACACCAAGTCAGTAGTCATAAAAATTAACAAGTGGAAACACACCAGATTTTTTAGTAATGTGCCCAGGAAACCCTGGGTTTATCACTTAGCACATATTTCATCTTGGTCTCAAGTCTGGACTATCCAGTCATTCACACATTTGCATATAAACAATGTTCTGGCGCAAACTTTAGTGGAGATTTTTTTCTGTGAATATAAGTGAGCTTGGCTTGCCACAGACCAGCTATCTGGCACTTACCTCTTCATGAGCACAGTGTGATATATTTAATCCTGACCTACAGACATGTCATCAGCATGAAAAACAGGACACTTGGGGAAACAGATCCCTCTTGACCTGATGGCTCTAGCAGCCTCTTTCCCTCTAGAGTTATTTTGACCTTTAGCTTCTCTTCCAGACTCTCTGTCTCTGTCTCATACGCTTGCCTCTCTATTGATCCGTCCACTTTTGCAGCTTGGCAAATCCATAAAACCATATGGTTTATCTCTGACATACCATGCAGTTTGCTACACTGACCTCCCCACTCATCATGCCCTAATTGCTCCACTTCCTGAGACAAAAGCACTATTCTGATGTGTTTATTGGGTTGAGTCCCTAATCTTCATAGATCCAAGTGATTCTTGGACTGAAGTCATTAGGTTTTCTCAGTACAGTACTATTTATAGAAGTTTCCTTTATCCCACTTGTGGTAGTTTGAGCCTGGCTGGATGCCAGGTGCCCACCACACCGCTTTACCCCCCACCTCCCGAGAAGCAAGCCAGGGAAGGGGAGAAAATAAGATGGGAATCTCGTGGGTTGAGATAAAAGCAGTTTAATAAATAAGCAGCAAAGCCGCGCGCGCGGGAAGCAAAGCAGAAGCAGATAAGCTGTTACTCTCTACTTCCCATCAGCAGCGATGTCCGGCCACCTCCCGAGAAGCAGGGCTTTGGTACGCGTAGCGGTTGCTTTGGGAAGGCCAGAAATGAATCTCGCCTCCCCTTCCTGCTCCTTTCCCCCAGTTTATATTCCTGAGCTGACGTCATATGGTATGGAATATCTCTTTGGTCAGCCTGGGTCAGCTGTCCTGGCCATAGTCCCTCCCAAGATCATGCCCACTCACAGCTATTGGTGAAGGTGGGGGAAGGAATGCTGGAGGGACAGCCCCGATGTTGTGCAAGCGGTAGTCATAATATTGATATCAACAGTAAGCACAGCACTGCAGGAGCTGCTGTGGAAAATCACTACCGTCCCAGACCCACTACAGTCTCCACCCCTTATTCCATACCATTTATGTCATGCTCAGACAAACCATCTTAACAATCCATATACATTCTTATATACTCTCATTAACCAGTACCCCCACTCTTCAACAGACAAACATCATTCTTGTATTCCCTCTTGCATCTTGCATCAAACAAACAAACAACATTCTTATATCTTTCATCCTCTGTAGATGTTCACTGGAGCAGGTCATAACTTCTGTCTCATCCATCAAGATGAATATCCAGGCCAGGGGAAACAGTATGTTCAGTGTTGGGCACCAGCACCGGCTTGGTTTGTCCACTTGTTCGGTTTTTCTTTCAAAGTTCATCTACAACAGATAACTCACATAACAGGTTATTTTTCCCCCAAGGTTAAGTCTCCTTGAGGTACACATCGAGTTTCCCCATCCTTTCTCATCACCCACCAAGTACAGCCAGGCCCTTGAGCAAAGACAATCCCACGAATGGGTTTGCCTTTTCCCATGGGAGGTGCAACCCATACTGCCTTCCCCAGCCATTTCCCTGGGTGCACTACGGGGACCTTATCTCCTCCCACAGTATGTAGTGGTTTTGTTTGGGCAGGACCAGGACGGTTAGTTGAACCTCTGCTATTGACCAGCCAAGTGGCTTCTGCTAAATTTTTATCCCACTGCTTCCATGCCCCATTGCCCAGTGCTCTCAACATGGTCTTTAGTAACCCATTATATCTCTCAATCTTTCCAGAGGCTTGTGGGTGATAGGGGATGTGGTATATCCACTCAATGCCATGTTTCTTTGCCCAGGAGTTTATGAGATTATTTCGAAAATGAGTTCCATTATCTGATTCAATTCTTTCTGGAGTGCCGTGTCGCCACAAAACTTGCCTTTCAAGACCCAAGACAGTATTTCGGGCAGTGGCGTGGTTGACAGAGTATGTTTCCAGAGACTACAAACTGAGGTTTTCTTTCCAATGCCTTTATCAATTCCCCGGTCCCTAGCAAGAGATCCTAGCTGTTGGGCTTCTCTGCCTTCCAATTGTTGACTGTCAGCCCCGTTATCCCAGCATCGGAGCAGCCAGGCACCAATCCGCTCACCTGGCTGGCGACTGTAATCTTTTCGCATATCTCTAAGTTCTGTTGAGGTGAGGGACCGAGTAGTTTCCATTTCCTTTTCGATTTCTCTCACTTCTCCTGATCTCCTTACCGAAGGACCAGTTTCTTCTTCTAGCCTTTCCTCTTCCTCCTCGTCTGCCCTTACTAATCGATGATATGGACTTGACCTCCTTATCCACTGCTTCTTTTTCACTACTGGGGCAACCACTGTGGTTGTTGTTTGGTTCCCTGACTCAACCATGGTAGTCTCAGGTATAGTTTGAATTTCCACCTCGGCCATAGTTCTCTGAGAGGGCTGGACTGCGACTGACTCAACTATGTTGGTCTCAGGTACCGTTTGAGTTTCCATTTCAATCACAGTTCTCTGAGAGGGCTGGACTGCGACTGACTCAACTATGTTGGTCTCAGGTACCGTTTGAGTTTCCATTTCAATTACAGTTCTCTGAGAGGACTGGAATGCAGCTCGGTAGGCAGAGGCTAGGCCCCAGTATAGTGCCTGAACCTGATGGGCCTCATTAGGGTAGGTAAGACACCCTTCTATCAGGTAGCGTGTCAGTAAAGCAGGGTTTTTTATCTGTTCAGATGTAAAATCCCAGATTACAGGAGGTGATAACCGTCCTAGGAATTTGCCTAAATTCATCCACATACCCTGCCACCCAGGGACTGGCCGCTTCAGGGGGCATTTTAACATGTTTCCATCGCAAATTTGTACTCTCTGATACCCAGATGACTCCAGATTCCACAAGATATATAATATACCAATCATGTTAATTAGTAATATTAAAACTCTCGTATAAGGGTGACTAAGGACCTGGGAAGTCTGTGTAACAGAATTGTCTAGATCAGTCCGAGCTGAGGAGAAAGAGGTGCTTTGCCCCATGGCCTCCACAAGATAGCTCCCACAGCACACTAAATTCATCAGTAACAGAATGAGACTTGCTATTATTATTTGGGCCATCATGTTCCCAGGCCCTTTCATCCTCTTCACAAAATTATATAGCCAGCTTAGCAAAGCTATTAAGGTTAAAGCACAGCCGAGAGTCAATGTTAGGAGCATCATGTTCCCAAACATTAGAAAGTGTAAGATAAGCTGCATAACAGCAAGGCTCCGTGACCAGCACAGGAACTTTGCTCTCATTGGTTTACTGTAATTGCAATGCAGTTAATGTAAATCTGCTATTATCTCGCCCCACGTTGGGCGCCAAAAGGGCTGTGGTAGTTTGAGCCTGGCTGGATGCCAGGTGCCCACCACACCGCTTTACCCCCCACCTCCCGAGAAGCAAGCCAGGGAAGGGGAGAAAATAAGATGGGAATCTCGTGGGTTGAGATAAAAGCAGTTTAATAAATAAGCAGCAAAGCCGCGCGCGCGGGAAGCAAAGCAGAAGCAGATAAGCTGTTACTCTCTACTTCCCATCAGCAGCGATGTCCGGCCACCTCCCGAGAAGCAGGGCTTCAGTACGCGTAGCGGTTGCTTTGGGAAGGCCAGAAATGAATCTCGCCTCCCCTTCCTGCTCCTTTCCCCCAGTTTATATTCCTGAGCTGACGTCATATGGTATGGAATATCTCTTTGGTCAGCCTGGGTCAGCTGTCCTGGCCATAGTCCCTCCCAAGATCATGCCCACTCACAGCTATTGGTGAAGGTGGGGGAAGGAATGCTGGAGGGACAGCCCCGATGTTGTGCAAGCGGTAGTCATAATATTGATATCAACAGTAAGCACAGCACTGCAGGAGCTGCTGTGGAAAATCACTACCGTCCCAGACCCACTACACCACTTCCCCTCCCCCCCCGCCCATCGCAGCCAAGAAGCTAGCTAATTAGAACATCTAAACACTCATTGTTACTTAATTTGCAAACTTACTTAGATTGGGAAAATAGCTTAAAAGAACACATTTTAGTTCATATAGCTCCTAGAGAAAACTGGAGTAATTCCAAGCCTCCTGACTCTCTTGGCACAAATGGCATTTCTGCCTGATAGCTTCCACTAGTTGGTTTTCCTACAATTCTCCTACAACTATTATCACAAACTGTAAAGACCGATTTGCTTCTTTTTGGGTTATACGTGTTAAACTTGTTATCAGAACTGCTTTATAAAAAAAATAGAGATTCAAGATAAGGACAATTTATCTCTATAATCAACAAGTTTTACCCTCTACTAAAACAACCATGGCAACTCTTTGCAAAATGGCTTCCAACCAGTAATATCAACTAAAGAAAAGATGATAGGTCAGTAGTTTTAATGCAGATGGCATTAAACAGGTATGTTTTAGTACAGGAAATGAAATACATAGAGTCAATGAAGAGCGTGGAGGGAACGCCTTGTAGCTCAGTCATAAATGGCATAGAGACCAGATTTGATCCAGTCATTACAGAGACCAAGTAGTTGACCACTTCAGGGCTGCATCTTCAGCCATCTCCAGTGGAAGAGCCATATTGAGACTGCGGAGACAGTACTCTTTCTCTCCCTGTATAGATTCAGACCAGCACTGTAAGATGGCTGCTACATACTTCTCCTGTCTGTAAACAAGTGTGCCATTTCCTGGCTATGCATTCAACAAGATCTGTTTGCAAGGCTGATGTGATTTCTCCTCTTACATTAATTCACCTCTCAATGGTGTTTCCTAGCTAGGTGAACAGTCTTACCACATCCTTCAAATCTGCTCCTTCATATTAATGTTATACTGCACAAGAGGTATACAGCAATATTCTGAAGCATGAGAAGAAATATCTGTTGTTTCTGTACTCTTTCTTGAGATTAAAGAGATCCTATTTTCAATGTGCTCTTCTTAACTATTCTAAACTGGTTTTAAAACACCCATGATATGATTAACTTTTAGTTTCTCAATCACACTGTTATAGCAGACAGTTGTTTCATAGCAAAAGCAAGTTATTCTCCAGGTGAAAGAAAGGCAGCATTACAGCACTGTCAGAGAAGAGCCTGGGCAGAGCCACAGCATCCCAGTGCTGTGCCAAGGTGCGGAAGACTTCTCTTCATGCCTTTACAGTGTTAAAGGCACCCTTGTCCTGTTAGTGAGAGGGGAGGAAAGACAATTCATTTTTATGAAACAATAAAAAATATGTCTGTGTTTCTTATTCCCCTCTGATTTATTTATCATTAGATTTCTGAATCTCCCCAGGAGATACAGGAATACACTGCTTACACCTCCTCACCTCAGGATTTAAAAACAGTAGAGATATCATGACAAAATTAATTATTCTTTGCTTTTCAGTATACAGATTAAATTATCATTGTACCTTTTTCCATGGGGGAGTCCACTGAGGAGATCTCTTTTATAAGATGACTAGTTACAGTGGCAAAACTGTCTGTATCCTGACACTTTTCTAGTGTCAGGTTGCATTACTTTTCTGATCATCTTTTAAAGTTTTTTTGGCCATTCAGTATGTCTAAGTTACTTCCAAATCTTACAACAACATAGTGACTTCACAACTAGAACTACCTGTCAGTAAAATGAATCACAGTCACAGAATCACAGAAACACTGAATCACAGAATGGCAGGGGTTGGAAGGGACCTCTAAAGATCATCTAGTCCAAACCCCCTGGTCAAGCGGGTTCACCTTTACCAGGTCACACAAGAACATGTCCAAATGGGTTTTGAAAATGTCCAGAGTAGGAGACTCCACACTCTCCCTTGGCAGTATGTGCCAGGGCTCCCTCACCCTCACAGGAAAGAAGTTTTTCCTTGTGTTCAAGCAGAACTTCTCATCTTCCAGCTTATGCCCATTGCTTCTACTCTAGTCACGAGATGCTAGTGAAAAAAGTGTTACCTCATCCTTTTGACATGAACCTTTCAAATATTTTAAAATATTAATCAGATCCTCCCTCAGTCTACTCTTCTCCAGTCTGAACAGTCCCAGGTCCTGCAGCCTTTCCTCATAAGAAAGATACTCCAGTCCCTTGATCACCTTGCTGGTCCTGCACTGGACTCTCTCCAGAAGTTCTCTGTCTCTCTTGAGCTGGGGAGCCCAGAACTGGATAGGGGACTCCAGATGAGGCGTCACCAGGTCAGAGGAGAGAGGAAGGAGAACCTGCCTCGACCTGCTGGCCACACTCTTCTTGGTGCATCCCAGGATGCCATCAGCCTTCTTGGCCACAAGGGCACATTGCTGGCTCATGGTTAGTTAATTGTCAACCAGCACTCCCAGGTCTCTCTCTGCAGAGCTGCTCTCTAGCAGGTTAATCCCCAGCCTTTACCGGTGCATGGGTTCGTTCCTCCCAAGGTATAAGACTCTGAACTTGCCCTTGTAATCTTGGAATCTTTGCACAATGAACAGCAGATATGTGAAGTTTGTTAACATCCAGCTCATGTGTATGTGAGCTGGATAAGGTATTTCTGCTTAGTCTGGCCTTGCCACCAGAAAGAAGTCAAATTGTATATTGTGTTTCCTAATTCTGAATGAGAGTAACATGTCATATAATATAGGTCTCTAGTTTTTTGATGATTTTTTTTTTCAGAATAATTACTGTATATGGCAAATATCATACTCAAAATATTTTTCTGCTGTTATAATTCCTGTTCCTATCTTACAGTGTTACTAAAGTCTTTAGTTGGAGTATTGAATGAATCAAGAATCCTGAGGAAAAAAAATGAAGTTGTATAATTAAAGACTCTGCTCTAATATACACAAGAGATAAATTAAGACTGCATATATCATCTTAAAGTCTTGTAAGATATTGTTAGATAAGATTAAATTTCTGTGCTAATTCTAGCAAAAGATAGTTTGAAAACCGTCCTTAGAATATGACTTCAGAGAGATCTAAAATTGTCCAACATCTCTGGAAATCCAGACATTCAGTTCCTGAATACATATGATAGGATTATTGGATTAGAAAATTTGGACCTGTATATCTGTCTAAGAATGAGGATTCTTGATTCCTGGTCCACTGCAAAGGCTATCTTCAATTTAAAAAGCTGTTTACCTCCTGCTTCTCTCTTGCTTCCTGTACAGGGTATTCTTAGGACAGAGGGAAGTCCCACACCTCATGCTGGAGCAAGCAGTGAGATGCATAGCGCACAGGGCTGCACAGACATATCTGGAAAAGCAAAGAGGTCTTTCTGGAAGAGAAAACACTAATTATGGACATATCCATGACATGAAATGGATCATATTAAAGTTGTACTCATATCAGGTAGAAAATACCTTAGGCATTAAGTTTGTCTCTCTCCCATGTGTAGCGTTGTACAGGACTATGCAAACTAACATGGCTTAGATTAGAGGCTATATATTTGCCTATTTATGACAACAGCATAACAGATACTACAAAAATACATTAGTGTAAACATACTGTATCCAGACCACAGACAGTTTGTTACTAAAGTCGATATCTGCACACCAGCATTTCCTTGAGTTGGGTGTATGGAAAGACTCAAAATGGTTGTCTCTGCCTGCATGCTTCTATGCAGAGACAAGTATTTTGTTGTTTTCCTAATCAGTTATTTAAATCTCTGAATCGCTGTATTTAATAATCCATGAACACTACAAACCTTCGCAAAATGGACTTGGATAGATTTTGGGCAGACAGAATGATTTCATTGCACATATGTCACCATGATTACACAATCTTTCTCTAATCTTTTAATTACACAGACATAATTGCTGATAGTATATTTATTTTCATTTTACTGCAAGTCATGCGCATGATTTCCTGAGTGACCCAGACAATTTAATGAAACAGTTAACTTCTTTAGTTTTAAACTAATTGGATTGCTCTGCAGCAAGCCAACTGCATTTATTTTAAATAGATTTTAAGCAAATTTTACTTTCATATAACAAGTGACTTCAAATAACAACTGAAATAATGGTACATGGTCCAACATCTCATTCCCAGTAGATTCTCTATTTGGCTAATACCTGATTAAGAAGTTCCAGTTTTGCTTAAAATTTGTTAACTACCTCTGATGAGTGTCTGCTTCATATACTGAAACGATAATCCTTGACCGTAATACAGAAAGCAGCATCTGCTTAGGTTTTGACTAAGACAAGCACAGTCAGAATGTTTATTAATGTCAAAGAGGAGACTTAAAAACTTTAAAAGGCACAATGATGCCAATTTTACAGCAGTTTTCCGTGTTAGCTTGTGATTCTTAGCTTTACAATGAATGTTTATCTAAATCGTTGGCAGAAAATGGAAGTGAAGAGTATCTTTCATTGCACTAAGTTGATCTTTGAAGAGGTTTTTGCGGATTGCAATGGTTGCATAAAATACTGTTCCAATAAACCTGGAACATAGCATGATATTACAAAGAATATGTCACTAGACATTGGTAAGGACACCTCCCATTAGCTTTCAGTGATTCTGTACTTCTGCGCACGATTTTCTAATTAATTTTTTTCTAATTATTTTTTCTTGAATAAAAGCATTGCTGATGTATTAAATAGCTAATTAATTAACTAGCTATTATATACCTAAAATTGCTTATGCTTTATCCTTGTGTTATATCAATTCAACTCTGAAGGTTGATAATTTAAAACAAGTAATTAAATATTTACTATTTCGTCAATTTAGCACTGTATATATCATTATAAATTGAGTGGTAAAGTAATAAAGCCATTTGTGGAAAACAGTACTAGTATGGATCAGTGCCACAGATCTTTTAGTCGTTAAGCTACACTGATCTCAACTAAAATAGATAATGAAACATTCCAGTGAACCAATATATTCTTTTTGTGTGCATTGCCATAGCCAAACCATTCAGGTCTTGCAGTGTATTAGTGCACTTTTGTGATACACCAAGGTCCCACTGTGCTAAGAAAGAAATGGAGACACAGAAATAGTCACTGATCTACTAGAGCTTCCAGTGCAGTTAAAGTGCAGTTGAAGTGCAGTTAAATCTAGATGTACTGAACAGCAGAAAAGTAAGAATAACAGTCAAATGCAAGTATCTCTCAGTATTATTTAAAAAAGCATAAAGCTGGAGGTTTATTCCTGTGAAAACAAGAAAAAGTACCATAAGTCACGGAACTTTCTGTGTAGAAATTAATGTAAAGGATACCAACATTGCCCAGATTTCCATAGCCTCCCCAACATATCAGAATACCAAAAAGTAAATTCAACTGTAAAGTCAGCTTCTGACATGGATCAGCTAGAACATTCTGTCTGTCTTTTCTCATTTAAACAGAATTTTTATAAAATTATTTGAATATCAAAGAGAAAAAAAAGGAAAAAAACTGAAATAAAAATATCTATTATACCTTCACAAACAAACCAGATCATTTTGAATGAAGAAGTTCATATATGTATGAAGAGCAAAAAATCTTTGAGGTAAAAGCACTCAAACATGTTATTTTAGTAGAAAATAAGAGGATTTATACAATAAAAATGAGGCTTAAATAAATATCCAGTGCCATTTGAACAAGTTAATAAAATTTTGAATGGTCATTTTGTGTGATTTGTGTAATTTTTTTGTGCTTTGGATGTCCAAAAAGTCCTCCATATTTCCATTTTGTATCTCTCCCTTCATCTTGGTTTCCAGAATTGGCAAGAAATATTAGAATTTATATATTTTTCAATACACAAGCAATACAACACAAAGGCAGTTTTGCAGTAATGTGGTGAAATCATCAGTATAGTTCACAAAATTCTAGTGGAAACAGTCCACACATGCAGTTTTACAAAATGTGCACATTGAAATATTAGTAGTACATACTTATCATTGAATTGCCAGGATTACCGAAGACAATATATCCTTCTGCTCAATAGAGTGAGATGCAGAGATCCCCAGACAATGGTTTCACTGTCCCATCAACCTCAAATCTGTAACTCATTCAGCTATGGCACAGTGTTGAAACTAGTGAGTTCCTTCTCTTCAGCATTGCAAGTTTTTAAGGCATAGTGCAAGAAACAATGCTGTGCAGAATGAACTTAGTTAAGATCTTGAGATGTTGACTATCTATTGTAGAAGGGACAATAGATAATCTGAATTGCTGGTTTTTTTTTGAGCAAGGCTGGCTTGTTCAAAAAGTTATCCTCATGCTGAGTCCATCCCACTATATTTATCTATAATTTTTTTCTTAAAGGAGAGGCAGTCTTGCTGAAGGATAGCAAGAGACAGAAATGACAGTATTACCCTTGGCAATTGATTTTCATGGTTTAATCACTGTCACGGGAAACTATGCCTAAGTTTTTAGTCTGATTTTGTTTTTTCAATTATTGGTTTTATTATACCTTTCTTTAGTAGTTTAAAGAACTATTTAGTGACTGCTGATTTCTTCTATGAAGAAACATTCACCTTGTAAACAAATATCTTCATCCTCCTCTTTAATTTCGAAGATGTATGTATTTTTCCAATCCTTCATTGATTTTCCCGTGCTGTTCTCAGAATTATCTCATTTCTACCACCCTTCCAAACTTATGGATACCAGAAGTAGTTATATTAATCTACTATCATCTCTGTAAAATTCTGATTTTGTCAAAGTAATGCTACATGCTAACAGGATGCTGGTTTCTAGGACACAGAATAGTGTTCCTGTCATAGATCTATTACTTTACATTTGCTATACTGAAACATTTTGTTTAGGCAAGTTTCATTTGCCAAGCAATTCAGAGTGTTCTCTCCAAGTGCTCTCTCCTTATCTGTATTTACCACTTTGACAGCTCTGTCATCTGCAAATATTATTGGATTGCCTTTAAGTGCTTCTCACCACTGAGGCACTAGAGAGTTTTCAGTCTATTATCAGGCTCTGTAAATGCTAGAAATACATTTGTTTTATGACGATTCCCCCTTGAGAATTGCATTTTGTCATCTGTTAATTGTATACATTTAAATCCACTGGACTTATGATTCATGGATGCTGTGCTTACTCCTCATTGTTTAATTGGATTGTTGTGGAACACTCAAATGAATGTCTTGGTTCAGCCTATATTTTGGCTCTATTATGGCTTTATCCACTGTAAGTGAAATTCCCTCCAAGGATATTGTCTGTTTCACAAGATCTTGTTTCCATAAGTCTGTGCTGACTGAAACTTATTATATGCTATTGCTTTTATGAGATAATTTTAATCCTTTACGCTTTTACAGGCTTAATGGCTGGACCAACAGGCCTACAAACTCCCTGATGCATGAATAGAGCAAACAAATATTGGCTTTTCCACTTTCAGCTACTGCAAGAGCTAGATTTGGGTTTTCTCAGTAAAGGGACCCATGGCAGCAGTCATCATTTCTCAAATGGAATTGCCTTTGGAAGGCAGCAGCACATCTTGTTACTATTGCAGTTTGGTGTGTAGTTGTTCGGGAAGAGCTGTCTGTTTGGGAGACAGTTGGATACTCTGGAGCCTGACAGATGATTGGGAACCTGATGGATGCTTGGGAGCCTGAGATCTCAGTCCTTTCTTGAGAGAACACACTTGCCCAAATAAAAGCAATTAATGGGTTGGCTTGGATCAGAATAACTGAATGAGCTGCTATTTCTGGCCAGGAACTTGGCCAATATCCCAGACTTTACTAACAATAAGTATCAGCAAATTAGATGTCTCCTCAGCCAATGCTTTTTCTACTCTGTGTAAAGTAGATGGTCTTCCTTAGCTTATATGATTTTTCCATCATCTGCATAGGCTATTAAAGTCTTTCTTAATTATTAATATAATGAAAAGTGCTTCAACATTTGTTATGTAAAAGTCTCTTTGCTTCTTTCTAAGTGCAAATCAGAAATATTTATTAAATGTTTCACAGAATCACAGAATCTTAAGGATTGGAAGGGACTTCACACCATATTTAATAACTTGTCTTAAATAAAAGATTTATAATATCTTAACTATTCATTCCCTATTCAGATACTCTGTCTTTTTTCTCCTTTCAAGAACTAAATGTGTGGTGTACTGCATCTAAAAATTAAGTGCTTGCCTAAGCATTCATGGTATTAGTCTGATACAGTTTTTTGTTTGTGTGTGTGCTTTCTACAAAAGGAATCTTCTGCTTTGAAGGGTTTACTTATTATAGTTGTCTCATTTTAATTACTACTTTATTTTCCAAATTTGTAATAAAAATACACTGATAATAATTATCATTTTAATTGTCTCTGGATGTGGAGTGAACACTTTCATCCTGAAGCATTAGGAATATTAGGAAGACTAGGGAGAAGATTAGAAAGAAGATATGAATCTGATGATGAACAAAGAGGTTGACCTAGTGACAGAGGGTGCATAGAAGGAAGAACTACTGAATGTCTTCTTTGTCTCAGTCTTTTCTGCCAAGACCAACCCTAGGGAAGCCCAGTCTCTGGGTATTAGGATAGAGAAGATTTTCAGAATGGAAGATTTTCCCATGATGGACAAGGATGAGTTTAGAGAACTGTTGGTCAATCTTAAGACCCATAAATATATAGGACCTGACAGGATGCACCCACAAGTGCTCAGGGACCTGGCTGATGTTATTGCTCAGCCACTCTCCATAATTTTTGGATAATTGTGGAGGACAGGTGAGGTGTCTGAGGACTGGATGAAGGCCAATGTCACTTCAGTCTTCAAAAAAGGCAAGAAGGAGGACCTGGAAAACTACAAGCCTCAACTCCATCTCTGGAAAGGTGCTGGCACCTATGGCATCCTGGACACCATTTCAAAACACATGGAGAAAAAGATGGTTATCAGAGGAAGTCAACATGAATTCACCAAGGGGAAGTCCTGCTTGACCACCCTAGTAGACTTCTATGAGTGCATAACTGGCTGGCTAGATGAGGGGGAAGTAGTGGAGCTCATCTACCTTGACTTCAGCAAGGCTTTTGACACTGTGTCCCAAAACATCCTCATCAAAAAGCTCAGGCAGTGTGGGTTGGATGAGTGGATGAGGTGGATCAAGAACTTGATGAATGACAGAACCCAGAGGGAACAGACTGCCCAGGGAGGGTGTGGAAGCTTCTTCTCTGGAGGTTTTCAAAACCTCTCTGGATGTGTTATTGTGTGACCCGATTAAGGTGGATCTGCTTGATCTGATTGAATTAGATGATCTTTGAAGGTCCCTTCCAACTCCTACCATTCTCTGATTCTGTGATTTATTTTTAGAGAGTTCCTTCCTCAAAATTCAACAAGCCTGATTTTCATTTGTTTCACATTGCAAGAAAATGAATAATCAGGTATGTTATTCCTGCTCTATGTATATCCTTCACAGTATGCATCCAGACATGGTAAATTCCATTCCCTGGAAGTTATATCTCTTTCCCTTTAGAGTGAGAAAGTAAAAGATACATTCATGGGTACTGTTGGAATCTTAATAATCTAGATCTGAAAACATGCACAGAGACCAATGTCAGTGTCAGATTGATGTCTCTCTTGTGGAAATCTTCTCATACTCTGTCATATCATCTTCTGTCTGTTGTTGGGTCAAAATTGGACCCAGAGCATATTATGCAAGAATTGGGTTTATTTGTGCACCTGTGTGATTAGCTAGAAAGATGCTGTTTATGCACTACCTGTTACTTTGAACTCAGAATAAAGGACATGATTCTATATCTTTTTGCATTCCATTACATTAAAATATCTGTAACAAATGAGGAAATTGTCCTTGGCAGCCAGGAGAGCATGAGGCTTAGAATGTCTCAAACTGTATCAATTGGGTCAATGGAGTTTGACCACAGAGAATTTAATTTTGATAGGTTTTTTAATACTGATGTCACTGATACAAAAGGATGGAAAAAAGTTTTAAAAGAAAGGAAAAGGTGAGGTTTTTCCACAGAAAGTAGGATCTTCCTGGACATCCTTCAGTGTTCTAATCTCTTCAGGGAAGTTGTTCCACAGCTGTATCTGCTTTATTTCCATCACTTTCCCTTTCCTGGGCTTTGCAAACTGCATTGCCAAATGCTTTAAAACCCAATCTGAAATAAAATGCCATTAGTGAATGTAAAGAAGAAAAAATGAGTAAAGGAACTTAACACAAATGGCTTTCATGAGCTTTGATTAAACTGTTGTATTTCAGTCAGTCTCTTTGAAAGCCTGTTCTTCATCAAAGAAGATGGACATGCAGAGGACATCAGTAATAATTTAAAAGTACCTCATATTTTATGCAATATTTTTCATTTCTTGAAAGGAAATATGTATTACCTAAAAGTAGCTTAAATGACTGTAAATTGCATTGCTTACATTACACTGGTAATACAGTTCTATTACTCTACACTTAGAGAATTCCTGCATCATTTCAAAATGAACAGAGATGTGGAGATGAAACAGCTGGAGATAAATAGAATCATAGAACCATAGCATGGTAGGAGTTGGAAGGGACCATCTAGTCCAACCCCTCTGCAGAAGCAGGTTCATTTAGATCAGGTCACATAGGAACGTGTCCAGGTAGGTCTTGAAGACCTCCAAGGAAGGGGACTCCACAACAAATATTCTTCAAAGTTTTAAATGTTAATGAAGATATCAATACAGGAGTTCTGAAAATGTTCAATGTAAAGTAAGTTCTTTTTTCTTATTTTTAAGTTTGAATATCTGAAAGTGAGCCAAGGTGTTCCCAATGCTTATTTTGAAGAGATTTGTGAGTGGACATTGCATTTTCTATCCTATTTCTCAGTAATCTTCTGAAGCATTAGTGAACTGTAGATTTTGATAAAAGTATCAATAAAAATATTTTAGTCTGTCCCTTGGATGACTTCTTTTTTTTTTTTTTTTGTGAGACTTGAATATATTTCTTAGTTTTACTCAGAACGTGATAAATGGGCATTGGATTACCGGTGCTTCAAAACACAGAAATTTCTATGCAATTTCAAGTGTGTGGAAATGAATATATTTTAGCTTATCTGAGACTGATGGTAATTTATTTCTCCTGCAGTACATTTCATAGCATTATGCAATCAGTAACAATATCCATCCGGTGTTTTATTCTGTGTAAAGATACCATTTATCCAAGTTGTCCCCAGATAATGTTGGTTCATCACCTATGAACTGGTATTATTCAAGTTGTAACACTGCAAGAGTTACAGGAAGAATTTGGCACCTAGATCCTATTGAAATTCAATAGGAACTGAACTTCTCAGACCCAGGTA
Source organism: Colius striatus (assembly GCF_028858725.1). Taxonomy (NCBI): domain Eukaryota; kingdom Metazoa; phylum Chordata; class Aves; order Coliiformes; family Coliidae; genus Colius; species Colius striatus. The sequence continues at coordinate 64,321,212 of NC_084760.1, read as the reverse complement.
GAAATCTTAAAATTGGGAACAGATTTTGAAAATATTTTACTTATTGAATGCAGACATTCATATAATTGTGCTCAGAAGCATGCTGGCTGCCTAGTATGGTGACATCCCAATATCAGTGAATAATTTTGATCCCAAAATATTAAATATTTTTACTTAGTCACATGCTTCTATACCTGGAGCGAAATCATACCAAAAGTAGGCAGAGTGTTTGAAACCCTCTACTGCATTTTTAAAATAGAGTGTTGATCATCATTGACTTAATTTTCTGACCATCTAAGAGTATTATATAGTTAGATTTATTCTTAGTCAGGAGATAAAATACCTTATAGTATATTGTGATTTTGAGACTCCTTTAGTAATCACGAACAATTTTACTAATCCCAATCCTTACGAAGTACATTTCACAATAATTCCAAGTGAAAATATTTATTCACAACAGTTGTAGAGATTTGATTAAATCTATATTTATCAATGGTAATGATAAAAGTACATTTCCAATCCATTACTGATAAGTGGCCGTCTTTTAAAGCTTTTAAGATGCTTAGTTTTTAAATCTTCATGGAAGTAACAGAAATGTTTTTTTTCAATTAAAACAGTTCCTATAGAGGCCAAATATCAAAGACTTTATGATTTTTTTATAATGTTGTTATAAATCTTATCATAATGTTTTATAATGCTGTTATTAGTAATTTTAGCTATGTTTGAAATTAATCTTTTTCTAAGTAGAGCTTGAAATAAAACAGTAGTTACAGTTGTAGGTTGTATGTATAGAAACAGATACAACAGTAAAGGTTGCATTTAGGTAAAGTTCTTATTCAATTAATGTTTACATTTTAATTATATCTTAGCAGTGGATATCTGGAAGAAAGATAACGCTGTAGGGCTTTTCCTTTATTCCTGATTTCTCTTACAGGAACCAACCATTTAACAGAGCTAAGTCTGTAGTAGGAGGTAATAGAGTAAAAGTAATAGAGTAGATCAAGCACTGTACAAGCACAGAACAAACAGTCACATTGTAAAACAGACTACAATCTAAATAGACCTCTGAACTGCTCAATATGTGTGATTATTCCTATTCAATATCTATAAAGCATTTATCTGCTTCCAGTTTCAAGTCCTACATTTTTACCTCTTCTCTGAAATGCTTTGGGATTTAGTTACAATGATGTTATTACTTCAAAACCAGCAATGGCTTTGGCTTAGAAAAAAAAGATTGCAGAAAGATAAAGCTGAGTGAAATCGTACTGCCAGGGTTCTGGACTGTAAGCAAATCTTTTTATCTCAACTAATTGACTACAGTCAAAGTTAATAGCACAATGAATGAAGAAAAGGAATATTAAAAAAAATAAAGAGAACCTGTCTCTACAAAAAAAAAAAAAAAAAAAAGCCCTAAAGGCAATTTAAGCATATGCTACATAGTATGTAGAGAGGAAATGATGCATGCTTTGTTTAAATATTCATTTTAGCAAGAAAAATCTGTATAAAGCTTTGACATTTTGGACAAGCTACCATTTACAGGGAACTGATAATTGAAGAGCCCTGTCTTGAATGACACACGAAAGATGTTAGTGATGTTATTTCTGTGGCAACAAGACTCAAAACAATGAATTTTTGAAGTTCCACTCCTAGATGTTCATGACAGGATTAAGCACAGAGGGTGGAAATAATAATAGTTCTGTCTTTGAAAGGCATTATATGTTAAACAGAGGCAGAATTCCACACAAGTCCCTGCTCATAGTTATGGGGAAATCATAATGCATGTTTTTTCAGATGTTTTCCATTTTTACTAGCACATGGGACCATGAATCTGTTTGTCACGCATGTCTTATTTTCTTTGCAGCAAGAAGCTTCTGTAATAGAAGCATCATAACATTTTCCCTCATGTCTGAGCAATTGCTTAGGGTACTTTGTGCAAAAATGCATCTGACAAGGCAACCTCCACACTGTTGTCTGAACAAGTTCTATGCAGAGCAAAATTACTAGATGTAGTTATAGCAGTGTAATCTACTCCTAGTATTCAAGAAATGTGCATAGATCAGGAGTAACACAATATGCTCATTAGTTATCATGAGATTGCTAACAATTGTATATAGCACTGCAGGTGTTAAACAGATGCAATATTTAGTAAATAGAAGAATGAGACAATGCATTAAATAGAGTACTTAATGTCTTAAGATAAACATACTCCACTTTGACGAGCTGCACCAAATTTTAATTAGTCAAATAGCTGGTTCCTGTAAGAGAAATCAGGAATAAAGGAAAAGCCCTACAGCATTATCTTTCTTCCAGATATCCACTGCTAAGATATAATTAAAATGTAAACATTAATTGAATAAGAACTTTACCTAAATATAGAAATTTTATATAAATATGTAAAATATTTAAATCTACATATGATTTTAATAAGTGCATTTTGAATAGAACTTTGCCTTAATATACAAATCTGATTTAGAAAGTCGATCATATGATTGTACAATGTGACTCACTGTCATTTTAATGTAGCTTTTATATGAGTAGATGGCTCAATACAGAGAGTATTGTATAGATGTGAATGACTGTCTAAGGGAGATTGAAAATCTGAGATACTGTTTGTCAGTGATAACGATGAGTGCTGTTTCTCATACAATTATCTGGACAGGGCTATCACTTTTGGAAATTAAACTTCAGTCAACTAAAGGGCTTTATTAAATTTGGGTTTTTGTGGAGGATTTTTGGCACCTGTCAGTAAAGATGGATTTGGTTTGTACTGAAATACTGTTCACAGTTTTAGTAGATGTTAGATTTAACAAGACTCTTGATGGTCTGACATTTAGCACTATTAATATTCAAGGAGGAATGAAATACAACCAATCTTTTCACATGTAAATTTTCAAAAATTGCAAATAATGCAAATAAGGCAATTTTTAGAATAACATGTTCAATTGTAATGGACCATACTAGTGTCATGTAGCTTGGAAGGGATGCAGGAAGAAAAGTCAGCAAACTACTTATCTTCTGTATAAGTACCAGATTTAGACTTAGTCCTCAGTGGTCAAAATGATGAATGACTACAGGACTTAGACACAGGATACTTAATTAAGGATGTTGTTGCATTATTGGTTCAACATTTTTTATTGCCAACAGAGAAGTTAGAAGCTGGTTTCCAGGGGATGAAAAAATACCCACTGGAATTCTGGCAGTATCTTAAAATCTGTAAATTCATTGTGAGGATATTATGAGAGACAGTATAGCCTTACTGGATACTTCCAGTCAGTGTTTTGTCTTAAACTTTGTATTTTTGGTAGTAACTTTTTATTAATTTCAACAAGAAATCTGCAAATAGCAACCTTAGCATTATTTCTTCATAATAAAGAGATGACATACATACAATTTACAGTGTCATTTTTCATCATGACTATGTATGAATTATGGTCAGAAACTTCAGAAGACAGATTTAATGTAGTTCAGACATTAAAATCTGTGTGAAAAGAGAGTGATAGCATTCTACACAAGCTAGCCTGTGAGGCTTTGCTGTGAGATGATTTCTACTTGTAATATGAACAACGAACTCTACAGCAAATCACGTTATTTGGCCATTCCTAAAGCTTTTATTGACACTGCTAGCTACTGTTCAGCCTCAGATAATTTTTGTTGTATTCAGGAAGAGTTAAACTTGGTATAACTAGCAGTCAGTGTGCATGACTACATCTTATCTATTATGATTAGGTGATGTGAAACAGAGACAAAGTATATTTCAGTGTTCCCTTTCAGATGGTCATTCATAAGGGAAATTCTTCCTGTGAGTATCAGGGTTCACGGTATTAGTGGTGGGTGAGTCTGGCTTTGTAGGCTAACTCTACTTTGCTTAATTGCTAGTTTGGACATAATGCTAGTGGCCTTCGGAATAGCTGCATATTAGAAACACCACAACAAAACTCAGGTGAATAATAGGCAAAGCTATGTTTCCATTACACTATTTCAGCTTCTCATTGGAGAGTATATAACTTTCACAGATTCACAAAATGATGCGAAGCATTGGATGGGACCAGCAGAGACCATCTAGTCTGTTCTCCTACTCAACACGGGGAAATTTAGAGCAGACTGTGGAGTGTCTTTTGTGAAGGGTAGCCAGAGTTACTCCTCTTCAATTCAGACAGATAGTAAGTGAAATAAAAACAAGTAAACAGTTTTTACCACGCAGACTCTCTCCTCAAGTGAAATTCTGCACCGTGGTCTAAATCAGTCCATTCTGAATAGCAGGCACAAATCTTGATCTCTCAGTACCAGGCTCTGAATGTTAAAGCTCTGCTCTTTTTCTTCTTCTGGTTTTATCAAGGCTTTATCTTAATCCTATGAGATATTTGGTGAAATGATTGCACTCTGCTGTGCAAGTAGGACAAATCTAGTAAATCAGAGTCCTCCTCACCTTGTCTCCTCGATCCTGGTTTGGTCTAATAAGACTGCAAAGGATTCGCAGAGGCACAGTGAAAAGCTGACTGTAACGAAGCATCAGATCACTGAATGGAACAAAGCACAGGATTATTTTTCAATATTGTGTCCCTGTTTACATCAGTTAAAATTACAGGCAAATATATTTTTAAATGTAAATAACACTAATTAGGTGCACGTCAAAAGCTAAACAACATGAAATCAGTGATAGAAAAACTCATAATTTCTCTCAAGTGGAACTAAAATAATATAGATTAAAGCAGCACAAATGTTCTTCTGTAATATACATTTTAAAATCATAAAGCTGTTAGGGATAAGGTGAGTGTGTAAATTTTAGTCTCTCTTATAGACAACGTTTTTATCTTACATAACTGGAGAAGAATGGAAGAATGGAGCAGGGTAGAGAATGAGTGACCTTAGACTTTCCTTAGAAAGAAAATGAAGAACGTGTAGGAAGGAAGAGTAATCTAACTGAAAAATAAACAGGGAATATGCATTAAAATATTCTCTTAATCAAAATAATAAGTACTCAAATATTTAATAACTTCCTTGCTAGCATAAATGAGAAGAGCTGCTTTATTCCTTTCTATTTATATTGTATTGGCAGCAAAGAATCACCTTTGCCTTTTCTAACTCTAGGTCTAGAAGACTTCTGTAGGTCACTGGAACTTCTACTTTGAATAAAATAAATTATATGTGTAAATCTTTGCACTACACTTCTTTAGTAAACTGTAGGAGGATGTAACGGGTTTGTGTGGAGCTGCTTTTTTGGTTGATAGCAGGTGGAGGAGGCTGCAGTGTTAATCCCTGTAAGCAGTTCTTGAAATATACCTTGTCTCTGAGGTGGACCCACCTCTAGCCCAGATGGGCCAATCTGGTGCCTCTGCCATCACTATTTAAGAAGGGAAATCTGGTGGAAGAGAAGGTGGAGGAGTGGTACAAGAAGGGAGTGGCCATGTGGACCCCACAGTCAGAGAAATAGGAAGGAAGTAGGAGTGCTGGGCTGGAGACCCTTCTGCAACCTATGATGAGAACACAGGCTGTATCCCTGCAACCCATGGAGGGCAATGGCAGGACTGAGAGCTGCCAGCAGCTCTGGGTAAGTGTGCCTGGATGGGCAGGAGACTGTATGAGGAGTTGGCCATGGCGCAGGCTATGCTGGAGAGCCTGTGGGCCCCGGGGACACACACAGGAGGCAGAGAGGCCCATCCAGAATTCTGTATTGGCAATGACATGAAAGTAGTGTGAACTATGTCTATCTGAACCCAATATGATTATTGTACAATATGTGCATTCCCAATCCTTCCTCCTTAGACAAAGTATCCCGGCCTGTAGTTGGTTGAAGCTTTTGGTGTTCTTTGTGGTCTGAATAATGTTTCAAAAGTAATTCTTACTTTGTGTCCCTCTAGATACAATTCACATATATTAGGATACTATAGTGTAGTATTCTCTCCCTTTTCTTCTCAAAAATTAATCATGGAGGTGCCCATTTGGCTCAGCCTCAGAGATGCGTCTGACTTGGAGCCAGGGATAGTTTTGAACAACTTCTTGCAGGATCCGTCATTGCATATGCCTCCCCTTTACCAGAAATGGCTCCACACAAATCCAACATATTTTCTCTTGTAAGTTTTGTGTAGCTGCTAAGCTAGTTGTTTGGAAAAAATATTAAGTAATTAAAAAAATCTATTAAATGTTATTGAAAATAAACCCATGGTGACTTACAAGCTATATATAATCATAATCTCATTTAAAAATTCCTAAATTCTTTCAACATCTTTTCGCATTCGTGATCAGTAGAGCTTCATTAATTCCTTTTCTATTAATAGCATATGGTCTGCATTATTTATTTGTTTTATTTCTGTTCAGAACTGGTAGTATAATTTTAGTTAGAACAGTACATTTCTAAAAACATGTTAAATTCTGTCAGTTTGTATGACAAATTATCTACTCGTGCTACAGCATAACAGCAATTTTTCCTGTTTCTTTCTTAAAATTATATTCATGTTCTTTATGGTTTGGATAGTGGCATAGTCGTATATATGAACATTATAGATTGAAATTGCAGGTATGCACTCAGAGATATGTCTTGTATAAAGAAAAGGAAACTGATTTAGACTTCATAGGTACCTCCAATTGAATGAATACTTGAGCTGAGCTGTCTAGCTCTTACATCCCATTGAGTGAATTATCTCTTGATAGACTTCTGATACCCTTCCAGCAAGCTTCAGGGGCTAGTGGTAGTTCCATATGAAAAAAAAGCAAGTAGAGATTTATTGAAATAGAATATTGTTAAAAACAAATTCTCAAGAAATCAGTTTTATACCAAATGGTGAAATCTGTTTCTCTCCTTCTCTGGAACTGAAGTAGCTACCTTCCAGGCCTAGACTCAGCATTTGTAGCTTCATTTGGTCCATAAATTATTGAAGTTAATTGAAGTATCTCAGCTCTGTTCATTTACTCTTATTTGTTTTCTTCCCATTCTCTGTGAGAAGTACAGTTCTAAAGGATTGCTTTAGAAACTGTTCATGTCTGAAAACCAGAGCTCAAGTAATAAAGAAAAACTTATCAGATTGTGTGACTCGGGAGGTCAAACACGCCAAATGTGAATGTAGATATGGAAAATCCAGAGAGGAATGCCCACTGTCAATACATGGTCCCCAATGCTTCTATGGGACGTGCAGAGTTGATTCACAGTCACAGAAAAGAGACAAAATGGACTGCTGAGTGAATGATCTGGTGACATTTTTCCCTCTTGCATTCTGACAATATTGCATATTTAGTAACTTGATCTCCTTCTATGACAAGAGGACCTGCTCAGTGTTTGGGACTTTTCTATGTAATCTTTATCAATAACTATTTAACTTCTGTTTCTCTTAAGAATAATGAAAGCATCACTTTAAGCCTCTAATAAACAATACTTTTTACGCAATGCTGAAGGGCTGGGGCAAAATATTTAAAGGCTTTAGGATGAAAAGTATGTATTATATACCTGGATGAACTTGAATTTTTGTAGCTAAAGGAAATATTACAGAAAAAAAATCCCTGTTACTGTTTTCAGTTTGATAGATGTTCTCTGCTAGATTTTTTTACTTGCAGCAAAAAAACACTTTCAAAGATTAAAGCTACATACTATGTAACCCAAAATGCAACACTGAAAACTAGAAATTTTCAAATACTGAACTTATCAGTAGTGGGGTCACAAGATTTGGCAGACAGTTCAGGTATGTGCAGGCCAACATATAGTAACCAACCAAGAGAGATATAAATAACAAATAAAATCACAGAATAAAGATTACTTCTTATTTACTTGAAGCAGAGCTTCCCAACATCTACCTGTGATAGAGAATCGACTGGCTCACTCGTCATTGCTAGCCATTCCCTTATAGGATATGCTAGTGTAAAGACTCAACAATTTCACAATATGAAATGAAAAGGCAGTTGAAGGAACCATCTCAAAGTCAAAGAACACACAAAACTCATGCAGACATATTAGAGTTAGTTTTTTCCATGATGCTAAAAATGAGCTTGTTCTCTCTGTTTCCTAAATTAGCACCAATTTTTTTTTGCATATGTCTTCTACAGGTATGATGCATACTGTGCATATATCTGTATTTTTGCGTATGCATACATATAAGTATTTTATAGATGTATGCACAAATGTGTGTGTGTTTGTACACATACTTACACATACATACAAATATAAAGCAATAGTTTATATATTAATAGTATTTTTGATCATATGGATGTATATATATATATGCTTACATATATGTGTGTGCACACACATGTGTATATATATATACACACATAAAAAACCTGTACATCCTGTGTGTTACACGATATTATTGATATCCTACTAAATCTGCCTGCTTCAAAGGTCTGAACTTAAATTAGTTTTGTTGTTAATTTACTCTAATACAGTTAGATACTGTAGTCTATAAGAATGTTGGTTGATTAAATATTTATCATTGTAGAATCATAGAATGATTTGTGTTTGAGAGCACCTTAAAGATCATCTAGTTCGAGCCCTGTTGCCATGGACAAGGACATCTTCGACTAGACCTGGTTTCTCAAAAACCCATCCAACTTGGTCTTGAATACTTCCAGGGATGGGGCATGCACAGCATCTCTCGGAAACCTGTTTCGGTGCCTCATCATCCTTAATATTAAAGACATTCTTCTTAAATCTATCCTTTTGTGAAGTTACGCCTTGTACCGTTACATGCCCCTGTAAAAACGCCCCTCTCCAGCTTTCTTATATAGCCCTTATATAAGTAACAGAAGGTTACTATAAGGACTCCCTGGAACCTGTTTACTTAGGAGAAGTGCTCCAGTCCTCTGATTACCTTGATGGCCCTCCTCTGGATTTGTTCCAACAGGTCCATGTGCTTCTTAGGCTGGGATACCCAGAGCTGGATGCAATACTGCAGATGGCTGTCATGAGAGCAGAGAGGCAAAATCACCTTCCTTGACCTGCTGGCCACACTCCTTTTGATGCAGACCAGGATACAGCTGGCTTTCTGGGCTGCAAGTGCACATTGCTGGAGTATGAGCCAGAATAGCTGATCTTGCAGCTTAATTTCTAGCAGATGTTTGTGAGTATGGTAGTTTCAATTAAATTTCCTGCATTTTGCCAAGCTAACTAAATGCACAAGCTTCTAATTCCCCAGACTTTCACAGTCAACTGTGAAAACTTTACCCTGAGTGAACAGGAATCATCTACTTGTAACATTCAGACTGGTTCAGGCAGCACATAGCAGCGAACAGTCAAAAAATCCAATTGTTTCTGACAGACTATTATGACACCATTTCAGTTAAACTCTGTTTAAAAGACAATCACATAGAGACATTGGAAATGTGAATGTTAGACGGTAAGCAGATAGTTGGTTACTCTACACAGATCAGGCTCCAGCTATGCATATGGTGCTTTGGAAGAACAGGGTTATCCATTCATGTTTTAGATGTAGCACATATGGACCTACCCATGCCCAATCCCAGACCTGAGGAAGGTGCTGAGCATGACTATGCTCTCATGACTGACCTGAAAGATTTATAGATGATTTCTTACATGTAAAGAATGTGGGTTGATGGTAGATGATGACTTACTGGCTAAACCAATAGCAGAAATAATTTATAAAACACAATCCATAATGATATTTTACACATCATCAATCCAAAGCTATACATATTTACATGTCAGGCCCAGTGTTAGTGAATGAACACCTCAAATGTCATTTCTCAGCTGCCACATATAGCTTCCTATCAGTACTCATGCTCATTAAAGCCACTTGAAGAACACATATTGTTGAAATATAATTGTCAGAGAAGCTACAAGGGTAGAAAGCCTCTGCCTCAATTTCAATTATTTACAGAGACTGGAGCAATGCTTTCTGTCATAGCACGTGACATAGTCACCAAATTTCAGCTCCTGCACCCAAAGAGAGGTTAAGTTCTCTCCTGCTCTCAAAATGTGGTGGCAGCACACATTTATACCAATTTTCCCAGCTTTAAATTATGATTTATACAGTGAGAAATAGGCAGCAAATGTTTCCTGAAGGAATTTCTCCTCTACTATTCATTTATGAGCAAGTAATTGGTCACTCAGGGAACAGATCAGTATACCAAAGCAGGCAGAATTTGAGCCCCTATACCAATGTAGCACATTTTTTTTGTCAAATTTTGCTTCTGAGTGGGTTTAGTGTAGTCTCCTGAATCAAACATTCCTGTCAGATGTGTGGTTTGAAACCAGACAGACCATCAGGAGCTGGAGGGAAAGCTTCTCATATCTTAAAATGCATTTGAAATACATTCAAACGTTGTTCTTAGTTTTGTGTTTCTAGGGTATTTTTCAATGCTTGGGAACCCAATCCACTTCCAAATTACATTTTTACTAAACAGGAAAAATTTTCTCAACTAAATCACAGGTTTTGTCAGAAACAACAATAGAAATAAGGTAGTCATCTACTATTAAACTGAAGCTTAACTCTGTGTTATTTGACTCAGAAGTAATTAATCTTGTGCATACGTGTATGGGCACTGGAGATATATATATATATATATATATATATTTTTTTTTTTTTTTTTATATATATATTTTTTTTCCTCTGGAATTACTTACATCTCCTGCAGCAGTGAGACATCTGCATTGCAACAAAATCAAGATGTAGGAGTAAATCCCAGATTTATGACTTTCACGAGCCTGCAAATGTCATTCTGTATATTTGGTTTACCTGGTAAGGTTTTGGTAGGAGTAGAGAAGGCTCCAGTGGTTGCTTCTGTGAGAAGCTGCTAGAAACTTCCCCTATGTCTCACAGAGACCATGAGAGCCACAGCAAAGGTGGTAATGCCTCTGTGAGAATATTATGATTTTATATGCAATTAATCCTCCATGCAAGTCTTACAATAATGCATTTTTTATCAATTCAAACCTTCTCATATGGTAAGAATACCTGTATCATAGAATCATGGAATAGTAGGTGTTGGAAGGGATCCTAAGAGTTCATCTAGTCCAACCCTTCTACCAAAGTAGATCCACCTAGATCAAGTAGCACAGGTTTGATAATTAGAAAATAACTAGAATGGAATGGTATGGTGAAGGGAAAGTGATCTTAATCCTCATGCTGGTAACTGTTCACAGTCAATTGCCATCTTAGAGACAACCAAAGAAGGCTTGCAGTGGGACAGTTGCAATGTAGATTAATAACAATTGACAAGTCTGAGACATACCCATAACTTCAAGCTATATGAACATCTCTGAATCAATACACTGTACCTCAAATCACTCTGTTTTCACTTAAACTTTGTAGAGAAATTAATCTCATAGGAAGGACCCTTGATATTTTGTCTACCTGATACTGGATATGTGATGCTACCATAATAGCAAATGAAACAGGTGAAGACTCTGGACCAGGGACTTTGCTGAAGTCTACCTACACAGCATGTAAATAGTTTTAAATCTTTAAAACTCATAAAATATGTGAGATTTCCTAATTTCAATAGAATTAAGATAGCACTATCACGAGCGTCCACAGGTGTCTGTAAACAGACAATTCAATCATTGGCATTCAATCATTGGCATTCAATCATTGGCATCAGCAGTACCTCCTGTCCCCGTAGTCTGACAATATGGATCTCCCTGTCTGCAGGGAAATGTAATTTCTATTTCTACTCCTATTTGCAGCAGTAGTGTTTAAATCACCAAAGCAAAACCAGCCACCAATTACATTAAATATAGTAAGAGAATAATAAAAGAAGATAACTCTTAGTCTAAAGAACATATGATCTGAATAGAAAAAATGGACAGAAAAGGAAGAGAGGAGACATGGCCCAAGTGTCACTATTCTCCTTTTACAGAAGGCAAACCATGATATTAAAAGGGTAAACAAAATTTTCATTAGAGTAAAGAAAAAGCTGTCTTAGATCTGGGATTGGGAGAAGGGTCTCCTGGGTTAATTGTCTGTTAAATGGCTATTTGATAGAAGATTAATTTTCTATCTTTACATCAAACCAACATCATTTTAAGTTATCCTCTGTTGAATTCTGTGAGAAGAGAATTGCAAAACAAAGAGAAACTTACATTCTAATGACTGTGTATTTACACACCTATTTTCAAGGGATCCTATTGTCTACTTTCTGTGTATTTGAGTGCTTAGTTACTAGCAGACTTTTCCATATGGTTAGATTTTCCTAAAGTTAACAAATACCTTATTTTCACTAAAGAAATTATGTACTGTATAAAATATACTAAACAAATTTTAACATAAGATACTACAGGAAAACAAGAGCTATTACTTTCATAGTAAAAAGAAGTACTACTTTGGATAGATTATAAACATTTTTGAAAGACTATTCTTATTTGATTTTTTCCTTCAAATCTATCTTTCATTTGGATTCTCCTGGCAATTTTACCTTTTCCTTCCTATAGGAATTTGATTTGTTCCTTCACAGGGTGTATAACAAAGGTTTCTCTGAATTCAGATGAAGTACAAGTACGTGTCTTTAAATAAGGGCTTCATACATAGAGTACAATGCTGGACCCTCACAATAATAATCCTTTGCCCACATTTTGCTGTGATCCCACACATCTGATGTCTTTTGCACACCTGCTGGGTCCTCCACATTTCTCACTGTTCTCCTTGCTTTGGTAATGATACTGAAATCTGGATACCATATTTGCCTGGCCTGCTGACACACTGCTTCCTCTTGAGAAGACCTCAGTGAAAACAAGGGCAGTTTATGTTACCCAGTATATCCTGGTAAAAGTACAGGAGCAGCTTTATTCTAGACTTGTGTTTTAGACCTCTATATCTTGTCCCTGCCTGCTCTGACCTGTTTGACTTGCTTGAATGGATGTGCCTGTTGTGCAGAATTGGTAGATACCTATGTAAGGATGCCACTCTGAAGCCACTGATGTGGTTGAATTACTTTTCCTGAGAAGAATTTTACTGGCGTGTAGTAAGCTTGGTTTTCTCTTCCTCCTGATGATGATATGACCTTGGAGGACACATGCCTTTTAGCACCTGAGAAGACTTGTAGACCACCTGCATGTGGTCTGTTTGGTTTTGGTTTTTTTTTAACAAGGTACAAAAAGTTTTACAGTCTTTTTAATGGTTTCCAATAAGATTGCAGAAACAAATACATTACTTGTGGTTGTGAGCAGGATAGCAGTGGCAGTATACAGGTTCATCCCAACCACTAAGTGTATTTCCTGGGGACCAAACTCTGATCCACTGATGGTACTAATTTCCCTGGTTAGCAGCACTCAGCAAGGTAGGACAGCTTGGATCTCTATAAAAATCTAGTGTAAACAAACCCAAATCAGACAGTATTTTCTACTTTGTTTTTTTCTAGTGTTAGGTTGGCTTGCCAAAGCTTTTTCTAGAGAAAATCAACTAGGGCTCTCCACAGCCTTTGCAATAACCGAAAATAAATTACTGCTTTGAGAAAAGTACAATAAACACTGAATTACATTTAACCATACTGATTTTATTTTAGTCATTCCTTGAGAAAGACACACAAACTAGCATAGAATGGCTTTGAAATTCAGAAAACATGCATTCTATACAAGTCATCTTAAGAGATTTTACTGAGTTTTGACTACAAAGGAACACACATGTAAAAGAACAATATTACGTCAGATTCAACTCTCTCTGTTTTTACCTGGATATTTTCAGCTTTTAGTTCTGTTTCTTTTCCTGTAATCTATCTTTTCCCTTTTGGGTGCTGTATTCCTTTGATGTTTGCACTTTCGAACATCAGGAAAGTGAAGAGACTATATTCATTTTACTTCCTTGCACTTTAGACAGCCCACTAACCCCAGGACCTTCTGATAATAAAGTAACCTGCAGGTTTTTTTTTTTTTTTTTTTCAAATGCAGAGGATGTCTCTTGGAGATTGTGCTGTGAATTAATCTCTCTGTGTTATCACAGTTTCTTTATTGGTTCCTTATAGAAGATCATAGTTTTCTTCTGTTTTGGGGGATATATTCAAACCATCCCTATCCATTGCTGCATAGACTAGTAACCGTGCATGGATATTGACAATATTGTATCAGACTAGTAACTGTACATGAATACTGACAGTTTTGTGATCCCTGGCTGTTAGCTTGTCCTCCTTAACCTGCAGCAGAGATCTGCTTACCTCTCTGCTCCTCATCTCCTGTGATTGGGAAAAAAATCGTTGTCCAGTACACAGAAACTGAGTCTTAATTCCTGTTTGGAAATTTATTGTGCTATGCAATATTATGGACCCAGCAACAATTCCACATATTAAGAGTCCTACCTTTTATATTTGGTGCTTAATTCAACATTGTTTTCTTCTATCTTTTTTTAAATTTACAACAAACTTGTTTTCAGGACTCCTGCAGTATTAGTCTCAGTTTATTTACCTCCAGTTAGCACAAAATCTGTTTATATCACCACCTGTGATATTCTGTTATCATAAAACTGAAGTACATTACGAAAAATCTATTATTCTTCTCTACAACAGGGACATTTGGGGAAAAAAATCTAGGTGTTAAATGACTTACGCTCAAGGTAATGTCCAAGTCCTTTTTAATTCCCACAGAAGATACTGAATTCCAAAATGATGACTTTCAAATCCCTAGCTAAGCCACCAGAGCATTTCAAGAAATCCCCAAATAGTTATAACATTAAAATGCACCACATCATTCAAGGATTTCTCTTAGATATACCTAAACATCTATAATTGTCGACAGCACTAACTGATCACTTTCATTCTCAGCTTCACTAGCATCAGAACAAGCATACTCTCTACAGGTGTTAATTAGTTGATTCAACTTCCTAATATAGTAGCAATATACGAGTTCTATTACTAGGTTGCTTGACACTGTATGTAGGACATACAGACCTCTATCCTCAGCCAGTGTAAGTGCCTGGCTGTAGGAAACTATTTTAGACTAGGGAAAAGATATAGAGGATTGGTAAAGTCATCTTGTTGATGTGTGTCCTCTTATCTTGGATATCCACTGGTACCTTTGCTTGAGAAAATGTGCTAGGATGGAAATTCTGACTGATGCAGGAGACCTTAGTCTGAGAGAGCCTGGTCTGAACTGACTGCTCTGCTATGAGTCTAGTGTTCTATATATATAGAATCATGTTGGAAAAGATTCTTAAGATCATTGAGTCTAAATGTTAACCCAGCAGTGCCACATTCACCACCAAACCATGTCCTTAAGCGCTACATCTATATGTCTTTTGAATATCTCCAGGTATGGTGTCTTGACTACTTCCCTGGTCCGTTGGAAATGTATGCATGTATGTATACACACACATATGTATTCATGTGTATATGTAAAAAGAAGGAGAAACAGAGAAAACACTGTGAACGACACAGACCTCTGTCAGACTTTCTGTTTCTAGACCGTTACTAAATAAAAAATTGAAATAGGCCAAACATCAAATATGGCTTGACATTCCCAAAGTTTATACTAAGGTAATTACTTTTTTTTTAATAAAAAGCTATTTGTTGACAACTATATCAGAAATATTTTGAAATTTTTGAAAAAGAAATTTTAAAGTGAGCTTGTTTTTACCTGCTTCAGATACGTATGTCATTATGTCATTCAAGATGTTTGAAAAATAGTTCACTACTCCTTGGCTGTGTGTGAAAGCCTACATCACCTGGTATTCTACTGCCTCTGATTTCTATATAGATCTTTCACAGAATAGGTAGGAATTTGTTCCTTTTGAGTTCTCTCCCATTTTTTCCATTGCCAAAGAACAGAAAAACAATATCCATATTCATGTTTGTATAAGTCTAGAATGTTAAAAATGATTTTACTTCTAGCTCAGATTCCTTTTCAATGAAATTAACTACTCCCAGCTTAAATCCATTTTCAGGCTTGCAAAATGTTTTCCCTATGTACAAACCTCTCTCAAAAATTACCTTTGAATCATGACTGCAGGTAGCATTATTGGCACAGTGCTTGCTTTCATTTTCACATGTAATTACCCCAGTACTTGCTATTTTCTTGGAAAAAACATTCTATTTTAATCCACCTGGGCAGCGGAACCTTGCCTTCAACTGATTGCTGCACATAGTTATAAGCAGATCTGCTTCCAAGCAATTTAATCTTATTACTAAACAGAGACTCTTTTTCTGATAAATGTATACTATTCTGAATTTCTCCTTTTGAATTTTCTATGTAGGAGTCCTCTCACATGATCTATCTATTTTTCTTTTTGTGCATCCTTGATGTAGTATGTTGACCTTATGCAGTTATACACTGAGATTGGTTTTGGTAGGTATCTGTACTGAGTCAGTCTGACAGATTCTTACTCATTCAATCAGATCTTGAGAGAAAAAGCAGATGCCTTTTTGATGTTATATGCCTATTTTAGACAACTATTAACTTAGGCCAACCCTGACACCAGTGTAAAATATTTTTACATTCACATCCTCCAGATATCCTATTTGATAAATGTATCTACACAGTCTGTTGATTGCTTTAGTGATGTTAAATAGCATGAGCCCCAAATGCTAAATTACTTACTTGATGCTTGCTTTCCAGGTAAAGGGATTTTTTTTGGCCTGTAATATTTTGAATTACTTGGTGATTAAATTTTGGAGAAAATAATTTTTTTCAGATTTAGATTTGGGAAAATATATATAGGTTCACTCTCTCTGATACACATACATAACATCTATTCTGGTTTTTTCTACATCAACATCCTGTGAACTGATCTTTGTTAATGTCCTGAGAATGAGTCCTCTTTCTGGTCAGCTGTCTCAAAATGCCAGTTTATATAATGCCTACTGACATTTTATGGAAGTGAAACATTTCCATAGGAGGATTATGCTGATAAAAGAAAATAGGAACACTTCTTGTGGAAAGATACAAAAGGAAAAGAAAGATCAATAAACAGTTTAGTGGAATTTAGCAGTGGAGATAAGACCAGTTTTGGCCCTCTTTGCAGTTTTGGCAGACATACAAATAGATTCTGCAGATGAGTGAGCACAGTGATGCTTACTAATTCTAAGACTTTTTTTTTTTCAGCTGTTCCTGCTAAGTAACAAGCCTTTAAAAATTCCCCTGGGGATGAGTGAGAATTGGAAAAAGTAGAAGCAAACTTCTGTTAATTAGTCTCATTAGAAATTCTTTGCAGATGTCACAATTAAATTACTTGTGGCTACCTTGCAGAAAGTTTAAAAGACTGTCCTTACTACAATAGTTTTTAAATTGTTCTTTACTTTTGAAAAGACATGGGATCTTTTTTTTAAATTGCCTTTTGTTAAAAATACAATTTGGTAATTGGAATAAGATCAGGCATACTAGGGAAAAAAAGAAAGTCTGGTCATGACAAAAAGTAACTTTTTTGACATTTAAAACCTTTCCCCTTAGAACAGCTATAGACTAAAGAAGGAAAAAAATTGACTGACCTCTGTAATGCAGATACAAAAATAAACCATGCAGTAAGATACATTTCCTTGGTTGTAGTCAATTACGGCAATTTTGGCAGATGTTCCAGAGACTGAGAATTCAATTTTATTGTCTGATGCTTGCCATTTACAAGATTTCATAAATGCATTAATTAAATACAGAGAAACGGTCTTACTAGTTTGTTTGAACATCAGATAAGCTGCTTTGCTCAGTTTGCTTTTTTGCTGAGCTGGCAGTGTATTATAAAATGGTCTTCCGTGAACTTCATTTTGCAGTGCATATAAAGTTGCTTAAAAAGTAGCAATAGATCTACCTCAATAGATATCTTTTCATGATGCAAACATACAAGCTGCTTTTAACAATCAAGTTACTTCTGAGGTTTATGGTAATTGTGCAGTAGTTTTAGAAGGACCAAAACATGGAGTAGCTTCAAGAAAATATAATAATGACATCATGTTATTACAACATAACAAAGTATGCTACTAATCCAGCAGAGCAACCCACAATTCCTGTTGTTTCACTTGGTCATTTCTGACTCAAATCACCTATGAATTGGTGAAGTACAAAATCTTTTAAAATTCGTATCTCTGAAGGACATTAGGATCACAGAGGTGAACAGTATTTTTCTGGCAGAGAGTGGGTAGTTAGACATGGGCTTGACCTGCACACAGACACTGTACTGGCCTTCTTTGAACAATAGTATTAAGTCAAACATTTGGTGTGAAAGATAAGTTGTGCAACTTTTGCATACAGAATAGGAAATCTGTTTGCAATGCAATTAAATGAGAAAAATACTGCACCCACACTGAAATAAATGACTCCTGAATCCTACAAACTTATTTAACAACCATACAGAGAGATGTCTTTGTAGGTGGACACTGACTTTTGCTGAACATATGCATATCTGACATACATACATATGTTTGTACATATATTTCTACATGTTACCATTTTACCAGAAGGACTGGAGCAACAATAGGCTGTGCCAAAGGACAGGCTTTTTACTTAGCTCACAGATGTAATTAAGTACGTGTGTTGGTTTTCATGTGTGGGTGAGGAAGCATTTTAGAACACTGAAAGTAAAGCAAGCAAAATGAATTTATGGCTTTGCCGTGGCAATATCAGAAGCCATGGAGAGTTAAACTTTACATAAATGCTAGCTGATAAAAACAATTCTTTCATAAAGGGTCTTAAAGGCAAGTTTCTTCTTTTGCAATTAAGTGCTATAAGTATCAAGCCAGAGAGGTTTGCTTCTTCTTAGTTCCTCTTTCTGGTTTCTAGAAATACAAGTTCTTCTCAGCAAGATAGAGAAAAGTCTGAAGGAGAATTATGGAAAATCTTCACTTTCCCAGACAGAGAAGAGAATTACTCCAGTTGTCTGCATTTTAGCAAATCTTCCTACCACAAAGGCAGTTTTGACGGTTCCTCCTTCCATTTTTGAGACAAATCATATCAATTTCTTCACTTTGCAAAATCTTATTCAACCATTGTTTGGATAGTTCTGTGAAAGTTTCCCAGACTAATCCCATAAAAAAGTGAGAACCTCAAGGATCAAAGATATTGAAATTAGTGAGCTAGAGAAAAGGGAGGATTGGTCTACAAATTAAACCTCATTCAGGTAGATACATGTGACACATCTTTCCGAATCTGTGAAAAAGATCAGCTTGGCTTAGTGGATTCATAATTCACAAGTAGATATGTAGTCTAGTAGGGTTTTCATCACCGCATTTATTTAAATGGAATGTATCATATGAAGATGAATGAGACAAATATATCAGTTGCTTTCGGAACTACTCCTTTATGCAATGCATTGTTCCTTTTCTTACTATCTGATTTTAAGTGGTTTAAAATACATTCTATTAGATTGTAGAGAAAATTCAGCAAGGCAATTTTTTAAGTTCATAAAATGATAATACTTAATAACAACTGAAAGAAATATTCTTCATTTCTCCAAGTACATCTTAATCTGATATAAAGCATGTCTTAGGGAGGGCAGTTATGATGGCCTTGCAAGCAATAAAGGATTCACATTTTCATAACCCTTCTTTATGTGGACAGCTCTTGGCAATTTTTTTCTTATAAATTCTGTGTAGATGCGGCGTCACTTCAGCAACGATATTTGAGCTCTAAAATGATAACTTGAGACAGTAAGGAAAAAACTCTTTTTCCCCTCATGAAGAAAGTAACTGTACATTCTTTCTGGGCAAAATGATTATTCTTACTTTTCCCCCTCCTCACAGATACATGCATGAGAGATCTAGGAGAAAAATTGCAGCTGAACACTTACAGAGATTTTTCTCTTTCCAAGCAGTTTTCTTCAGTGGATCTAAGGGCTGAAATCTTAGTTCAGAGCTCTACAGTTTCACTTAGATCTCTTAAAAAAAGTGATTCAACTTCATGACTCTAAGCCTGACAAAGAGGAGAAATATTGTCCCTTTAAGCTTCTTACTTCACAGCCCATATAGCCACATACAATGAAATTACCAGGCATGAGTTGTGAATAAAATTCTTTTTCAGTCTTCAGGCACAGTGACTCCTATTTCAGGACTGTCAAAATAGGAGTCTTTGATGCTTCTTTATTTTCACTCATTTAAGATTCTTTGACTGCAGAGCTTCTACAGTGTGGAACTGGAGAGTCATAGACTGTGTCAACAAATACAAATTTGTTGGTTTGCTTCTAAAAAGAGGAAGAAAATATTTTTCCTGCTTTCATTTTTTTTTTTTTAAATTTTCTACATTAGGGATAATCCACAGGTGAATTTATTCTTGACAAGATATAACATTCTTTTACCTTTTTTTCATTGAACTGTTAAGAAACTGCTTCTAACTACACTATTTGTTCACAAATACGTCTGCTATATTGTAGTTTAACATTAACTTTTGAAATAAGCCCAAGAGGTGAAAAGGCAGTTCCAGATAAATTCAGATAAAAATATTAAAAAAACCCATAACCTTTTGCAGATCACTAATTTTGCATTTTGACAACCTCCTGCAGCGTTTGGAGCTTTGGTGAAGAACTCAAGGGAAAGGTCATGCTAAAATGTCTATAAAATTAGAGAGTGGGTAGGATAAGAAGAGCAGATGAATCATGCTTCGTTTAATAAGCACTTACATGTGACATCAAAGTTCCTAGTTATCACAGTACTGCTTGATATCAGTCAATGAAATTTGATACATCTATTTAAGTTCAATTGCTTTATATTTAGAAATCTAGCCTAAAGGAGAAGAGATACAATGTATAAGAAAGGCAATGTTTGGCTTGGAGGGAAAAGTAAAACAGATCGAACCATTTTTTTAAGGTCTGCCTAAATTATTTTTCCTATGCATTCAACTTTTACAGCAATGATATTTGATAGTTTCTTCCTGTCCAGAAGGGAAAAACCTGTTTTACTTAATGTTAGACATTTTAATTTCATCTGAAGTAATATGTGATTAATTACATTTGAGTACTGTGGGTAGCTTAACCTTTTTTTAATTTGAAGTATAAGGAGAAATTACAATGAGTTTGCTTGCAGGACAGATGATCTTTTTTCTCTTGTTAGCTTTAAAATGGAACATATCTGTAGGATGGTACAATCTATTACCCTTTTCTCAGATACATTATTTATGATAACTGTAGAAGTGTACTTCATTTTTCTTACAATAAATTCATGCAAGGCCACTGAAGATGAATATATATTGTTGGCATTGCTAACTTAGACCAGTTCTTATATTGCAAATGAACACTCAGATGCTCTTTATTTCTGGAAGAAGTGCCTGGAAGGACTAATTTGAACCTTAGCTGGTATCATGTGACCTGTCTGAACTAATGGAGTGATGATCAGTAATAGATCCAGAAGGTGATATACAAGACTAATCCCCTAGATTTATTAATACTGATGAAAGAAAAATTGATTTGCCATGCAAAATTCACCCCAAAGTTCTGAATTTTTAGAATTGCATTTAACATGCCTATCACATGACTCATCACTTAATGACAGGTATTGGAGATCTTAAGTATAATTTTTATTTAATTATTGGCTTGTTTACTAGAAAAAGCTAAACCTTGCCAATGAATTTTTAATATGTTTCACTTATTTTCTACCCTCTGTGATCTCAGTTATGTTCCCTCACAGTAAAACACAGGATGTGATTTATACCAGGATATCACTGCTCTGGCCCTGGACAAGAGCTAACATGGAAACATAAAATTCTCCAGTGGTTTGCCTGACATATATTTCAGATCTGCGCAGGACTTGAAGACTTACTGACCTGACCAATCATATAAATTTCACTAGCAGACACCCTCAAGTATGTCTCTTTTCTTGTGCTTTCTCTTATGCTTTGCCTTTCCATTTGCATCCTTGGAAGCAGCTGGACAGAGAGCAAGAGATCCTACTTCAACAGGAGATTCCACTTCAACAGATCACAGCATGGCAAGTGCTCTCAGTGGCACAAAACCCAAAGGTTTCCATGCCCAAAGGAGCATCATAAGTTTATATATTCCTAACCAAATCTAGAGTTGAACCTAGCTTCTAGTGCAGAACCCATATGTCAAGCACATCCCCTCACTGATAAGAAGCATTTTATAACCTTGGAGAGTAGGTTAAAAAAATACAAATTATCTTTTAATGTTGAGTAGATCCAAACTTTTATCATTTCATGTATGAGACAACACACTTTTACTGGGGTATAGATAATTTTTATCAGGTTCTAGAATTCATTACAAAGTGGTACTTCTAACATTGAATTTTACCAAATAGCACTGACACTCAGCAAGGAAGCACATGATGCAAGTAAGATCGACTAAACACACAGGTAAATAAATACCTAATACATTGCTTTTGGACTTCCAAAAAGAACTGAGAAAATAATGTTATTGCAAACACATCTCTGGATGGAATTATGAAGAGACATTACCCAGAAAGAACTTCAAACCAGGTGAGTAACGCTATGAGTAAATAAATCCCATTACCTTAGAGAAAAAAAACTCCACCAAACAAAAAATCCCCAAGATGGCAAAGAAAATGAAACTCACAAAACAGTCCTCAACGAATCAGTGCCACCTCTTTTTAAAAAACAAATTATGACCATATTTAGATCTTCTTAGGCTATCTCATCCTCAAACTACTTCTACAGATACTGTTAATACCTTTGAGAAGGTGGTTACAGATGTACCTTCTTAGGAAATGGTTTAAAGATATTTGTATTTGAACTGCTTTGGTGTGGTTTTTTTTCTTTTTTTTTTTAAGAATTATATTCCTGTCTATTTGAATTCTGCTGAGGGAAAATTTTGGGAGCTCTAGTGGTGTTGTGGTTTAGTCCCAGGCAGCAACTGAGCATCATACAGCTGCTCGGTCATACCTCTCCCACTGCAGTGAGATTGTGAGAAGAATCGAGGGAAAAAAATCTGAAACTTGTGGGTTGAAATTACAGTTTACTAACTAAAATAAAACCAAAATATGATAATAACAACAATAATAATATAATACTATTAGTAACAAATATAAATATAATAGAGAGTGAAAAATAAAACCCCAGGGAAAAAACCCCAAAGTGATGCCCAATGCAATTGCTCAGCACCCGCTGACTGTTCCTTCCTGCCAACAGCCTCCAATTTATATACTGGGTATGACATTCTGTGGTATGGAATAGCCCTTTGTCTAGTTAAGGTCAGCTGTCCTGGCCATGCTCAGTTGCTGGTAGGGCAGGGTGAGAAGCAGAAAAGTCCTGGATGCTATGCAAGCACTGCTCACTCCTCAGCAATAACCCAAACGTATTATCAGCATTGTATTTAGCATAAATCCAAAATGTAACCCTGTACCAGCTATTAGGAGGAAAATTAACTCCATGCCAGCCCAAACCAGGGCAGGTGAAAATAATTATTTTAAACACAGAAATGATCAAGTGTCTGCCACAATGTACCTACCGGCCTCAATGCCTTCACAACATTTGGTCCTCCAGAGTGCTTTCAGGCTGCTTCCAGGCATAGGATAGTGCTCTCTCAAGTGAATAACCCACCTCCTTTAGAAACTATAAATGGGTATAGTGAAGGGTATGGGAACTGTGTGCTAGGAATGTTAACACACATCATATAGTGCAAAACACCTTGATCTGTTGATCATATCTGGAGACATGCTGAACAACAGCAGACACTCTTTGTCATACTAGAGACAACGCCAATTAGCCTCAAAATCCAGATCAATAATTCTGGACTTTGAAAAGGGTACAGTAAATTGCAAAATTATCAATGTATACATTTGTACATATGCAAATATACTCAGTAATTTTGATGAAAGAAATTACAGGAGACTATTTTATACCTGTTAGTATTTAAGACGTTAAGATAATTAGTAAGAGTAGAATATTCTGCCTTTATGAATAACTGCTATAAATGTCAAGATTGTCTTAATGCATTGCCATTCAGCCCTCTTGTATAAACTGAAATATGTTTGGAGAGGATGATTTAATAATTATTTAAAATTTCCAACAAAACTTTAACTTGACTTTTACATTGTAAGAATATGGAGATTCATTGTCTCAGTAGACTACTGCAAAGGAAACAATATCTCACTCACTGTTTGTGTGATGACAAGAATACAAGTTGTGTCCAAGTACTCAGAAATTAAAGCAATCATGTCTTAATAATACAACATTCCACTCCATACAGTCTATTTTTACTTACAAGTGCAGAATCATAGAATCATAGAATCATAGAATCATAGAACAGTAGGGGTTGAAAAGGACCTTTAGAGATAATCCAATCCAACCCCTCTGCCAAAGCAGGTCCACTTAGATCAGGTCACACAGGAACGTGTCCAGGCAGGTTTTGAAGATCTCCAGAGAAGGAGACTCCACACCCTCCCTGGGCAGCCTGTGCCTGGGCTCCCTCATCCTCATAGTAAAATGGTTTTTCCTTATGTTTAAATTGAATATATATTCTCATTTGTCAACTGGAGAATGAAGAAAAGAAAAATCAAATATTTATCACGGGCCATATCACTCTGAAAGGTTTTCTTGAAGATTGTAAAAGAATTCTAAGTCAAATTAGTAATTTATATCTTTTGGTCTTAGCTTGATCTCAACCATCTCATGAGAGTGGTCAGATTTCTCTAGTTTAATAGCTTATAACAGTTCCCTTTTTTTTTTTTCCATACACATTTCCTCCTTTTTGACTCCTCATTTGTCTCTTTAATTTATTCCTCAGAGATGTGTGCTCACTTATTAGTCATAAAATATTATATCCTTTGGGCCATGTATTACCATTTGTTTTTCTTTTGTCACAATACAGAAAACCACTGTGGTAATAAAATATCACAACAAACATTCATCTTCAAACCCTAATTACTGTATATTTAAGGCAGGAGCCAGTGGTATACAAACAAGTGTTACTTTAATTATACAGTGTATGCCTTCTGACTTCATAGTACAACTTCCCAGGATAGTGCCACTCAAATGTTATCTTTTCTATGTGGCTTCCTAATAGGATAACATAACAATTAGTAACACAATAAAATAAGTAAATAATAAAAAATGAAAAAGTTGAATAGATAAATTTATCACTATATCTAAACAAAGTAATACACTACTTTTACTGTCATAAAAATATGATTTATTTATCCTTCTGATTTTACATATTTGGTAAAAGATAAGACAATTCTAAAAACCCAAACTAAAACAGGACTGTAATCATGCAGCTTCAGCTGCAGACTGACAACCTCTCTGTAACAAATAAAAATGACAATATCCAGGGAGTATTGGTCACTGGTATAATTAAGATCTACCACTTGGTGCTGGGAACCTTGTGATCTTAACAAATAAGAGACAAAATATTTCCATAAGAGCATCATTCACGTAATTGAACATGATAATTGGAAGACTGCACTATAAATATCCAGTAAAATGATTAAAGAAGTCACATTTGGAGATTCTTTTTGTCTGTCATCCCCCATTTCCTCTAGTTCCGTATTTCTGCTCAATGATTTGAAGCACATAATCTTAATATGGCCATACCAATTGACAGTTTCCTTAAATTCCATAAATCTTTAGCTAGGCATTCAACAACAACAACAACAACAATCCTCAATTTATTCAACAAAGATCTTACATGGTGTAAAATGTTTTGGTTTATATTCTTTATATGATCTCATGGAATAATTTTATTTGATTTGATTTCTTGATATTATTCACCAAATTGTAGGTTTTATTTTGTATAAAAACCCTAAACATTTTCTGCACAACTCTCTCCCTCAATCTAGATGAAACCACAAACAGGTCCGTCTATGCAGCAATCAATTTTTAGTTTGTTTTCACTCACTAAATAATTACTAATTGCTGACACTAAAAGTCTAGTGTGGTCTGTAAGATGCTTCTATCTCTCTGATCTTTCTAGAGCTGAGATGATTAAAAACCATGCCTGGAGTTAAAGTATTAAAAATTATGTGCTATGGCCACTTAGGGAAATATAAGAGAGTGATGTATTATTATATATGAATGATCTAAAAGATGTCAGAGAAAGGAAAAAGTATGGTTCAAATAGGATCTGTTGGGAGCAAAACCATTTTAGAAAAGTGTGATAAAAGCCACTCTTCTCAACAACTGTAGGTTTAGTTCTGAGTGTCTACTACAGACAGCTAGAAGGGTAGCAGATAACTAAGTCAGATCAGGGTGATGTAAGGATAGAATTACATGACACATTCACTTCCCAGATACAGTTTGATACTTCCCAGATACAGTTTGATAAATGAACATAAGAGTAGTGCTAGTGTCCAATAATTCTCAGATGTGTTAGCTAGAAGTTTTCTGTATCAAATCAGTCAGAACAGATGATGATATTTTTACTCTAGCTTTGGAAAGAATTTAGGAAATTACAGAGGATTGATGATACAAAATAACCTTGGAAAGCCATGATCAAAAAAGGTTTATTTTAAGTAAAGCAGCAAGCAAAATTAGATTTACAACTAAAGATAAGATTTTGAAAGAGAGAGCCTGAGTAGATGTAAATAACATGCTAGTGCAAAAAGCTAGATAAAGGCTCTTGAATACTTGTGCATATAAAACATCTGGAATTTCTACAAAACAGGTGGAAAATTTGTCTGGAATAAGAGACAAAAATTGTTTTAAATTTATATTCTAAGACAGGAAAATGTGAAAAATAGTATGAGCTCTAATGCCTCAACAATTTTTAAGAACAAATAAAGAAATTTTAAAGACTAGATCAAGAAAGGAGTCATTTGAAGAAAACCAGTCACAGATGAAAACTAAACTTCCAGAAGTTATTCAGACAAGTAAATAAGAAATAAATAACAAAATGAAGTGCTCTAAGGTTAAGGTTGTGAAGAAAACCAGCCTTAGCAAGAACTTCAAACTTAATCACCTTCTAGAGTACAAAGTTTTAGCAGAGTAGTTCCTTATCTTTTCTTCAACTAATTCTGAGAAAACTGGTTGTTACTCAGTCCTTACAAAGGGCTCGGAGCATCACCACTTCCCTCATGTCACACTTTTTGCAGTAGTGTCTTCATGGGCCTTCCCATGAATTTTTGCAGCTTCTCTTTATTCCTGTATGTCTTCTGTCAGTTTTGAAATTGAGCTAATCTGTTAGGGATGCTTTGACTAAATGTATACCCAATTACTTAGTCTTTACTCAAGACCTCCAAGGAAGGAGACTCCACAGCCTGTTCCACTGCTCCATCACCCTTACAGTGAAATAGATTAGATTATGCTTTCTACTGGATTTATGGCCTATGAACTTGGCTTCATCTGTAATGTGACAATGTTTCATTTGATGGGAACTCACTGGCTTGTATAAAGTAGATATACCACTAAGCACCTGTTTTTCCACTGCTTTTACTTTCCAGGAAAAGGCATTTTCAGACAGAAATACTAGAGTGCGTCATTGATAATCTTAGCACTTACAGTGATTACTTATATAGATGAAAATGCAATACATATTTTAGACTTACAATAAAATAGAGCTTTGTTATGAAAATTTCTTATTTATTCATAGGATGAATACAAATTTTTTTGCAAAGGAAAAAAATCAGATGCATGGGGAAAGCAGAGTTTTTTATGCTGTTACCTAGGTGTGATTAGATGAGTTGTAGTCTGTGTGTCCCTTTGTTTTTTCTCTTCTATGAACATTTGTTAACAGTGTTGTCTATTTACATGTTATGAATAAATGTATTCATCTGAATTTTGCACTTGGTACAAATTAGGCATAAGCTGAGGCAAATAGCATTCAGATAACAGCAAGGTATTCCTTACCTAAGACTGAAGGAGGTGAGACAAATTTCACATGTATTCTACCTCCCTGGCATATTCTTGATTGTATTTAACAAGTCACAGGTTTTGCTCATAAATCCTAGAAGCTACAGGGATTGTGTTGAAACACTGTAAATTTAGTATAATTTATTACCTAATCTCTTGTTTCTGTGACTGATTCTGAAGTTGGTGCAGGCATAACTACTTTAGGTCTAGTTACACCTTTCATACAGAAGTGCTGATCACTGGAAAGAAATCTAAGCAGCTGTAAAAAGGACATTCCTCTGCTGCAAGCTGCATTAATCTCTTATATTGTTTTATTTTAAAATACTATTTCCTTTAACTGCAATATGCTGGCCAAAACAGGAATCTGAGGTGCATCTGCTTCCAACTATAGCTACTACTTCTCTATTACTTCTCTCTTGTTACTGGGCAACATGACATAAGCACTGAAAAGAGCACAGAAGCACAGACGGCCACATAGATGATCATAGTAGCAGTATTGGGTCTGGAAGTGGCAGACAATTAGTGTAAATAAAGGGAGAGTATTCTCCTTTCCTCCAACAGTACTGGAAGAGTACTTTGTGCTCTTGCAGAACGTCACAGAGCAATAGGAAAGGTGAGTCCTCGCTGGTCAGCATCAACTTTGGACTCTTCAAAGATCTACTTGGACGGATCTCATGGGATATGATTCTAGAAGGCAGAAGTGTCCACAAGAGCTGGTCAATCTTCAAGCACCACTTCCTCCAAGCCCAGGATCAGTGTGTCCCAATGCACAAGAAAGGAGGAAAAGGAGGCAGGAGGCCTCCAAGGATCTGCTGGGACAGCTCAGGCAGAAAGCAGCCGTCTATGAGAGTTGGAAACAGGCACTGGCTTCTTGGGAAGAGTATAGGAACATTGCCAGGGCATGCAGGGGTGTAACTAGGAAGGCTAGAGCTCTTCTAGAATTAAATTTAGCCAGGGATATTAAGGACAGTAATATGGCATTTTTCACATACATCAGCAGTAGAAGGATGACAAAGGGAAATGTGGGCCCACTGCTAAACACTGAGGGTGCTCTGGTGACCGAGGATGCAGAGAAGGCCAAAGTACTGAATACCTTCTTTGCTTCAGTCTTTACGGCCAAGGCCGGCCCTCAGGAAGCCCAGTCCAGCAAGGATAACAGGATGGCCAGGATGGCAGAGGACTTGCCCTGGGTGGAAGAGGAAGATGTTACAGACTGCTGGCCAAGCTTAAGGCTCATAAGTCCGTGAGTCCTGATGGGATGCATCCTAGAGTGCTGAGGGAGTTGACTGATCTGATTGCTAAGCCTCTCTCCATCATTTTTGTGCAATCATGGAGGACAGGTGAGGTGCCTGAGGATTACAGAAAGGCCAATGTCATGCCAGTCTTCAAAAAGGGCAGGAAGGACGACCCAGGAAACTACAGGCCTGTGAGCCTCACCTCCATCCCTGGAAAGGTGACGGAACAACTCATCCTCAATGTTGTCACTAAACATATGAAGAAGAAGATGGTTATCAGGGGGAGTCAACATGACTTCACCAAGGGGAAATCCTGTTTGACCAACCTGATAGCCTTCTATGAGTGCCTAACTGGCTGGCTAGATGAGAGGAGAGCAGTTATGTCATCTACCTTGACTCCAGCAAGGCTTTTGACACTGTCTCCCATAACATCCTCATCCTCAACAAGCTCAGGCAGTATGGCTTGGATGAGTGGACAGTGAAGTGGATCGAGAACTGACTGATTGACAGAGCCCAGAGGATGGTGATGAATGGCACAGAATAGAGTTGGAGGCCTGTGGCCAGTGGAGTTCCACAGGGATTGATTCTGGGGCCAGTCTTGTTGAACATCTTCATCAATGACCTGGATGAGGGAACAGAGTGTACTCTCAGCAAGTTACTGATGACACCAAACTGGGAGGACTGGCTGATTCCCCAGAAGGCTGTGCTGCTATTCAGCGGGATCTCGACTGGCTTGAGAGTTGGGCAGAGAGGAACCTGATGAGGTTCAACAAGGACAAGTGCAGAGTCCTGCACCTGGGGAGGAACAACCGCATGCACCAGTACAGGCTGGGGGTCAAACGGCTGAAGAACAGCTCTGCAGAGAGAGACCTGGGAGTCCTGATTGATAATAAGCTAAACATGAGCCAGTTATGTGCCCTTGTGGCCAAGAAGGCCAATGCGATCCTGGGAAGATGAGTGTGGCCAGCAGGTTGAGGGAGGTTCTTCTACCCCTCTACTCTGCCCTGGTAAGGCCTCATCTGGAGTCCTGTGTCCAGTTCTGGGCTCCCCAGCTCAAGAGGGACAGAGAACTTCTGGAGAGAATCCAACACAGGGCCCCAAAGATGATCAGGGGACTGGAGCATCTTTCATACGAGGAAAGGCTGCAGGAACTGGGGCTGTTTAGTCTGGAGAAGAGGAGATTGAGGGAAGATCTTATTAACATTTACAAATATCTAAATGGTGGGTGTCAGGAGGTTGGGACATTCCTTTTTCTGTTGTAGTTAGCAACAGGGTAATGGGATGAAGCTGGAACACAAAAAGTTCCACTTAAATATAAGAAAAAACTATTTCAGTGTTCAGGTGAGGGAGCCCTGGCACAGGCTGCCCAGAGGGGTTGTGGAGGCTCTTTCCTTGGAGGTCTTCAAGACCTGCCTGGACATGTTCCTATGCGACCTGATCTAGGTGAACCTGCTTCTGCAGGGGGGTTGGGCTAGATGATCTCTAAAGGTCCCTTCCAACCCTACCATTCTATGATTCTATGATATATTGTGCAACCTTACTTTTAGCATGAATGGAGAAACTCATGCAGATCCTAGCCTTTAAATATTTTTTTTCAAACACTCTAATAAATTTATTGGGATGAAAATTGGAATTAGTCATTTGTGGTATGGATGAAGTTTAGTACTTAGCACTGAAGGTGGAGTGTAGAACTAGCTGGAATAAACATGGATATACCTGCTGTCATGGTATGACATGACACTGTTTATGGTAAAGGGGAAGAGGCTGTCACGGTGGCTCCTGTAAGAAGTTGCTTGAAACTCTCTGTAGCTCTGACCCACTTCTGAGGCTGAGTCAATTAGACACCTCCATGACTACTTTTTAAGAAGCAACTTGAAGAGGAGCATTCTTCCTGTTTCTTTTTTCTTTTGTCTCTTATTTTTCTGGCTGATGGTGGTGCAAGGAGTGGGAAGAGAGAGAGAAGTAACCATGCAGACTCCCAGGTCAATAAGGAAAGAGAGGAGGAGGAGGTGTGCTGGAGCAGAGACTCCCTTGCATCCAGCAGAGAAGACTGGTGAAGCAGATATTTTTTTGCATTTCATTAAAGACCTCACGTCAGGGCCAGTGTCTCAGTTCATTAAAGACCCTTCATCAGGGGCAGTGATTCTCTTCATTAAAGACCCCGTGCCAGTGGCAGTGAGTACAGCCAGAGGAGGCCATGTCCCATATGAGTGATGCCATATTCACAGAAGCTATAACTATGAGGACGAACCCACGCCAAAGAAGCTCATTGAAATTGTGCCCAGAAGAGGCCGTATCCTGAGGGAGGGACCCTGTATCTGCAGAAGCTGCAACTGTGGGGAAGAACTCATGTCATATATATTCATCAAGGACTGCATCCCATGTGAGGGACTCTGTACTGGCTGCTGGGAAAAATCCATGTCAGAGAGTTCATTAAGGACCGTGTCCTGTGTGCAGGACCCTATATCAGCAGAAGCTGCAGCTGTTCGGAAGCACCCACACCAGAGAAGTTTGTTAAGAACTGTGTCCTGTGGGAGAGACCCCGTATCAGAGCAGGCAAAGATGCTTGTAACTGTTATTATTTAAGTTAATTTTTAAAGATAAGCCTGTATCTTCTCTGAATGTGTATCAAGGACTGCAGTAACATTTTGTCATTTATTGTCATGCTAAAAATGTTCTTTGTATCAGGACCACCCATTCTCATAATATTGCCAAGAGCTGGTCTAAATTGTTCTTATATTCGTAAAGTGTTGTGCAACGGTGTCATCATGTACTTTCTGCAGCTTGTTTAGGAATATGAGTGCTGATTAACTGAAAAAAAAAGAGCTATTTATTTGATGACGAAACAAAAATCATTACACAAAATTACAAATAAAAGTTTTCTCAGAAAGTCAATGAAGATTACTAAATGGTGGTATGACAATTAGTCATGACACTCAAAAATCCAGTCACTTAAAAAGAGAGCAATTAAGACCTAAATACATCTTTATTCTTCAACTGTGCTTATAGTAAACAAGAATATTTATTTTGCCAAGCTCTTGAATTGCAAGTTAGTGACAAAAATACTTCAACATCTCTTATTTTTCCTCTCAACTGTATTCATTACCAATAAGCCTGTCTACCTTTGAACTAAAGGTAATTTTAAAAACATCTTTTTTCATAAACTTTGGATTTCATTCCTAGAGTGTGTTTTGTATTATGATATGATGTTATTTCATTGCTGAAGAAAAACTTGTAGAGAAGCATGAAGAGCATTAGACAAACCAACTATATCTTTTCTATCCAATAAAGATTTAAAAAATCTATTTCAGTTATCTATATGATGAAAAAGAGAGAAAAAAAATCTATTCCTTTCTACTCTTTCTCCCTCTAATTTTCTCTGGAAACAGTCTGGAAAATTAAAATTTGGTTTAGTCTGGGAACTTTAACAATTGAAATTTTCCAATAAATATACACTACAAAAATACATACACAGAGAGGCAGACCCAAACCATTGCAAATTACACAGATGGCTTTTCAGCTGTTCAAAAAATTTTCGACATTCAAAAAGAGATATTTCTACCATTCAGTGTTATTTCAGCTAACATTTTTCATAGGCTTTCAAATGTATTTTTTTCTTTTGAGTTATATTTTCTAATAAAATGACTCATAAATCTCCACTGGAACTTCAATCAATCAACCTGTTAAAAGGAAAAGTTCACTTCAGAATTAATGTATATGGACACATGGGTCAAGTGACAAACATTTTAGACAAGTCAGGCTTTCAAATTAGCATAATTTCTGATGGCTAGGGATTTGAATTCAGAGTCTCATTTTTGTCTAGTCTCCTCAAAAGAGAAAACATCTTCCTAGCGTTTTAGGTGATAGTTTGAGGACAAAGCTAATATCAACCCTCTACCCTACCCAGTCTGGCCAAAATGGCAAATACTACTGAACTTTACAGTGATAAGTGCTTATCTTCCACTGTGAGCAGTTTTAAGGTGCCATAAGTAAAGTTGCACCTAAGTATGGCTGCTTTCATGAGTGGAGAAGATAGCTCTTCAGACTTACGTTGGTTAAAAATTTACAGACACATTGCAGTATTTCTTCTTTTACTCAGAGAGGCAGTGTTCTGGACCACAAGTGCAGTTGTTCTGCTCCTGTTTGCTTGAAAGAGAAAGCTTGGAGTATATTTCTGGGTATAAAGCAGATTCCACTAGATTTAATTCAGTCTTCTCTTCAGATAAACATCTCTTCCTTATCAGCCTGAGCAACTCTCATGTCAAGATCATTGTGCTATGTAACTTTCATAGTAACAATCCTAATAATGCTGTAGAAAAAAGTTATTCCACAAAAGTGGTTTTCTCTCTTAAATAGAGCTGACTGGATATACTTCCATGAGGGAAATTATTTGTTTGGCTGGAGTAATCCCAATTTGCAAAGAAATTACATGGCGTTATGGTTTCTGCTTGAGTGGTTATGTCTTGGGAATGTGTACAAGACCTGCATAGGTTTATATATTTTTATGTTCTTTTGTTCAAAGAACGTTTTTGTGACAAGATAAAGTTCAATTACTGTGAAATAAATATGACAGAAATCCTTAAATTAAACACATCTCATCCACTTACTCATCTAAGCATAATTCTAAAATTCCTTTAGAAACTAATCTACTGTAATTTCTTATGTGAAAACAAACTGATGCTGCTTTTGATAATGTCCATTGAACAATGGAGATAAAGATCTGTGATGAAATTGTTTTTTGTAAAGTAGCCAAGAATAGTCTAATTTGTAATGAATGTCTGTCTTTATCAATGTTTGAAAATATTAGTTTATAATAGTTTGTTTCTAAAGGGGAAAAAAATTACTCTTGACCTAATGACATAATGGCTCACAAACAACCTGGTCAGAGAAAATGAAGCATTATTTTAATCTTAATTTTACCCTTTAAAAGAAATAAAAATATTTTTGTTGAGATAAAGCAGCAAATGAAATAATAATGTTGGAACTATTTCTAGATTTAAACAGAGAAAATTATTTTACATTGTGTTACTTTGTAATCAATCTTTTTCTAAATCTTTTAAAGAAACTCCCAAAAGAAATGATTTCTTTTATTCTCCATGTAAAGCTATTAAATTATATGTGATATGTGATATAAATTGCAAAGATAGATAAAATTCTATAAATAACATACTTAGAGATATTACTAGGCATTTAAACAGTTTACCTCCTTGCAAATCTGCAGAGCAGTAATTTATGGAACTTGAGAGGTTTTGGAAGTAATTATGCCCAATGATTCAGTAGAACCAGAAACTTCTGGTGCGAAAGAAATTAAGTGACAAACATAAATAGAGAATAAGGAAATTGTTCAATATTTCTACTGAATTTGATTAAGTTCTGCCAGAAAATAAAGTAGTGTGCATAGTTTTCTTTATGAAAGACATGTACAATATTGTCTAATTATAAAAAGAAAGTCCGTGATTTTTAGAATATTAGATTAGATATATAAACAAGGATCTGTAAGGCTTATATTTATAATTTTCTTGCTTCTGTTCTTTTGTTTGGGTTTATGTTCTTTTTAGAGGGGATGGAGTGGCGAATGACATCTGTGAAAATATCCATTCTTAAAAAAAATGCAGTTGAATTCCATATTTTATAAGAATAAAACAGATGCCCTGTTTTTAACTTCTGCTGATTCAAAATTGACAGCTAGTCAGAGAAGAAACACTACTGTACACTCCTTTGATGCAATAAAGTATTTTCTTTTGCTCTCTGCTTCAGAGCTATGATTTCAAACACAAAATTATGTGGAAATACACATTGACTTGAGACACAAAATGACCAGAAGCTAAAAGAAACTGCTAATGTTTTTGGTCCCAAAAGAAATGAAATACAAAAGGACAGATCATTTTACACTGCAAAAATTAAAGCTAGTTTTGAAAAAAATATCACAATGAATATTAATATCAAAGAGGGTTTCAAATTCTGACAGTAAAAGACTTGCAGTCTGCAAAAGTTTGTAATATGAAATTGATAGACTTTAAATTCTGTTTCTACTTGGATTCCTTGGTTCTTCTCTACAAATACCTCTGTATGGCTGTTGGTAATTTTCCCTGTTGATTGGGACATGGCACGCTTGCAAGATGTAGCCACAGGACGAATTGTATGACTCAGAACTCTGGAAAATTCATACCAATTTTAAGCTTAGGCATGAACATTTTTTTTCTATGACACTATTATCTTGAGAGTGAGAAAAGAAGCTCAGAGTCCTGGTGGGTAAAGTAATATAATATCTCCACATGATAAATGGTGAAAAGAAGTTTGTATTTCCAACTTCATACCAACTCAGGCTGGTGAAATGTTCCTGCTTCCATCTTTTCTGTTTCCTAGAGAATGAGATATATAATGATTTTATTTCACATATATGAAAGCAGAGGCATAAATTGATGTAAATCTGGGTTCAGTAACTTTTAACTTTGTAACTGCTAGAATGAAAAACAGCAAAATAGGACTAGTAAAGAGAATGTGTCTCAGTCTTGGGTCTGAATATAACATCTCCTGAATATGTGAGCTTAAAAAATTTTGATTTTTTTCAGTAATCTAAGTGAATTATAAAATGATCAATTCTAGTTTGTGGACAGCTTAGAAAACAGCTCCTGGGAAATCAATAGAAGTCTATTTGCTTTGAGGTTTGAACATAGTATAGAAGAGCAAAGATTTATTTTAGCAAGGAGGTTGGAGCCCCTTCCAACCCCCACCATTCTATGATAAAGACATATACCAAGGATAAGGGCTTAATCCAGCAGAAAGTAATGTCTGCTGTTTGCACCATAAAGATTTGATATGTCCTTGAAGCTATACTGATGAGTACTCCATCACAGCTAAAGCAGGAAGCAATCCTTGCTGTATTTCTGCAGTCTCTAATGACTCAGCTGGAGACAAGAACAGGGTCTGAGTTTCAAAGCTGGTGACAAGGACAAAGGCAGTTAAGGGAATTAAGTGATTTCATCCTGGGAAGATCAATTTGGTTACTATTCTCTGGTGATCTCCATTACATGGCAACAAAATACACTGAATGGACTCAACTTCTGAATGCACAAAT
The DNA here is from genome assembly GCF_028858725.1 of Colius striatus. Classification (NCBI taxonomy): domain Eukaryota; kingdom Metazoa; phylum Chordata; class Aves; order Coliiformes; family Coliidae; genus Colius; species Colius striatus. Next base: position 64,285,325 of record NC_084760.1, on the reverse strand, counting down.
TCGTAAGGCACAAATTATGCCTGGTGGAAAATGTGATATTTTATCCTACAGATAGATCTTGAGAAGGAATAGTCAGATGCCCTTTTTTTATATAATGCAAAATTTCTGATATTTATCCATGTAGAAATTTCAGAAGCATCTCTCAACATCACTGCCAATAAAAACGTACAGTAAAAATGTCTGTTGATGGATTAATTCTGAGTAGTTAATTCAAAGTTCCTAAACTGTATTGGAACTCCAAATAAACTGCTCTGCAAAACAAAGAATGTTTCTCAGGAAAAGCTGAAAAGTAGTTTGTGAAGGTATTTGAATCTAGTCTGAATTTCAGGTGCAATTAGACATAGAACAAAAACTTGCCAGGCAATGCAGAACCATTTATTTTATTTTTAGACAGAGGTGCATGTGACCTGAAAAATCCAAAATTAATTTGGATTGCAGACAAAGATCTTCAAATTTTGGAACATGAAGAAGGATTTATGGTTTAATGGGTATGAAAAATAGTCCAATTCAAAAGCTTTATTTTTCATGAGAGATATTTTCAAAGCTTTAGCTCTACTTTTAATTATGAATCTAAATCCTACTGTTTCAAACTGACTGTTGCTTTGTAAAAAATCCTGTTATTGGACAATACATTGAATTTTCTTTTCTATGTGTACAGTTTGTTCCCCAGTTTTTATACTCCTTTTTTTTTACCACTAGCATGAACACAGGACTCCTCCACAATGGCAGGTCTTCCTTCACTTCCATGTTTGTTTTCTGTTGACTTTCCACATCAAGACACCTAATGCTGTGAGGAAGAGGTTATTATGTAATATCTCTAAAAATACATTTTTTTAAGTCTCTTTTCACTCGTCTCTTCCAGTAGACTTTGATTTGCATTATATAGTGAGTGAATTACTTCACCTACATGGTAGGTGTTACTCTATTTCACTAACTTTTTCAAACAGTGTTTTCTAGTTTACCTTACTCTGGCCCTAATGTAAAGGTTTGGGTGACATGCATTTATACCAACTGGATGCCTAGTGGGTATGAAACAGTTACTGTGATTTCTGCGTATTGAATTTGCAAGTACAAGTCATATGATTTCTGCCCAGCTGTGCAGAAAATGCAGAAGACAAACAGTTGGAGAGTGATTTCTCCTTTTCTATGTCACGCAAGAATATGCGTAAGCTGCTTTGCAGATTGCTGGAGGAGTGCAGTCTGTCCCCTTCAGTCTACTGCCTTAGATTAACCTACTCTTTAATTTCTCTGGAGAGGCAGTATATCCTTGGCAAGATTTCAAAATAGATGTGTAAAAATATCCTTTTATGAATTAAGTCAGGAGTGAGTTCAATAGTACTGTGATACTGTAAATATAACAGGAACAACTTCAGATCTATAAAAAATCCCATCAAAGTTTTGAAACATTTCATCCTACAATCAGCTCTAAAGACAAGGAGAAGAAGTGGACAGCACTGTGTACAAAACAACAGCTGCAGAATCACAGAATGATTGAGGCTGGAAAGGTTCTCTGGAAGCCATCTGGTCCAACCCCCCTACTCAAGAAGGGCCACTTAGAGCTAATTGGTCAGAACCATGTTCAAATCTTTTTTAATACCTCCAAAAAAAAGGAAACTCTATAACCTATCTGGGAAACATCTTCCAGTATTTGGTCACTCTCACAGTGAGGAAGTGTTTCATGGTGTGCAGGGGAACCTCCTCCGCTTCACTTTGTGTATACTGCCTCTGCTCCCATCTCTGGGATCAGCAGAGCTCTGTCCTCTATGTATTTTCCCTTCAGCCATTTATACACATTAATAAGATCCTCCTGAGTCTGCTCTTCTCTAGGTTAAATAGCCCCAACTCTCTCAGTCTTTCTTCATATGTGTGATTCTTTGGTCTCTTCATCATCCTTTTGGCCTTCATTGAAGTCTCTCCAGTATGTATATGTCTCATACTGAGGAGCCCACAATTGGCCACAGTACTTCAGGTGCAGTCTTACCAATGCTGAATAAAGGGGAAGGATCACCTCCTTCGATCTGTTGGTAATACTTTGTTTAATGTTGCTGAGGATTAATATTTGATGCTTTTGCAACATGACACTGGTGTATCAGCCACTCCTCCTACTTTTGTGTCTCTGCAAGCTTGCAGAGGGTGTTCTTTAGTTATTGGTTTCCAACTATACTTTGCACAGCTGATTACTGCCCTCTGGTCCTGGCCCCTCAGCAAGTTTTCAGCCCACCTCACTGCTCATCCAATTTGTACATCAACAGCTTCTCTATGAGGATGTTACAGAAGACAATGTCAAAAGCCTTACTGAAGTCCAGGTAGACAATGTGCAATGATCTCTTCTCATCTAGCAGATCAGTTACAACGTCATAACAGTTTATGAAATTGATTAAGTGTGACTTCCCCTTGGTAAAACCATACCAACTCTCCCTGATGATTTTCTCATCATTAATGTGCCTGAAAATAGTTTCTAGAACTAGCTGCTCCACCACCTCCCCAGGAATTGAGATGAGGCCTACTGTTCTGTAGTTACTTGAGTCCTTGTTCCTTCTTTTCTTGAAAATGGGTATGATGTTTGTTTTCCTCCAGTCTTTGGGCCCATCTCCTAATCTCCAAAATCTATGAAAGATTATTGCAAGTGGCCTCACAATGACATCCTCCAGTTCCTTCAGCACTTGTGCATACATCCCATCAGGCCTTGAGCGCTGAATGAATTAGCAACAATTTGAGACTTACATTTTCCCAGGCCAGTAAAGTTTCTTCAGAGCAAAGTGTCTTAGGAATGACCATAAGGCATAGTTACCTAATCACAGGTGGATTTGAGACATCTTTATGTTGATAGCCACTGAAGGACTATTATTTGCCGTATGGAAAAAAAAAATATGAGGATAGGGAAGATAAAAAGAAAGATTATCCTGACTCCACAGAGAGCAAGAGGTCATTGATGCTGTGTGTATTAAATCTGTTGCACATTCAAGGCCTTTGTTCATACCCTAGCCAGGACAGCAGTATCATTTGAAACTTCACTGCTGTAACGGGGTACAATAACAATTTCCACAACAGTATCATTGCCACTGGTGACCCTTGCTTGTAGTAAAGTGCAACACAGGGGAGTAGCAGCCGATTCCCTAGTGAACAATAACACATCATCATGCTCATTTTCCTGTTATTTCTGTGGGTCATAGAGTTATAGAATTTCAGTTGGAAGACACCTTTAAGACCATCCAGTCCAGCCTTTGTCCCAGCCCTATCAACCACTAGACCATTTCCCTAAGTGCAACATCCAACTGTCTCTTAAACACTTCCAGGGATGATGACTCCACCGCCTCCTTGGGCAGCCCGTTCTAATGCCTGACAATCCTTTCAATAAAGAAATTCCTCCTCATATCCAGTCTGAACCTCTCCTGGCACAACTTGAGGCCATTCGTTCTTGTTCTATTGCTTTTTACTAGGGAGAACAGACTGACCCCTGCCTTGCTACAATCTCCTTTCAGGTAGTTGTAGAGAGAGATATAGGTATCCCCTGAGCCTTCTTTTCTCCAGGCTAAACAGCCTTATATGAGACATACTCCAAATCCTTTACTAGATTGGTAGCCTGCCTCTGGATCCTCTCCAGCACCTCAATGTCCTTCTTGTAGAGAGGGGCCCAAAACTGGACACAGTATTTGAGATGCAGCCTCATCAAAGCCGAGTACAGGGGAATGATCACCTCCCTGACATGTCCACCCAGATTGGTGTCACATGCAAATTTACTCAGGGTGCACTCTATCCCTTCATCCAGATCATTAATAAAGATGTTAAACAGGAATGACCCCAGTACTGAGCCCTGGGGGATAACACTTGTGACTAGCTGACAGCTGGATTTAACTCCATTGACCATGACTCTTTGGACTCGACCATCTAATCAGTTTTTCATCCAGGAGAGAGTACGCTTACTCAAGCCAAGAACACTCAATTTCTCTAAGAGAACTCTGTGGGAAATAGAGTCAAATCACTTACTAAAGGCAATGTAGACAACATCATCCACAGCCTTTCCTTCATCCAGCAAGTGGGTCACCCTGTCATAGAAGGAGATCAAGTTTGTTAAACAGGACCTGCCCTTCATAAACCCATGCTGACTGGGCATGATCAGCTGGTTGTTCTGCATGTGCTGCATAATAGAACATAGGATCGTATCCTCCATCAGCTTCCCAGGCATTGAAGTCAAACTGACAGGCCTGTAATTTCCCAGATCATCCTTCTGTCCCTTTCATGCTGGGATTTCAAACATCCTTGCATGTGAATTCTCATAGCCTGTTTTATTTACATATAATAGATTTTATTTTCAAAGTATATCTGCAATAAATAAAAAAGATATTCCAAATTTTCCTGCACTTACTGTGTGTTTCCTAGCCTTTGGATCAATTTCCATGATGTAGATGGTAAGGTGTGAAATAAGACTGAAGAACAGAAGGAATTTTACTAGGCTACAGTGGCAATCTGAATAAGAAGTGTTTTGCATTTTTGAAAGCCTTTGCGCTTCATCTCAGTAAACTGTAGGGCTTGCCATTTACCTTTCATTGCTATTCTCAGATTGAAAGACCCCATGAGGAATAAAGCTGGCAATATTTTATTCTCAGATTCTTCTGTCTCCAAAATCACAAATTTAAAAGAAACAACTGTCTGTAGGCATTTGTTTACATAAAAGAAGCAGATGTGCATGACACATCTGTCTTTTCATGCATTAATTAGTTCTGAAATCTGCAGCCAATGAGTTTGATATTGATTACTTGTTCTGCATTGTAATTTTAGTGTGATGACAGTGTAACACATAATTACTTACATTGCCTTATCCCTCTTCTCTGACAAAAGCAGAAAACTCAGAAGGGTTAAGCTATCTTCAGCCACAGCTCATGGATTGATCTCATCAAAATGTCTAAAGTGCTTAAGGCATTATGCAACTATCACGTTCCTCCAAGTAAGATCTCAAATAATATATTTCTAAAACTCAAGAGTAGATATTTGTTTAATCTTGAATGACATCACTTGTATGATTTCACATATCAGTGTTAAGCTATCCTTCTGCTTAAAAAGCTTTGTCTGTTTTCCACTTTGCTACTCTGTAATCCCATTGCTTCTTACTGTATCGAGAGTGGAGGTGGAAAAGTGTACTCCTTTCCTTTCTCTCGTTACATTTTTGTGTACTTGTCCTTTGCGATTCATACCCACCTAATGTCTTTAATCTTTCCTGTAAGATTAGGTATTTTGACCAGACACGTTGATTTCCAGACTTTTTTCTTGCTGTCTTGTATCTTTTCTTGAAATGCAGCATCTGGAAAATTCATAGAATCATAGAATCATTACGGTTCAAAAAGATCTTCAAGATCATTGACTCCAACCACTGCCAAGGCCATCACTAAACTAAACCATATCCTTCAGCACTTCATTGATGTGCCTTTTTCCAGTTTTCCATCCATCTCAGAGTAGGTCCATCCAAGCCATGGGCAGCCAGTTTCTCCAAGAGGGTGCTAGGAGAGACTGTGCCAAAGGCCTTACTAAAGTCCAGGAAGACCACATCCATAGCCTTTCCCTCATCCACTAAGCAGGTCATTTTATCATAATAAGAGATCAGGTTGGTCAAACAGGACCAACCTACTCTTCATAAAGCCATGTTGACTGGGCCTGAACCCTTGGTTGTCCTGTATATACCTCACAATGGGACTCAGGTTGAGCTGTTCCAAGACCTTTCCCAGCACTGAGGTCAGGCTGACAGGCCTGTGGTTCCCAGGATTCTCCTTCTGGCCTTTCTTGTAGATGAGTGTCACATTAGGTAACCTCCAGTCTGCTGGGGCCTCCCTGGTGTGTCAGGACTGCTGATAGATGACGGATGGTGGCTTGGTGAGCACTTTGCCAGCTCCCTCAGAACCCTTGGGTGAATTCTGTCTGGAGGATCCAGAGTGAGTAAAAATGAAGCAGCACGTCACATATCACTTCCCCTTGGACTAAAGGGGCTTCATTCTGTTCCCTAACCCTGTCTACCTGTATAGGAGGCTGAGTGCCTAGAGAACAGCTGGTTTTATTATTGAAGACTGAGGGAAAGAAGGCTCTAAGTACCTCAGCATTTTCCTCATCCCGGGTCACTACGCCTCCCCCTATGTCCATTAAAGGATGGAAGTTCCCTTTAGCCCTCCTTTTGTTACTGGCATAGAAACTTTTCTTATTGTCTTGCACAGTAGTGGCCAGCTTAACTTCTAGTTTTGCTTTGGCTCTTCTAATTGTTTCCAAATTTTTTTTTCATAAATTCTGTTTTTACCTGAGCTCCAACAGAAGCTCCCTGTTCAGCCAAGACAGTCTTCTGCCCTGTTGGCTCATCTTCTTGCACATGGGGACAGTTTGATCCTGCACCTTTAAGATTTCCCTCTTGAAGAATGTCCAGACTTCCTGGATTACTTTGCCCTTCAGGGCTGCCTCCTAAGGAACTCTGGCAACCAACCTCCTAAACACATCAAAGTCTACCCTCTGGAAATCTAAGGTAGCAGTTCTGCTGACTCCCTTCCTTGCTTCTCTGAGGATCAGGCACTGAATGATTTCATGATCACTGTGACAAAATGGCCTCCAATCATCACATCTCCCCCAAGACCTTCTTTGTTCACAAACATCAGGTCGAGCAAGGCACTTTCTCCGGTTGGCTCCCTCATCAACTGTGTGAAGATCTTCCACACTCTTCAGGAACCTCCTGTACTGTCTCCTCTCTGCTGTGTTGTATTCTCAGCAGACATCTGGTAAGTTGAAGTCCTCCCTGAGAACGAGGGCCAGAGATCCTGAGACTTTTCCCAGCTGCCCAAAGAACATCTCATCTACTTCCTCATCCTGGTTGAGTAATCTATAGCAGACTCCTACCATGACATCCCTCTTGTTGTCTTTCCCCTTGATTCTTATCCATAAACACTCAACCCTATCTTCACCTCAAAACAGTCAAGACATTCCCTAATATAGAGGGCTACCCCTCTGCCTCTCCTCCCTTTCCTATGACTTCTGAAGAGTCTGTAGCCATTCAGTGCAACACTCCAGCTGTGTGACACATTCCACCAGTTTCTGTAATAATGACTATGACAAACTTCCCTTGGTGCACAATGACTTCCAGCTCCTTCAGTTTATTGCCCATACTGCATGCATTGGTGTAGATGCACTTCAGGTGGGTTACTGATCTGCCCACCTTTTGGAGTAAAGAAGTCTTGACTCCCACATGTCCATTTTCAGATGTTTCTATGGCTTTCAATCCCTGCTACAACAAAGATCACCATCTCCACCCTCCACTGAGGTGGCAGACCCAAGGATGTCAACAGCAGAGTACCCCTCAGACATCTGCATCCTACTCCCAGACTTATCTCTGTCAAGTCTGGTTTTGTCTCTGTCCCTCTTCAAATATAGTTTAAAGCCTTCCCAATGAGCCTTCCTAACTCTTGACCCAATATTCTTTATCCTTCTTTGTGGAAGGTGTATCTGTCTCTTTGAAATAGCCCCAGTACCCTGTAAACTGCCCCATGCTCAAAACTGCCAAAATTTTGTCAATAGCACTAGGCTGGTAGCCAGATATTAATCTATTTTGTCTTCCAGGTACTTACCTTATCTCTCTCCATAACCAAAGGGATAGAGAACACTATGTGTGCTCCTGATCCCTTAATCAGGCATCTCAAGGCCCTGAGTCTCCCCTAACAGCTCTTAGACTTCTGGTTGCTACTTTATTGCTGCCCATCGGAAAAATAAACAAACAATAGTCCAGAGACTGTATCAGGGTAGGGAGTTTTCTCTCGACACTTTTCACCCATGCCCCAGGGAGCCAACAAACTTCCATAAGACGTGAGTCATGTCTGCGTATCGACCCTTCTGCTTTCTTCAGAAGGGAATCTTCTGGCAGCTGAGTCTGGCTCACTATGAAAAATCACTTCGGAAGTCTCTCATATAATACACAATTTTTTCCAGCAATGTGATCTGTATGATTCAAGCTTATTCTATGATTCTCTGACAGCTATTAGGGTGATGCAGGAGGAAAAAGGAACAAGGAAGTAAGAAACTTGCCGTAATATGTTTTTTTGAGAGTGGGAGCACAGGCAGGGTGTGATAAATGGATACAGGCTGTGATGACTGTGCAGCATTTTGCTGCCATCTAGTACTTTGAGTTAGTAGAAACAATACTCTTTGGAGAAGCACTGAAAAGAAGAAATACAAAAAGAGATCCCAGCCTGAAGTATGTAACGTCTCCCATGAGGTTCCCATGTCAGAAAGTGGAGAACAAATTGTATGAGTCAATGCTTCTGTGTGGAATACCACTGCCCATATGGAAATTAGATCCATAATGTATCAGAGTTTCTGTGAACGATAATATGTCTTCTAACTTGGTTTAGAACTGTAAGCACGGGGGACTAGGTATTTGCTTACTACAATATCTTTAAAACGTGTTCTTGATAATGCATATATCTTCCTAGTCCATGAACTCTTCTCAAGTCGCTGATTTATAGAGCTCTCTGACAGCCCAGACCCATCCAAGCTCAGCTTCCCTATCTATCTGTGAAATGTGCCGGTCAAAATGTCTCTGACACCACTCAAATGTTTGTCAGATGATCTTTGCCCTGTACCCCTCCTTCATTTAAAATCTAGGTAAAAAGGCTCTTATTAACACACTATGGATAGTGCTCTAGCTAATTTTAGTAGCCAGGAAAAAAAAGAAAAAAAAAAATCCCTTAATCATCTCCCTTCCTTTCTTTGACAACTGGGAGATACCTCTCTGCATACTCTGTTCTACTGTGTTTCGCCTACACAAAAACATTTATTCCTCTTGCAAAGTACACTGAAATATCTCACTCCTTTTATCCATAGCTGATATAATCAATCCTTACCCTAATGCTAATATAGCAATAATTTAAAAATTTTACCTCACCTATTTCATTTTATGCTATTTAAGTACTATTCAGTAGGTTCATGATATAATTACCTAGATTTCCTAAAACGGACTGTTTGTGTAAAAATTAATGTCCCTCAGGTAGTACTTTTCATAGAATCATAGAATGGTAAGGGTTTGAAGGGATCTCTAGAGATTAAGTACAACTACCCTGTTGGAATGTGTTCACCTCTATCAAGTCACACTGAAACATATCCATATGGGTTTACAAACCTCCAGAGAAGGAGATTCCACACCCTTTCTGAGCAGTCTGTGCCAGGGCTCCTTCACCTTCATAGTAAAACAAGTTTTTTCTTATGTTTAAGTGAAACTTTTTGTGTTTCTGATTATGTTTATTACCCTTAGTTTGGTCACTGGGCACTACAGAAAAATGTGCCCTATCCTCTTGACATACACCTTTTAAATATTTGTGTTAATGAGATTCCCCCTCATTCTTCTCCTGGCTAAACAGCCCCAGGTCTTCAGCTTTTCCTCACAAGGAAGGTGCTCCAGTCTCCTAATCACCTTGGTGGCCCTTCTCTCTCCAGAAGTTACTTGTCTGTCTTGAGCTGGAGAGCCCAGAAATGGACACAGGACTCCAGATGAGACCTCACCAGGGAGAAAGAAGAACCTGCTGGCCACACTCTTCTTGATGCATCCTAGAATGCCATTGGCCTTCTTGGCCACAAGGGCACATTGCTCGCTCATGTTTAGTTTATTATCAACCAGCACTCCTAGGTCTCTTTCTGCAGAGCTGCTCTCCAGCAGGTCATCCCCAGCTTGTACTGGTATATGGGGTTGTTCCTTCCCAGGTGCAGGACTCTGCACTTGCCAGTGTTGAACCTCACGGAGTTCCTCTCTGCCCAACTCAATCTGGTCAAGATATCCCTGACACTTAAATATGGAATGGAGAACCCTTAAAGTTGCTTTTAGGATCCTAAAAATCCTAGAGAGAATTTATATTCTTTTCTACATCTACTTCCAATCCCTCACACATGGCTGAGGGACATGAGAGAATGTAAGAGTACTGTAAACTGCAAGTGTATTCCCTGAAATTTAGTATTTATGAGATGCAGATATTACTTTATCACAGCAGTTACATATATATATGGAAAGGACCCTAGTTTATCGCCCCTTCAAGTATGGGTAGTTCTTTTTTGTTGGTCTGTACACCATTTTCTACCTCTATTGTGGCTAGATGGCCAAAGAGAAATTTCTGGCACACTACCAAATGCAAGTCCTTTATCCTGGTATTTTTTACAAGTGCTTATTCCTGTTCTATTAACCTTGGTAAACACATCTACAGTTGCAAGATAGATGGAGATGTGCATGAGTGGATGTACAAATACAAATCTTAGTAAGATTTTTGCAACTTTCTGTCATGGGAACTATGTTGCAGTGTTTTGGTGAGGTTCACTCATCTATGCAGAGTGATGAAAATTCTGGTATTAACACACAATATATTTATCTTTAGAAGATGGAGCCACTTTTTATGCATTGAGAAATTTGGACTTTTCAGATAACTTGCCTTCAACACAATAATATCAAATAAGGATGTTCCATCTAGTTCCACACTGACTCCATTTCTGAAAGCTGACGCATGGAAAAGGCTCTGCAACCTATCTGCATCTACAGGCAACAGGATATAAAGGGACTTTGTTTAGTGTACTTGACCACAAGCCTTGGCTTGAAGTTTTATATATAATTTAAATCTTCTAAAGTTTTTTGTTTTGCCTTTATTTTTAGTTATCATTTGGAAGATTAAACTGTTGCTGCAGGATTTAAAACATCTGTTGTTTTTTAGCACAAGAAATGATGGATATTAGTTGCTTAGTGTGAGAGAGTTATTGGATAAAAGGATACATTAAAAATTAACTGGCCTACAGATTAGAAGTAGGTTTAGAATTTTAATTTCTCTATGTATTTCACATAAGCTTTTAAAGGAAAACACGTATGACGTTTGTCTTAGATATAAATTAGAGGCATGGGAAAAATAATATAAACACTGACAGTATTTTGACTCAAAAATATTTATCAAATATTTCACTTCTCAAAAATTATATTTTGGAAATTATATATGGAATAGAATGTAGTTTGGGAAGAAATGACTGGTTAGAAATTTAGCCACTGTCTACTTTCCCTTTTTTCGTAGTATTTCATTGGTTGTTCTGTTGACTGGGATACCTTTAATTCAGGTACAATATTATAAACTTACATGTACTAAACCTATATGTAATATATAATGACATATTATACTCTGATATCAGAATATTTTTACTATGATTATGTTGCCCATTTTTCAGTTTATTTTAGAGAAAAGCATTAAAAATAGATGCAGTTTAGTAGAGATTGAAATGTCTCTTATCATTAAAAATATTTCCTATTTATACTGTAAGCGAAAGAATGTGGCACTGAACAGAAGCACAAGACTATTGAAATATATTCTATTACACTGGACTCCATATTGTCAGTTACCAGAAGGGTGCAGGCTTTACTGTGTGCAAAGGAATGATGCTGGGAGGTCTGTCAGAGAGCAAAGTGGCAACAGCTCTCCTATGGAGAGCACTGAATCCATAACATAAATGCACTTGTTAATCCCTAAGTGTGAAACCAGTTACAACCACAAAGAACTAGGAAGCATCAGTACATAATTTCCCATGGTTATATATGTACTTGGCCTGCCACTGTAGAGGGAAATGGCAGCGCTTAGGAAGTAGCAAAAAAAGAGTGTGTTGCCTTTGCATTGACTGCCTGCCACATTTTGTGTTTCACAGTAAAGGTAGGAGAAGAGTTGTACGTATTCCCCCTCTCACCTTAAGAATTGTCCCTCAAATGCCTCTCTGCCATGATTTTGTTTGATTGATATTGCAGGAAATTTTTGGGGTATTCCAAAGCAAACTGTTAACAGTTTTGCAAACTTAAACTACTGCTGAAGTTGACATTTGGTGCTCTGTAATGGAAGAAAAGGCAGCACTTCAAGGACTATGATCTACTTGAATTTTCAGCATTCTCTCTGAATGTCTTTGTGAGACTAAGACAATCTTTAAGTACATACTAAAATGAATGCATTATCTGTTATCATTACATTATCAAAAAATATTCTCATTAAATTATCATCTCATTAACATAAATTGCCATGGATGATGAATTATGTGTCTTGCAAGAAAGAATTTCACTAAATAATTGAAGATGTCTCAAAGAAACTCCAGTTGTATCCAGGAAGAATTAGAGAATAGAGCTAGTCTTAAAATATCTTAACCCATTTAATTCAAAAACAGTAAAGCCTTTACAGATTTTGACAAATTACGTGCTAATGTATCCATGGAAACAGTAAATTTACATTTCACTCTGAAAAATGTGATACATATCTGCCCATCCTCTTAATAAAGCTGACAAGACAAAGCAATAATGTATATTTTGTTTCCTTAAAAACAGTTTGAAAGAAAAATATCTACCTCATATCTCTTTAAAAAGTATGTAGCATTTTCACTGAGATTAGATTCAATGTGCTTTACAGGGGAAGGTTGAATGGAAATCGTCAATTGCAATGTAAGACTAATGATAGTAAAAAATATTATAACGTAGTGTTTACCCCAATTTATTGTTTCTTGCCTTTTGTGCTCCTTTATGGACAAATGTCTACAGTCTTAGCTTTGGGGTATATAATTTTTCCTTTCCTAGTTAATTTCTTATACGGAAAATCCTTGAAATGTCTAGGTAGTACAGGAGAGGAGTTCATTCTGAACTGACTACTTAATATTATAAGACTCTAACGTTAGTTTGAAGCGATTGAGATCTGCTTACCCAGCAATTCTGAAAGAAGAGGTAGCAAATAAAGAGAAGAAGTAGTAACAATGATGGTACTAAAAATGAGTAATGTCAGAAGCTACACATATATTCTGTCAAAATTAATCACTTAACCATAGATACGTCTGCTCCAAGAACTACTAAGTATAATAAATGCTAATCATATTGGACAGAGTAGGGTCTAGTTGCGACAATATGTCACATTATTGACAATACTGGGTTACAATCAGATGCCTTGAGAGAAATCAGAGCCAGATTAATCCATAATTTGAATAATCCACTGATGGATAATGGAGAATTAATGATATCAGAAGCTGTAAGTGTGCACCACATTATTTTTTGAATCTGCTCAGTTGCTTCTTAACCACCTAAATGACTAAACTTCAAACTATCAACATTCCTAAAGATTTTAAATATAAAACATCCTTAAAGCCTAGTAAGTCTTCAACATCTGTGGTAGGACCCCTCAAATCAGCTCTTTTCACTGTGCTCATTGCTGGGATGTGACCTTCTGTACGTACCTGAGTGGATAAGCAGAAGGAGAATTTCATTAGAATTGCTTACCTGGGGATACTCCTTTGATTGTAGATACAGATGGAAAAAAAGAAGTGATGGAGATCTGTAAAAGAAATATTGTGACTTATTCAGACAAGTGGTCTGGGGGGGGAAAAAAAAAAAAAGCTTTTGTTCCTAACTGATTTTATGTTTACTTGTACCTCTCAATAATGGATGTGACTCGAACCATCTGCCTCCTACATTCTCAAGAATCTAATGTGTTTTGCAGGGAACCTGACTGCTGATGCCCTAGGACACAGTTAATGATGCAGAAATGTGCCAATGCCCTAATTTGACACATGCTCTTTGTCTTCTGAAGGAATCTCTAGCCACATGTGAGGCTTCAAGCCTCATAGTTTGTTGAGACAGCAAACCTCATGCAAAGTGAACTCAAGCTTCTTGCAAAGATAGTGAATTTGGACTATAATAGACCTTAAAGAAATTGTACTCTGAGAAAGTACTAAAAGAGAGGACAGTGACAGGATCCTCAAAACTGTGGCTTTTCAAGCCATGATTTTGTTCATAGGCATATAGTTTTGACAAACTTTTATCTATCTGAGAGGGCACACCAGCTCCCAAGAGCAGATCCAGGGACCAAATGGTTACATATTGCTTAGGGCTTTTTTCAAAATGACTGGTGCTTAGAACAGAACTATTAAAAAAAAAAAAAAAAGTATTATTCTTGATATTTCACATACAAAGACCATCAACAAATCAAAACTCTCACAAAGATAACATTCTTATGAGATTTGCCCCTAATACTGAGGGCCAAATTTTCTAGCAGATTGAATTCTTCAGTCTGGAAAGAAATAACAAAGCTTACATCAGTCATCATTACCAGGGGAAAAAAAACCAAACAATAAACCTTCTTTGTTATGAAAGCATCTGTGTCATCTTATTTTATTTTTCAAAATCTCAATGTGAAGTGGCAGAGCTGGTTTTTCTTATAGAGAGAGAAAATGAGCAGCTGACTATTAGAAGGAGGTGTTTATCTCAGTGTCTCAATAAAACCTTTCAGTAAAGAATTGTAATAGTTTATATGCTTCTATTAGAAACTGAAATAGTCAGCAAGCAGCTGAATATAGAAAGAGTGATCATGCAACTGGGAATCTAACATGCAAAACCACAACAAATCAAAATATAATTTTCAAATTGTAGTAAAAAAAATGGAATATTGAAAAGTTCATTTGTCTATAAAAATAGTATAATTGAATTCAAAATACATAAGCAACAAAACTCTTCATGCTGCTAGTTAAAACTCAGTGCTCCCACTTCTCTGTCTTGATAGAAGAGGTGCTCCAGTCCTCTGACTATCTTCCTGGCCTTCCTCTTAAGTCCATGTCCTTCTTTAGTTGGAGGCTGCTACACTGCTGAACGCAATACTACAAGTGTGGTCTCACAAGAGTAGAGTAGAGGGGGAGAATCACCTCCCTTGGCCCACTTGTCATGCTCCTTTTGAATCAACCCATGATACAGTTGGCTTTCTGGTCTGCAAGCACACTCCTGGGTCAAGTTGAGCTTCTCATCCATTAACAGCCCCAAGTCATTTCTCACAAGTCTACTCTCAATTCATTCTCTGGTCAGAGTGTATTTGTGTTTGATATTGCCCTGATCCGTGTACAGGACCCTGCACTTGGCCTCGTTGAACTTCATGAGGTTTGCATGGGCACCTCTCAAGGTGCTTCTAAATGACATCTGTGTGACATCTGTCAGAGAGAAGCATAAGAAGGATCAGAAAGATGTGAAGATTCAGATACAGCTTGGAGAAGGCTAGTGCAGAATAGAGGAATAGACTCTTGAGATCATATACAAATTAGAAAATCCTTTCAAAACTATGTGCTTTCATTGGCATCTAGAGAAGCTGAAATTTCTATAGTATCTGTAAAAAATCAAACCAAACTGAAAAAGAAATCTGCACGTGTATTGCTTTGTAAAGAAGAAGATACACATTCTTTACCTCTTTACACCATGTTTGCATGATCATACTTGCCTCTTTCATATTTCTTACTTTTAGATTTGAACCATTTGATAAAATCCTGAAAGATTTTATTTGATTGATTACACACTTGGACATATATTCCAGGTGATAATTTTCTATGATGGCATACCTTTGTAATTACTAGACATGTTTTACTCTGTATAAAATATTTGATATAGATGACTATATGTTTCAATTTTAATCATCTAGAAAGTCTAAAGAGTATCAGACCTCTTGTAGAGTAAAATATTATGCACTTAGTGTCCTTTTTTGCATCACTTGCAGGTCAGAAAAACATATTTTGCCCATTCTTTTTATAGTAACTTAATTACAGAGAGAATTTTTCTTTTGTATTTTCTCAGTAGAACCTGGAAAAGCAAACTGAAAATATTTTTCTGATTTGTGCAGAAGTAAATAACATTTATACTTTTGATGTATATTCTCATGTTGCTTGCCTACTTTCTTTCTTTTTCTTACTGTATTATATGTTCTTAGTTGCTATCTGCTTTTTCCAGACTTATATCAGAAATGGATTTAGTGTACTTTTTATAGTCAGAATGGGTCCAGGTGAGAAAGATTTGCTATCTATTTTCAGATAGCTATATTATTTCACATTATTGTTCCAGGAACAATTCTTTCAAGTCACTGTTTTTTTTCTTCTGATATATTTTTAAAAAAATGTTCTTGATATTTATTTTCTTTTATTTTCTTCTGTGCATTAGATTGGAAAACAGTTATCTCTGACTTATGGATTTCAGTTTTAATTTCTTTTCATCTTTTTATTTCCTTTTTATTGATTTTAATATTTCTTTTTCAGCAAAACCTTTTGTTTCATGTTAAATGCAATTACTACAACTTCAAAAATCCCATTAAATTACTTTGATCTAACAGTGTTTATGAAGCTATTAAAACTTTTGATCCTTAAACTGCGAAAAGAAGCAGAGGCAGAAATCATACCTCTGTCCTCCTCTATTTTACTCCAGAAGTACATTATGGCAAGAGATTTTTAAATAGGATCTGTGTTTGTCCATCAACATATAAATTCAGCAAGATTAAATATTTGAAACCACGAGTCTTCCTTTACAAAGAACAACTTGTGCATAGTCTAAAATAATTAAAATATTGTTAAGAAAACAAGTGGAGCATTTTTGTCCCAAGTTCCATAACTCATTTTTGTCCCAAGTTCCATAACCTATTTTTATTCCAAGCTCCATAATCTGAAGAAAGTAACAGGAGAGTATGATCTTTTAGCAGTCTAGAACTCCTTCCCACTTCCTTCGTTAAGATTTTAAACTTGTTTCTCCTTGGTATAAAGCAAGTGAATTCCACAGAAATGGCAACTTGCTCATTTTCAGACTTTTGCTAAAAAAGACGGTGATGGCCATCATGTTATTAGGGTGATGGCCATCCTGTTGTTAATGTAACAATACATCTTTTTTCTTTATTTGATTCCATCAGGTAAAATGCCTAATTTTTACTAGTATTTCACTGAGACATATGAAGGGCTGTAATGTCTTTTTGTTAACAATTGCAAATCTTTGTTTTGCACAAAAGCTATACCTTGTATGTCTTGTCATAACACAGAGGAGAGGAAAAGCCTCCTCACTTGCACATGCCCATCACATATATCACCCTGTTTCAACCTTCAGACACATTTAAATTATCATGAAACAGCTTTCTGGTTTGAGTGAAATGCGAACGAGAATTCAATAATCAAATCAATCACTGAATACCAGACATATGCCTTTTTATTATCTTTTCTGTAGTGTTTTCTAACAGAAGAGAGACATATATGGATGACTGATTGATTGATTGATTTTCCTTGTGGAGTAATGAAAAACCTGTGATCAAAAGCTAGAGAGATACTTTAGAGTAAAATGGCTGAAAACCAGCTTTCTGTACTTGTACTCCATGCTTCCTTTTCTGAAATCTTTAATGACACCCATGAGTATAATTACTTCTCTTTTTTACCATAATAAACTGCAGTTTGAGCTATATGCTTCAAATGTAATCAGAAAATTGTTTATATATTACTCTCAATGCACATTCTCTATATATTTTCTTCACTAAGGGAGGAACTTTTAATGAGAAGTGAATAATTAGAAGAGTTTTTGGGATGTGAGAACTGTTATCACAGCTAAGTTGAGTTTTGATAAGCAAAAATGTTCTGGTCAAAAGACTATAAATATTACGTGATTAAGAAATTATTTTATTACATCTTTTATTACATTTTTTTAAGGAATACCTATTCTTACATTCTTTTACCTCAAAACATAAGACAGGACCTTGGAACTGTCACTTAAAGGTTTTCCATATGGAGATGCAGATTTTAGAGTACTCTTAGAAACGATTACAAAGGAAAACTGAATAGGTTTGGTTTATCTAAACGTAAAAGTAACTGCCATCTATAATGGGTCAAATATAACTTTCTGAATTAGCAAAATTAAATTTCATTGTAGGGGAGAACAATTAAAACTTTTTTGTTATCTAAAGCTACCTATGACTAGCTCAACTGCTAATACTACTTGGTTGCTGTGAAATTGCTCTGTTCTCTGAGTCTATTTTTTGATAAAGTACTATAATTAGCATTTTTGACAGTTACAGTCTTTGACTTTCATCTAAACTGTTTGAAAAGTCATCTATTTCCACTTTAAAAAAAATGTCATTTTCAGAACATGACTTATATGTACCAGAGAAAAAAAAGTTAATTTGTCTTAGCTTGTACTAACTTCCTCTGTGTGGCAGAAAGTCTTCATAGCTATGGAACTGAACAAATAATTAGGAAAAAAAAGAGCCTGGAACAAAAAAAGTGCAAATCTATAGCACACACTTTTTGACTTGCTATATTTGATGACAGGTTTTAATTTATGTTCTTTCACTTCATTCATCATCATAAATGGCATAAATTTTAACTAGTAGAAAAGAAAAGGCATTAATCCTTCATGCAAAAACATGCACTTGATTCTTGAAAAAAAAAAAGAAGTTTAAAAATGTTCATGCATTAGAAAACAGAAAGGAAGATGTTAAATCTGTGGCAGTAAATAGCAAAAAAATTAATATCTTATTAAAACTAATATCCTTGAAAGAGATTTAAAACCTAGTTAAAGGACTCAGGTTGTAGCCCTCTCCCATTAACTGCACAAACTTATATAAGAACCACCTTTGTTCACAGTCTCTAATCTTGCTGTTCACTGACAGTAGATTAATTTCTCTACTGCCATTCAAATAAAAGAATTCGTTGCATTTAGAGGATGATGATTCAATGTCTTCTTAATTCTATACCTGATGTGGAGGCCTCATTTTCTCCATGTATCACCTGTTGACAGATAGCAGATCTAATCACCTTTTGTGACCTTATAGCTTAGTCTATAATGAGCCTCAGAGTAACAGTTGGTTAAAGGAATACACAGAAAGGACAAAGCACAGCATATGAAAACATGTTTGGTGAACGCTAATATGAGTAGCTCCAGATTAAGATTCCTATATTTTGGAAATGAGATGGGAAGCATTTCTTTCAGCTTCTTTGGATTGGCACAAAATTTTTGAAAACAGAAAGCCTACTTCTGACCTCAGTTTAAAAAAAAAAAATTAACAATTCTGCTAATTTCAGTTTTTCTTATCAAGCAAGTTATTATTTCTATGTCCATAAATTATCCAGACAAGGATCTATGTTCAGTTCTATAGCTATATGGATGTTGACAGTAGATCTTTATCAATAAACTCAAGGGTTCCCAGAAATATTCTTGGATGGTGAAACATAATTTTTCATACTAGTAAAGTGTTTCCTGTCATGTCTTATTTCCCTGTGCCCTCTTTGGTGATTTGTCAGTGCTGCTCCCAGGTCCATATGATGCAAGAATCGATTGCAATTAGCATCCTACATGCAGGCCTGCCACTTCCAGGGCTAGCAAAGTCCACTAGGTTAGGGGTAAGACATTCTTTCCCATGTAGCCTTGAGCAGTCAATGACATTCTCAGGCAAAGGTTTTTACTAGTTAACATGCAGTCATAATTGGCAGATGGAAACATCACAGAAAACAAAACTTAAGAAGTAAAGAAACAACTGTATAATTTCACACAATAAAATCCATTCTCTTAATGTATCTAAAAAATCATTGTAGAAAATTAATCTTGGTCTATGCTCCTCGAGTAATTTGTTCTATATATATCTGTAATGGAAACTCCATGGATAAGATAAGGATTTCCAGGTGTTTTTTTTTTTTTAGCAAGATTTCAAAAACAGTCATTCTCGGTTACCCAGGTGGACATCTTCTGTAGAGGACATGGCCAAAGTCAGCAGCACCCTCACAAATTCAGCACAAGCATGCTACAGAGTGGCAGAGAACTATTTTTTTTTATATACTTTTTCTCCCAAATCCTTCTCATAGCTTCAATGGAGACCTGCTGCCCTATCAGCAACACACTTGCAAGCCCAAAACAGCTGTAATAATAATAATACAGTTTTGCACTATTAGTGGTAGTGTTTAATATATGTTTTCACTGGGAATAGAACATACTCAACTACAGTTCAAATAGAAATTAAGCAACTAATTTAGACAGAGATTTGTATTACCACTTGAATATATCTCTAGAAGGTTTAAATTGATTCACTAATAGAACTTTAAAACCAGTACTCTGTTTCTTTACTGTGAATTTGATTCAACTAATCTGAAGGTAATTAGGATTTCACATTTATAAACAATCCCAGTGAGTGCATTATAGAAATCTACATAGGTTAAAGTCTGCTATCCAGTTTTAAATATTAAAGGCAGTTTTGCCATTGGAAAAGATTTATATGCCGCTTATTTAAAACTAATTTGGCCAGCCATCAGATAGACCTTATCTGTGCTTATCAGTAAAGCAATACTAATGCTACACTGACAAATAAAGATGTTGATTAGACATATAGAAAATATTATCTGACTTTTGCTACATGAACCTGCTGGTGCTATGAATTATCAAGATTTTTTTTAAGAATGAAGAAAAAAGTACTATAAATCACTAATAACGGAAGCATTGTGCACTGGATGTTAATGCTTAGCCCAAAAGAAGAAAATATTAAGATATGCTAGTGTATTGATGCTATGTATTGAGCTGACCACTACACTCTTAATCGTAAAATATAATAATATGTAAGCCAATATATGAATATTTTTGTGTTATTCTATAACAAAAAATGAACTTTATAGATACTAGGTGAAGCACATATCACTATAAAGCAGGCAAAAAGAGACTGTTAATTTTGATTTTATTAAATAAATCCACTTATTCATAAGATCATAATGGTACAGTAAGTATCACAGAATCACAGAATGGTAGAGATTGGAAGGGACCTTTAGAGATCATGTAGTCCAACCCCCCTGCAGAAGCAGGTCAACGTAGATCAGGTCACACAGTAATGCATCCAAGCGGGTCTTGAAGACTCCAAGGAAGGAAACTCCACAATCTCCCTGGGCAGCCTGTCCCAGGACTCCCTCACCTGAAGAGTAAAATCTCTTTACCTAAAATAAAATACATTTTCAATAACATTGAATATGAATGTTTAATGAGAAATATGTCTTTTTTCCTTCTCACTATCATGTCTATCTATATAAAGAATTAATTTAATCAGAAAGAAAATATTTTTAAGGAAAAAAATCCATGAAACAAAGAAAATTTAATTAACCAAATTACTGCAACAACTAAATGAATCATTTTCCTTGGCTTCCTGACTCTTGAGTGTTTTACTACAATGCCCTATTAATGATCTTATTTATTAATACTATTAGTAAGAGAGCATTGAAATATTAAAGCAAGTTCATTACTCTAGAAATATTTTTATCCAGCTATAAACTATCCTGAATATGTTTATCTTGTAAATATAATTAAAAAAAATCACATTTATTCTAGCTGTAGTGAGTTCTTTACACCATCCTCCATTTGTTAGAAGAGGAAATCTCATTGATAATACACCATGAGCTGTAATGCAACATGGAAACTAATACAGTGAATAGATACTCTAAAGCAGAAAACTTACTGTTACGGAGAAAGATCTAATCACAGTCTCCAGAAACTAACTAAAGCTTATAGAAACTTTTAAGTTCACTTCAGTGACTCTGAAGTCAGCCAAAGCAAATGTCTCACTAGTCTACATGATTGTCTTCAGATAGTAAATTGAACAAGTTGTGTTTTTACAACTCTGAGCTCTAAGTATGCTTGTACAAATATTCCATCTTGAAAACACTATTTCAGATCTAGATGGTTAATAACTAGAATGTAACTATACATATAAGCTATTTAAAATTTAAGCCACCGGACAGAGGAGGTAGAGGTATTGGCAGCAGGGTGCTGAGCTGAGGAAGAAGAGAGGAGTGAGGAAGGAGGTCTTACAAGGCTGGTTATTTAATTTTTTCTCCTTATCCTGCTCTGTTTTTGCTTTCTTCTAAAGAATCAGAAACAAATCACAATGTGCTTTCGCCATGTCATCCATTTATTAAAAAATGCAAACTTGGTTAACCAATGCAGTAAGGTAACACCAAACTACTTAATGAGGTGAATACTGGCAAGTTCTTCAGGATTTGAGTTATACAAGATTTTTCTCCCTCTCTGTCCTGTTAAGGACAACCTGGCTGGGAAGTTTCTAGGGGAAAAATCTTCCAGTGGAAGATTTGATGATAATTTTCAGGGAAGTAAGTTTTCAATGGCTGTCAACGTAGAAGGGATTGAAGCAAAAAAGACTTTGAAAAAAACCTAACCATCTCAATACTGACGGCTGAATCTTGTTTCACCTTTTCTATTCAATTTATTTTATTCAGTTATCCATTCCATGTGGGTTACGAGACAAGGAAGCCAGCTGCTTCATAAAGCACTTTGCAGAAATCTCTCAGGAAAATCAGAAGCTCTCAAGAAATCTAACCAGTAGAAATTACAGAAAGCTTATAGTGTGACTAAAAGTGTGATGCACCTTGAAAAAAGTAGAATTAGCAAGACTTCAAAAGGCTTTAGTGGTTTACGTCACTATATGGCAGTCTCGGTAAACAACTCTGATTAAACTATGACAGTTCAATGAATCCTGTGGGTACAATGTGAACAGAGTGTGAACAGTGCTCATTATGAATGCAATAAAAATGACAGATTTCACGATACTCAGGAAATTGAAATGCTTGTAGGAAAAGATTGTGGAAATAAAAAATGTAGCTCAATAAAGTCTGTTATCAGTTACATATCCCACTGGACAGAATACTAAAGTAAATAAAAAAACCTCCATCAGATTGTTTTAATTCATAAAATGGAAAAGTCACAAAATATTTTGTTAGTATAACTGTGTAGCATTTTAAAACTCACTGTTAAGGATCAAGCTGCTGTTACTTAAGTACAATTAGACTTATTGGGAAAGATCTTCTTGAAATAAAGTTAGCAGAGGAAATTTTATCCTTCTCTAAGGATTACTTATGTGGAAGAAAATCAGATGTTTGTGTTACCAGTGACAATGTAGAATGCTGGTAGAGATGAATGATTTTAACCAAATTGGATATGAAAAGTATTTATACAAATGTGAAAAATCTATCAGACTATTTTGTTAATTGAAAACTAAGGTTTGTAGAATAAAAAAAGTCTGTAGCTATTTAAAATTTGATTACAAGGAATGATTTCCATACACATGGGACACCTGAGAAATCTGGACAGATTGTGTTAATTAAGAGAATTGGATAGCTGCTACCAAAATAAAGGACCTTGGGAATACACAGAGTTAGCTTCACTAAGATGAAAATGTATTGTAACATGGAGTATCCTTTATTTTGACTGTCTACCTGGCTGATGGAAATGTCCTCCTTGGCTTTCACTTAGGAAAATGGTAAAAAGGTGGAGTTCTAGTCTTCCACAAAGTAATGTTGTCTGATCTTCAACCTCAGTGCAATATAATGAAACCTTATATGCCTCAACTCTATTTGAACTTCAAATTAGAACATTTAGTCTAAAGTATTTTGACATTTTTCTTCAAATGCTTAAAAAATAAGAGCAAAATGAATGCTCATAAAAACTTGTGAATCTATAAGCAGATGTAAGATTTACTTTAGAACCAGAATTGTTTTTTAAGGAAAACAAAACCAAAACCAAACCCCATATTTTCTTATTGAGGCTGCTAGCATCCTCAACTGCAAGTAGCCATGATATGGTTTTAACAAACCCTTCTGAAATAGCTAGGGGGAAGTTATAAGACTTTATTTGTCAACAATCTCATCCTCTTCATTTGTTTGTAAGAGAAAAAATATTGGATGCAATCTTATAGCACTTGACAGTAAATTAAATAAATGATGAATTGTGGTTTGGATGCTCATCTGAATGTACTAGAACTATAACCCTAAAGGTATATAATTTACTTGTTTCAACTGGTATTATGATTAGTTTTCTGATAATATTTTTATGTTTTTAGTTCAAATAATCTCAAACAAAGGAAATATCAGAGAAAAAAAAAATCTCTGATATGTTTAGAACAAAACCTGTAAGTCAATAAAATGCATCCAGAAGATTTAATGCATGCTCCTTATATTGTCTCATATTGCAGTATTAGACATTCATTTATCCAAATAAATGCTTATATTTCTAGAAAATGCAAACTACTCTTGATTGGCTTTGTGAAGGGAATTTCAACAGTTCACTGTGAACTCACAGTATCTGTAACCAAAGGGATGTCTGTTATGCCTACTTCATGACACAAAGAAGTTGTAGAGAAATATGTGTTTTTCATAGGTATATCTGTTTACTACAATTTAAAAGAGATAATCATGATTTAGGCACACAATCTGGAATGTGTTAAATTTTGTTTAATTACTGAAAATGATACTTCCTGAATTCTGGAGCTAAACTTCAGTGATGACATATTTTTAGTGGCACCTGGCGTACTACAGGCCGAGTAAATATTATTTTTAGCTCACTATTTTGGATGCTTTTAACTGCAGCTGAGATGGTAGAGGTCACATGGGATCAGTACCAAGAATTAACAGCTTGAAAACTGTTGAGAGAACTTCCATCTGGAAAGTCAATTATAACTCTGAAGTAGCTGGTTGACACATAGTAGTTGGTATTAGCTGCAGAGGGGCCAAAATACACTGCATATATTTCTCAAAGGTTTTATGGTTTTTTTTTTTTTCAGTAAGTTCATAACACACAGAACAGAAGGTGCTCAGAGGCTACTCACGCCCCCTTACCACATTGTCACTGCCAAGGCTGAATCAGCACTTGTCCCTCAATCTCTCCTCACAGTTTCTGTCTAAAGGAATTTCTGGTTTGTTTTCTCCAGCGACAGATGAAGGATAAATCAAGTTCCTTTAAACTAAGGCCCCAGTTAAATGTTCTAGTCAATATAACACACTGGACCATATAATAGGAAAAACAGCTCGTATAGGTATATTAATGAAACACAGGTCAGGACGGTGCATTCCATTAAAGCTTCCTTAGATTTTAACTTAGTAATTTTGAGCCTTTTGACAGCCACATGTAAGCAATGTAGACTTGCCAACAGCTCATAATCATATAATATAGGAGTTATATTTACTTGCATTGTCTTCACTGTTAAAGGGATAATTTTTGAGTTTTCTTTCTTGAGAGACTATCTCTGTGATTCTAAGGCCAGTTCCATCAGCTAGGGCCACAAAACTCACAGTGGGAAATCTGCAGGGCTTAGTTTCTGCTATAACATTTCTGCTGTAACATTTCTGCTATGAATATCCTCTGTTTGTGCAAGATTAACAAGGCTGAAACACAGAGTTTTTTCAAAAAGATACTAACAGTAAGATATCTTACTATGTATAGGAAGATTATGACCTTAAATGTGAACCTAACCCCAAGGTCAACATCTCTGATTGCTGGGGTGTGGGGTAACCTTGACAAACAGCACCCAGCTGCTCAGCTTGCTTTATCAGGACAAGGGGAGAAAACAGGATGAGAAAAAAAGTAGGATCTTGTGGGTCCAGATGAAGTAATGGAGATTTCTTACAAGTTACTGTGAAGAGCAAAAGAGATTAAACTTAGAGAAAATTAGTTTAAGTTATGGTCAATTAAAGTAGATTTTGGGAATGAGAAACAAAGAAAAACACCAAAACAACGCCTTTACACTCTCTTTTCCCAGCTCAACTTTACTCTTTTACTCCCCACTCATCTCCTCCCTGCCCTGAAATCTGGAGGAGTAGATGGGGCAGGTTACATTCAGTACACTGAGGTTTCTCTTTGTTGCTGCTTCTGTCTCACACTTTTGCCCTGCTCCAGCATGGACTCTCCACTGACTGCAGTTTCTCCAGGAATATCCAACAGCTCCAGCATCTGGTTCTTGAGGTGGTAGCCTTCTGCTTCTCATCAGAGGCCACTCCTGCCACCAGCATCTGAGTACAGACAGTAGAAACACTGAGATAAATATCAAATGATCCAGTCCATGCGTTCTAACCCAGTGTGCACCGATTTGTTGTTTGTACAAAAACTTCGGATAAAAATCATAGAAGTTTTAAAAAACCAGAAAACTATTTAACTTCAATTTAAATGAGTAAAGTTTTCCCAGGCCCATCTATACTGGATCCTACAGTCCTTATAGAGACGTTTCTGTTAACATTACTAAAGTCTGTCTCAGCCTATTAAAAAGAAAGTATCCTGAACCAAATTAAATAGCAAGTTAAAAACAGTGTCATGTCATGTCCTAAAATTTGGAATCACTCTTGTTCTCTTTTTTTTCCACAGATAACAGAAGATATATACTATGGAAGGTGCAAGTAAAATGCTAGCCCCAGATGTCATCAAGTAAAAGGCAAGCAAATAGAAGCCTCAATCTGTGCAAAAATATATTCTTTGACAGTTAGATTCCAATGGAACATAGCAATACCACATACCAATAAAGTAATGAAAAAACATGTCTTATCTGAATGTTTCTCTTCATATCTCCACTATAGGTCTGTTTTTATAACACAATCATGATAATGTGCTCTCACAGAGGGAAGCGAATATTGTTTTTCTACCTCTCTTTGGAACAAAACTATTTTTGTGTGTGTGCACATTTAGAAGCAAATCAGAATTTAGTAGTGTTTATTTTGTCATCAAGCTGAACAGAAAAACATTCATCTAATGTTCCAAGATAAATTAAAAAAATAAATATGTCAATATCTGTGAAGAGTTTGTGCATGTACCTTTTTCATGGGCAGAGAAGAGAAAAGACTGGATGTGTTCATGCCTTAAGATCACAGTTTTCTATTTGTCTGCTGCAAGTCCAAAAAGATACCATTGATTCTAAAAGAGTTACTCTGAATTAACAGCAGTGTGGCTCAAAGTGGAAACTCAGAATTTGGATTTAGATAAGTAGAAAATAAACTTATTCTAACTTTCCTGGTTCTGGGAGCTCAGGGATGTTTATGTATTACTTATAACAAATGGAAAATCAGAGAACTTGAGTATTAATTTGTTAATCAACACTGAAGTTGTTTAATCAGGAAAATCCCTTCTGACCTTATTTACAGCTTTTAGAATTATAAATCCACTGAAAGCAATGCTTCTGCCATAGGGATTCTCAGTATGAAGTGAATGAATCAGTGGATCCAAAGGAGCCAGTGCCATGCCTGACATAAACAAAATCTGCAGGCAGGGCTCCCTGAAGGTGCCAGGCTTTTGGGGCACTTCCAGTGCAGTGCAGCTGTGTGCATGACCAGTCACCATGACTCATGACACGAAGTCATGCCATACTGTGCCCTTGATTTAAAGACTCCCTGGGCTTAAGTCGTAGATCCAACTCACCCAGTAGTTAACTTGTCAATTAGAGAATTTAAAATGGCAATAGACTCTATGTATTTGATATTCTGTAAAGCTGTCTTTTTGATGTACTGCCCTTTTGTCTTCTCTTTTCAGCCTGGATCCAAGTATTCACCTACCTACTACAAAGGAATGCAATTCTTTCTGTAATGCACATTTCTATATGTTAAATGCAGTAATAAACAGATGCTTCCATAGAACATGCATTAAATTCTTCAGTTTTTAAATTTATACTAAAGTGAACAGTTTGAATTACTTTCATTGAACTATGTCATTCTAGAAAATATAATTTTGATGAGAACAGTACAACTAATATGTAGATGAAACAGAAGTATTTCCTACATTAAAGTGCTATTAGATGTATCTTTTAAAAAACAGTATATTCTTTCTACACAGTGAGTATATTGGTAATATAATATGTTATCGTAATATATTAATCAGCTTTTGATGTAGTTATTGTTAAAAACAGAAAAAAGAGCCCTAGGTCTTTCTTTTTCGTTGTAATTTGCTGAAACTGTGTAGTATTGTGTACAAACTCTGAGCCATGCCTTGGGGACTGTCTTTGCAAAAGGTCAGGTAGCTTCACTTTCATGTAATAAAGAAAACCAAACCAAGTAGTACTAGCTGCATATCATCTTGCCAAGCAAAGAACTATCAAGTTCAGCTGCAATTAGGGTTTAATGCAGAGTCTATTATAAATGATAATTACAATGAATCCATTATATGTTGTGCAGGATGCTTTGTGAATTTCAAAAGGGCATTTTCTGTAGCTCAGCACTAATTAAGCATTAGTTATGAACACTTAGATACATGACTGTCAACTTGCCAAGTTTCAGACAACAAACACTAGGTTTTATAGTGCACAATGACAGTCGCAATAACAAATGGCACAAAGATAAAATGAAGAACAACATTGAGGATTATTTTCTGTAATGTACATTTAATTTTGTAGCAACTATTTCAAGAATCAGCATCTATTCTGCAATTCAGAACTCCTACTTCCATGTATATTATACTCTTCTTGTGCTAACCAAGTGTCATTTGATGAAATTTAAAAATAAGTAACTCAACTTGTGATAAGCTATTTTGTTTGGAAGGCCAAATGAACACTGATGTGTAAATTGTAGTTCTAAAATTGTTAATCACACAATAGTCATGTGATATCAGAGATATGTCTGACTAGTCTACTAATTATTCACTGGTACCATTCTGAAAAGTTCTATGTGGTGTTTTCAAAGTAAGCCCAGGGGACAGTAGTTTTAGAATCTGTTTTTACTTGTCATCTTTTGTCATACTGTCTTGGAAAGAAGTGCAATCATATTTTCTCTTTAGCTATTCCAGGCTGAAAAAGTAACAGTCAAAAAAAATTCTACCAATCATCATCAATCAGTACAGAACAGGTCCATACTTCAGCTGGTGCCTCCACTATTTATATGTCTAGGTTCTATAAATACTTATAGGTCACAGGATTTTGATTTATTTATATCTTTATATGCTACTCTTATTGACAGTAGCATCAGTATCCTTTGGCAGGAAGATAAGAATCTAGCACATTATTTTCCTTGCCTGTCTCTCAGGCAACTACATAGGACTATTATACAACCACAAAGAAAGTGTCTTTTAGAATCACTGGCTATTTTCTGGAGGTGTAGACATTCAGATAATTGTTCAAAGTGATTGTTGCTTGAAATAAAAGTTTTCTTTGACCTAGTGGATTTTGACATATGGCATTAAAATGACCCAAGGAGAAGGAATGAACAAAATGGCAGTTCAGCAGAATGAACAGGAAATTGGATGATTTCATAATTGTCTTTAGGGGAATCAGGAGCTATTCCTTGGTCTTCTGAAATATCTAAACTGCACCAAGGAAAGTAAATTCAGCTGAAGTGTAGAAATAGTTGTTTGATGCTAGAGACTAAAGCACAACTACGGTTCATATAATTAGACTGTAGTTTGTCCCACATTGAGGGCCATTTAAAAGAAGCTTAAATATTATTCTCAATAACTATATAT
The DNA here is from genome assembly GCF_028858725.1 of Colius striatus. Classification (NCBI taxonomy): domain Eukaryota; kingdom Metazoa; phylum Chordata; class Aves; order Coliiformes; family Coliidae; genus Colius; species Colius striatus. Next base: position 64,256,302 of record NC_084760.1, on the reverse strand, counting down.
TTGGCTAATCCTGCCTTGGACAGAATGATAGATTTGGTGGTTCTTGCAGTGATTTGATGGTAAGGAAGTCTTCAAATTACCCTGTTCATTTTTTTATTTTGGGACCTCTGTCTTCCTGATCTCTGAGCACCGTAACAGTGTCTTAAACACAATTCCTTGCAGGGTTTCTTAATTTAAATTCTGTAGTTGTCAGATCACTGTCAGCATCATGAATCAAAATTTTGAAAGTCAATAATTGTTTTCCAGCTGGGGACTTGGGTAAGAAATTGCACAAAGAAGTATGAGGGAATGAAAGGGAGTAATCAGTACCGTGATTCTATGGATGAGTTGGCTTAATGCACAGATTATTGCATGCAAAAGACATTGTTTTATATCCACGTTAATTTGATTTGATACCTTGGAGAACAGAATCTCAAGCATACAAATGAAATAACAAAAACATTCTTTCACTTTAATCCTTTGATGTATTGACAAAAATGTTTGAAAAGACCCATTGATTGGCTGCCAGCTGTGATAAAACACTGCAAATGCAGTCATGAAGTGTGATAAGGCTAAAAACTGTTTCATGACAGTTCTCATTTGTTGAATTAAAGATATGAATTCAGCAATGAAGCCTCATGAGGAGCATAGAAATTATGACTTTCAGTTAAGATGACTGAATTTTAAGTCGAAGTTCTAATAAAAAAAAAAATACAAAGATAAAATCAAAACCAGATCTCATTCTTGACTGTGAGGCTATGGGATTGTTCTGTTTTTTCTTCTTTGACAAAAGCTATATAGCTGAATGTCATCTTTTGAATATTGTTGTAGTACATATTTTGTGGTTAATACTTTTTATTCCAGTTAACAAAACCAGAATACTACCATTTACTTCTGAAAGGAGGATGTATGGAAGTATGTTTCCCTGGAGTACCCACTTCTTGTAGGTTCTTTATCTTGCTATTCATGTCTACTGGACTGAAAAGAACTCTTGGGCATTTAGACCACCCCTAAACAATATATATCTATTGTGGAAAAATAAAATGAAAGCCAGATATCACTTTGTTCATTTTTTTCTAAAACACAACAGACACAAAAGGAGACAAGTACATTCAAATTGTGTTCAAAATACTAGCAGCCATCAAGGGTTTTGATATCATTGTCCAGGGAGGAACTGGTAATTGTGGAGAATTAATATAAAGCATAGCATTGTGTGCTTGCAGCTGTCATGGTGAGAAAATGCTATAGAAATGCACAAATGCAATATGAGCTAATTTTAAAATTGACTACCATTGCATGTTCCAAACTTTAGGGGTTTGAAAAATGGTTTTCTCTAGTCAAATACAGCATTTTGCTTAATAACAGTGAGAAAGAAACATACCAAGACTATAGTACTAGAAATAAAACCTCTCATATGGGAAAAAAATGTGAGACTATTTGAGACTATTTTAGTATGGGAAGGAAAATGTGAGACTATTTGAGATTATTTCAGTAGGTTATATGTTTTTACATTATCCAGACTCTCTAAGTCTCTTGAAGGAGAATTGGTTGAATGAGATCTCAAACTTGTGCATGGTGGTTATTATTAACAACTCACAGAGCACAAATGAAGTACAAAATGTCTGGGAAAAGGGGTAAACAATCACTTATATTCAGAGATATAAAAAAACCCTTAGAAGTATTTAAATTTCAGATGTTTATGCTTCAGAATACCTTGACATAAGTTGTAGATCCACTAATAGGAAATACATTTCCATATGCTGAAATGAGAGATTCAATTTATGTGATATCTTGCTAATCTTTTAATTCTTAAAATAGTAGGAGTTGAATAATGCCTCTATAAGTAGCTGGTACAGTTAGGCTGCTTTTGCTTTGTACTTGGAGAAGCCATTTTCAGCCTTGCAAAATTTAAATGGAAGAGCTCCATTTACTTTTTTTTTTTTTTGTTAAGACAGTGAGGACTAGGGTGGACAGTTTACCAATTGACAGCACCGGTAGCTGAAGATACAGATGGAGAATATTCACATGAAACTGAGCCATCAGGCAGTCCTAATGTTGGTGATCCATGGGTGGTATCTAACCACTTTCTGTATCTGTCGGTGGCTAAAAGGTGGATTCCAGCTGATGCTTTATAGGGATGTTGAGAGCATTTTTTGTGTTGTTGGGTAGTAATATAGACAGAGGTGATGGCGACTTGTCATTTCTCATCTAATAGTGCTGCATCCCATGCAGCTGAAGTTTAAGGGGAAGATAAAGTTTAGGGAGAAGGGCTGGAAGCATCTGCTTTGGCTTTACCAGCTACAGAAAAGAATCTCTATTTCTGTCTTCATCTCTTTTAGCTCTGCCATGTGTGCACAACATGTGTGTGTATTTAGTAAGTATGGAGGTTAGGAAGGACCTTTATTACAGCTCACACGTATAAAAAGCCTTATGGTCTTCTCTTTGTAGCAAAGCACCAACTTCCTACTTTTCCATGCTGTTTTTGCAGATTTTAAGCTGCTAAATGAGACAAGATATAAGAAGCAATTACTTGAGCATAAGGATGAACTTCTATACCTAAGATGCAGACAAGACATTCTTTTTTCTTGTTCCTGTCTTTTTTCCATGACAGGTTGAAGTAAATCCTAGCTGTCTTGTTCTCAATAATTGCAATAGTACACAGAACGCTAATCTATGTAAAGAAAAATAATGAGTATTTCTGGTCTAAATTTAAATGCTTTGCTTTATTTTTTTTTATGGTCTGAGTCTTCTTTCTAAGTCTTAATAACTCTATATAGGTAATTAGATACTAGTAAGTAAATGATCCCTCTATGTGATCAATCAGAGCATTGGTCTATAGTCTAATTTGCAAATCTCTGCAAGAAAAAAAAGAAGGCCATTAACATTATATAGAAGAAATGTATATTTTCTATTAACATATGATTTCTGTTTTCACTGTATTTACTACTTAATGGTATTTCTTGTAAGATCAACTCAATGTTTTGTATCATACATCATCGTACTATGAGCATCAAATAGAAATTGGTAAATTACAAATATTTTTAGAATATGAGAAAGGAATATTCCAAGTCATAAAGAAAAATCTCATATCACCTATCACTAAGACACAAATTGGGACTATTGTGGAGCATTTTAATAGCATGAGAAATCTGTCTCAGAGTAGTCATGAGCTATTAGAGAAATCAGAGATTTTTTTCTAAAGTTTGACAAAGTTTATAGCCTAGAGTCATTCTTTTCTTGCTTCTTGCCTTCCCACATTCCCTCCTGCCTGCCTTCCTGCCTTTCTGTGTGCCTGACCTTTCTTCCTCCCTCCCTCACTTTCTTGTTTTCATCCTTGTACATATTGGGAATATCTTAGCAATTTAAACTACTTCACAACTCATTTTTCACTCAACTAGCATTAGTAGATTTGTTTATACATTTCAAATCTGACTCAAGTTTTTACCCCTGGAAAGTTATTCAGTGTCACAGTGAAAAAGCTGTAGATCACACACATTCATGCATAGTTCTGCTCTGTGACAAGAAATACTACAGATTTCCAAGAAAACTTTGATAACACCATTTAAAAAAAAAACCAATCCTTTGTATTAACTACAGTAAAGTATACTGTTAGGTCAATAATAATTTTGCCTGGAATTTGCTTCACATTCTGGATCTGCTGCTTTTTGATGTCTGGCTTCAGAACAGATTTTTTTTACATCAATGAGACTTCATTATGTTTAATGTGATGCTTTGATGAGACTATGGCTACTCCTCAAGCTGTGAGGCACCATGGGCTCAACCACATAGGTTTGTTTTTTTTTTTCCAAATATTTCTTTTTCTATGAGATGTTATGCCATCCAAAAACTCTCAGCAGGGAAACTACCACACTAATTCAGTCCTATATTTTTTTTTTTTTATCACATCTTCTAGAACACTGATATGAATTCCTGATTTTGTTTAGGTATCTGAACCTGATTCTATAATATGACAGAATATCTCTGATGTTTCTGTAGCTCTGCTGTTTTATACCAGATAAGTATTTTTTCTCAGATTTGCATCTTGATAATTGTTGTAATTATGTATCATACACTTTGTTAAAGAATTTATTTCACTTCGTCTCCCCTCCAAGACAATGTGTACCACTTGTAAGCACTTTTCTATTTTTATTACTAGGGAAAGGCATTTGTTAAAATTATGAGATGTAGAATGGAAGTATATAATGTGCTATCTCTGTATCAGCTGCTCTGTCTTCCCTGTGTTTGTAAGGTATTCAACACAATATAGTAAACTCTACTGCTTGTCATTCTTTGTGGAACTAAAACTATCCTCTTTCAGCTGGTATAGAGAGAAAAGAGGCAAAAAGAGCAGTTTCTTGCAAATCCTCAGCACATATCTTTCACCTGCTCGCAGACATACTTCACCTAGAGAAGTTAAATTAACCTGCTGCCTGGGAAACTGCTGTCAGATGGACTGACTGAACCAGTACTGCTGTTTCTCTTCTGGCAGCCCACACTCTCCAGCATGTTGGCTCAGTCTTTCCTGACTCTTAGCCACAGTAATACAGTTGAGATTGTTGATCAATGACACACTTGAATACTGCAATTGGGACACAAATAAAGAATGTACTGCACCAGGCACTGCATAAAATGTTAAAGATTGCTTTCAATCATGAAACTATAAAAAACTTTATAAGAAACTATGCACCTATTTTGTCAGTGGTGGAGAAATAGACCCTTCAAAATCATCCCAGAAGCTAAAATAATAGCATTTTGATGTATTTTCTCCAAGTGCAACCTAATGCTACTCTATGAAAACTCAGACGGAGTTTTTCATCCTTGTTGTATTACCGAACAAATGCCAAAATTCTACTTCTTCTATGACTGGAAGAGATTGAGATTTAAGGCATAACTCAGTCTGCTTCCACTATATTCACATAGGTACAGAGTCATTTCAGTGGCTCCAAAATAGACGTCAGTGTAAAAACTTGAGATGATTATCTGAATAGTACATAACTTTCTAAATTATTTAAAATAACTTCTGAACAAAACAAAGTCTTTTTTTTAGAGGAGCTTTGAACAAAAATCTTTTCCCATAGAAACAGCTTTTGTTGTTTAAGAATTCACTTCATATGAAATAATCATTATGCCTGACTTGCACTAGTAAAGATTTATCTAGAACTAATTCAAATTTATTCTTTTGAGTCTTCAGACCACCTTTTTCCTCCTTTTTCTGTGTATAGCTTTTACTGCCCTATATAGTATCTGCATAATTTTCCTTTACAGCTTGGGCCAAATACACTTCAATTACTTGAAAGAAAAAAACCTAGCAACAAATCCCCAAACTTACAAGCATTTGCTTTCAAATGTATACCAAAGCATTCATCTTTCCTTCTTGAAACTCCAATTTCTTCTGTCAGTCAAAAGAACACACTGAAATCTATCTTGCAGATTTTTGCATAGCCAAACAAGATGTATTCCACCCTTTCCTGTTGCTGCCTGTGCTGCACATTCTATTATGATCCACACCATAACAGGACTCTCATCTCCAGGGCACTGAAGGAAGTAAGAATTTTTAAATTTTATTTGCCAAGTTCAAATATTTCATCCCTGATCTGTGGCACTGACAATGTATCCTGAAGGTAGCAATTAAAGGGATAGTTATGTGAACTTGCTTTTTTTGATTACTGTTTCAAAACTAAAACAAGAGTTTTTAACAATATCTTAGAAAGCATGATATAAACAAAATTCAAGGACTGAAAGAATGTGCTGATGTCCCTGGCAAATGTCTCACAAAAAATATTTTCCCAGAAATGTTTAATACTAATTTATAATTAAACACTGAGATCTGACAGCCACTTTAAAGTTATTTCCAAAGTCACATGCTTGTGGAAGATTTATTTTTCATTCAGAATATTTATGAACACTGTGAATATTTGTAAGCAATCATACTTGGTAAGTTGTATTTAATGAAACTGTAGAAATGAATCTTAAGATTAATTTAAAAACATCCTTTTATTGACAGGATAAGAAAATTGATGTTTCAGATACTCTGAGACAGCATGAAAACCCCAGGAATTATATGGATCATCAAATATTACAGTCATCTTGCTGGTCTCTCAGAAAAGAGGCTTGTTTAGATGGTTTACTTATTTAATAGCAAACATTCATTCCCCTTTGTCCACTGTCACCCTGAACATCATGGAGCTAGAACTGCAACCCTCAGACAAATAGATTCACTACTCAAATGATTTTTTTTGTTCCAAAAGAATATTTCTGATGTGTTTCAGAACAAGAACAGAATAAGGCAAGAATTGAATGAGTTCTCATACGACAGAAATATTATAGAAGATGTAAACTGAAATTATGGCTTCATTAAAGTATATGTAAAACTATAATCATCTTTGATTGCTCTAGGATTTTACAATGAGTCCATCATAAAATTAAATGTATTGAAAAATCTGTCAACATATTGGTTTCTTTAAACAAGAGCAGCTACATAAAGTAGCATACACACTTTGCAATCACATGGATAAATTATATATTGAACTATATAACCTCTACGGACATTGCTGAGGACAGGTTACACATTTTTAAAGCAGTGACTGAGATAATTTTATGATACTAAAATTAGTGAGGGTAAGGATGGAGTTCCTAAATATTCATAGCTCTAACGTTGCTTTTGCCAGGTACAGACCCTAAAAGGAGCCACAGGGGTGTATATTGAGACGCTCTAGCATCTTCTAACAAGAATGTCAGCTACCCTTGACCCAGAGTATCTGAGACTTTTGCAGTAGTTTAGGGAGGGCAAAGCATCCTTTCAGCTGGTGCTAGGAACAGAACTATATAATAGCCAGTGTCCCAGAGCACAGCTAACATACAATTGGGTGCACAGAAGGCATCCTGTATGTGTTCAAACCAGCCTGAACAGTCTCAGGCACAGTGTTGTTGAGCATGGGGCAATTTCCCAAGCATGTGATGGAGACAGAGCTTCTGAAGATAGATGAAGCCCTCCAGGTTCTGGGTTGCAGGGAGTAAGTGGAGCCTATCCTTGGGGCTGGGATAAGCCTTCAAATTCACTATTCTCAAAGCTGAGGAGGAGATTTGCACTTTAAAGTAAAGCATCTGAAATAACTAACTCTGAGCCAGCCAAAGTCATCAGGTAAGTGATAGTAATGAAAGACTACCTGCCGCTCTCCTTCTACTGATGTGATCTGTCTTCTAGAAAAGTTTGTTTCTTGCTGACAGCCCGGATCCAGGATATTGTTGCTATTTGCTATTTTTTTTTTTATTTTAACTATTTTTATTTTTTTTTTAATTTTAATTTTTTAAAATTTTGCTATTTTTCCATCTGGACACCAATGATACCGTCAGAAGCAACCTAGAGAGTACCAAAAGCAACTACAGACATCTAGGAATGATAGTCATGGGCATATGGTACCAAGTGGTGTTCTCAATTCTGTTGGTGAGGGGAAAGGATGTAAGAAGTAAAAGCATTCATTTATCAACTTTTTATTTGGTTGTGGAGCAAGGGTTGGCATAAAAGTTTTAGTTTGTATGGTCATGGGAGGCTGTTTGAGCACGTGTGTGTTCTTGGAAGATACCACATTCACCTTGTTGAGCAGGGAAAAAGTATCTTTGTCAGTAGGATGACTGATATTGTAAGGAGGGCTTTCAACTAGGAGTGATGCAGGAGGGATAGAGTTACCCGTAGCCTCATGAGGGAGCACAGAACAGGACTGATGAGCAGATGGCCCGAAATAATGTGAAAGAAAAGGAACAGAATGTCAACAAAACAAGACTTAAGCAGTTCAACAAATGGAAATGCAAAGTCTGTCCCTGTGGAGGAACAGTCCCAGAGCCTGTGGAGTCTATCTTTAGAGGTATTCAGAACCCACCTGAACACGATCCTGAGAAAACTTAATTACATGAAACAAGGAAGTTTTGTTTTTCTGCTAGAAGTTGCTGACTTTCCTCTATTTGGCATGTGTAAAGCTTCTAGAAAAGGTGACAAGCAATATCATTAGCTTTTGAAAATAATCTGGGAGACGGTAGAAAACACTTTAGAAGCAGAGTTCTGTACACTAGAAAAAAGTTTTTTCACTGATGTAACATCTGGAAGTAGATAATGGAAACTTGGCTAACAAAATCAAATAAAATCTTCCTTAGCAAAACTCATTGAAGCTCTATCCTGATGTTTTGAGTGATATATCCTTAGAATAGATACTTTTCAATTACTCAGTGCTATATGTCTGGACGCTTCAATTTTAAATAGCTAAGCAGTGGGAGGTAAAGATTATGCAGAGACATTCCAGAGTTTTGGAGAATGTAACTCTGCTCCCAGGTAGTCTCAAAAGGACTCATAATGAGCCATCTGTGAAAAGAGTAGCTTTTTTCTTTTTCTCTCCTCAAATTAAGAAGGCTGAAGACAACCATGAAAACAGGTTATCTTTTAGCTCTCAATGCTCTTTATCTTTGTTTTTATTTTGCTACTAGAAAATAATAACCTCAGAAGCTAAACAGAAATTAGAGTTTCTATGGTTAAAGTAATTTGGTAAAGCATGTACAGAAATTTTTAGTTAATATTATTCTATTAGACATTTCACATTAATAGTATATTTCAGTGATAACCTCTGTTTACTTAGACTCTTTGAGAAATATAAGTTTAAAAAGAGATGTATTTCAGATTGTGGCCAAGACAGCAAAGTCTATTTTCATCTTTTTCCTTCGTAATTCTTTCTTTCACTATTTCTTTAAATCTAAATAAAAATTACATCTGAGCCAGCAATGTGCCCTCGTGGCCAAGAAGGCCAATGACATCCTGGGATGCATCAAGAAGAGTGTGGCCAGCAGGTTAAGGGAGGTTCTCCTTCCCCTCTACTCTGCCCTGGTGAGGCCTCATCTGGAGTCCTGTGTCCAATTCTGGGCTCCTCAGCTCAAGAGGGACAGAAAACTTCTGGAGAGAGTCCAGCGCAGGGCCACCAAGATGATCTGGGGACTGGAACATTTTTCACACAAGGAAAGACTGTGGGATCTGGGGCTGTTTAGTCTAGAGAAGAGGCGAATGAGGGGAGATCTTACTAACATTTACAAATATATAAATGGTGGGTGTCAGGAGATTGGGACATCCCTTTTTTCTATAGTAGCTAGCAACAGGACAAGGGGTAATGGGATGAAACTGGAACACAAAAAGTTCCACTTAAATATAAGAAAAAGCTATTTCACTGTGAGGGTGACAGAGCAGTGGCACAGGCTGCCCAGAGGGGTTGTGGAGTCTCCTTCCTTGGAGGTCTTCAAGATCTGCCTGTACGTGTTCCTATGCGACCTGATCTAGGTGAATCTGCTTCTGCAGGGGGGTTGGACTAGATGGTCTCTAAAAGTCCCTTCCAGCCCCTACCATTCTAGGATTCTATGTTCTTTACATCTATATCAGGACTGATACTGTAAGAGGAATATACTTCAAAGTAATGTTTTTCAATATTTTAGACTTCAGAAACTGCAGTGGCAGCCAGTTCAGATAATAGTTGGCCTTGTGGAGTAGCTTGAAATGTAGATCACTTTCTGTAGCCTGGCTAACCATAAGGTGTCCAGTTCATTTGTTTTTGATTTGCCACTCAGAGGTTCCAGTTAACTTTTCATTAATACATTGACCATTGACATTGATACATGGACATCTTTGTACACTTGGAGTAAAGCTTAAATTCACAGAATTACAGAATCACAGAATCTTAAGGGTTGGAAGGGACCTCGAATGATCATCTAGTCCAACCCTCCTACCAGAGCAGGACTTCCTATAGTAGGTCACATAGGAACTCATGCAGATGGGTTTTGAATATTCCTGGAGAAAGAGACTCAACAACCCATCTGAGCAGCCTGTTCCAGTGCTCTATCCACCTTGAACTCTGGAATCTACAGAGAGAGATATAAAAATCTCCTCCTTGTCCTGCAACAACCAAATACCCTTAGTGGCAAGGACTGGTAATGACTCTGAAAAGCATTTGGAGAAGGAAATTGCAATTTATTGTCTTTCTCATCAGTAGAACCCAAAATGAAATTAATTTGAGTTATTGAAAGAGTGTCACAGCATTAAGCAGAGCTGAGTAATGATGGTAGAGTATGGTGCAAAAATATTCTTCAGATAGTATTGAAGACCAGTTAAATGTGTTGCCAGTTAAATGTGTTCAGTATATAAATAATCCAACATTTATCTCCAAAAACACATTAAAATACATCTGAAGGATGTCACATTTCCAATTGAAAACACAGAGAAATCACTGGGGTACCAGGAATAAGTGTGGGTTTCCACAGGTGGAACTGGTAGACGCATGCTACATGTGGTAGTAAATACATATATAAAAGATGACCAAAAATACGTAACTTTTAAAGAAGACATCTCTAAGAAGACTCAGAAAAAGGAATACTAGTTTTGTTGTAATAGGGTCATCAGTGCTAAATCTGGTAATTCTTCATGATACAGCTTCTACTTCAGCTACAGAAAAACCTTAATGAGGCCACAAACTATCAGGGAGTTGGTAGATTCTAAGTAGTGTATTAAAAGTTTTTTTTTCTACAGCTTCCCCTGTTGCTATCTGCCCCATAAAATGACTCCACATGAGGAAAGTAAATGTAAATCTTTTATATGTTATTGTAAAATATTGCCTTTAAGTCGCTCACAGATACTTGGTAGTTATCATGAATGTTTTGTAAAATTACTCATTGGTTCATTTCCCACAGCAATGTGAGAAATTGCAAAGCAGTACAAAAATATTTGCTGATCAAAGTCAGCATAAACACACCATTTTACAGTATCCCTCACAATGAATCAGGCTATCATGCTTTTGGGGTTGCTGACTGCTTCTTGGAGAAGGTGCTGCTGTGGTTGGTTGGCCCTGATTGAATGCCAGATGCCCACCAAAGCCACTGTTACTACCCTTCTCATCTGAACAGGGGAAAGAAAATGTAACATGGTTCATGGGTTAAGACAAAGACAGGGAGATCACTCACTGATTAATGTCACAGGTGAAACAGACTTGAAACAGAGGGATTGGATTAGATAATCTCTAAAGGTCCCTTCTGACCCCTACCATTCTATGATTCTATGATTCTATGATTCTATGATTCTATGATTCTATGACTTGGGGAAATTATGTTAATTTATTACCAATGAAAATCAGAGTAGGATAATGAGCAATAAAATGAAATCTTAAAATCCCTCTGCCCACCTCTCCCTTCCTCATGGGTCACTACATCCTCTTTGTTAACAGCACAGGGGGATGGGGAATGGGACTTGTGGTCAGTACATCACAGATTGTCTCTGCCACTCTTTCTTCTCAAAAGGAGGACTCATCACACTTCCCTGACCCCAGCATGGGGGCCCTTCCACAGAAAATGGTTCTGCACAAACTTCTCCAATGTGAGTCCTTCCCATGGGCTGCAGCTCCTCAAAAACTACTCCAGCATGGGTTCTTCCATGAGGTGCAATCTTTCAGGAACAGATTGTTGCAGTATGGATCCCCCATGGTGTCACAAGTCCTGACAGCATGCCTGTTCCAGCATGGGTTCCTCTCTGTACCCATGTTTCCAGGTCCTGCCAGGAGGCTGGGACAGCACAGGCTTCCCATAGGGTAGCAATCTCCTTTGGCATCCACCTGCTCCAGTATGGGATCTTCCCCAGGCTGCAGATGGATCTCTGTTCCACTGTCTGCAGGGGCACGGCCTGCCTCACTTTGTGATGCACCGCCTCCCATCCCTCCTTCTTCATTGACCTCGGTGGCTGCAGAACAGTTGCTCTCACATATTCTCACTCCTCTCTTCTGCCACAGTTTGCTCCTGTGCAGCAACTTTTTTCCCCCCTTCTTAAATGTGTTCTCACAGAGGCACTACCACCATTGGTGAGGACTGATGCCCTTGGCCAATGTGGCTCCAACTTGGAGCTGGCTGGAATTGACTCTATCTGACACAGGGTAGGCTTCTGGCAACTTCTCAAAGAAGACATCCCTGCAACTCCCCCCACTACCAAAACCTTGCTAGGCAAACACAATGGCGAATACTGAGTATGTTGGTGCTTACTGGGTTTTTTTTTACAAACACAAGAGTTTATCTAAATTTTCTAGTAGATCTGAAGTAATAAGACATCCCAGAAGTGTTAAGATACTTTTATACAGCAATTGCAAAATTAATGTTAATGTAGTTGCATTACCGTCTTTAATTATTTTAGACATTATTATTACTATTATTATTATTATTATATTAGACAATATTATTTCTCCACTTTCCTCTCTCTACTACTTCACTAAGGATCAGAACAATTTGTCAATTCAGACAAACATGTACAGGAATATTTGTGCATACATTTCTCAAAGGAAGATGAAAAGATATTGATCTCAATGCACTGTCTTAGATGCCTGGTATTACCTTTGAATGGCAAAGTGTTGTAACGTTTTCTTTAGCTGCATGTAATGGCTGAATTTGTTCTGTACTTTAATAATTTCTGCATTTCCATTTTAACAACTTCACAGTCAATGAAAATATAAAATGTTTATATGAACAATTTCTTACACACTTGATTGTACATACTAAACCTCAACAAAGGAGATTTATCATAGAATTTATCTATCACCTATCATACAATATCATCTATCATAGAATCATAGAATGGTAGGGGTTGGAAGGGACCTTTAGAGATCATCCAGTTCAATTGCCCTGCTAAAGCAAGTCCACCTAGATAAGTCACAGAGGAATGCATCCTGATGGGTCTTAAAAGACCTCCAAAGAAGGAGACTCCACACCTTCCCTGGGCAGCCTGTGCCAGAGCTCCCTCATCCTCACAGTAAAATAGTTTTTTCTTACATTTAAATGGAACTTTTTGTATTCCAGTTTCTTTCCATTACCCCTTGTCCTGTTGCTAGATACCATAGAAAAAAGGGATGCTCCAACCTCTTGACATTCATCATTTATTTACTTGTAAATATTAATGAGATTCCCGCTTACTCTTCACTTTTCTAAACTAGATGGCCCCAGTTCCCACAGTCTTTCCTCATAAGGAAAGTTCTCCAGTTCCCTGATCGTCTTGGTGGCCCTATGCTGGATTCTCTCCAGCAGTTCCCTGTCCCTCTTGAGCTGAGGAGCCCAAAACTGGACACAGGATTACAGATGAGGCATCACCAGGGCAAAGTAGAGGAGGAGGAGAACCTCCCTCAACCTGCTGGCCGCATTCTTCTTGATGCACCCCAGAATGTCATTGGTCTTCTTGACCATGAGGACACATTGCTGGCTCATGGATAGTTTATTATCAATCAGGACTCCCAGGTCTCTCTCTGCAGAGCTGCTCTCCACAGGTCAGCCTGTACTGGTGCATGGGGGTGTTCCTCTGCAGATGCAGGACATTGCACCTGCCCTTGTTGAACCTCATGAGGTTCTTCTCTGCCCAATTCTCAAGCTGGTCGAGATCCCGCTGAATGGTGACACAGCCTTCTGGTGAGTCAGCCAGTCCTCCTAGTTTGGTATCATCAGGGAACTTGCTGAGGGTACATTCTGTCCCCTCATCCAGGTTGTTGATGAAGATGTTGAACAAGACTGGCCCCAGAACAGATCCCAGTGGAACTCCACTGGTCACAGGTCCCCAACTTGATTCTGTACCACCTATTAAAAATTTCTTTTTCCTTGATGTTCTTAAAAAACTTAAGAGATATGTGATTCAAGGAACTCTAGACAGACTTAAGCATAAGTGTACCTTTCACATCTCTCAGTCTTAAAGTTTCTTTACTCATAATTGCTTGGACACATTCTGTTTCAGACTTATCAGCTTTCTTTCATCTGTAGTGCTAGATTGCCAAAGCCAACATTATCAATCAGTAAGGTGCCTGGATACACTATATGTTTCATTTTATCATCATTATTGTGTTCTATTTGTCCATATTTAGCCAGTAGGCAGGTTTTAGGGTGAAGTAATCTGAAATAATAAAAGAGAAAAAGTCTGAAAAAAATATTTTTAATTAATAGAAATTGCTCTGGTTTGGATCCCAGCTTCTGAATCTTTTTTGGTTAGTTTTCTATGCTTCCTGTTTGGGCGATTCAGGAGTGTAGGATATGTGTCCTTGGACCCAGAGATAGTTTTTGTGCTTCCCAAGACTGAAGAAAACTCCAGTTAATGCTTACAGGTTCCAGTCCCACACTAAGGGAACTGGAAACTTTGGGACTGGGAGCTAGGGTTATCAACATTTCTAGATTGCCTGTGTCAGAGCTGTGTCCCAGTGTATGTTTGAAAACTTCTAGGCTCCATGATAAATAGTCATCCTTAATTCCCTGTTTTGATTACAAAAAGTTATAATGTGCTGGAACATAAATTAAAATTACTTTTAACAAAAAGCCTGTCATGTAAGTATTTTTCACCAAAACTACTTGGCTTACATGAAGCATCTCAGCAAGTTCTACTAGCTCTAAGGAGCTAGCATTCTAACATCCTCTAAGGACTGTAGCTACCATCCTCTAAGGACTCTTCAAAGGTCACATGTATACATGAGAGAGTATGAAGGCTCCAAGAACCCAGATGAGCTGAAAGAGTTAAATATATCAAAGTCAATGATGGAAACTTGAAAGAGGTGTCTCACTGAATTATTTACCTAGTCCCACATCCTGGTATGCATGTATATATCCATGAATGGGAGTGACCTCTTTTTCTGTAACCACTAGGGACTTTGCATTTAGGTTGTGGAGTCTTTCTTGTAGGTCTTCAAGACCCACCCGGACATGTTCCTGTGCAACCTGATCTATGTTGACCCGCTTCTGCAGGGTGATTGTACTAGATAATCTCTTAAAGTCCCTTCCAACCCTACCATTCTATAATTCTACTATTCTAAAAGCCAGAGATAATTCTGGTATTTTGTGAGGCAAAAGGTCAAACAGTAGACCTCCTCCTTTGATAGAGGATGCAACACCTTGATTTAAGCCCAGCTAACACAAATGGCAAGTATGGTAAAGAAAAGTTGTTTTTTCATGTTTTTGCACTCTAACCTGCATCATCAAGTGTCAAAGATGAAGGAAAACTATGCTTGATTTTGTTCTAACTTATAATAAATGATTTGGTAATAAAATCGTGAAAATTAGTTTTCCATAGCTCTGCTACACTATACATATTTAAGAAATACGTTCAAAAATGTTCTGTAGAGTGTTGTTCTGTGGATAGATAAAGTTTAGGAGAGCCTAAAGATATTTTGAACCCTCATTTTTAGCACTCATTATAAAACAAATTTATATACACTTCTATAAAACATACTGAACTATATACTGTAAAACGTATTCTGAACATATTTTGATTCTAATTTTTCACTCAGTCATGAACTAAACCAATCAGAACTATTTTGACATTAGCAATTGTCAGTGACAATAGTAAATAACACTAAATTTTGCATCCATCTAACTGAGTGAATTGATTCCACAGTGATGTTGTTATCTGAAAAGGCACAAAGCATCCAAATGAGGAATATACTTTTAATTTGTCCATATAAAATAACTACAGTGTCTGAATGAACCTGATGATTATATTACTTATGACAATGAAGGAACTCATCATTTGAGAAAATGATTCCATTATTTGTCCAGTTCATTAAAAAACAATCTTCCCTTTCTGTCTTTTTGGGTGATATTTTAATGCAGAAATGAATGCTTGTAAATGAAGAGATTTATCTTTGAAATTTACTATGCATTTTTCATTTGCATTTAAATGAAAGTGTAAACCTTTGCTGTGTTGCATGTAATATACAAATAAGTTGAGATTTGAAGATATTTCTTATTTTGCTTATTTTCTTTAATCTCAGTGAATTTATCATTCAGATGCTATATCTATACTCTGGATTAGGTGCATATGACCTGTAATGTAGCAGATCATAAATATGGTCAGTTCATCCCAACAGTGGTAGCGAGAGGAAGTTGAAACTGATTCTCTAAACCATCTATAAACACTCCGTTTCTAGTCTTACATTCTTACACCACAAAAGGCTTCTTCACAATTCACAGCATAGGTCTTCAGTTGTAATCTTGGAGCAGAAGTTGAAGTCTGCCTGGCCAAACATTTATGCCTTGCCACTAGTTCAACATTCCCTCAGCTTTAACCACAGTTATTGAAAAGATGCTGCGACATGTGTGATAAAGTACTTTGTATGAAACAAAAGCTATGATTTGTACAGGACACTGATGAAGGATGGTTTAATGATGAAGAATCAGAAAAAAACGGTGTAAAAATGTTAACTAAGCAACTTATAAAGTGAAATAAGAGGTTCAAAGAAGAACAGGAAAATAAATATTATCAAACAGAAAACTGCTTGATTATGGAATCAGAGATTTCCCTTTAGCCATGGCAATGTTTCTGGCCTTGTGGAGAAGTGAATGTAGAGGAGTGACAGAACCAGAATGTGGATTGTGACTCTTGATCATAAATAGCCCTGTGTGATGAGATTTTGCCTCACATCTCTGAGATTTTTTGCTTAATAATACATCTATAAAAATATAAAACGAGAGGAGTGACTATTGTGTGTCTTGACATTTTCTTCCTTTTTTTTTTATTCCAGCAAGAGGTACAAGTTTATGGAAACACCAAACAGAGGCAACGGAGTGCCAAGTTAGTAATCATCAGGAGAGAACCTGTATGGCTGAACTATATAATGATGTGCTGTAGTAATATACAGAAATATTGTCTCCCAAGGTGAGAGATCTGATTTGGTGTCATACCACTTTACAGTTTGGCAATGCATTGTTTGAGTTTTAGTACTAATCCAGTTTCCAGTGTCTCTGGGATGTCTGATCTATGATTCAGCATAAATGTGCCCTAACTGGTATTTGTAAATTCTGATCCTGGCTTCCAGTTTGACTATTGAAGAGAGCTTTCATTTCAAACTAGAGCCATCACGACAAGGAGATATTATTTACTTTGTAGCACAAGAGAAAACAGGACTTTATCTCAGACAGACTGTGATTATCACTGTAATACAAGCAGTATCGGTCTAATACAATCAAATTAACTACTCTGAGAAAAAAAAAATAATTTGTATCTTGTTTTTTTTTCTTTCCCTCTACCATAAATGCACAAAAAGATTAACACTGAATCAGTAAGCAGCTTGAACTTCATTGTCACAGTGGTCTTGACCTGCCAAGCAACACTCATATATTAGGAACTTATTTTTGAACATATCTCACAGGTAGATTTCTAAGATATGGATTTTCTGATTTGTCTTTTTTTCTGGCTTAAAAGTACAGAGGAACTATTTTTCTCTTATTTTGATTGGGAGAAAGGGAGTTGAAAGAAAGTTCTTTCTGAAAGATCATAATGTGTGAATTATATTTTTCAGAGAGAGAAAAAAATTCTTTATAATTTCTTTGGAATACCGACATCATTTGACATTCTCAAATGTTTTTAATTAATATGTCACAATTAAATTGAAAAGATTCTTCTGTTTTACTACAGAATTGAAACACATTTCTTGACAAATGTCTGGTCATGCATGTAATTTCATTTTTTAAACTTGGTTTCTTCTCTCAGTTAAATGCTATCTTTTTAGACTATTGATCGAGGTTAATAGTTTGAAAATATCAAAACAGAAAGAAAAAAAATGTAAAGGGATGCTGATGTCTAACTTCTTCAATTTCAAACACTCTGTGATTTCTCCTGGTTTAATAATGAAACTAGACTTTAGAGGTGTTTGCTAACACTCTAATGCTTTCTACACAATGACCTTGGGAGCATTGCTGTGTTGAAAATTGCTCCCTTGCAGTGTCTAAACATGACAAACACAGGGCAGAAATTATAGATTTGTGTGCAGTTGCAGTGCTGTGATCTCACAGTGAAATTGTGAGTGGCAGAAAGGTAGTTGGGTAAGTCTCACAACTGGAGAGCTGTGATAGATAGATTCAGGCTCTTTAGGAAGGACAGGCCAGATTTGTAAGAAGGGGGACTTGCCATTTATGTGAGAGAGCAGCAGGTTCTATGTGGAGTTTTCCTTTGAATGATGGATTAGATGAGAGTTTATGGGTTAGGATTAGAGAGCATATCAACATAGACAATGTTGTGATGGGTGTCAGATACACACTCCCTCATCAGGAAGAATAATTTGATGAAGTCTGCTTCAGACAACTACGGAAAAGAAAGAGTTAGGAATACTGAAGTCATGAGCAGCCTTGGCTGCAGCAACGATGAGATGCTAGAATGCAGGATCTTGAGACAAGGTAATAAAGCAAATAGCAAGATTAGTACTCCTCACTTCAGGAGAGACAACTTTAATCTGCTCTAGCACCTGCATGGAGGAATACCATGGGGTTCTAGACATAAGAGTGGTCCAGGAGAGCTGATTGATTTTTAAGGATCACCTCCTCCAAGCTCAAGACCTCATAGACCTCATGTAGGTCTATTCCCATATGCAGGAAGTGATGCAAAGGTGGCAGGAGGCCATCAGGAAGTAACACATTGCTACTGACTAAGTTCAGTTGTAGGAAGAAAGTGTACCAGAGGTGGAAGAAGGAGTATGAAGACACTATCTGAGCATGCAATGATGCGGTTAGGAAAAACAGGATTTATGACAGCTACATCCATGCAGATGCTTGAAATCTATCTGGATGTAACCCTGAGCAGTCTGCTATAGCTGAACTTGCTTTTACCAGGAATATTGGAATAGATAATATCCAGAAAATCCTTGCAATCTCAACAATTCTGTGATTTTGTAAGGTAATGCATATATTGTCCATGAGTTTCTAAAGACTGTCTGTGTGAACTTCATTCTCTTTATTCTGTCCATAACAGTAACTGTTAAAACTTCAATTTTTGTAGTGAATGAAAAAATACTGAAAAAATCTGGAGACTATGTTATTACACATTCAAAATATTTCAGTGCCCTTCTCAGCTCATTTTGTTGAGAAAATTAGTTTCCCTCTTCAACTCTCAAACCTTGGCACTTTGGAACAAGATACAAAGCTCATGTTTTTCTCTCTGAAGGGATCCATTTTATCTCTGGTGAAAAGCAATATATCATAGAATCATAGAATGGTAGGGGTTGGAAGGGACCTTTAGAGATCATCTAGTCCAACTCACCTGCAGAAGCAGAGTCACCTAGATCAGGTCGCATAGGAACATGTCCAGGCGGGTCTTGAAGACCTCCAAGGAAGGAGACTCCACAACCCCTCTGGGCAGCCTGTGCCAGGGCTCCATCATCCTCACAGTGAAATAGTTTTTTCTTATATTTAAGTGGAACTTTTTGTGTTCCAGCTTCATCCCATTACCCCTTGTCCTGTTGCTAGCTACTATAGAAAAAAGGGATGTCCCAACCTCCTGACACCCACCCTTTAGATATTTATAAATGTTAATAAGATCACCCCTCAATCTCCTCTTCTCTAAACAGCCCCAGTTCCCGCAGCCTTTCCTCATATGAAAGATGTTTCATTCCCCTGATCATCTTGGTGGCCCTGTGCTGGACTCTCTCCAGCACTTCACTGTCCCTCTTGAGCTGAGAAGCCCAGAACTGGACACAGTACTCCAGATGAGGCCTCATCAGGGCATATATACATCACATAGATGCTTTCACACTGCCTTCCTAGCTATAGGGTACACTGGTTTCTGTGCATGAAGTAATCATCTATTTTCTAGCTGAAAATATAATGAACCATTTTCATAGAAATCATAAACAATCATGTATTTCGGTGTCATAGATATCAATTCCAGTGAGTTTCACAATCACTTTTTGCTGGATCAAGTCACTAATCAGGTGATATAATAAGAATTCAGCTTCCCTATAAAAGAATATAGGAAATCTTTTTTAAAAAAATATGACAGTTTTGGGAGACATTACTCAAAATTTTCAAAGCCTTCAGATTTGTATGGGGCTCTGTCACCAAGGTGGATTTCACTGACTCCCTTAGTGTGTTCCCAAATGCTTAGCCACCAGCATTTGCCCAGCCCATAATTAACAATATCAGTTTTTTTCCATATTGGATGAACCATTTGACAGTTTCACCCAAAGGATGTGTGGCTATGGCATTGATCTTAGTGTCCCTTAATAAGTCTCTGATCTTAATATTGATCTTAGTGCCCCTTAGTACTGATCCTAATATTGACCTTAGTGCTTATCTTGCCACTATTTTCTGAGATATTTTAGGTCTGAAAAATATTATGACATCCATTTCCCACCATACCCTTGAAGTCCAACTGTAGACTCCTTTGGAAAACAGATTAGAAGGGTCAAAATATCAGAGATATACCAGAGTTAATGTTTTCCTGCCATTGAAGGGTGAAAACTCTCTATGACATATGAGTAAGTGCATCTGCTTGCAAATCCTAATCCAAAATGTTCTACTCTTGTGTGATTCATTTCAAAGTTAAAGTATTGATTTTTTTTTCTTACTTACTATCTGATTTAGCAGCTGGGGAGAGTAACTATTGTATCACCAACTCTCTAAAAATGCTTTTCATTCCTATAGAGACTCTTTTTCTCCCACCACAACTTTTGAGTATATACATACAAAAGACTTGAAGCTTACAGCCTAGTAGGAAAAAAAAAAAAAAAGCTATTTATGCAGATAGATATATAACTCTTAGGTTACACCTGTTGCTTTATTTTCCACATTTTTTTTTAATCAATATGTTCATAAGTTGTTGTGTCATCTATAATCCCCAATAGACTCATTCTTTCCAGTGTGCATGTAATTTTTTCCTTTCCTTAAATGAAACGTTTGGGACATATGACTGAAAAGCCTTTTCCTATTTATACTCCTTTTATACTTGCAAATGGCACTAAGCTAGATATTTTGTAGCTCATGAGAAAAAGATAAAAACTTACAATTATATGCATATGAACCTAGGATTAGAATGAAATATGGGACCACTAAAGTCAGTCTTCTATCACCAAGACTGCTATGGAAGGTACAAAGTCTGCAGAATATAAATTTCACATGTCCTTATACATTACTTTCCTGAAAGCAATGACATAGCTATAACTGAAAGCTATTGTGTTATAAAGAGTTGCAACCATGCTGTGTTGAGTAAAGCTACATCTCAGATATGTGGTTCAGATCAGCTGAGCTGTGCTAGCTTAGAGGTATAGGTTGGCCCTCAACAAACAGGAAGATATAAACCTTAGAGAAGTTCAAAGGAAAATGTTAGCCTGCCTTGGCAGTAACTGAGTGTGGAGTATGCATCTTGTTATCTTCCTCCAGGAGACCACAAATCTATAGAGTTATGGTGACTGGATTAGATGTCCATGGAGGGTCCTCAAGTATTTCAGCTTCTCTTATTTTACGGTAGTATTCACAGAAGACATTGCTAGTGGTGAATCTACAGTACTGTAGATATAACCACTGATAACTGAAAGAAAATGCTGCTATCACCAAGCATCTCAATGTCACTTATCTCAGTGTTTTATAACAGGAAACATCAAAGTTTCTCTGTTATGACAATAAACAAAACTGTGTGACAGATAGGAATGGTAGTTTGAGATGTCTGTTTTAAAATGTTCCAAAGCTATATGATATTTTCCATATACTCAACCAACTCTGTTTCTGTACAATGATCTCCCACATCATAAAAGTCTGTATGCAAATAGACAGCAACCAAGCATGAAAATCTTAACAGAAAATACATTCTAGGTTTTTGAGTAACGTGAATGGATTCAGTGGTGTAAATGAGAAGAGTTTGCAACATTCTGTAAAATATAGTGACTACAAGAGTCCTAAGTCTCATAGGATGTTGAAAATTTAGGTGAGTATGAATTTCTTGTGAAAGGCAAATATTTCCATATTTATTTGTTTATTGAAACATGAACAGTGTTTATTTTTTCAGCAGATGAACTGTTAGACCATTTGCTTGATTTAATGCCTAATAATACAACTAATGTTGATCTAGAATACTGAAACAATAATTCCAGGTTAATTTGGGTCTTTATTAGGTTATGTTATACCATTTGTGGTGGTTTAGCCTGCTGTCCACCCAGTCACAAAATCACTCCCTCTCCTAAACCAAACAGGAGAGAGAGAGAGAAATAAAACAAACGGCTTGTGAGTTGAGATAAGGACAGAGAGATCACTCAGCAGTTAGCATCATGGGCAAAACAGGCTCAACTTAGGGAGAAAAAAGTTTGATTTATTAAAGAAATAATAAGAGTAGGGAGATGAGAAATAAAATCGTCTTAAAAACACCTCACCCCATCTGTCCTCTTCCTGGGATTCCCCTTCCTTCCTCCCCAGCGGTGCAGGGAATGGGAATTGCGGTCAGTTCGTTACAGATGGACTTTGCTACTGCTGCTTCTCAGGAGAGGCCTCTTCACACTTCCTACTACTACACTGTGGGGTCACTCTCACGGGAGACAGTCCCTCATGAACTTCTCCAGCGTGGCTCCTTCCCATGGGCTGCAGCTCCTCACGAACTGCTCCAGCATGGGGCCTCCCATGGGGGCAGCTCCTCACACACTGCCCCAGCGTGAGTCACCCACTGGGAGAATAGTCCTTCAGGGACAGACTTCTCCAGCCTGGATCTCTCCCGGGATCACAAGTCCTGCCAACAAATCTGCTCCGGTGTGGGCACCTCCTCCACAGACTCCCGGGTCCTGCCAGGAACTTGCTCCAGGATGAACTTCTTACAGAGTCACAGCCTCCTTCAGGCATCCACCTGCTTCGGCATGGGCTACTCCACAGGCTGCAAGTGGGTCTCTGCTTCCCGGTGGTCCTCCATGGACTGCAGATGGACAACTCGCTTCACCATGATCTTCACCACATATCACACGGGAGCCTTTTCAGTGCTTAAACACCCTCTTCCCCCTCCTTCTCCACTGATCTTGGTGTCTGCAGAGATATTTTCACATTCTCCCTCCCTGGTGCTGCTGCAGTTTTGCAACTCTCCTTCTCAAATATGTTATTCATAGAGGTGTTACCTCCATCACTAACTGGCCAGGCCTGGGTCAGGTGCAGGGTCCAGCTTAAAATTGACTGGCCCTAATCCTATCAGCTACAGAGGAAGCTTCTGGCAACTCTTTTTGTTTAAAGAAGCCACCCCTTTAGCCCTCCTGCTACCGAAAAACCTGGCCCAGGCAAAACCACTACATCATTATAGTGTATAAATCATTATTTCTTGGTAGGTCATATGTCAGATAGTGTGCAAAAAACAACTGAAAAATTGATGAGTCATTATCAGTGCAAAAAGAGACTGATTTATTGTTAGTAAGAATTGACTACTCCATCTCTACAAGTGGAAAAGACTGCTGCATAGTCATGTCAAACCCCACATTTTCAAGAACTGACAACAGTGAAGTGTCTTATTCTTTGCTTTTGAAACTGCTGCTGAGGATCTTAAAAAATTCATTTTGAATGAATGTTCATCATCTGTCACTCAAGCTTGGATTAACAGAAGTTTTCTTTGAAAATACAAAACATATATATCTCTGGAAAATTTACAAAATATTTTCTTGGTTAAACTTGAATACTCCTAAAAGATATTAATTTTGGTTCCAGTTCAGTGACCTATCGTATATAGAAATTTACTTGATATAAGAGATGCATAGCATTTTAATTCTAAATAATGTTTCATATTAGTATCTCGTATATTGTCCTTATGTTAGTGTATTTCATGTTACTGCATTTTCTGTTTTGCTCACATATTGGAAAATTCATAATCACCACTGCCTCTATTTCAGTGGAAACCTGGAATAAAGCAGACATATAATCCAGAAGCAGCCATGGGAATTAGAATATTTTGAAGAAATATAAAGCTGTTACAAACAAATGAAATGGAAAGTGTCAGCTGAAATGATAGTGAATATCAATACAAAAGCTTGTATGTGAAAAATATCTATTCTTCTATCACAGTCATAATTAAGATAATATATATATAGACAAGAAAATACACAACCAGATTACACTGGTCGTTTTACTGTCATTACTTGGGAAAAAAATCCACTTATGCTACAACAATAACAAGAGAATTGTAAATCCTTTTTTTCATTTCCTTGAAGCTGCAGGAATGCAGTCCCTAATCCTCAGAACCAACTGAAAAACACTCAAGCATTTTGAGGCCAAAAGAGTGCAGAGATCTTGGCATTTCAAAGTGATTCAGCTGATTATCTTGGCTAATAAAATGCAGATAACACTTTTAGAATATCACATTAGCCTCTTGACAATAATCTCACTCAAAAGCATTTTCCCTATTATTGTTATGATCACATTTAGATGTAAATGACATTCACCATCACTATTCAAATTAGTCATCTTAAGGGAGTATACCAATAAAGCAGTAATTTAAATTAATTATAGAATCAAACACAGAATATACTTATGGACATTTCATCAAACTAGTATTCTCTTTATTACTGTTTCACTGACAATTGTTAGAACATAATAACATAGCTTGAAAACATATATTTAGGATTTTAAGTAGCATAATATTTTCTGTACAATGGGTAAGTGCTTTGCATGTGTCTCAAAACAGACGACTGCAAATTAATATTGCAATGATTTGCTCACATGCAAAACCTCAATATATTTGCTCTTAAGCTATGTCACATATTCAGACAGTCACATGCACAAACCAATACAATGAGGTAGCTGGAGTACTGAAATATACAAATACTAATAAAATCTATTTTAGAATTGCAAGGCTTTTGACATTGTGTCCCATAACATCCTCATTAGAAAGCTCAAGCAGTGTGGCTTGGATGAGTGGACAGTGAGATGGATCGAGAGCTGGCTGAATGACAGAGTCCGGAGGGTGGTGATCAATGGCACAGAATCAAGTTGGAGGCCTGTGGCTGGTGGAGTTCCACAGGGATCAGCTCTGGGGCCAGTCTTGTTCAACATCTTCATCAACGACCTGGATGAGAGGACAGTGTACCACCACGATTATCAGGGGACTGGAACACCTTTCATACAGGGAAAGGCTGTGGGAACTGGGGCTATTTAGTCTAGAGAAGAGGAGAATGAAGGGGAGATCTTATTAACATTTACAAATATCTAAATGATGAGGGTCAGGAGGTTAGGGCATCCCCTTCTTCTGTTGAAGCTAGCAACAGGACAAGGAGTAATGGGATGAAATTGGAACACAAAAAGTTCCATTTAAATATAAGAAAAAACTATTTCACTGTGAGGATGATGGAGCCCTGGCACAGGCTGCCCAGAGGGGTTGTGGAGTGTCCTTCCTTGGAGGTCTTCAAGACCCACCTGGACATGTTCCTATGTGACCTGATCTAGGTGACCCTGCTTCTGCAGGGGGGTTGGACTAGATGGTCTCTAAAGGTCCCTTCCAACCCCTACCATTCTATTATACAATTCTATGATTCTAAGAAACTTGACTGTTGCTGTTGCTTTACTTGGAGAAATAAATAAATTTAATGAACAATTTTTTAAGTTACCATGAAAAAATGTGCATTTTAGAAGATATTGACTGTTATTATTTACTGTACCTCAAAATCTCTAAATCTCTAAACTGCCACTGGAATTTCCAGATACAGGTTTAAAAGATTATAAGGTGGTTACATGGCTGGACCTCATTCTTTTTGTGATGTTATAGTCTTAAAATCATTCAAGCTATTTTTCAAATTAAAAAAAATTAATCAACACCAAATATGGGAATTTTGTAAGAGTTTTGTATAGTAAAAACTTTCTCAGAATTCTCTGTTCTGCTTATCTTATGTTTTAGCTTATTTTTGAAAATAAAAAAAATTCTTTAGCCATAACTATTTCAGCTGGTAATTAAGGAAAAATCTTTTACCAAATGGTAGTGATGGACAGAAGAAGAGTCATCAACAGTATCTTTGCCTTTGCAATGTGTTTTTTAGAGGGAATGAGCCACTGAGCTACAGTGGTGATATAAAAATCAGTTTGCTTTCTCTTCAGAGCAATACTTACCTGAAATCCTTACTCAGTCGTAAAGTTGGTAATGTCATAATATTCTAAGAGTATAGGAGAGAGGAAATTGTAGAGAAAGGAACAGGATGGCTGAGGAAACTGAAAGTCTGACTGTCAAGGGAAAATTTACAAAGTTTAGTATACATACACAAAGTATTAGAGGAGTTATATTTGTGAAAAATCTCAGATATTAAAAACAAACTTGAAAAAAAGAGGAAGGAACACAATAAGGTATTGATTCTTTCTCCCAGTGAGAAGTCTACTTAATTTCAAGCAATACATCCCCACTCTTTGCTGCATGTTTATGCACAATAGATTACTTTCTAGCTCCTTTTTCTGAAGGTTTTATCTTCTTAAGTTTATTAGCAGCAATTTGCTAATCTAAAGGAAATCAGTTCTGTGCTGGTAGTGCTCTACAAATAAGGAATCAGTAATTACTTTGCACATCAAAAGAATTAGATTGTTAAGTCTTGAAACTTTTCATTTCCCCAGATAATATTGCAAAATGAATAAATTTATAGTCAAATAAATGAATGCGGCATTAAATACAGTGAATTAATTCTAAATGGTTGAAACTGAGAGAGTGTACACAAAACTTGTTATCAATTATCTGTTACTCTTGTTATTGAGCTAAAGAAAATGTAACAAGGAACTTTTATGTTAAATCACTTACAAAAGATTAGGAGAAACTCTGGATGTCAGTAGTTTGCTGCAAATACTGGAAGGGAATCTGGCATATGTTCAACAGACTCATAATTTTAGTAATCTTTTAATTGGCAGACAGGTGGACTGATTTATTATATTTGATACCATTTCCAAGCATAACGAAACTGCTTTTATCCATCCTTTCAGTAGAGGAAAATGTTAGCCTAAATTATTTCCCTGACAGAAAGAAGAATATGAGAGACAGTGTCAAGGCAGTAATTTAAAGGAAGGAGGAATATACCAACTCTCAATATGTAGAAAGAATGAATGCAGATGAATAGTTGCAGAGTGCAACCTAAGATGGGGAAGAAAGATAAAACACATCACATTATCTCATGCATACAGACTTTTATTATGGGCACTAAGGCAATATCCAACTCCATTTCATCAAGTGAATGAATAATTATGATGAAAATTATTTTTTTGAAAGACAAAATATGTACTGAAATGTACAGTGAGAAAAGAGTAGGAGGGAGCAGATAAAGACCCTCACACAACATGAAAAATGTGACAAGAAAGGGGTTGATTCTGGAAAGGGCACAAATCCCCTAGCAAGGAAGGGAAAGGGCAGTGAGAGAAAGGAGAGGTGGACACAACTCAGGTAAAGTGAATGAGAATAAGAAGCTATGCAAAGGAGTTGGAGATGTGGAGTTACAGTCTGTCCATAGGGATGTGTGTTCAGGAAGTGTGTAATTAATTTCTTCTAAGTCTCTGACATGAGCAATGTGCTCAGACTATCGCAGCAGTAACATGAGCCTGACTTCTCTCCAACATGGAGAAACTCTTTATCAGCACTCATACTCTTCCTAACCCTTTGACTCTACACTGCTTTGGGGCTGCCAGACTGTGAAATTTTTCATTGACACTGTATTGTATAATTTTTCCTTCAATTGAATCTTTTGATTTGTTGACTGAAGAAATTAAAATATTTATCTACACTTACCTGAAAGTAAGACCTTTTCTTTTTTTCCAGAAATAGAGTGATAGCAATAAATAACATACCTTGATAATATCACTGTTTATAAAAGGGAATTACAATTTTATAGGTTCAAGGGATGACCTTCTGTAGACAAGGAGGAATATGAAAAACTGAGCTGTGCAAAAAAGTTGTGCAAAAGTCACTCCAAGTAAAAACAGAGGTTACATAGTGGTAAGACAAATACTGTGATCCTGAAAACAAAAAACGTTTGGAAGCATAACTTAATTCAATGTGAGAAAACTTGTTTTAAAAAGTAAAATTATACCTGTACATTGTAAATAATGTAACAAAAGCTTTGATTATTTCCATTTTTCTTGGGTTATATTTTTTATACCAACACAAGGTAGTTGTAAAAATGAACAGAATGTTCCTATCTCTAGTAACTTAATAGCTGATTTTTTGTTTGTTTGTTTTAGTGGTTGCATGAGAATTATTTTTAAAGTTGAACAATCATTTCACAAGTGATGAGGGTATGCAAGACTTATTGCACCATCAGTTTTAAGCCTTCATGTCTTTTAGGGGTGATGTCTGCCTAAAGTACAAGTGGTGTAGAATAGCCCTTGGGATCTAGATTAGAGGTTTTTACAGAAAGGTCATTTAAACTCCAGTCCATGCTGAGAAATTTATCTGTTGCTTTCAGTGAATATTGGCAATGTGTGATGGTGCACTGCATGAAATACCAAATGTGAAAAAGCTTCAATTATATTCAGCAACACTTCAGAGACTATAACTGAACATTATACTGACTGTTAAATAGTTTTTCTCAGCTTTTGTACCTTTGCAGAATACTTAAGACACAGAAAATCATCACTAACAAAAAAGAACTTGTTTTGAACTAGTTTGAGAACTAACAATGGTCATCTGTAACTTCATATTTATGAATAAGTTTAAAAGGGATGTTAGGTAAAAACAGTTTTCATAATAAGAAAGGTTGTGGTGGTTTAGCCAGGTGTCCACCAAGTCATAATATCACTCCCCCATCTAAACTGGACAGGAGAGAGAGAGAAATATAATGAGAAGTTTGTGATTCAAGATAAGGATGGAGAGATAGCTCAGTAATTAGCATCACAGGCAAAACAGATTTGACTTGGGGAGAAATGGTTTGATCTATTAAAGGAACAATAAGAAAAGGGAGATGAGAAATAAAACTGAATCTTAAAACACCTCCCACCACTCTTCCCTCTTCCCAGGACTCTCCTTCCTTCTCTCCCATTGGCGCAGTTGATGGGGGATGGGGGTTGCGGTCATTTTATTACAGATGGACTTTGCCACTGCTTCTTCTCAGGGGGAGGCCTTAACACACTTCACACTGCTACTGTGTTGGCTTCCTCCCACAGGAGACAGTTGGTTCTTCATGAACTTCTCCTGCATGGGTCCTTCCCATGGGTTACAGCTCCTTACGAACTGTTCCGGCATGGGGCCTGCAACAGTGCCAGCTCTTTGCATTACCCCAATGTGGGTCATCCACCGGGAGAACAGTCCTGCAGGTACCTACTGCTCCAGTCTGAGTCCCTCACAGAATCACAAGTCCTGACAGCAAACCTGCTCTGGTGTGGGTTGCTCCCTTCCCATGGGCTCCTAGGTCCTGCCAGGAACTTGCTCCAGTATGGGCTTCCCAGAGAGTCTCAGCCTCTTTCAGGCATCCATCCGCTTTGGCTTGGGGTCCTCCATGGGCTGTGAGTAGATCTCTGCTTCCTGGTGGCCTCCATGGCAGAGGGGACAGCTGCGTCACTATGGTCTTCACCACAGGTCACAGGGGAATCTTTCTTTTGGGGCCTGGACACCCTCCTCCCCCTCCTTCTTCACTGACTTTAGTGTCTGCGACATTTTCATGTTCTTACTCCCTGCTGCTACTGCCATTTAGTAGCTGTGCAACAGCTTCGTCTTCTCAAATACGTTATCTCAGTCACTAATTGGCTAGGCCTGGGTCAGCTGTGGAGTCCATCTTAGAAATGACTGGCATTAGCCTTATCAGCTACAGGGGAAGCTTCTGGAAGATATTTATTTAAAGAAGCCACTCCTGTAGCTCCTCCTGCTACCAAAAACCCTGGCCCAGGCAAAACCACTACAAAGGTGAAAGCCAACAATTTGGATCTGTGATTTTCCATAGCTGACTGCACAGATAGATATTTGTTTCTTGTTGTACATATTATTTTCTCCTAGAAAACCGAAGACTGCATCTTGTTATTGTTCACATAGGATCTGGTTCATCAAAAGTGAGTAAGCTCTTTTCACCTCATTGCAGAATTTAAACCTCTAGACATGGTTCAATAGGAACAGGGAAGGATGGTGTGATAGTATGAAGAAAGAACAAGCTAGGCACTTTTGAAAATCACACACTTATAAACATGTAAATTGCACAGATTGCTACTCACATTGTTTAAATTTTTTTTTTTTTTTTTAAATACCACATTATTTCAGATAAAGCTTGTAGACTGGGTTTCTTGAAATGCATACACTTGGTTTCCTCAATTCTTGTTCTGAATGCTGGTATCATATAAGTGATACCATATGAATATGAAGAATCGGGATGATGAAGACTGAGGAACATTGGGGGACATTGTTAAGATGTAACCATAAATATCAGAATTGCAGGAGAAAATGAAAAAAAAACCTCAACAAATAGAATACTTGTTAACAGAGTAAACCAACATCCAGGTTTCAGCTAGAGAAAAAATATCTTTGAGTTGTATTGATCTACCCTTTCACACACGAAAAGAACAGGAAATTAACGAGCTGAAGAAAAACACATGCAAAATGGAAAGAAAGCCTTCTCTGGAAATGAATATGCCTAGGGAAGTGAATTGATTGCTCAGGTTGGTACAAAGAACTGAATAATCTCTGGAACCTTTAATACATATTTTAAAGGATTTTTGCAGAGATTTTGGAAAACAGGATTTTCAGTTCAGTCATAACTTTATCAGTTTGAAATTTCAAAAATATATATTTCAGTTGAAGGCAACGGATATCAGGTCTCTGTATAAATTTGTATTTATATGTTTGTAACTAATCCCCATAAATGTAAATGTCACATCGATGTTTACATGAGGGGTTGTATGGATTCATATACTTTTAGGAGTTGAAATTTTCCAGGAGAGAATGATCATCCAGGCAAACAGTGCTTCAGGTAATCCCTGAAATATGTCTTTCTGTATTAAGGATTTTAAAAAGTACGAGAAAGTCATACTTAAAAAAAATTAGAAATATTTGTAGAAATGTAATTAATTTTATATTTATTGCCAAAGAAAGTGCAAAAATCAATGTTTCAGTTCCTGTTAACATCTGCCTTAAAAACATTTGACTTTACCAAAAGGAAAAGAATGGAAAAGCAGTCAACACTAACTGATTAGTTGTAAAAAAAAAAGTTATAAATATGTGACAATAAATACCAAATTTCCTTGCTAACTAACTCAGGATCGCTTACTCTCAGTTTTAACATTGAAGGCAGCACAAGAAGATCTCCTACTAATTAATATTCTTAAATTCCTCAAGTATTTTCTGTAAACCATTCATGGATTGTGTGTAACTCAGATATTTTTTACAGTCTTATCTTTCTAGAAAATTCTTGTCACATTTTGATCTGTAACATAATTCCGTGCGCTAGTATATTATTAGATATTGTGACTAGTCCACAGATATTAAAAAAAAAAGCCATTATATGTTCCCGCGTTGAATAAACAGCAAAGTTTGTCTTTTTCATACCACTGGACATTTTTCTAGATTAATGTAATTCCTTACAAACATATGTCCTACTCTAATTTGCATAGATATGATCTATTTTATTAGCATTTTAACACAGAATCACACAGAATCACAGAATGGTAGAGGTTGGAAGGGATCTTTAGAGATCATGAAGTCCAACACTTCTGCTAAACCAGGTTCATCTTGATCAGGTCACACAGGAACACATCTGGGCAGGTTTTTAAAAGCCTCCAGAGAAGGAGACTCCACAGCCTCCCTTGGGACCCTGTTCCAGTGATCCCTCACGTTCACAGGAAAGAAGTTTCTCCTCATATTCAAGTGGAACTTCTCGTGTTCCAGCTTGTATTCATTACACCTTGTCCTCTTACTAGTCACCACAGAAAAAAAACTCCTCCCATTCTCTCAACACCTACCCTTTGTTTGTAAGTGTTGATAAGGTCCTCTCTCAGTCTTCTGCAGACTAAACAGCCCCAGATCTCACAGCCGTTCATCATAAGAGAGCCCTCCACTGGACTCTTTCCAGAAGTTCTTTAGTCTTAACTGGGGTGCCCAGAACTAGACACAATGCTCCGGACCTGAGATGAGATGAGAATATGCTGAGTTGTTACTCAAGATAAAGTAATTAATCCAGTAAAAGATGGTCCCACTTAATCAGTTTCCAGTGAAATGCTGCTGGACTTGCTGCAAATGAGGATAACGTATGGAGCATTTGCTCAACTGATGTTTGGGTCATCTCACCAAGCCTTTCATCACTTACTCACAGACACTTTGGCAGGAACCGAGGCATTGGTCAAAGAGGCATGTGAGGGCAGAATCAAACAGCTGTGGGTAGCAGGAGGTCTGAAGTATTTCCAAGGAAAAGGACTGCTACTTTGACACTGAAGTTTGTGAGCAGAATGAAGTTATTGGATTGTTACACTCTGAAGATGAGTGCAACACACGTCTGATGTAGTCTGTTTTGGTGATCTCCAGTAGCCCATTTCCCTGTGTATTATGAAATGTTGTTTATCCTTTTGCATTTATATAAATATGTGGAGCAGTTTGGGAACTGGTTGATCAATAAAGATGTACTGGGAGACTTACAGAATACAGTGTACTCAAGAAATGCATAATCATGACAAGGCCATGTCTACTCTACTGGGCCTCTCAATTCTTACATGTAGAATGTAAACTCATTTTTTTTTTTTAAAAAACCACTAAAGTGGATCTAAGTGTTATAATGTTCTAATAACATTGTTATCTATTTTGCTTTATTTCCCTAGCATTGCAAAGGAATCTTTGTGTGATTTTATACTTTTCAATATTTGAAGCACATGCTTGCATTTGAGCAGTGGGAGAAGAGATAAGCAGGCAGAATAACTTTATTTGGTATTGACCAAATTAATGTGACAATTTACTGCTAAAAGCCCTAGGACCATAACCACACAGACTATAATATGTGGAAACAAGTTGATGACTGCAAACCAGAAATTCTAGAAAATCCAACTTCCCAAGTGCATATGTGTTTGTAGTCAGTAGAGAATTTTGAAAATTAGTGTTCTAAATTATTACACATTTATTTCCCTAATACTATGGAAGACATGAATAAATATTTCAGCATCAATATTAATACTCATCTTTTACAAGTGATGGTCTCAAAGCTTAGAAGTAAGGAAAACTTGCATTTTTATTGCTTGAAGTGAACTAAATTGCCAGTGGTTAAAATAAAACCAAATCTCTTTAAGTGCATAATCTTTCCTCAGAAGTCATTACAATCACCAGATATAGTTGTCAAAAGTCAATCTTCAGTCTCTGTTATTTCTTGTCTGTCCCAAATTCATAGTTGATATTGATAAAGGATTTTAGAGAGTAAAAAGTAAAGACAATGCAAAATACAGTGTATAAATGTTAAATATAATTAACAATATGCAGTCAAAAAGAATGTCTTGAGTCTTTCAGAGAGGGCACATGACTGCAAATAACTTAATTTACTGGCACAAGGAGGCAGTGATGGAAGAGACACAGCACTCTAATGCAATGATGAGATAAAAATTACCATTACACACACTAAATACTATATTTAGTGTGTACAACAGTCGGAAATCTCCACAAGATGGATAATTATTGATTGGCTAATTTTGATTTTAATCTAATTTTCTGTGGATTTTTTTGAGGGAGGCTGTTTGCATCCTCACTGTTATATTTATTTTAGTTTTGTCAGATGTGTTTATAAAATGTTCTTGGTACATCAACAAACAATTTATGCAGAACTGTATAGGCTGCATCAATGGGATGTCTTCCTTATTCCCTATTCATACTCTTCAGTATGAATTTCCTGTCGTTCCTCTGTTTTCCTCAGTCTTCGTAAAAATACCCCAAACTCAAACAACAACAACAAAAAAGAAAACAAAATAAAACAAAATAAATTTGACATGTTTTTTATATAAATTTTGAATATATACTGATCTAGGTGAACCTGCTTCTGCAGGGGGGTTGGACTAGATGATCTAAAAGTCCCTTTTAACCCCTACCATTCTATGATTCTATGATTTTTTTCAACCCAGCAAGGATCTTACTTCCTCAGGTAGTGTCGCAAAAGAGGAAGTGTTAGATGAGATATACATTTGTTTGCTATCTCCAGAGTATCTTAGCAAAATAAGGAAGGTCCACTACTAAAGTGTAAATTTTTAAATGATTAAATATTTTATGAGGAAATGTTCTATTGGAAGTAAATGGAAATTTTATTGGGAGATGGAGCCAAAATTTTCAATTGCCCATTAAACCAAATTGAAACTACTGTAAACCACACAGTGGAGATATAACGTCTGGTTGAGTGAGTGAGCAATTATATTTTATATCCCACATTGATGAAATGTTCTTGCAGTGTTGTGTTATAGTGATTCTGTAGTAAATTATGATAATCTGTAGAGGTGGTAGTTGCCTGAATAAATGTAGCTTTGGATAAAAGATAAAGGAGTTTTGGTCAGTGTGGCCTATTTATTCATTACCTGGAGCAAGCATTTCTGGGACTGCTGAAAATATTAATATGCAGGAAGAAAAGTAAAACTATACCATTTTATAAATGAGGTTATAAAGCACAAAAAAATCCAATTAAATTTTTAATAGTGTATTCTCCTGGAACACTTCATTAAAGGTTTCTGGACAATTTGCAAAAACTTTAAGAGAATCAGAGAATCACAGAATGATTGAGCTTGAAAGGGACTTCTGAAGACATCTTCTTCAACCTTTCTACCCAAGCAGAGCCAGTGTCCCACAGGACCACATCGGTAGGCAGCTTTTGAATCTCTCCAAGGACGGAGACTCTGCAACATCTCTGGGCAATTTGTGACAGTGTTTGGTGACCCTCACAGTAAAAAAGTAGTTCCTTGTGTTCAGACAGGACCTTCTGCATTTCATTTTGAACCTATAGCCTATGGTTCTGTCACTGGACACCACTGAAATAAACCTGTCTCCCTCTTCTTCATTCCCTCTCATCAGATATTTATAGATATTGACAAGATTCCTTTCAGCTTTCTTTTCTCCAGGCTGGACAGTCTCGGCCCTCTCAGCCTG
This sequence comes from Colius striatus, assembly GCF_028858725.1. Taxonomy (NCBI): domain Eukaryota; kingdom Metazoa; phylum Chordata; class Aves; order Coliiformes; family Coliidae; genus Colius; species Colius striatus. The sequence goes on along the minus strand of NC_084760.1, from coordinate 64,221,540 downwards.
TCCTTATGTGTCAGATCATAGAATCGATTAGAGTTCCCTGCACTCCATCTAGCATGTCCATGTGTGTCTGGTACTGAGGAGCCCACAATTCCACCACAGTACCCCAAGTGTGGCATATCCTTTCACTTGCTGACAATACTTTTCCTAAAACAGATCAGGATAGCTTTTGCCTTCTTTGCATCATGCACACATTCCTTCTTACTTCTCTCAATATTCACAGCACTACTTGTCTGGCAACTTTTCTACAGTCAATTCAAATTAGGTTCTACATCTCTGATGACAAATCTGACACCATTGACTGTCACATATAGGTAGCTCCTACTGAATTTTGGATACAATACTGCATTAATTAGGAGATTTGCATTGTCCTTGTATGCAATTTTGCCCAAGATCCTAGTGACATGAGAATGGAATGTTGTTTCACGATACTGGAAGCATCTTCCAAGGATCGGAATAACATTCCACTAAGTACTCTTAGAAACAGAAATCCATTATGTGCTGAAGAGTGCATACAAAGATTTACACTTTTTATACACATCCATCAGTCTCAATGGGCAGATTATGCTCACTGAATTAACTTTGTAGTCAACAAGATTTCATTAGCAGAAAGAGATCATGAGAAGTTCTGAACAGTCTGTTTGATAATGTCACACCATTATTTAAATGAGAATTACCAGATTATTTCAGGGACAGCATGATTTTTATGAGTGGTGGTTGTCACAGTAAAATCTAGGACTAAAATAACTCTAAAATTAATTGTTTCCATATCATAAATCAGGGTGAAAATTCATTGGTGGTTTGAATTACTGGAATCGAATTTTGAGACTCTCTTCCATCACTAGTAAAGGCCATCTGGAACTCAAGCTGCATGCACACAAGAGTACAGCATCCTTCTAGATTTGTTTCACAGTCAGGAGCACTGGTCAAACCATAGGTACAGAGTGAAGATAAGATCAGCTGTCAGCACTATAGAGCTCCTACATCATTCAGGAAAGGGGTGAAGTATTGGATGGAGGCTGTGAACTACTGCATTATAAAGGAATAGAAATAACTGTTGACCATAGGACTAAATACAAATCCAGTTTCCCTTAAAGTTGTGATGTTTTTGGTAAACTAATTCAATTAAATATTTTTAGGATCCTCTACTCAAGACAAAAAAACCCATAAAATTTTCTTCTGAAGGGAAATGTAGATTCTTTTTAATGTCTCACTGATTTTCAAATCACCTCAAACTTGATAAAGAATCCCTTCTTTTCAGTAGAGACCGCTGATTTCTTTTAGAGATATGAATTATCAATTAATCTTCAAACATATTCTTCTAGCTGCTCCTTCTTTCTTATTTTCTTTTCCAAAAATCAAAATCAAGTATGATCTCATTCTTTCTTTTGTAGCTTCTCTAGGAAAAAATAGATAAGAGTAAGTACAGCATGATCCTTGTTTAGAAAAAGCTTATTTTGGGGAATAGAAAACAGCAGTATATGCTTTATGGATTTAAGATCATATACTTCTATTTGGAAAGGTTTTTTAAAAACTTATTTAAAAATAGCTTAATAAACGCTTTTTAGTATCTACTTCAAGAAGGTAAACATTTGATAATGACTCTGTTTAAAGAGGTATATTCTGGTTTTTAGTTTTAGCAAATATTAAATTAGGATTTTTTTATAGTTGTATACAAAATTACAAACACAAAAATTACTACATCAAATGTTCAGAACTCCTGCATTTTCTATGTACTATTTCATTTCATATGCAATTTTGAATCTGTTTTGTTAGCTACTCAAAACCAAACAAATTCACATTCACATACTGATACTGAGTAAATCCTTTGGAAACTAGACCTTGAACAGATAGGGAATACAGATCTGGACTGAGATCAAATGCAGTTCCAAGATTAATTTGAGAAAAGAGAGATAAGATAAGCTAACTGGGTCTTTAAAACTTTATGTTAGGAAATTGGGGCATCCCTTTCTTCTATTGTATCTAGCAACAGGACAAGGGCTAATGGGATGAAGCTGGAACACAAAAAGTCCCATTTAAACATAAGAAAAAATATTTTACTTTGAGGGTGACAGAGCCCTAGCACAGATTGTCCAGGGACCTCCTTGGAGGTCTTCAAGACTTGCCTGGCTGCATTCCTATGCAACCTGATCTAGATTGACCTACTTCTGCACAGGGGTTGGACTAGATGATTTCTAAACGTCCCTTCCAACCCCTACCATTTTATGATTCTATGATTCTCTGAACTTGGAATTTGGAGTCTAGATAGGTAACTTCTAGAAATCCCATGCAATCTAAATTGTTATATCTTTTGATAGCATGTTATAGGTTAAAATCTCAGCCTCACTATGTTTTGGTTTTTAATAAAAAGGTAACTGCAAAAATGTTTGCTAATTGTACCCTTTTTTTTTTTTTTTGATGCTACTAGTAGGGTCTGTACCTTCTGGTCAATGAATTTCTATTGCACAAGTTTATTCTCTATCCAGATATTTAACTGACAGCAGGACTGATAAAGTCTTGAAAAGTATAATTTGAGATAGTGTTTTATATTTCATATCTACTTTCTGGCACACTAATATATAATCTTAGAATCTTAGAATGGTTTGGTTTAGAAAGGACCGATCATCGACATTAAACACAAACTAATCAAGAGCTATCTAGTACTAGCACCCACCTACTCAATAGAAATGTCACTCTTAAGAGACGATTTATAGATAACTTTTTAGATAAATGAAACTTTCCATATCATGTTTTATAGCAAATAAACTCACAAAACTGTAGTAGTAGAGCATATGTGCCCTGTGAGGATCCAAGAAAATAATTGACTTCACTGCGTGGGTAAAAGCAGGCAAGTGCTTAGCAGTAGCTCAGGATTATATTACCAGCTGAAAGACGTAAACAGGGACTCAGCCAGTAGGAACTCGTAGTTGCAAATGCTTAGTGAATGCAGTATGAGAGAAATTGAATCCTTCTGGGTTCAATAGTTATAAAACCAAAAAAGACAACAGCACCCACACATATTAGCACTATTGGCTTTAGCTGGGGACTATCCATGATATAAAATGGATAACAAAAATCTCTAAAAGACCACTGAAGCAGTTCCAAGTTTTGATTATTCTGTGTTTCTGAGAAATCTAAATCAACTTGAGAGAGGAGAGTATATAGCAATTTTTCTTAAAACAAAAGAGCTTTTTTCTCCACAGATAGAAATGTCTCAAGGCATCACTTTTCCTAAACTAAACCAGATTGTTTCAGTTAATCATTCTAACTTTTTTCAGATTTATTTTCTACTTATATATATTGTACTTCAAAGACTTTGCCATGCTTGGGCTGATATAGTGGAGATCTGCTTGGCACATGTTGTCTGTCCCCTGAATGCAACTAAGATTAATAGATGCATGTTTTTATGGGAAGTTTGGAAGTTCGTTAATGGGATGAAAATAAGAGCATCACACAGATACATGCTATAAATTTTACTACAAGTTTTGAATATCACAGTGGCCCTAAAATTGTCATATGCCAAATGATTACTTGTCAAAATTATCCTGAAAAAGATTTGCTGTAATTTCTACTGGAAGATATGTAGAAACTTTGCATTTAAAGTAGATTTTCTAAAATTTGCATTATTTTCAGAAAGACATAGAACATACTTTTTAAAAGTATGTTATTTAGAACAGGAAGAAGAGTCAGCGTCATGTTACTAGTGGAGCTGCAAGACTATTTAATATTTACTTTTGAACTGAAAGGTAAACACTTTGAAAATCATTAGCTTTAAGAATAAAATAACAATGTCCCTTACTGATAACCACAGTTGTACTTAGCAGGTATCTTTCTCTAATCCAAAATGAACATTAAAGAAAATTCTTTAGAAAATAATTTGAGCTATTTTGCACAAACTTTTGTGTTATTATAGCCTAATTCTTGCAAGGCTTACTTAAACACTTCAGTTACTTGTGCTCAGAGGTCTAAAAGGAAATCATAGAATCATAGAATGGTAGGGGTTGGAAGGGACCTTTAGAGATCATCTAGTCCAATCCCTCTGCAGAAGCAGGTCCACCTAGATCAAGTTGCATAAGAATGTGGCCAGACAGATCTTGAAGACCTCCAAGGAAGGAGACTCCACACCCTCCCTGGGCAGCCTGTGCCAGGGCTCCCTCATCCTCACAGTAAAATAGATTTTTCTTATGTTTAAATGGAACTTTTTGTGTTCCAGCTTCATCCCATTACCCCTTGTCCTGTTGCTAGGTACAACAGAAAAAAGGGATGTCCCAATCTACTACCAAAGAAAGATTTTTGCAGCTTTTCAAGTGTAACTACATGTTAAATAACCAGAATTATTTCAGTTGAAGAAGTTTTTGATATTTTTAATCTTCCCAAGTTACTCCTGGGTAAGGAAAAGCTTCAGTTCTTTCAGATATGTGTTCAATGTCACCCAATTTTTAATGCTTCTCTCTTGCATAGGTTTTCTAAGATATCCTAATTTGACAAGAGGGAGCTCAGTTACATCATCCTAGAGTCCTGTGACCAGTATGTCAACAGCTGGACTCTGACCAACTACTATCAGGTTGAATATATCATGAATGATCTCTGCTGGTCTGGCCTCAGGTAATTTAACATCTTTCCTTTACTTAACTGTCAATCTTTGAAAGAATAACTTTGCTGAATTTGACCAAAATTGATAAAACTATTATGGCTGTTTTACTGACAGGCAACATGATAGCATAAATGTATTTTCCTTATGAAAACCAGGCCAAAATCAGATTAAAATTCTGTTTCTTTTGATGGGTATTTTTATCTTATTCTGGTTTTACTGGTATCAGCGCTATGTCATTGGAATCATCACGATTGAATAACTATGAGTTATAGAACATCAGCATGGGATATATCTTTGAGCATGTCCATGCATATTTTTCTGCAGGTGACTTCTGGGAAAAGGAATGACCCACTTAACCAGTAATTTTCCAGTTTTAAAAACTTTTGGCCTATAAATAGCTTAAAATGAAAGTTGATATAGGAATATGTTGTTTTAAACATGCACACAGCATTAAATACAAAACTCATCACAACAATTTTAATTAGCAGGTATTGTCTTTCTACACATACACATTGCCTATTTCTCAATTTGGATGTTCGTTGTCTGCGTGTAATCAGTTGCATGAACAAAAAATTTTGGAAGAAAATAACATTTAAATGATGTTGAGTTACTCAGCATTAAAAAAATGCTGGAGACAGCTTGTTGCTGAAAGTGCACTAGGTAACCTTCTGTTTCCTGAGAACTCCTGAGACAAAATTTATCCAGGCTCATAAAAAATTGTGTGGATATCATAGAATCATAGAATGGTAGGAGTTGGATATCCCTTATTTTTGCCCATATATAGGAGAGAAGATGGGGGAAGCAAGGAAATGAAGTCATAGAGAGCATCTCTGCAGGTGTAAGTCTCTCACCAAAGGATCTGTTTCTTTTCCAAGCAATGCAAAAAAGCAAAAGCATACTAGACTAAAGGAATATCAACACTGTTATTGAGACTTTTTAAATAGGAGAGTATTCTTGTCACAACTTCAGACAGAAAGTTAATTTCATCCACATGTAATAAATTATGTTGTTTTGGCAATAAATCTCAGGGTTATTTTAAAGTTAAGAGATTTTATGTGTAGACATACACACTTTCATGGAATTCAAGAGAATATTGAACTGTCTGACTAATAAAAGCAAAAGCAAGGAGCTAAGGGGATTTACCTTATTACCTATAGTCTTAGTTGCAGAGACATACTTAAACTGGTACAAAATATGAGGGTAGCAAGCAAATGTGCTTTAAGTGGGTCATGATTACAAGACTACTAACTTAAAAATAAAATTCAATTTTCAAGACTGAGATAGAAGGGAATTTTTTTTTCCTATGTGAAATAAAGTTCTTGACACTGAAAAAGGAGGACAATAAAACAGAGTTCTGTTTAGTGCTACAGTTAGCTCTAGTGACTGTTTTATTTTGTGTTTCAATTTATTTGATAGTACTTTTTAATTTATTGTATAGTATAATTTATGCAGATAAGGCATAAATCTATTATAAAGTCACTGATTCTGGCAACAGGGCTATGAATTTAGACACTTGCTAGCTTCCATTTCAATTACTTGATTTCAGGCAATGTAACATAACAAATCTGTAGAGTTAATTTTGTTTTGGCCTATTGTTTAAGCAGTGGTAACAAAGGTGTTAGGGAAGTTGTGAGACTATTGCCTTTCAATCATAGTATCATTTTTAAATGCTCATACAAAAGGTAGAAAAGTTATTAAAAAACCCCAAAATTCTCTTAACCTTTTGTATTGTACACAGTAGGATAAATGGGAGAGAGGAATATAGAAGGAATTCCTAGTTCAACTGGAGGAAAACACAGTGTATCTGCCTGGGGACAAATCAGAATATGTATCCACTTTGTTTGCCTAGAGCTCATTCTGCTTGTGGGTAAATCAGTGAAAGAAAAAAAACCACATTTTTTACATTGCCTACTTATATGTCATATAAGCTTACCTTAGTTAAAAAGAAGACATGTTGTAGGAGAAGAATATTTTTAATCCTAAGTTAAGAAAACTAACAATAAATAATCTGTTACTGAGGATAAAATGATGGTATGCTCTTCACCGTCATTTTTCTTCTAAATTTATTAAGAAACTGACATAGAGTAAATCTGTATTAAAGTTATTGAAGTTCATGTTCTTTTTTTATTCATTTCTGCTATGTAAACACACTTAGAATGAAGAAATGTGTATTTTATTTATTTAAATTTTAGAATTGATTACAATACTCTTCAGACACATGAGATTTATGACTGTGAAGCCTAAAAAACCTCATTTTATTCACTATACAATTCCAGTATGAGAAACATCAAGAGCTGCCTCTGTGTTATTTTCCCTGTAAGTAACTTAGAGGAACATGTTTAATGAAAGAAAAAAATAATAGCTCAGTCTGTGTTCATGCAATTTTTTGTGTTTGTGCTGAATCTGTAAATATGTCTGTTATTGCTTTATTTTTTTTTTAATTTTGCATTCACCTCACACAGTCAGAAAAGCTTTGAATGGGTGTGGATACTTGAAGTAACATATTTCTAACTGGGGAAATGTTAAATACCTAGTGTAAGTAATTCTGAGGGGTTTTTTTCAGCCCTCAGTGGCAAAAAACTGCAAATTAATACCAGGTAGAACATCCTTAACAAATTTTTCATTCAGGACAAACAGTATAATGTAAAATATCCTAGAGATGATTATTTAGGATGCAGAACTTCAGAGTTCAAAATGTCTTATTGCTAGTTTGAAACAGTAATTTATTTGAATCTGTGATGGAGTTTTTTTGTTTGCTCTATTGTTTTGCTGTGATTCTCTGATTCAATAAAGACAAAGGCATTGCAGGATGGGTAGGGAACTTCTGTTACCCTACGTTAGTCACCTCTTAATTCTAAGCAATCATCCTTTATCTCTATGTGCCTGTGTGCCTGGCTGATACATACTAAGCCCAAGTAATACCAACTGTATCCAATGGTATACAGCTAATACCATGATCACCAAACATAGATGGTTCATCCATCTGATGTACATGCCAAAAGCTGATTATTTTTGCTTCTTTGAGAACTGAGATGTCTCAAAGTAAATCACAGTTTACCTAGATTTATTTTCTTTGTCGCACACTGTTTCAGATGTGTTTAAAGAAAATAACATGTGCAGTGTTGAGGTAGAAGGTAAATAAAGAGAAACTCTATGGAAAAATAGCTTTAATAATCACTGAAATGTGGCCTCAGAAATGTGATGTAGGTAGAAAAAAGTTATCTGCCAGATAACTTAGACCTGCTAGATCAGCTAAAATGTGAGTGTAAGTATAATTTATACTTAGAGTTCTAAGTGTAAATTTAGAACTCTGTTGATGAAGGAAAGATAACTAAATGACTATTTGAGTGTTTTTCAGAATTAATTTCCTAAAATGCGATCTGCATAGGAAATTGCTGTTTTAAAAAAGCCTTGAAAATTCATAGTTAGCCATTGTTCAGTTAATCTTAGCTCTATGCATCCCTAGTCTTTGTCTGTATGTTTTCCTATGAATGCTATTCAGAATGAATAGAAACACTCTGACTTTACAAGGCCTAATAATCTCACATTTTATCTTATTCTTGGGGAAACGACTAACTTTCAAAAGACGAGATACTTAAAACTGGTCATACAGTACGGCTCAAGAAAACAGAAACAAATCATCAAGTCATTCAAAACCAGTTTGAATTTGAGACTGGAAAAATAATATAGTATATTGAAAACTCTGTACAGTGAATTATTCACTAGGTCTAGGAGAGAAAATTTTAACCCTTATGGCAGTATTAGAGTAACAATATTGTGAGTGTATCTCAACCTCCATTTACAAGCATCTGATTTTAAATATCACCCATGTTTATCTTTAAGGATAAATGAAATAGGATTGTTAAATATTTCAGACATCAGATATGTTAAGAAGCTTACTTGGAAGTCCTCACCTTTTCTGGCCCTGTAGTGAACCAGTATGACACTTGTACACAATGGTTTATCCTTCTCAACACACCGAAGAAAGAAGTGGAAAGTGAAATGTAAGACTGTTAGCAATATCAGAGAGTCTTGCAAGGAGCATATTGAGTTTCAGCCACAGATCATGGGCTTGGGGATCACAGGCATGGACTTTAGGGGCATGAAAATTTCATGCATCAACACTTTTATAACAAATGCTTAATAAATCCTAATAGAAGTAATTTGATTTCTGAGATATCATATAAAATCACACACTTTTAATGTAGTAAGACTTTGGATCTACTTTCCCTCCATTTTGAAAGGTATTTCTTTTATTCAGTTTAAAGCCATTGCCCAACCTTTTCATTTTACTATCAACAGTTTATAGAATCATTTAATTGTTTGGTTGGAAAAGACCTTTAAGATCATTGAGTACAACCACTACCCTAACACTACCAAGCCCATCACTGAACCATGTCCCTCAGCACCTAATCTATGCATCTTTTTTTAAATATCTCCAGGGAAGGTGACTCCACCATTGCCCTGGGCAGCCTGTTCCAGTGTTCAACAAACCTGGTAGTGAAGAAGTTTTTCCTAATAGCTAATCTAAATATCCCCTGGTGCAACTTGAGGTCATTTCCTCTTGTCCTATCATTTGTTACTTGGGAGAAGAGACCAATCCCCACCACGCAACAACTTCTTTTCTGGTAGCTGTAGAAAGTGATCATATCTCCCCTTAGCTTTCTTTCTCCAGACTAAATAACCTGAATTCCCTTAGTTGCTCTTCATCAGACTTGTTCTCCAGACCCTTCATCATCTTCATTATCCTTCTCTGCACATGCTCTAGTACCTCTTTTAGTCAAAGACCCAAAACTGAACACAGTAATAGAGGTATAGCCTCATCAATGCTGAGTATAGGGAGCATAATCACTTCACTGGTCCTGCTGGCCATATAGTTTCTATTTAGAAGATGAAAGAAGCTGACTAATCCTTTATTGATGTTTTCTAATTGTTCTATATTCATTTTGACTTCCATCTTGAGAAGGAATTTTGGTCACGTGGCAGCAACCCCTATTCTGTGTGCCAGCATCACCTGCTGCATTCCTTCATCCACATCAAATCTCTGCTGCACTTGGGCTATCCTCTTTCAAAATTAGAATGAAAAAAATAAAGACTCATTCACTCATCTTCAGTGACTTAATGTTGCCTTTGAGTGTCCTTTCTAACAAAGCAATCTTTCACACTGTTTTAAAGTCAGCTGCTCTTTCTTTCATAGAGCTGCACATTTATCTATTCTTTTCTTACAAGATATGACCTTACTGGGTGCCAAGTTAGCAGGTATTTTGCATGGATTTTCTTCACTGATTTAAACTGCTGAGCTGAATTAATTGTGTTCCACATGTTGATAGGAAATGTGTTCAAAAAGCAGCTGTGTCTAATATATGTGTTAACTATCTCAAAAATCTATACTGAGAAAAAGATCTATTGAAAGTCCTCAATTCCATAGTAGATTTTCACTAATGATAGTATCTTTCAATGTTCTTTAAGAGAATTTTCTTTCCTCTATTGAATACATTGGATATGTCAAACATTTAATAAATGAAATGACTGCTGATATCGAACTTTCATATTCTTCAGGAGGCTGTAATGAAGAAATTTTAGTTCAAATGTAAGAGTCAGGAGTTATGAACCATTGACTTACAGTACATATTATTTCATTTTACTGTTAGTAACTTTCTATTACTGCCAATTGGTGAATATTTCTTATGTTCAGAGATGTAAAAAATGGATCAGATGCCATCAGAGTTGTTTTCTGAAGACAAGGAGACAATCAAAACTAAATGTATGTAGTAAAGAGAAATGATGAGACAGTTTGTAATGCACAGAACAGGTTAGACAGAAACTATTTTTAATTCTTTTTTTCTACTGTCCTTCAAAAGTATTAGCCAATTCCAAAGAGAGGACACCAGATGTTTCTCACCATGAAGCTCAGTTGGTCCTCGCCCCATGCAAATTTCCAAGCCATGTTCTTTAAAGAATTTTAATCTAAATACTGGTCTGCCTAATTGCTTAGCAAAGCAGATTCTATCTTCTCATGACTAGAGCTGGCATATCTTCAGGCAATCCTCTTCTCCTGCTGTGCAAATACTTAATGCCGTTTCACTGTCACTTTTTCTTCCTATTCAGAGCAGAAATAATTCAAGTAGTAAAAGACACTAGCAAATTATCACAGCAATTAGACTACAAGTGTGTAAAACACAGAGGAAATTTCTGAACTCACTTGTATTCTAAAAGAGGAAAAAAAACCCATTGCTCATCTCCCAGTCAATATTGCAGAACTGCTATGGTCTTAACTAATCCCTTATATTTATTACCTTCTAACTAATTTGCTAGTCATTTCCATCACTCAATACTAATCTAATTTTAGGTAGTCTATAACTATTTATCCCAATGGATTTTTTGAAATAAGGAAGATTCAGCATCTTTAACAATAATAAACCCATGACAATTATTTAGATGAAGTGTAGTTTTGTTCAGCAAGAAGGTACAGAAAATCTTGTCATTAAATAAATCTTACCAAGTTCAGCAGCACTAGATGCTTTTACTTGGGGAAACCATTTCTCTTGCAAAGATAATAAGCGAACCAAAGGTGAAAGAAAACCTGAAAATGAATAGACACTAATGTCACTACTGTTGCATTTTACAGCAATGTTCCAATTTTTTTTTGGACTGTTCTGTTCTGACTGTTCAATTCCGAGACTGTTTCTGTGGTTTTTTCAGTTTAAATTTTAAAATTATTTTGGGGAAAAACAAATCTTAATAAAATGTTGAAAGTGACAATTTTATTTTAGATATCCTTCTCTTAATTTTCTATTTTTTTCTACTATTTCTCTGATCCCTGTTATTGATGTTGTCTTTTAGATAGTCAGTACAGATATGTTGAGTTGAGGATTTGGAAACAATTTTGATATCAATGCTTGAACACACAGTAGAGAATATAGCTTCTTCCTCTTTTTATCAAGGAAGTTATTACATATAAATACAATAGTAACAGGCAGTGACTAATTTTTTTAAGAAAAAATTAACTTTTCCAACATTTCTCACTTCCTTATACTTTTATGAAATCAATAGTTTTTTAAAATTAATGTACAGCGTAAAAAAAAAATCTTATCTTCTAAGGAAAACCTGAGAGAACAAAAAATTGATAAATTTTAGAGGAATTTCCATACTGTCTGAAATACTTTTTTAAATAATGAAAAGATGGTAATTTATTGCTGTAGAGCACATCTACAGTATTTTGATTTTTCTCTATATTCTCTCCTTATTTTAAGGATCAGCTGAAAAAGCTGCAATGAAAGAGTCATGTAGCAAAATAGAGAAAATAACAGCATAAGGGATGCAGTTACAACTTGATTTGCAGTTTGCTTCCCATCAATACATTAGGAATTTATTGTAAGCACTGAAGACTTTTTTGAGGAAGTGAAAAATGAAGTATGAAAGACTTTCGTGGGCCTCAGTGTGTTTATGGAGATAAAGAAAAGGTAGGCATACGCAAAACTGAATACTTTGAACTTGTGGTGTCTATCAGGTTTTCTGTTTTTCTTTCTTTTCTATTACATTCTTGCTTGGAAAAGATTCAAGGACAGAATTAAAACAGGACATACAATGGTTTAAAAGTTGTGCCAATCAAATTAACACTAAAACTTGTCAGCTTTGCCCCTCATGTATTGACAGACAAGCAGCACATGCAGGAGTTACCATTGGAAATCCTGTACTTTTCTCTACCCCCCGACTCTGTACAAGGTAGATTCATAGGCTTCTGCAATTTTTTAATCTATTTTCCTACCATTTAGTAATTACACTTTTTGCCAGGCTTGTCCTGTGTACTTTTTAATTCACCGTACAATTTCAGTGTAGTTTGATAGATAGATTAGAATCTTTTAAAGAGGATGCTTCTAGTGCATCTGTTTGTGCCGTGGAGTGGTCCCAGAGAGTATGAGCTGATGTGTTGTTGAATGGGCATCAGTCCACAATGTGTGTCCTCACTATCCAACGCTGTTGAATGGACTTCGATCCACTATGTGTGTCCTCACTATCCAGTCCTTCTCTATTCATATCTGTTTTAATTGCACCACATGGCCCCATGGTGTAGATAGATGCTGGACTCTCCCCCTTCTTTCCTAATCTTCAGAAGACAGAAATGTTTTTGCAGATACAGGGATATGTTTGCTGCACTGACATATCCTACTTCCGTATTTACTGTTCCTGTGATGAAAGGACTTTCTTAATGTGCCTTCTGTAAAACTGTAATTTGGCAGTGATTTTACCATGTGGTAAACCTGGCTCTGTAGAAATTGCGATCGTTTATTACAGGAAGCTTTTATCACATCTTTATATAGCAAAGAAGACTAATGCTAGTTTTGCCTCCTATCTATAAGAATTACAGCTTCTTTTTAGTAAAGTATGTTAAAGAAATTACAGACATTATAGTATACATTTTAGATGATTTTTACAACAATTCTGTTTCTAGTTGTGCAGAGCTTCAAACTTGATAAACTCATGTTAAACTCATTCTAAGGCACAGAAAACAGACACTTGTCATGTCCCTTATATTTTGAAGATGACTCTGAATGTATCAGAAATTGCAGAGAGACGGAAATAGACTTTACAGGCTGACTGTTTTTGACTCAATTGTCTGTTTAGTTTAGTAGATAATATTATCTAAAAAAAAAAAAAAAGTTGGGGTAGGGATAAGGGAACACTGTAACACATTTGAAGAATTGGTAGTTAGTTAAGAAACTTGTGTTCTAGTTACCATGTCTCAATTTCACTAGGATAGATTTTAAAATACAGAAAAAATCACAAGTAGTTTTATCACTAACTTCAGAGAGATTAGGTTTCATATGCAGGGTAGGAAAAGAGTGAGTAATATTGAGATATGTGTTGTTTTCTTCAAGTCACAAAAGATTAAAAACTGTAGGAAACTACATTGATTGTGTACAGTGGCTATATCATCGGCAGCTTTGGCAGAATTCAGGGTTACTTTTAATTGAAAATGTATGTTTCAATTTTAAAAATATTATTTTTTATTTCAAATGTTATCCGTAACTGTAATTACCTGTTTTCACCTTCACAGCAAAGAAGTTCTTTTTGATGTATAAATGGAACTTCCTGCAATCCAGCTTGCAACCACTACCCTTTGTCCTGTCACCGGCCACAGCAGAAAAAAGACCGTCCCCATCCTCTTGACACTCATCCTTTAGTTATTTATAAACATTGATAAGATTCCCTCTCAGTGTTCTCCAGGTTAAACAGCCCCATGTCTCTCAGCCATTCCTCATAAGGAAGATGTTCCAGTCCCCTTATCATCTTGGCAGCTCTCTGCTAGACTCTCTTCAGAAGTTCTCTCTCACTCTTCGACTGGAAAACCCAGAACTGGACACAGGACTCCAGATGAGGCATCACCAGGGCAGAGTAGAGAAGGAATAGAACCTCCCTTGACCTGCTGGCAACACTCTTCTTGATACATCCCAGAAGACCATTGGTCTTCTTGGCCATGAGGCCACGTTGCTGCTTCATGGGTAGTTTGTTACCAAGACTGTCAGGTTTCTCCCTGCAGAGCTGCTCTGAAACAGATCAATCTCCAGCCTGTACTGGTGTATAGGGTTGTTCCTTCCCATGTGCAGGACTCTGCACTTGTCCTTGTTGAACCTCATGAGGTTCCTCTCTGCCCAACTCTCAAGCCGGTAGAGATCCCACTGAATGGCAGCACAGTCTTCTGGGGAATCAGCCAGATCTCTCAGTTTGGTGTCACCAGTGAACTTGTTGAGGGTACATTGTCCCCTCATCCAGGTTATTAATGAATATGTTGAATAAGAATGGTCCCAGAACCAATCCCTGTGGAACTCCACTGACCACAGGCCTCCAAGGAGACTCAGTGTTGTTGAACACTACCATCTGAGTCCTTTTATCTTAGATCTGAAATTACCTTCCCAAGATAACAGGCTATGGTTTGCAAAGCCTTTGCTTGGCTGTTTGCAAGATACTTGTTCTCCTTCTCTTTCTTGTGATAATGTCAACCTGGTTCATTTCCCAGCTGATGAACTGTTGGGCAGGGAGTCAAGTATCTCATTGCAAAACTTCCAGACCTATGGAATGAAAAAAATCAACTGTGAGGAAAAATTAACACTGGCTGATAGATCTTGTTAAAAGTCTGTTCAAATCTCACTTAGATACCAGCAGGCTTTAGTCAAGCTAAAGCAGCTAAGAATTCATAGTTGAATATTTCAAATTAAGTTCACTTATTTTTCATGCTTTACCAAATTTTAATGAGTATCAGATTAGGTCATAGTCCTTGAAAATCAGTAACTGTGTTAAACTAGGCTGAAATATATACCTTGATTCACTTCTGGCTGATGACTGTATTTCAACTGGGAATATACTAATCATATTTCTGGTATTACGGCAAGTACTGTAATAGAAAAATAAAAGTGGTTTCTTTGGAATCACGGAAAAGTTGTTTGCATCATTTGGGATTCATTTAACTTTAAGCTTTACAAGTATATCTTAACCAAACAATGTAATCAGTACACCATGCATGGGAGTTTTGCCAACTCAGAATGTCAGTAACAAAATTGAACAACTGCAGTTATTCCTGTTACAGTTGTTTCTTGTAAGAAAGGAAAAAGAAAAAAAATAGAAAATCCAAACTAAAAGAAAAATAAAAAAACCCAAACCTCCGACAGCTAAACATCTGCGAGGCATCACATTTTCTACTTAAATGTGCTTCTCAACATTTGCAATTACTAAACATTGAAACATTAGAAAATTGAAGGTGAATATGTATGAAGTGAACCTTTACAGACTTTTTCTGAATAAAAATGGATAGCTTTCTTAGCAAAATAAACTAATATTTCTCTTGAACAGGTATCTAGATGAATCATAAAAGGTATGAATTACTGTTTTTTGATCGTCGTAAGTCTGTAAATAAATCTGAATATGTTTTCACTAAAATACAGTTTACAACTTTGAAGCTCTTTATACACCAACATTGATTTTTTTAAGTGCTTATTATTGCTTGAGCTGTTCTCATTGACTTCATTAAAATTTTTAAATTATCTTATAAAATCTCACAGAGAAATAGTGTCCTAGCAAATTCTCAAAGAATGAAGAAAATAAATCACAGTATCGTGACATCACAGAATTCTCTATATCAGAAGGGACCTTTTGCAAACATCTAGTGGAACCTTCCTGTGCTAGTAGGGTCAGCTAGAACAGGACAACCAGCATTGTGTACAGTCAGACGACCTGTCCCCATGTTTAACCACTCTCACAGTGAAATATTATTTGACTTTGTTAAGAACTTTCATGTGTTTTAATTTGCAACTCTTGCCTCTTATCCTGTCACTGGGTAACCTGACATCCTTAATTTCTTCCCATCAGGTATTTATATATATTGTTGATATCTCCCTGAGCTTTCTGTTCACCAGGCCAAACAGTCCCTGATTTTACAATCTCTCCTCAAATATCAGATATTCCAGTCTTTGTGGCCCTTTTTACATCGTCTTTGTGGCCCATCAGTGGACTATGTTTGGCATGGCTATGTCTTTCTTGCATTGGAGATCCCAGAACTGGACCAAACATTCCAGATATGTCTCACCAGTGCTGAGTAGAAAGAAAGGATTATTTTCCTTGACCAGTTGGAAAAGCTGTTTCTAATGCAGCCTATAAATAAAAACAAATGCATAAAGAGAAAAAAACGGAGAATTTTAAATTTTTGAACATTTGAATTTCATAATAGCTCAATAGCCTTGGCTTCAGTGATCAAAATATTGTGGAGTCCGATATTCTTCTAAACCTGCCTAAGTTTAATACAAAGATTTTACGTTTTAGAAGAGCAAACTTCTGCTTACTCAGAGCTCAACTAGGAGGGATTCCACAGGAAACTTTCATGAACGACAAAGGAATCAATGAGTGCTGGGATTTTTTCCAAGAAAACTGTCATATGAAGAGAAGTTGAGAGGATTTGGCTTGTTCAGCCTTGGGCAAAACCTTAGCACTATGTTCCAGTAATTAAAAGATGGCTACAAAGAAGATGGAGACTTCCTTTTACAGGGAGTCCCACATAAAAGATGAGGGATAATGGGTACAGGTTATTCCTAAGGACATTGTAACTGGACACTAGAGGAAAACTTTTCACAATCAGCCATTTGAATAACCTCCCCAACAAAGTGGTGGATTCCCCAGCATTAGACAGGTTTAAGAATTATCTGATAGAGTGCTGGGCCTAGACTGTGCGATTGCCAAGGACTATTGAGCCAGATGATGCTTGAGGTTCCTTCCAATCAGATATTCTATGAATTATTGCCATCTTTCAATGAATAACAGATTTTTCCAAAAGTTAGTCACATTCACTTGAATTAATAACTGTGGTGAGTCACTTTGAAGCTAAGAATAGAGAAAATTAGCTTTTGCCTAAATTTCTCTTAACTTTAAAAACCTGGGCTGCCTTCAGTTATATTCATTCTTCCAGAACCTCTTCTTGCCAACTGAGTTTGAATTTCTGTATTCCAAGTGAAATGGAATTTGTAAATGAAATGTACAATGTGATTATAAATGAAATGTAAACAATAATTTTGTTACAGTATTAATTCCTACTTGGAAATTTTTTTTGCATAATTAATCACACTTCATTTAAATAATGTATCACTTGGAATACAAATAAAACCCCAGAAAATAGTTCTGAGGTTTGGAGTTTCTTCTGCATTTAACATTTAAGTATGAAGATACGAAAAACTATTTTAAAGCAAAGTCGATACTACATTTTCTAACAATCAGGAGATATTGAAAATAGATATGCATATTCTTATGTGTTTCCCTCTGTGTATATCAGATGATAGAACATTTCTAGGTGTTTTACCTCTTTTGATCTGGTCAATATTTAAGGTTCATTTTTTGGTAGGTTGTTCTCATTAGCAGAAGAAACTCATGAAGTTTAATTGTTTCTGGCTTAGTTGTGTTTAGAAGGATGTGCTACAGAGTAGAGTAGAATAGAATAGAATAGAATAGAATAGAATAGAATAGAATAGAATAGAATAGAATAGAATAGAATCAGTTGGAAGGAACCTAAAATAACCATTTAGTCCAACTGCCTGCCACTTTAGGGTTGACCAAAAGTTAAACCATATTATTAAGGACATTGTCCAAAGGCTGCTTCAACACTGACAGGCTTGGGGCATTGACCACCTCTCTAGGAAACCTGTACTAGTATTTGACCACTCTCTTGGTAAATAAGTTCTTTCTAATGTCCAGTCTGAACCTCCTCTGGCACAGATTTGAACCATTCCCACATGTCCTATCACTGGATATGAGAGAGAGGAGATCATCATCTCTCTACTGCAGCTCCTCAGGAAACTGTAGAGAACAACGAGGTCACCCCTCAGCCTCCTCATCTCCAAACTAGAAAAAAACAGAGGTCTTAGCTACTTCTCATAGAACATTTCTTCCAACACTTCCATTAATTTGTTGTCCTCCTGTGGATGAGTTTAAGTACCTAATGACCTATAAAGTCCTGCTTTTATGAGCACATGAACTAGGTGAACCTGCTTCTGCAGTGGGGGTTGGACTAGATGATGTCTAAAGGTCCCTTCCAATCCCTACCATTCTATGATTCTATGAAAATCAAAACAGCTAGGGTGTTTCCATGAGCAGAGCTCTAACTCTAAATTTTACTCAAGACACTAATCAAAACCATGGCCCTAGGGAAGCCAGTAATGCTTTTGGTTTTTTTATTGTATTGGAACATTTTTTGCCATCCGATTCAAATGTCTTTTTTTTTCTCCTTCTGAACAGTGTAATTAATGTTACTGTAAGCCTGAAGTGTGATTTTTTTTTACTTTTCTGGTTGGTTGGTGTGTTTATCTGTTTATTTAAAATTTTGATTTTCCTTTGTTAAGGACCATATTTTCCAAGTAAAAATATGCATTTTAAAAACAATGGATGACTGAAGCATATCCTGAGCATTGCCTATAGATTAATGATATCTGAAAGATGGGTCTTTTGAGGAATGAAAAGTAAGGATTTTTTAATATAATTGAAGGAAACTAGTTTAAAAGTTTCCATTAAACACTAAATTCAGACCAATTATTTCAGTAAAAGTTGAAATTTCAAGGTTGAAATTTATTTACAAGTATCCAGAATAGAAAAAGATTCTTTAAAGACCTCTGAAGCTATTTGATATTTCAAATAGCTTTAAGTTAAGTATTCTTATCTAAATTTCAGTTGTTACTATTTATATTATTAAGTTGTAAGTCATAGTATCTGGACATAAGCTTATATAAAATAAGCTTCTTTCATTTTTTTTTTCATAATGCATAAGCTCTATAAATGAAGCTTTGAGACATCAAATCCTATGAATCCTATATACTTCATTTAACGAGATAGATCTCCATTGTAAACATCTTGTACCTCAGTTACATCTGATGCTTTCTCAGTCATATCTGTTAAGCATATGAAGCTCAAAACCTACTGTTCTGGAAGCTCTCACTAAAAATCAATACCCAAGTAATGACTGCAAGGAAATATTTTTAAACAGAATTGATTTCTCTTTTTCTTTTTCATTGTCTTGTTGGAGTTTGCAAGTTATTTTTATTCAGCTTGAAAAACTAATTTCCAAGCTGATGAAATGTGTATGGAGCTATCCTCAGATGATAAAGGTAAGGAGGCTTGAAACACATTGAGAAAACTGTCTCCTGAATACCTCTACTTTATGTCACAATGGTAGCCACCCACACCCTATTCACTTGGGGTACTGATGTGGGTCATTGCTGACAGAAAGAACATATGTAGCTTTGTGCCCTTACACACTTTTGTTTATCACGACTTTTTGTTTTCAGCTGATGTGACAGTTCTTTGAAGTGGACAGACACTGGCTTCACTGCTTTTAGAGGGAAACAATAAACAGCATTAGGTTGTTTCCATATTAGCAACTTGATTCAGAGCAGAAGCTTGGTTTTGAAGCCCTAGCAGACTATATTTACTGAGCATGGTGCTGTGTTCTCAGGCTTGTTTTAACGCAGAAAAACTAGGTTCTCTTCATAGGAAACTAAATTGGGAGTTCTGCTCCAAAAGTGCTTCAGTACTCATGGGTTCATTTGTCAGTACTCATGGGCTCATTTGTCTCTGAACCAATATGAATCATGCTCAACTCAAACCATCTGGGGTGTGCAGCAGAAGGCTCCTGATCCTTCTAGAGGTCTCACAATAACCTGGAAGGTTTCTAAAACAACATACAGGCACAGATGCTATGTAAGTTTTTTTGCCTGGCCTCTGCTTATCTCATTCTTCTTACTCTGTTGCTCTTTTCTCATCCATCTGCTCTCACCCTTTTTCAGGATCCTTTTTCTGCCGCCATCTAACTACTATCTCTCCCCTGATCTCACTGAACTTCTTAGTGTTCAGATTAACTTTTTATAGCATTTAAAATAATTAATTTTCTACTTTTTCCATGTTTCTTCAATGGTGATACTATTAGTTCCACTGCTCAGAAAATTCAGAGAGAAGGAACCCTTGGCTATATCAGGGATTGTTAATGTCAGTACTGTCTCTGTGTGTGAAAGATTAGTTCCAAGGTACACAGGCACAGAGTTTAGTACAATGAAGGCACTGTCTTTAAAATCATGCTTTGGAGGTACACTTGAAGACCACTTGAGAGGTCTTTGGTTGGCAGCATAACTCAGAAAGATCAGTTTATTCATGATCTTGCATTGGGGTGCCAGGGCTGTGAAACATGAAAAACTCACCCAGTACACAGCTCTACTTCTGAAGAAGACAGTTGCAAAGTCATATCTTACATCCATTTTTATCCATTTTCTACATCCCCTGCATCCCCTGTACCTGTGCTCCCAACTGCGACCCTCTCTCAGTGATCTCTTTGCTATACATATAGTCTCCCATGCACAGACATGATCAGCCCTTTAGAGATAGACACAGACAACAGAATGGTTCTTTTACAGACATCATATATACACAAACAGCACTCATATAAGAAGGAACAATATAAATGGCTTAATCCTACTCTATCTTGCAAACTGATCAGATACAGGGCTTGTTAGCTTGTTACTCATGAGTCTCTGTTAGCTCTCTCAAATTTGTGGTTCCTTTAGTATCCAGTCCCTAAACTTCTCGAGCTGTTCACCAGTTCAACTTAAAGTTTACGTCTCACACAAAAATGAGTGTTTTGAGCAGCTGGTCCAGAAATCTTGTCCTACTCTCCAGCTACCCTGTTCTGAAGCATCACAAACAGATGCACAGTCATGCACAGAAATTTGAGGACAATCACACAGGAAAATAGAGTATAATAAGAAAAATAGACTATGATGGTCAGGTAGAGGGCTTGGTCTGACCAATGTCTGTTTGCAAACAGATGACTCTATTTTAAAAAAAAATAAAAGAAAAAAAAG
Source organism: Colius striatus (assembly GCF_028858725.1). Taxonomy (NCBI): domain Eukaryota; kingdom Metazoa; phylum Chordata; class Aves; order Coliiformes; family Coliidae; genus Colius; species Colius striatus. The sequence goes on along the minus strand of NC_084760.1, from coordinate 64,200,567 downwards.
AGAGTGGAGAGGTCTGTGGAGATACCAGCAGGTCACTGGGCACCTTGCAGGGTTGGTAGGAGTTGGTTATCTGGAAAGCATACTGATAAAATCACAGGATACTCCGGGGAGGTGGTGGTAGCTACTAAAGTGTTTGCTGGAGGCCCTCTCTATCTCTAGGACTGCAAAACTGCTCCCAGGCAGCAGCTGGTGAGACAGATGTGGGAGGGAGAAGAAACTTAGCCAGATGATGAAGGAGCTATTTCCATAACTCCAGGGTCTAATCAGCCAGCTCTGCTTCTGCTTGCTGCCTCCCTATCCTTTATAATATTTTTTTTTTTGCCTTTTGAATTACAGCTCATCATTTCATGGATGAACAAAGATCTGCTAGGACAAATCAAGGAGAAAGCAAACATCTATGAGAGGTGGAAAAAAAGACCTGGTTTACTGGGAAGAGTGTAGAAACATTGCCAGAGCATACAGAGGTGCAACCAGGAAGGCTAAAGTCCTTTTAGGATTAAACCTGGCCATGAAAGTAAAGGAAAATAAGAAGGATTTTTTCAGGTACCTCAGTAGAAAAAAGAAGAAAAGGTAGAATGTGGGCCAGCTGCTGAACACAGAGGGTGCCCTGGTAACTGAGGATGCAGAGAAGACTGAACTACTGAATGTCTTCTTTGCTTCAGTCTTTACAGACAAGGCCAGCCCTCAGGAAGCCCAGCCAGCAAGGAGAGTAGAATGGACAACAGAGGACTTGCCCCGAGTGGATAAAGAAGAGATTAAAGAATGATTGGGCAAGCTTAATGCTCATAGGTCAAGGGAACCTGATGGGATGCATCCACAAGTGCTGAGGGAGCTGGCTAATGTGGTTGCTAACTGGTTCTCCATCGCTTTTGAACAATAATGGAGGACAGGTGAGGTGCCTGAGGACAGGAGAAAGGGCAGTGTCACTCCAGTCTTCATAAAGGGCAAGAAGGATGACCCAGGAAGCTACAGGCAGGTCAACCTCACCTCCATCCTTGGAAAGGTGAAGGAACAATTCATCCTGAATGTTATCATTAAATATATGAAGGAGAAGATGGTTATCAGGGGGAGTCCATATGGATTCCTCAAGGAGACATCCTGTTTGACCAACCTGACAGACTTCTATGAGTGCATAACCAGTTGGCTAGGTGAGGGGAGAGCAGAGGATGTCATCTACCTTGACTTCAGCAAGGCTTTTGACACTGTCTCCCATAACATCCTCCTGAGAAAACTCAGTGTGGGGCTGATGAGTAGACAGTGAGGTGGATCAAGAACTGGCTGAATGACAGAGTCCAGAGGATGGTGATCAATGGCATAGAATGGAGTTGGAGGCCTGTGGCCAGTGGAGTTCCACAAGGATTGGTTCTGGGGCCAGTCTTGTTCAACATCTTCATCAATGACCTGGATGAGGGGACAGAGTGTACCCTCAGCAAGTTCCCTGATGACACCAAACTGGGAGGACTGGCTGATTCCCCAGAAGGCTGTGCTGCCATTCAGCGGGATCTCGACCGGCTTGAGAGTTGGACAGAGAAGAACCTCATGAGGTTCAACAAGGACAAGTGCAGAGTCCTGCACCTGGAAAGGAACAACTCCATGCGTCAGTACAGGCTGGGTATTGATCTGCTGGAGAGCAGCTCTGCAGAGAGACATCTGGGAATCCTGGTTGATAACAAACTACCCATGAAGCAGCAATGTGCCCTCACGGCCAAGAAGGCCAACGGTCTTCTGGGATGCATCAAGAACAATGTGACCAGCAGGTCAAGGGAGATTTTTGTCCCCCTCTACTCTACCCTGGTGATGCCTCATCTGGAGTCCTCTGTCCAGTTCTGGGTTTTCCAGCCAAAGAGTGAGAGAGAACTTCTTAAGAGAGTCCAGTGCAGGGCTACCAAGATGATTAGGGGACTGGAACATCTTCCTTATGAGAAAAGGCTGTGTGAACTGGGGCTGTTTAGTCTAGAGAATAGGACACTACGGGGGATCTCATTAATATTTACAACTGTCTCAATGGTGGATGTTAGGAGGTTGGGGCATCACTTCTTTTTCTATTATGTCTAGTGATAGGACAAGCTGTAATGGGATGAAGCTGTGGCACAAAAAGTTCAATTTAAACATAAGGAAAAATGTCCTACTGTTCAGGTGAGGGAGCCCTGGCACAGGCTGCCCAGGGAAGTTGTTGAGTCTCCTTCTCTGGAGGTGTTCAAAATCCACCTGAATGTGTTCCTGTGTGACCTGATCCAGGTGGATCTGCTTTGGCAGTGGGGTTGGACTAGATGACTTCAAAAGATCCCTTTCAACCCCTACCATTCTGTGATTCAGTGACAACTGGTGACTTATTCATTCTGTGAAATATCCAGCAACTTTTCAATGAGGTTTTGCCTTTAAAAGTTTGATTCCTTCCATCATTCTTGTTCTGCCTTCCAAAACCCAAAATTTTAAAATTTATAGTTAATAAACTAAATCTCATATTTTACTTTTATTTAAACTGTGTTAACAGTACAATGTTTCCATCTTTTAATAATGGATTGAACTGGATGCATTTAATCCCAGTGTGTGAGGAGCCAAGATTCCGGTTCAGTTTTAAAATCCAGAAATTACAGAGTTTTTTTCCTGACATAAAAAAAGCTTTCCTCCTGAGCCATCTTGTGGTTAATAACTGTAATGTAATGTTGCATACACAGTGATCTAACATGATGAGAAAGTTGTTTGTCCAGTATTACCCAGTAGTTACATTAATAAGAGTTACTATCTTATATTCTAAGTGCAAAAACATACAATAATACATTTAATATAAGATATTTAATATTAAATATGTAAAATATTATATAAATAAGAGAGGTAATTATTATTCTTTAAGTTAAAATAGGTTACTATCAGTATTTCAGTTTCAATAAAGAGATTGTTTAAGTACATTGCAAATATTTTTCCCATAAAGAAAATATATGTTAAGAAAATGGTATTTTTCTAGGCATGAAAACTAAAGCTGGAGTGTCATAAACATGCATGGACTCTCATAAGCAGAGTCTGGGAAACATAATGTAAATATGAAGATTTTTTTCACGTGCTTTAGTTATTATGACCATAATGATAAGTTCAAGAGTTTTCTAGGTAGATTTTCTTATTATGTAGAGTGAGAAAATGTTCAGCTATGCGATGTGGAGCCATTAAGATGTAATCAATGAAAGAGATTTCTTTTTGCACAATAAATATACTATATTATGCAGATCACACAAAAGGGAAAATGTGATCAAGTGATCACAGCAAGTGATCACAGACAAGTGATCACAGCTGTATTATATTATTTATAAGAGTTCAGTAAAAGAACCCTCTGGCAAACAGTAGAAATGTTGAAAGTTTTTAATTCTGGAGATATTTGAAAGACATGTAGCTATGACACTTAGGGACATGGTTTAGTGCTGAATGTGTCAGTGTTAGGTTAATGGTTGGACTTGATGATCTTAAAGGTCTTTTCCAGCCAAAATGGTTCTGTGATTCTATGATTCTATCTTAGTAATTCAGTCTTTAGCCAGAATTGAACAAGCCTCATTCTTTTTACCAGTGACTCTGTTTAAGAGCTAAGCTTCTGAAGTGTCATTATCTGCATCTGCACAATGTAACTCCAAGTATTGTGAAGCTTTTCTTCAACAGATTTTCTAAGCCTTTAACGACATTTAAAACCCATGTGATACCTGGTGTAAAATGGATCAGCAGCAATCCTCAGAGGAAAGAACAGAGCGCTGAATAGACTCTTTAGGAGCTCTCTTGAATAGAGGAAATTAAAAAGAGAAGTTTGTTAAGCATTTCAACCCATATTCCCAACTAGGGGATTTGACTGAAAGAGAAATCATTGTGAGGCAGTGCTAGTACTGATAGCAGCTTGTTCAGAGTCCTTGATGAATTATGATTTCTTGCTTAATTTTGTCAAAGGATGATGACTAAACAGCTATCAAAGTCATTCAATGTCCAAACATAAAAATTCCATGTGTAAGATTTATACTGTTAAGCAGAAAGTAGGGGGAAAAAAAGAGAAAACAAAGGGAGATTTGTGCCTTAGAGAAGAACAAGTATTTCTGGTTAAGTGGGTCACTGCTAAGGGACCCGTATTCTGGGAGAAGTGGGTCAAGAGTATTACTGGTACACTGAGTGTTCATCTTGACAACTTAGTAAGAATTTACTGGGAAAAGGAATTCACTGAATCTGTTATACTTCTAAAAAAGAGGCTTGATGCAATACTGAGAATTAAAGGCCAGCAAGTCAATACAAGCCAAGTCATTGTGATATGCTTGTGTTTATGTACATATTTATGTGTGTGTTTGTGTTAGGTTTCACAAGCACTAGCAGAATGTTTTTGACATTGACCTAAAAGACAACAGCAGTAAAATTGCACCTGAGAAAATCTTCATAGAAAATGCATTTCGTTTTTACAGTGGTTACTGGACTGAGTCATTCTGAAAAGCAAAAGTGAGGTTTATGAATGGATGCTAATGACCATGGCAGAACATTTCTGATGCTATTGCTAATACTGTAAGAAAAGTGGCTGTAATGAGAGTGATTTTGCAGAACTCAGCTTTTTAAATGGCTCAACACATCTGTTGACAACTAAACATACTTTTTAAAAAAGACAATTTACATTGTCCTCAGAGATGGAGTAGCAGTATCAATGCGTCAGTCTTCTTAGAGGGGTGCAATGCTGAGTGGACAGAGAACCAATGTGATGAAGAGCAGTTAGGTGACATCTTCCAAGAAATTTGCATTGTGGTATTTCATCATTGCTTCAGTGGACACAATGGCATAATCTTTTACAGTTATTAGTGTTTCTGGAGTGTACTTTGTAAATGTAGATAGTAAGTAATTAATTTCAGAAAAATAGAAATGGGAGTGACTTACAGCATTCTTCTGCTATTACAAAAGTGTTTAGAAAACAAAATCTGAGCATGTGTTCAGAGGTCACATTGCATGACTGATTTTGGTAGATGTGTATTTGCACACAACTGGAATAGTCCATGTGGAGTAATGGAGGATTAGTTGCCTTTCTCTGTATTAGGAAAATACAGCTTCATAGTTTTCTGCTCTTCACAGCTTAAAAAAATGTGCCAAAAGAGAGAGTGAAGAGCAGGAAGATTCAGAAAGGCAGAAATATTTTTTTTAAAGTCTTTCAACAAATCAACAATTCCCTAGATCATACTTGACAAGAGGCATAAGATGACACTTATGACTCCAGTGAAATGACCAGAGAGCAGTTAAAGACACAGATGGTGCAGAACACATTTCCTTAAAATTGCCTAATAAAACATATGAAGAAAATAGTCACTTCATGAAAATTTATAGAACATTTTACTAATATTTTACTGCAGATGTAAAACTAATTCAGTACAAATTAAATTGACTAGGAAAAAAAAGAACAGTAAAATGAAAGTTTAAGATCAATACAGGAATAATAAAAGCAGAGCTGGCCAAAGAATGATCATTTTTGGTAAGTTTTGTTTCTGTAATTGGGAAGAAAATGTTTCTGTTTCGTTATTTCCTACATGATAAAGTGTAATATTTAATTCGATAATGAGTAGAGTAATTGTACTGTTTTTAAAAAGCGAGGATGCTCTGGAGGCGCTGAGGAATGGGCAGCAGCAGCTGGCGTGGCTTGAGCTTCCTGCAGGGGGCAAGCGTGGGCCGTTTTACTGAGCGCTGGCCCGATCCGAGCCGCTCGCAGGGATCCATTATGCTGCTGCCTCTTTTTACTCCATTTCACCCAATGGTTATTACGACTTCGCTAAGCAGTTGTTTATCCCAGTAGTCCAATTCTCGATAACTGAGTTAAAGCCAAAAGAAATACTGTGGTGGTTTATTTCTGGCTGGGTGCCAGCTGCCCACCAACTTTTTCTGTCACTCTCCCTCCTAAACTGGACAGAGGAGAGAAAAAATATAACAAAAGGTTTGTGAGTCAAGATAAGGACAGACAGATCTCTCAGCAATTAGCATCACGGGCAAAACCAACTCAACATGGGGAGAAAAAGGTTTGATTTATTAATGAACAACCTAAACAGAGCAAAGAAATGAGAAAGAAAACCGAATCTTAAAACACCTCCCCCCACTCCTCCCTCTTTCCAGGACTCTCCTTCCTCCCCCCACCAGCAGCACAGGGGATAAGGGATTGGGGTTATGGTCAATTCATTACACATGGACTTTGGCGCTGCTGCTTCTCAGGGGGAGGCCTCATCACACTTCCCACTGCTACAGTGAGCGTCCTTCTCATGGGAGATAGTCCCTCATGAGCTTCTCCAATGTGGGTCCTTCCCATGGGCTACAGTTCATTACGAACTGCTCCAGCATGGGGCCTCCCACAGGGGCAGCTCCTCACATCCTGCCGCAATGTGGGTCATCCACCAGGAGAACAGTCCTGCAGGAACAGACTGCTCCAGCCTGAGTCCCTCACAGGATCACAAGTCCTGAGAGCAAGCCTGCTCTGGCATGGGCTTCTCTCTCCCCATGGACTCCCAAGTCCAGCCACGAACTTGCTCCAGTGTGAGCTTCCTACAGAGTCACAACCTCCTTCAGAAATCCACCCACTCCGGCGTTGGGTCTTTCATGGGCTATGAGTGGACCTCTCCTTCCCAGTGGCCTCCATGGACTGTAGGGGCACAGCTGCCTCACCATGGTCTTTACCACAGGTCACAGAGGAATCTCTCTTCCGGGGCCTGGGCATCTCCTCCCCTTCCTTCTCCACTGACCTTGGTGTCTGTGGAGATGTTATTCTCACATTCCCACTCCCTTCTGCTGCTGCCGCAGTTAGAAACTGCACAGCAACTTCTTTCCATTCTCAAATACATTATTCACAGAGGCGTTACCTCCATTGCTAATTTGCCAGGCCTTGGTCAGTTGTGGGTCTATCTTAGAATGGACTGACAATGCCCCTGTCACCTTCAGGGAAACTTCTGGTAGATCTTTGTTTAAAGAAGCCATCCCTGTAGCCTCCCTGTTACCAAAACCTGGCCCAGGGAAAATCATTATGCAAACCTTACTAAATCTCAAAACAGACTCCAAAGAAATGTTGTAGTGAATCAACTGAACGGAAAAACATAAAACTATACATTCCCTCTATATCCCAAGCTCCAAGCACATTTAAATAGTCTTCCATCACCTTTTCCTACTTAGATTTTTGAAGTTTCTGGTGTTCCCTTCTAGACAGAAAAGTCCAAAAATGTCACAGGAAAGATCTACAACAGCGTATTCCAGATAAGCTCAGGAAATTTGCAGTGCCTTGAAAACAAACTAGTTTTGGTTGTGAGCTCAGTAAATTCTTCAGAATTTTTTATGCCTTAGACACATCGTGCAATATGAGAACTTCTTGAGAGAGCCCAACACAGGGTCACCAAGATGATCAGGGGAATGAAACATCTTTCATATGAGGAAAGGCTGCGGGAACTGGGGCTGTTTAGTCTAGAGAAGAGGAGACTGAGAGGAGATCTTATTAACATTTATAAATATCTAAAGGGTGGGTGTCAGGAGGTTGGGACATCCCTTTTTTCTATAGTAGCTAGCAACAGGACAAGGGGTAATGGGATGAAGCTGGAACACAAAAAGTTCTACTTAAATGTAAGAAAAACTATTTCACTGTGAGGATGATGGAGCAGCAGAACAGGCTGTCCAGAGGGATTATGGAATTTCCTTCCTTGGAGGTCTTCAAGACCCATCTGGACATGTTCCTAAGTGACCTGATCTAGGTTAACCTGCTTCTTCAGAGGAGTTGGACTAGATGATCTCTAAAGGTCCCTTCCAACCCTACCATTCTATGGTTCTATGAAAAATGTTATTGTTAATATTAGTACTCCAGATTTGTCACTAAGCAGTGTTTAATAGAACACTTTGACATTTACCAGTCATGCTGGGTAACCAGAAATTTCCCCCTTAGACAGAGTCATAAGTGACTAAGCATTTCTGAGTTACCATGTGGCATATTCACTGGAAATCTCCCTGCAAAAGTACCAACTGTGAGTACCATAGGTTTATTCTATTTCAGAGAACAGATGGGATTTTCTATTTACACTTTACAAACCTGATTTTTACAGAATCGGGCTGGGATTCTCATGAGAACAGAATCTCTTAGAAGATTTGTAACACACCTGACTATTTTAGTAAAAACCCAATTAATATTTTAAAACCCTCTCAAAATCACTAAAACAAACCCAAAACACAAACTCCAGAGATTTCTTGTGGGATTTCACTAAAGCAAGAATTAAAGAAACTCAGAAAACTGAAAAATTGCTAAAGGTTACCTCCATTTTTTGAGATGAAAAGGTTTTAATGGAGGTTTAGGAAAGATGTACCTACAGAAATACAATCTGAGACGTGCACAAAATCTCCTCTGAGAAAGTACATGGGGATTCATAATTCAGTGCCTGCCTCTTGGTCACCATTGATCAGCCTCTTAGTCACTGTTTTTTTCTCTTATTAATATAGAAAACAGTGTATCCTGGAACCATTTGAGAATGGTATGTATTTTGTCATTCTTTTGATCTCTGGTGAGAGTAGCAGCACCTCTCACACCTTTTTTTTTTTGGGATGAGAAAAAAGGAATTGATACCTTAGCGTAGCTGCAGCATTTTTTACAACGTTGAGCTTTAAGGTCCTGCAGCATTTGATTGGGTTAGCAGAACTGAAGCTACTATAACACCGCACAGCTTCATGCTGTGAGGGGACTGATAAAAAAGCAGAATCACATTTCTTTCCTGAAATGTAAACTGTGAATTCCCATGGAGGATGCCATCACTCAGGGGAAAAATACATGCAAACAAGCCTTCCTTCCAGTACCAGTGGAACTGATAAGCATGTTATCAAATAGGGAACTGTTGTAATACATAAGGAGTAAGTATTATGAAATGTCTCACATATTGACCAGGTTAGTCTTCTGTTATCAGATCTTCCCCTGTGAAGTCTGTCCCACTGATCCCACAAGACAATTAAAGGAGAAAGCATTTAGGAAAAGTCATTCTTTTTTAATGACTGCTACCAGCTTATTCTTGCAAGATTTCTCCTTTTTTCTCTCTCTTTGACAATTTCAAGGTCTTAACTATGCCTTAAAGTAATTTAAGAAAAAACACAACCAAACCAATAAATTATTTTCTTGAGAAAGAATGTTTCTATGCTGTATAAGACTGTTCAAACAGCCAGAGAAGATTCATATATCTTTGCACTAACACCGATAACATTATCTAAGTCTATTTTTCATAATTTCAATTACTGTAATTACAATGGTATCTAATTTTTTAACATGGATCTCCCACACACACTCTAAGATCATTGAATGCTTGCCTTTGAGGAAGTCTTAAGACCAAGTCAATGCAGCAGTAAAACATTGCAAAGCCCACAAAACTTTCAGTATTTCAAGGTTCAAAAAGGACTCATTGTTAATGGAACTTATTGTAGAATCCAAGTGTTCTACTCACACACACAGATGCATACACATAAATTGACTCCTTCTTTAAAAGTAAATTAACAAAAAGTAAAAAGCAATTTATTTCCGTATTCAATAAATGAAAAAAATAAATATGTACAAAAGCTACTGTTAGTTGGATTTACTCAGGACTCTTTGTCTAAGGTTCACTGGTTCAAGTGGGGATTTACCTTAAAGTGGATCTGACAATGCTATTATTGGTTGTTTACAGAACCAGTAAGAAAAGACAATACATAAAGAGTTATTAATAAAATAGAATATTTAAGATTTTTTTTTCACAGCAAAAAGGAAATAATTATTTAAAAAATTGTAAGATCATCTTCATCTAATAATTATGGAAAAGAATTTTTCTGCCAGAGGTGGGAGATATGTTTTCAAATATGCTTGTATTAGAGTGAGAGATGAAAATCTTCACCTCCCCATTGTTTATAAAGAAGAAAAAAGTCCCAGGAAACTTGTAATGCAGAATTTCATTATTAGCCATTGCCATTTCCTCCCACCAGAGCCCTTGTTCTCCACTTTGGGTAGCTAGATGTTTATCAGACAGGAAGGGATCGTATTGTCTCCAGAAAAAAACTGATTGAGGCACTTAGAAGTTCAGAAAAGAGTTTCAACCAAGAGACAGGAGATTTAAAATCAAATGCCATCCCTAATGAAATGGTCCATCCGTGGTGCTCCTCAGCCATGAAACATCTCACCTTAACTGTATTTGCTAATACATGAAATCTAACTGTTATATCCTAATCACTCCTGCTAGATCAAGCTTAACAGACATCCTTCAAGTGGAAAGGCCTGGTATGTCAGGACCCAAATGTCAACTAGCTTAGCCTTAGAAGATGTCTTTAGCAACTTTAGCAGCAGAAACATAGACAATTTCAAGTTTAGGAGCAGATGTAAGTTTTGAAGATCTGTGTTTAAGCAGTGGTGACTGAGGTAATCCAATGTAGTACCGAGATTTGGATGTCCCTCGGTGATTCTAACCATAGTTAATCATCTGAGATTAGCCATTATTTGTGCTGATAAGACCTAGATTTATTCTTCCTAACATATGCAATCTGTCTGTTGCAATGATTAACGAAATTTCTCCTTTAAACGACATCAGAACCCTAATTGACAGCATTGTTAAAATGCAGGTTGTTCCCCATTGAACTGTCCTGCATGTCATAGCACAATACACAGACTGAGATATCTTGTTTTGCTGTTCTACCCACACCTTTACTCTTTCAATTTACTTCTCACTTCTGTCTCCACATCTAAATAACACACAAGCAACAACATAATGACACCTTTTCTTCCTGGATGAACACCTTTCACTTCCAAAAAAGTTATGTAAGATCTGTGTATGTGGGACTGATTTGAACTGTAGCCTCAAAGCTGAACATGTAGATTCAAAATCTTAAATTCAGCACCTGCTTTTGCTTTGTCTTGGATGGTTGTGTTTTATTAGGATATAACACAGCTTGGAACTCCTATGTCTTGCCATCAAACTATACTTATTAAATTAAGCTACATTTACTCATTTATAATTCCCTCCCTTTCATCTTCAAAAAATGTATCTCTGAGGTTTCCTTTGATATCTGTCAAAAGGTGTGGTCTATCCCACTTAAAAAACAGAACAGTGAAATGGATGGTAAGAGCAGGAAGATATGACCATTGTCACTCTGTTTTAAGATGAGGGTAGACCTTTCTGGTTATTAAGTCACAGCAAAAGAATAGCTGTTAGAAAGTTTAAATAATAATAATAATAATAAAAATAATCTACTTGAATTAATTCCAGTGAAGATAAAAGAAGTACAAATGCTATATTCCATTATAAACCTTGTAATAACTTTAAATTGATTAGTATTTGAAGACTGATGGGTAACTACAAAGATTACTCTTATAAAGCAAAGCACAGTTTTTATATCATGCAACTACTTCAAGATCTCCCTGTTTGTACAATATTCATAGCCGAAACAAAGACATATCTGTCATTCATGAGAAATGAGTCTAATTCTGAAAAAGATATTGTTAGTCATGTTAAGTTTTAATAGAAATATTGAAATAGTGATTTAGAAATAGAAGGAACCAGGATCAGAAGGAATGGTTCACATGTGCAATCACAGGAGGTCTCTATCTGCTTAGAATCTTAATTACACTAGGCTAGGCAAAAGGAGTTCCACTGCTTAATATGAATATATTCAGTGACATACGGGAGAAAAAGCCTGTATAGATAAACCACAATTGAGTCATGAGCTCCTGAGAAGACTATTTAGTCTCCTCCGTATGTTTTTTTCACTAGATGGTATGTAAGAAGAATTTGTAGGGCACTAGGTAGAAATTGGGCCATGAAAAATGTGCACAACTATAAAAGGGTAAGACAGAGCCTTAGAAAGCATGTGTGATCTCAAGTTATCTTTTACCAAACAATGAACAAAATGTTACATTAGAATAATACAATATAAAATCCAATTTTGAACTCAAGGCAATTCCATTTAGAAGAACATTCTTTCTCTGATTATGGTATTTTTACAAAGCCTGCACAATCTAGGAGAGTGGTTGAATTATTTCATTAGAATCAAATGTCACAGATAGGGTTAACTTCTCTCTATATTTTGTTTTCAAAAAGAAATATGTTTCAAAAGAATTACATTACCTTTCCTGTGTTGAAATTTTAGATTGTATAAAACTCTAGCTTCTTTAATAGGCATCTGTCAGGCTTCAGATAGGTACAAAGAATCAGATAGATAGATAGATGGGGACAGGGCTCTGACACATAATATGATGAAAGTGATCATGATAAGTCCTCGTGAGAACCAAAATGTTGCAGGATACCTGTTGAAATTATAAGGATGTGCAGTGACAACACAAATGCTAAGGTCAATGCGTCTTATAGGATCACCATTCACCATGAAGGCTTCAGAGTTTTCCATTCTCTGACAATGCAGATAAGAAAGACTGCTGGTAACAATCATTGATTTTATTTAAATTTTACCTTCCTGGAAGGAAATGAACAAATTCATTTAAGAAGAAAAGTAAATTACTAATGATTTCTGACTGATTTTTTTTTGCAAAGATCTCAAATCTAATGTGGGCTTAGATTTCCAATGGATCTGCAAAAATATGCAGGACGGATGAATTTGACTGAGATGTGAATAACTACCATTGATAACCCTTAGATGTAATATGACACAATTGGCAAAGTTTGCATGTTCCAGATGAAGCAATGAAGGATGGGTGCACTGTACTTTCACAGACTGAAAAAAAAGAGTATTTCATTCAAGCAACTTAAAATAATAGGTTTAAAATGTAAACTTAAGAAAAATAAGCTGTTAATAGATAGATTATAATCTTCTTCCACTGAGACAGGAGATTGAAGAACCTTGCTGGCACATCATCTCTTAATCATTGGTATGTTCTTTGAAATGGAACCAATTGATGTGAAAATCGAGAAGAGTGTTTTCTCAGAGTTCCTGCCTTTGTGGTAAAAACATATCATAATGCAAATACCATTAGCCTTGTGGTAGTGATCCAGCAGAAAATTTTCTTGTTTGCAATTTATTTGCCATGCCTCATGTCTCTGTATTGTGCTGTATGATACTAAACATCTTATTCAAACACCTCATAAATTTCCATTGACAACTATTGCTTCAAAAAAATCAATGCTAGTAATAATAAATAACAAATATGGAGTGAAAAGTGAGATTCAGAAGACTAATAGTTTCTTTCTTCTTTTTTTTTTTTTTTGAAAGGAATGAAGAAGAGGGAGCCAGGCTCTTAGTCATGTCCAGTAATAGTACCAGAGGTAATGAGCACAAATTACAACATAGAATCATAGAATGGTGTGAAACTTCATTTGAACTTTAGAAAAAGCTTTTTTACCATCATGCTGGAACAGGTCTCCCAGAGATGTTTTGCAGTCTCTATCTGTACAGCTTTTCAAAATCTGTCCTAGACAACCTGCAGAAGGCATCACAAGGACACCACTGTAAAATTGATGTTGTCCTGCTTGACTAGGGAGACAGGAAAAAGATATTTGTATCATCATGTGGTGAATTCTCACGGACTTCTCCTCTTTCTGCATCCCTAAGCAGAGAGGAGGCCTAGCAATGGTAGAGCTCATTTTTTGCAGGGTGAAAAAAGACATGATACTTTACTTATAGTAGGTGTGTCAAAAGTACTATAAAGGTCTCTGAGTGTTCTACAGTGGATAACCAAGTTGCTCTTAAAATCCTTTTGCTAATATTTCTTCCTGAAGTTGTATGATTGTTGTTTCATCTTCAGTGGTAAATTAATCAAGGCCACATTGATCCATCATTGTCTGTACAGGTTAATTATTTTTCTCTCCTTGGCACAACTTCAGTCTATACCATGCAAAACTCTCAAAGAGAGTCTAAATGTGGTTTGAGGAGTATCTCAGAGCTGTAACTCTTCCTGTCTTTCACAGTGGACATGGGTCATGCTGCACCACTTGGCCAGAGAACCACTCTCAGACCTGTCAAGTTTGCTAATGCAGACATAGCATTAAATCACAGTGGAAACTTGGTGAGTTTTCCCGTTTAGCAGTGTACAAAGAATTCCAAAGTCTAACCCTAAGGTTTGGGCTCAATGGCTGAGTAAATCACTGTAACAGTCTTAGACACTAGTAGCCTAAGTTTGTAATATTAACTGTCTGCCTATAGTTACCATTCCTCTGGCAGACCTAATGGAATACAGTATGCCCTGGTACTCCAATCAGTTCAGCATACATCTTGCCACTTTTCCTTATTTCCCACTTACTGCTAAGCTAATGATCTAACCTTTAGACTGAAACATCTAGCACATACATTTTTCTTCTGTTAGCTCTGCTACAGAGATTCTTACTTCCAGCAGATACCTTAAACTGATGTATCAAGATCAGCCAGAGCTTATTTTCCAGGGATCTCTTTCTTTCAAAGACAATTAGAAACCAAGATCCAAATGGACTTTCAGCCCTTTGCAAAATGTCACCCAATATCTCTTGGAATTTCTAGTGATCTGTGGTGAAAAATGTACAGATTATCCCAAAACTATGATGACAGCATTTGTTCTGCAGGTATCATTGCACACATGAACTGCATATTTTATACATAGGCTATACTGCTACCATCAATTCCCAACATTATCTTTAAAGTTAAAATAATTTTGAAAACGCACTGGAATAACTTAGGACTGTAGATGAAAAACAGTCTTGGGGAACAAGAGTTATGAATGTAGACAGTCAGGCTCTGTTACAGATGACTAATACTTAGCTCTACATGAGCTGGAAAAAATCAACAAACTTTTCGGTATCTGTTGTAGATGAAGAAAGCAATTAATTTTCAGCAGAAAGTGACTTTGACAGATGCCATACTATTCAGGTAGCATTAAAGATTTGTGAATAATTTAAATGGCAATCTAGCCAACCTCTAAATACATTTGAAAATAGAAAATTTATATAGAAAAATGTACAGCTTATTTCAATTTTTTATCATGAATCTTTGGAAATAGCAGGAATAGTCCTAACATGACCTTAGCAGTAATAAAAAATTGCTTATGGGAAAAATTGTAATTCACTCATTAATTCTGAGGCCTTACTGTAATAAATTGAATTACATAACAGACGTCGGTTCAGTCTTGCATGGTTTAGTTTCTTGAAGTGTGATGTAATCTATCTTTTTAAGTGTTTTTGAACATGAAAGAGGAAGTTCTTACGAGTGTAAGGATTTTATACTAGAACAGAGCAAGAGTGTCTTTACTCCAGAAGTCTACTTTGAACAGATACCACCCAGAAACTTCAGTTGGAACATTAACTTTTACATAATACATAGAATTGTCTGGTTTGGTACCATGAAAATAAATTTCTTCTTGATTCTAAAGGGTGATCACTTTATTTCCCAAGGTATTAGGGCTGATTGATGGATTGTATTGTTTGGCCTTACTTGAAGTTTAATTGAAGAGAGAAAACCCAGTTATCCCTATTAACGCTCTTTATATTCTTACGTTAATTACTCCAGCATCATTCCAGGGTGGCTCCTTCAAGATGAATGTATTACTCTGTCTTTCTGCTGATGTAAATGGATCAGAAGTGAAGGGTCTTGATTTGAAACTTTCATCAAGATTTAATCTACCTCCAGAGTAAAGGCAAAATGATATGGAAGTTAATTCCAGCACCAGTACACATTACTTTTTATATTTTATTTAGACAGCACCTTTGATCTAAGGCACAAGGAAATGAAAAATCGGGAGCATACAGAGAAATAGAAGCAGTAGTTGAACAAGGATGTAGGAACAACTATCAAGTGCTTGCACAGAAAGGAAACAAAGAAGAACCACTGGGTGGTCATTAAAACCTGTGCTAATGCAGTGCTAAAATAAGGAAGAGAGAAAGATTGAAAATAATGCAGTATGAAGATAGGGGAATCACCCAGAAAACATCCTCCTTGAAAAAGAATCTTTGTGGAAAGCAGCACTACTCAGAGTGTAACAAATAAGAACATTCATTAAAGAATTTAATTTATTCTGCACTGTCTTTGCTTAGTAAAAGACAAATCTCATATTGCCAGAGAGAAGTAATTGTCTTGTTTAGGAGGAATATTTGTAAACTGAATGTTTGCATCTTAAACACTGTTTGCATGAGGACATGAGTATTAAATACTGACAAGGCAAGAAAAATACTGGATTTCTTAAAATACTACCATAAGAGAATCTGTCATTCTCCATTACCATACCTACAAGTTATCAGCTACAACTATCAGGGAGAAGTTGTCAATCAACTCTATTGCAAGGATGAAAGAGTAGATGGTACAGTTTAATTTTATTATGGAAATTGATTTGCATCTTTTATATGTCTTGATTGAAATCTTTCCAGGTAATGGCATTGAAGAATACTCATAAAACTGCCATGACTGTGGTAATAACTATTATTATGATCGAATTTAATAATAAAAAAACCTGCCTGCAAGATGGGCAATATGAATAATTCATGTACAGTGTTGCTTAAAATGTGATAGAGAGAAAAAGACTTGTAGAAAAATTCTTAATATATCCAGACAGCGATGATAATTGGTTTTTGCAACTAAATGAGTACTTCATGTACAAGACAGCACTAACAAGACAGGAGAAGAAATTTACACATTGGGGAGACAATTTCATTTATCTGGTAACAGCAGGATAAGTGGAATACATGGCTTTCCTTAAAGGAAATGACAGAAAATGCATATCCTGATAATAATTAGTTTTGTTTACAAGTAGAGAACAACAGAATAGAAGACACAATGGCATATTTGCAATATGTAATGGCATATGTATCATGTGCTTATATAGGCCTCACTGGTGCTATTAATAAAATATCTGCAAATACTGACCAAATCCCTTTCAGTGCTGTCTTTTTTGTTGCAAGTTTAAACAGGAGTCAGGCATATGGAGAATTGTTTCACATTTACAGTTTATTTAATTTTATTCAATTTCTTTTAAGTATACAGTATCAGATAAGCTTGTGTTTCCTGCTTTTATTGCCTACCATCTGGTGGAAAAAGCATGCAATAGCATAAAAAGGGATAGATGAGTAAGACAGTATTTTAGTGACAGAGTCTGAAGTTACAGTGGTTAAGAGTTCATAAAGTATGTCAACTTCAGGAACAAAATGCCGTGCAAGAACTCATGTCTCTTGCCCAAAAGCAATGATTACATTTGAGAGTTGTTACCTCACTTGTAGATATGTCAAGTAGAATATACGAATGTCTGTGATGTCTCTCTAGAGTAAGAGAAGCTTGAGAATAAGCTAAACTCACAAGTAACAGTCTACACATTTCAATGTAGTGGGTCATTATTTTCTATTTGTCCAGGTTTCTTCGGTACAGATCACACATTACAATGACCTACAACCGAACTAAAGCAAATCAGACTTATCCAAATAATCAGAAAATTTGTATATGTGAGAAAACACCTCTGTGCCAAGAATCTTTCTACTGGTGTCAATGTAGCCTTTTTGTAATCTTTTGATTTTGTCTTCCCTGATATTCATGTATAGGAACTTCAGCATCTGACCATCAAATAACTATCCCAATCTTTGTTCTGCTTTCTATCTATAATCAGGGATAGACATACATATGAAAACACAGAAAGCCAGAAATACTTGATATAGCAGTGTAGAAGGGAACATATTTCTGTTTGGAATACACCACTTTTTCAAATTATTAAAAAACAAGTGAAACCAAATATCCCCTTTCCAAACTGCACAAGAAAATCCATATTTGGTAACATACTAAAATCAGCTAAGTAGCCTGAAAAAAACCTTGGGAATTTGATTTAGTCAAAATCCCTGTTAATATATTTTGCTTTACTCATTTCTAATTCTCTCTTACTTGAACCTGAGATCAATCCTCTTTGTTCTGGCTTGTCACCAGGGCCTCCAATCAATGTTGATAAAATAAAATGACAATAAAGAAGGCTTTGAAAGCTACTGTGGAGAACTGTGGGGGGAAAAAAACAACAAAAACTGTATTGCTTTGTTATGACTATGGCCTGTGCCTCCGTGTGTTTGTTTGTGATGGATTACTTGCTATGGAGATTAGATCTAAAGGGAGTTACACTTAAGAAGCTACACAATAATCTAGCTAAGAGAAATCTCAACAAGTACTAAAATACAATAGAATGGTTAATACTCCTGTGGATGCTTTGCCAAGATTGAGATCTGGAAATGATAAAGCCCCTAGAATCAATTTATCAGTTAAAAAATCTGCCCCATGAGGTGCTTTACAGAATGACTCAGAAAAAAGGTCAGAGCTTCAAAACTACAGAACGCTTCCTAAGAAACCAAGAGGGTCAGAAAAGAATGTTGTCCAGAGCCCAGCAGAGAGATCAAAACATGTAACTGATAGCTGCAGACACCCACTGATGTTGCCTGGATCTCAAGAGTGGGCTGTGGCCTGGATAGCTGCAGTGAGAGGTGACACCACAGGACTGGTTAGGAGTGGCAGTCACTGCAGTTGCCAAGCACAAAGCACTCTAAGATCCATTCTAACAGTGCAGAGTAGTGCATCCCAAAGGATAGCTAGATTCCAGATTGTTGCCTTACTTCAGTAAGCTTCCTGGACATGTAGTCTCAAGTTAACAAGTTGCTGTAGAGATGACCAGAGCAAGTAGTAGCTTATTGCAGGTCTCTGCTTGTGATCAACAGTGCACCAGGCCAGCCCCACATGAATGATGCTCATTCCAACACACGTTTCCAGGAGGCTCACAAAAGTAAGAACTTCACCATAGGAAGTGAGCAAATACTTCTGAGCACCTTAGGTTTCGTATGTGCATGCTGTGAGTTATTTATGCTCAGCTAACATACTTTAAATTGTTTCATATTGATAATGAGTAATATATCTGCTCAGCAGATTGAGTCGAGAAATTGAATAATTTTATTAAGTGGCCTATGTGGGCCAAACACTGATATTTTAAGTGGATAGACTGCATTAACTAGAATCAACATCATTTGACAAAAGATATATTTGATGTTACCCTCCAAACCGGCTTTCAGGATGAAAATCTCTGCTATCAAAACCATAAACCTAGTCAGGATTTAGTTTTACCAGAGGAATTCTACTTTCTTCAAATAAAACAGAGATCTGAGCAACATCAGGTATTGCAAATTGCATTATTCAAATACAAAAGTATAACTTGCATGAGCAAGGTGGGTGTTCACAGAAAGTTTTATGCATATGCTCAGACTGAATAGGGTCTTGTGGGGTTAAAAGTGTAAGAAATCTGTGTAGTTTGAAGTCTGGGAGCTGCTCTGTGCAAGTTCTTGAGATCATCTGTCAGAAATGGGTGACATGAAGAGGCACAGTATGTAACATTTTCAAGGTAAGGAATTATATATAATATAACTATATAACCATAATACTATATTATATAATTATAATTAATTATATAATATTACATACCATGTAATCTACCAATGTCCAAAAGCCATATAATTGAAGAATAGAACTTGTTCAGCTGATTTTGCAGATTTGGTAAGTATCTCAGAATCTGAGGGAAAATTTAAGGAAAATAGACCTTCTTTGATCTCTATACTGACTTTGCATGATTTGTTCAAAGAAAATGCCTTCATGTGATACAGATAGCCAAGAATTACTGGCTTTCTATTTCCACTGAGAAAAAGAATTTACATTACTTGTGAATCCCCCACACATTTAGGATTAATGTCCCTTTGTGCTCACAGGAAGGACATTCATGTTCCATTTTGACACTCAGAGCGACCTCTCTTCTGTCTCATGACATACACTTTGAAGCATGTTTCCCTTGCAGATCAAATCTGAATCATATGAATGATAGGAAGGATGTTTTCTTATTAGGAAGCCAAACTGGGTTGTGAGTGGTGTGAGAAAAACTTCCAGGTCATGAGATTTTCCTTGCCATGCCAAGGGTCTGAAGGAAGGAAGAAGTTGTGGGCCGTCACTCTGTCTCTTTTTAAAGGTCTACAGGTAAAATTCAGTACATTTCTCAGTCCTTTGTTCTCAACTTTCAAACTTTTTTAATATTTCAGAGAACGGCAAGATGTTCTTTACAGAAGAAAGAGACGTGATTGTCAGCTCAGATTATATGTTGTATGACAGTTGTTCTTAAGCAATGAATAAACGGTCTAATTTTCTGCTTCTGGATGTTTTCCCCACTGAAAGTTTCTACACAGAACTTCAGGCTAGGGAAAATAAAAATAAAAAAAAAAAAGTAAGGGAATCTTTAGTCATTCAGAAATGCCATTTCTTTGCAACGAACATATACTGCAGATTAATACAGAACAGATAAAGGAACCTAACATGGAAAGAGAGACAACATTTTAGTAATTTAGGAATTCAGCAAGATGTGAGAGACTGAAGCACTAGACTCTGAGCTTAAAAGAGGAAGTTTTAACTTCTGGCTGTTCAGGGAAGGGGTTAGGGGAGGAATAAAGGGCTGGACAGGAGTGAAAGAATTATTTTCTTTCTCTGAAAGTCTCCAGATCTTATTCTCATCCCACTTTGGGTGAAAGAAAACCAAACAATAAATACATTTTCAGTATAGCTCACAGAATTGGTTTTACAACAGACAAACTTTTAGTTATGAGAATATTGACAATAGACATCCTAAAAGCAAAACAAATAAGTGCTGTAGTACAGCACACTTGGGTGAATCGTAATCTCAAAGAGATCTCTGAAATCTCTTCAGCTCAAAACCACACATCTGTATTGTCCAATCTAAAAAATCCTTCCTCTGTCAGAGCCATCAGCTGCTGAGCCTTCTGAATGGCAATAGGAATGAGTTTGAGTTACTCATGAACACATATAAAACACTTGAGTGGTCTACTTTGAACTGTCAGTGCCTTAAATTTAATATGCTAATAATTTATGCATAAAACACAGGTTGCATTGAAAGAAAAATTCAATATTATCAGTTTCCATGACAACCAGTGTGCTAGCAGATTACATTGTCTCACATCAGATGGTTGCCAAGGTTGTGACCTATTTCTTAGTTCTAATAATTTCATTTGGAGATTTTGGAAATGGTACCTGGAACATAAATGATAAAATATTTCACATGGCTGAGACAGTCCTTATATTAAAAAAAATCTTGCATGCTAAATTAAGGACTAGGCTTAGAAATTGGAAAAGAAGTAGAAAGCAATAACACCAGGAATGAAGGAAGGCTTGGATAGTTGTGTGAACAGACAATTGGCTGGTGCATAGTGTGCCAGGATGAAGTCAGCGGTTAGGTACAGCCTATACCAGTGTCAGGTACCTGAAGATCATTAGCACTTGTTTGGTAGTCTGTGTGAAATACACCTCATGCTTGTGCCTTAGAGGCAGCTGCTTTTTGCAAAAAAACTACCAGTGATATTACCATGAAGTGAAATGGGCAATGTAATCAGCACTGACTGATGCTCTTACTCTCAGTCAAGAAACCAAAGAAGGAAAGGATTGAGATATGGAATAATCCCCTCAATGTCTGTGATAGTCCTCCCCAGGCACACAAAGGAAGGCTGCCAGAGCTGATGCCCATGTTCCTTCCTTCTGTGTGGAAAGACATACTTCTTACCGAGTGCTATCACTCTGAGACTTTTCCTGCGTGTGACATCAACTATTAAGAACAAACAAAAAATGGCATTAACCATTTCCCAACCTCAACTGAAATATTCTCCAGACAGGAGAAAGAAACAATCATAACCTCTGAAGATTTTTTTTTAAAATGAGTAAGAGATCAAGTATTTTATAGATTGTGCTCCAGAGTACAAAATAAATCAACTGTTGCAGTTAAAAGGAGCACTTTCAAACACAAACATGTGCTAGTGTACTAGGTAATGTCACATCTGGATTCGTCAATGACCAAAGGTCACTACAACTTGAATAATACTCTAACTCATTCTAGTCATAGACTTTTTTTTTTTTTCCCCCATGCTTAAGAAAGGCATCAGGCTGCCATTCTTAAACAAGTGTGTTGCAATAATACCTTCAGGGACAGACTGTTGTTTTAGGTAAGAAACAAATGGTCCTCCACTGATTACTCATTTTACACTGTCTTATTGTAAAATAATCCAGGCAGGTAACAGTTTTGTCACCAGGACTGTTAGCTGACAATTTCTAGCTGAACAAAGACTTGGTCCTTTATTTTTCTATTCCATCTACCTATCAGCTTGTAAAGCAATCACTGTCAATCATGATGGTGAGATCAATACCATAAGCCCCAGTCCATACTACTGAAACCCTGTATTCTAGAATCTGTAAGACAAATGGTGCTACTGTTTGTTTAATCAAGTTGGTCTGACTGGATCATAGAATCATAGAATGGTTGGGGTTGGAAGGGACCTTTAGAGATCATCTAGTCTAATCCCCCTAGATCAGGTCACATAGGAACATGTCCAGGCAGGTAAAATGGAAAACAGCTCAAGCCATTCTCTTTTTCTTTCTTTTTTTTTTTCAGGATTGTTGAAGTGCAATCCAATGGCTATCAAGTGTTAGAGCTACAGTAACTGCAGTGGACTTGTATAACCTCAAAAATAGAGTGGAATTTGACCACAGTTATCAAGGTATGATTAGAGGAATGCAAACAGTTGTAATTTGAAAAAATAACTTCTTTTTACACCAGCACTTGTAGATCTACTTTGTTGTTTTTTTTCTGGTTTTTTCCTTCACTGCTCTCTTAGAAGCTGCCCCATAACATTAAATATTATCTTTCAATTCTAGGCTCTTCTTTTCAGGTTTGTGATACTAGATTTTTTTATATATATAAGAGATGCAAATAATATACAAAATGAAACACTGTGAAATCTGTTTCACGATGTTCTATTTTTCCTACCAGTTGTTATTTAACCTATTTTGTTCATGACACAAGCACTTATAACTGGCTTTTATTGGGAGGGGGATTAACTCTTTACGTAACGAAAAAATATGAAAACAGATGTTATTACATCCTTCTGCCCCAGGCTTGTCAGCTAGTCCAAACAGAAAGATAGACACAGAACAACCATTGGCATTGATTTGAGTGATTTCCTAGCTGTCTTGTTTATACAGAAATGTGTTTCATATAAATGCTTATTGTTCAGGCTCTTCAGAAAACTTTGATTTCTGTAGATCTCTTCAGTTGCTTCATGTCAGAACCTTCTTGTTCACAGGGTATTTTTGTAGGATCCTTGAAAGACTGGCTTGCTAAAGGAATCAGGAAAAGGCTCATTTGGGGTACAGCCCTCTTATATTGAAATTGTAACTTCTTTAGCAGGTTCATTGACCCACTTGAGAGAAGTGCAAGTATGGTGTTAATGGATGAGAGAGGAAATAAAAAATAGGACTAGAAGAATGTGTATAGCAACATACAAGCAGTACAGTTACATTATTTCTACCTACCATTTGCTATTTAGTAACATGCTGGATAAAATAGAAATGTCCCTAGAGAGGTATAGCTGGTCCTTGAAACCAGTATCTATGACTTTCTGTCACTTTGTAGAATTATTTCAGCTGCCTTCTGTGATTCAGGCCTCATCCACTGTAAAAATGGTCTCTCAACAGGAGATAAAAGAGAGCAGAGAAAAATAAAAAAGACAAATCTAATACCTAGATCTTTTAACAGATGAGCACTTGGGATAGTACTTTGGTGACACATGAACACTTACTTGGTGTGTGGATCAGACAAGGTGGAATAATAATTTTTTTTACCACATCTCATAGGTAAATGAGAGCTGAAGATACTGCTGTTTTCCCTCCTGCTGTTATGAGTAGTGACACCTACTTGGCTCTACTTAAGAACACCACATTTCAGTAGCCTGATCCTAAGAAATGATGCTTTGAATATCTCTCCCTTGAATGTCAATCTGGCTATGGGATGCTAGGAGTCAACTGAGGATGGCAGGATACCCTGGATGTAAAATCTACACATTTATTTTCCCCCTTTGGTTAAAGTTCCCTGAATGCTGGCAGAGAAGCCCAAACCAAGCCTAGGCTTAGTGAATCCAGTAGTGGGGCTCTCATTGCTTTAAAATTGTGTTCTCCAACATAATTTGGTGAACCATTAGTGCCTTGATGAGCCTTTATCCTATCTTTGCATATTTGACATGGTGAACCTGACCTCAAAAATTCATGGTGGCAGGCCGTATGCTGCATTTTCTTAGTGTCTAATATAGTCATAACAAAAATGTAATTATGGAATTATTTTGAAATGTTATTTGCATCATTCATTTTTCTATTTCCTCTGTCCCATGATCTTGTAGTAACTGGGAGTAACAGTGATGTGCTGTTTTAAACTTCTTGTGTTTATTCACTACTTCAGCAAACTATGCCTCGATTTATTAATTTGTGTAGAGGTGAAAAGCAAAAGCAGGCTTGGGAGGGAGAGACATATTGTGTGTGCATGCTTCTTCTGCTCTGCAATGTTTTACTTGCACAGCTATGTCAGTGAAGAGTGTGAAAAATCACAAATTCTTTGCCAAAATAGCTACACCGGCCAAAAACCCCATGTGGACTCAGCTATACTGACAAAAGAGAGCTTTATGGGCTGACCTCTAGGTGCTTGGGGAAGTCATACAACTATGCAGGCGGAAAGACTCCTGTCAACACGTCCCCCCAGTATATAAATGAGGAGGGGGTGGGGGGGCGGAGTTGGCTGAGAGAGGCAGATTACTGCTTGGGCATCAGTCAGTGAGTGGTGAGAAATTGCATTGGGCATCACTTGTTTGGTATTTTCCCTTTTCCTATCTCTCTGTTATATTTCTTTTAATTACAACTATTATAATATGTTATTATTGTTTTTATTACAATTAATTTCAATTTAATTATGAAATTGTTCTTAGTTTACTAGCTTTACTTCTTTTTCCCAATCACCGTTCCCATCCCAATGGTGCAGGATGAGGGTGAGTAAGAATCTGTGTGGTGCTTAGTTGTTGGCTGGGATTAAACCACAATACTATATCACTGTAGAAAAGGATTCTGCTGCCACAACTAAACCAGAATGAATATATTAGCATAGATATACCTGCAACATAAGTTCTGCATCTTGTACAGTGACCAAGGGAATTTAAATCCTTAAACAGGAATTGTTGACATCTTTGGTCACCGTGAATACTTGTTTAGTACTAGGCAGAGTTTGCCTATCACAACAACAACATCTTATTTCTAATATCTAAAATAAAATCTTGGGGTTTTTTCTACTCCCTCTGGAGAACCCATACTACTACAGTATCTGTTATTAGAAGCTGGTTTTCTAGGTCAGTGGTTTCATTTCTGAAATTCGAATATATCACATTTACTAATTACATTCTAAAGTTTTACATTTCCCTCACAGTTCCTTGTATTTCCAAAATATTCAGAAATATTTTCAGTCACACCATTCTAGCATCAAGTGATGTTATGAAAATACATTTGTATATTCATTTTTAAAATCACAACAGAGAGAAGGCAAGTACTAAGGAAACTGATGTTTTGCTAAACCTAAGTAATTTACAAAGCATTAACAGAGGAGAACACAAATACTTTCCTATTTGTGTATTGAAAGAGCTAAATGAAAACCTGGCAATCAGTAGAGACTTGGAAACAGTAAGTAAATTATTTTTGCATAATTGTATATAAATCATTTCACATTACTCAACCTTTTCCATGGTTATTTTGTTATTGGAGTGGCTTTTTTTTCCATGATTCAAAATAAGTTGTAAGATAATCCTACAGATTGAATATTGATTTTTTTTTTTTTTTTCTAGCCAGGAAAATATTCCCAACATTTCTGTCTTCATTATCCTTTCTTAATAGGGTAGTAAAAGAAGCATTTATTGCACTTCAAACTCTCACAGAAAGCCTGCTATCCCTCCTAGCAATGGCAACAGAGTAGGAAATCCATGTCCAATGCTCTTTCTCGTCTTTATACATAAAACAATAAATGCAAATATGGAATAGGGTCAGCATCTTTCCCAATAACACTTAGCCTGAGACTGTGATTAGGACCAAGCTTATTCGGTTTTAGGATAACGGTGGTTTATCTTGTCTTGATTTTGCATAATTGATGTACTTAGTTACTATCAAATGGTTGGAGATCCATATGATATATATACAAATACATATATATATATACACATATATGTATATGCATGTCTTATGGCAGTTTGGATTTAAAATGAAAGAATCAACCACAGGCTGCCCAGGAAGGGTGTGGAATCTCCTTCTCTGGAGGTTTTCAAAATGCACCTGAACACATTCCTGTGTGACCTGATCTAGGTGGGCCTGCTTCTGTGGGGACATTGGACTAGATGATCTCTGGAGGTCCATTCCAATCCCTACGATTCTACAGTTCTCTGAAATCTTAAATTTCTTTTCCAACTGTAATGATTTGGTTGTGCTGTGATTCTGTAATAAGAATGTCTGAACCCAGGGAAGAAATAGAGGACAATTCATTTTTAAGGAGTAAGGATAGGGAAAGAGACCTGATTTTGTGAAGGTAATAGGTTAGCCTCCATGGATTGTGGAGAGTTTAGTGGGTATTGTCTTTTACAATGGAAGAGCATTCATCACAGAATAAAATCAGAAGATTATGGCACATAGCTACTGTAGAGAGCTACATATTATCATCAATACATTCACACTTGTACTGTTTCATATTTATTTGCTACATTTGTATTTGCACAGAGATTTTAAATACAAATTTATTGATAGATGTAAGGTTTAGATAAGTCTCCTTAGTTGATCATGTCTCTTTCAGTAGCCTACAGCTAACTCCTTCAAGTGTGACATGCAGACATTTACTCTCTAACTGAAATTCTTCTAGAAAGATTCACCCAGAAACCATCAGGGAGAAGAGATTATCTTGCAAAGATGCATCAAGATGGTAAAATAATTAGAATGCTATGTGAAAAGGGTAACTTTTTGATTACACCAATGACTCTGAAGGTATCATTCTGTCTAGACTACAAAGGAGAAAGAACTACTGCCCTTTACATAATCTATTTTATTCTTAGCTTTTAATTAATAAGTCAGGTTTATTGAAATATTCACCTAGTTTTCTGCCAAGTGTGAGCTAAGCTTAATAGTGGTAGGTGCCTTGGCAAACATTTTCATGGGGTGTCACAATAATGGCTGGGCTCAAACCAGAGCTGAGTAGTCTTGATTTCTTGTATTGTCAGTCATAGTAAGTCAGAAAACTTGTCTGCCTTACCCCAGACTTCTTGTGTTACATGGAAAAACAATCTAGGTCTAGATTTTTTAAGTATCTAAACTGTATACAGTTTTCAGTAAGAGCACTACTGACAAAAAGGCTGGATAAACTTGGAAGACAGACAGAACGACAGTAACAGTTTTCTTTTCCTAATATAGGTCAAAGAAAAGCCAGAGGTCAAAAAGCAGGTTTTTTCCAGGCATCCCCACAAACCCATTTTATTCCTTAAATCTGGCTTCACTCTTAATCTATGAGATCTGAAGAAATCCTGTTCTCTTGCCTTTGCACTAGGGAATGTGCAAGATCTGGCTATGAGTAGACTCTTGTACTTAAAGGTGTAATGCCCTTTCCCATAATAATGAAGATGACAAAACCAGGTACAACAGGGGGCTGGAGGCTTTGTACTGTTGGAACAAATTAAACCACTTTTATTAAAACAAATGAGGCAGTTGAGATCCTTTGATATATACATAGTGCCTACATCCTGCAGATGTCTCACTTCAGACAATTAATCAGCCATTTCCCAGAGCATGGTAATTGTTTATGCAATCCACTTTGATATGTTTTATAGCATTTTGTTTAATCCTCCCCAACTTTTCATCCCTGGCAAGAACTTTATGGTAACATAAACAGTAATTGTGCAGTAAAGAAAATCACCTTACATTACAGTCTACAACTGTTTTATCACCCTCATCCTAACATACATAACCTACACTCAAACAGCTAAATATGGTGAGACTGGGCAGCATGCCGCTTTAATAGCACGTAAACACAATGACTTCTTGACAAAGAACTTAACCTCTATCAAGAGGCAGTCACAACTGTCTAGGGGATTTTTGTATTTCTCAGTCAATGACAGAAAAAGGAATATATTGCTATTATACCTGGCAAACATATTTCTGCATTAAAAAAGCTTTCTTAAAGACAAAAAGGAGGAGAAAAACCTTCTCCAATTCCTTTTCTCCAATCTGAGAAGACTTTTTAAAAAAATTATCAGCATTATAAAAAATAAAATTCTGGTTAAATTGGAAATACCTTGTTCATTAGATTCTCATATCTTTATTTAATGAAAACTAAAAATTTATTAAAGTACAAATGAAAACTAGTAAAAATATAAACAGAGTAGAACAAATCATATTCTATCATATTCTACTGGAAAAGTAAAATAAAAAGTATTGTCCTGGTTCCATCTGGGATAGAGTTAATTTTCTTCCTTGTAGCTGCTACAGGGTTCTTTTTTGAGTTTACACTGAAAAAGAACACTGATAACACAGGGATGTTTTGGTTGCTGCTGAGCAGTGCTTGCACAGCATTCAAAACTTTTCTGCCTCTCACTCTGTACTGCCAGTGAGTGGACTGGAGGTGCACAAGAAGCTGGGAGGTGACATGGCCAGGACAGCTCAGCTTAACTTGTCAAAGGAACATTTGATATTGCAAAATGTCATGCTCAATACATAAACTGGAGGGAGCTGGCTGGGAGAGCTGGATTGCTGCTCAAGCATCAGTCAGAGAGTGGTGAGTAATTGCACTGTGGATCACTTTTTCTTTGGTTTTGGTTGGTTGGGTTTTTTTCCCTCTATCACATTTTAAATTCTGTTATTATTATATTATTATTGTTTTTATCATCATATTTAATTTTAATTTGATAGTAAACTGTTCTAATTTACACCCATATGCTTTACCTTTTTTTCCCTCTGATTCTCCTCCCTGACTCACTGAGGGAGAGTGAGCAAGTGTCTGTGTACTGCTTAGTTGCTGACTGATGTTAAACCACAAGAAATGTTAATCAGTAACTGAAATTTATTTTTACCTTTCCTTAGGTTAGAAATGCATCAGGATCAACAGGGTGCTCTGACTCTTTGTCTTATCCTGAATCTTATTTTCAGAAAAAATTACAAAATATCTAATAAAAAACTTCTGTCCAACACAACCACAAACATCTTCCTATGTTAACAGTTGCCAGCTACCAGTGAGGTGGAGAATCTCTGCCACTTATGATATCAAGCCTCCAGAAAGAGTATTTCCAGATTCTCATTTGCCTATGCAAGTCTGTAAACAGTAGTTGCACCTCGGTGCAACTTGTATAGCTTTATGATGTGGGTTGCAGAACTCCCTCTTTCACCATTTTCCTTTGCCACTTCACTAACAGTTTGTCCCAGTGCTCACCAATGTGTGTCTTGGGTTTTCCTGTGACAGTAAGAAGTGAGAATGGCACAGAGTAAATAAAGTTCTCTGATGACTTTGTGTTGCTTATTGACAGATTTTTTTTTTTTTTAATTCTCCAGAGAATATTGAACAGACATGTGGTAATTGATCTGTAACACTAGGAAGGATCTTCTGGAAAGAAGAAATTATGAGATAGAACACACGTTAACACTCAGCTATTTGCCTACCACACATTGAGCACCCTTGTCTTCCTTTCTTTACACGAGAGAGGATTAGGAGAGAGAGTTTTTTGACTGCAACAGCCTGAGTGTCTAAAAACAGTGACTGCAACTATTGCTGGTAGCACATGGGTAAATGCACTATGACTTTGAGACTAGGAAAGTAACTAGTCTTACAGTGACAAATCAAATTCCATTTCTTCACAGAGTAGAGACAGAAGGAAACCAATAGTTGTGTCTCTGGCAAAATAAAACATCAATATTAAGATATAAATACAGGGGACAAAATAAATGCCCCATCCAATTCCTCTCTCGGATGAGGTCGGTGCCTTGCAAGTTAATTTGTGTCTCAAAATCTTCTACCTTACAACAACTATTTTTTGGTCTGTCCAGAGATGCTCCCACTAATCCCCGTGTCACCCCACACTGACTCTGGTAAAGAAAGTATTGCACATGTGAGGAGTGTTTGTAGGCATCCAGGTGTCTTCCGTAGCATCTGCAGACACTCTGCATCATATCCTATAGTGTATGATTCTGGCATCATTTTATGTCACAGCAAACTTGACTTCCTCTAAGTCATAAGTGTTGAAATCCATTGCACTGAACCTCAACTATCAAGGAGTAAACTTTCATCATAGAACTTGGTCTCTTCCTCATTCCTCTTCCCTGCCTAACACTTGCAAGTTACCACTCACAAAATCTAAGCTTGTGGAGAGATTTTCTAGGATTTATGAACAGGATTTTCATGCAAATTAATCTATGTCAGCAAGTTTGGTTTTGTTTACAGCTCTCCTCCCCCTCCTTAAGAAAAAATGATCAATTTCTTCCTCATCACTTGGCCACAGAGCTTGATGATATATAGTGTCGGTAATTCCATTCTTTATCTTAACATGGCATATTTTTGCTACAATTTTTTTTTTTGGTTGTTTGGGGTTTTTTCCTACTCTTTTTCTCTTTAGGTTAGAGAAGTGTTATGTATTACATTTGGATCATTTCCAGTCTTACTGTTGTATGCCATACTAAGTAGCACAATGATCATTAATCGACAGTAAATAGAGAAAAAGCAGTCATCCTTGGAAAACAGCTGTTCTCTGAATATGTGGTATAATAGTCATGTGGAGGCTGTGGTAGGAAGGTTTCAGGTCACAGCTAGCTTAAATGGAGGACTTTGACATGCTGCACTAATAATAGCTCCATTCTAAATTTGAGGGAACAGGATTGATGGGAGCTTCCGACGGACAGTCTCATCCGCAGGCAGAAAGGAGACTGCTCTGCTGTGTGAACTGAACTTTGTTCTCCTTTGTCCTTCCTGTGTTAACTGGATATAATTTAACAATTTGATGTGGATCATTATACTGACTTTCTAGAATTTCATGCTGGATACTTTTTGTATTCTTTTAGATGTCACCAAAAGAGTGGAACAGTGACACCTGGATGTTAAATATATTTTGTAGTGTTTTGTGTAGGAAGAATTTGGCCTGGTTTTCCATAGGGGATGCTCTTACTTCATTTTTAACATGACATGAGAGGGCTACCATTTTTCAAGGACAGGAAACAAATGTATTTGACTTGAAAATTTCTTTTCTTATCTTCAGAGAGAACACAAGTTATCTCCAAATTCAATTTGCTTGAATAAGACTGTTAAAAGAGAAATATTCACCTTTTGTATTTGGCTGCAAATGTACTATGTGCTCTTTTAATTTCAAATATAATAAACCTGGAGAGCTTCTTTTGAGTGAGCAATTGCAGCCAGGTGGATGCAAATTCACTGCCCAGAACCAAATTAATTTACTTAGGTATGATACATCTTCTTCCTCTTCCCAATTATGGTAATTGAATATTCATCACATAACAAGTGCAGTTAATTAGCAGATTACTCATTTACTGGACAAATAATGAACATCTTATTCTGAACAAAGAAGAGGAATAGGAAAGCCAGAGGGAGAGAAAAGAAAACATACATTTTTATAAAGCTATTATTTCAATTAGTCTTCTTTTAAATAAGAAGAGAAAAGGGAATCACTAAAAAGATGCAATTAAATTTAAAAAAAATTATTATTTAATGATAGTTATGCTGTACCCAGGCTTCATAAACAATAGGCCCCCATGGTTCCACAGAAATCAATTGTAAGCTTCTTACAATATCGATAGTACTGGATTTCATTCCTGATATTTAAGAAATAACAAAATATTACCATTACTTTAAAACAAAGAGTAAACCTTTGTGACATGTCAAAATGGATAGATTCACATTTTCTTTAATATATTATGTTGTTGTTCACTGAAACTTTTTTCTCTGCTTGCTTGTCAGCACCATTCTTTTGTCTTTTTTTTAATGTTTGGATTCTAAAGATATTTCAAAAAGGCCATTTTTTTTTTTTCTTTTCCATTTGTGCACAGTGCAGTCCTTGCCCATAATTTAGGTTCTTGGATAGTACATTTTTGCTATCACTAGCCAGAAAGAAATGTTTTATTGGTATAAATTGGCGTGGCTCCATTAAGGAGAATGGAGCCAACCAACTTACCTTGATGGAGAACGATCCTTGATATTGAAGTTTGTTTACTTAGACTTGGGCTTAAATGCAGAAGATGCAAAATGAATTTCTGATATAATTCTGTTAATGTCAACGATCTCATGCGAGATTTAATTGCATCCAGCATCTTTAATCTGAGCCAAGTATAAATTTTCATTGAAAACTCAGCAGTGAGATGGAACATTTTAGTTCTTTCACATGAAGAACTGTATTGCATGCAGCTACATGGGATTCATCATTTGTGGGAGGTTTTCCTACAATGTGACAGTTTAACATTAAACTACAATGTTTTTGCACCTGTCAGAACAGTTCTGAGACTGACTAAATTTCACATGCTTATGGCTGTGCTAAAGCAAGGATTATTAGAACAAAAAAATCATATACCTGGAAGAAAATCTGGGAACACTGAAGGACTAAAGCAAAGAGCAAAGAAGGAGTGCGGAGCATAATATGGAAGAGGACAGAGGAAAAGGTTAAAAAACCAAAGATTTCAGCTGGGTGGATCCAGAATCCCAGGAGAAGGAAAGGAGGTGGGAGATAACACCTTTTTATTTTAAATGCCTATTCAAAATTACAGTGGCCCAAGAACTTCCGATTGTCCAACAAATGAGGGTGAATTTTTTTAACGGCTGGAAATATTTGTATCAGTCCCCAAATTTACATTTAGCATCATTGGGTGGCTGTATGTTAGTACCTCATAATTTACTAAGAAAAATTGATAATGTTTTAGAGCTCAGTTAAGCTCTTTACTAGGTTTATAGAAACAGAAAACTGAGTGATATTATGTATTTAAATGTTCGTGGGCTTTTACTGGCAGTGCAAGATGATTCTGATAACTAGTCTGATATCACTACTCCAGTTGAATACGGTGATTTCTAGTTTAAATTATGACATATATCAGTTGCTATGTCTTTTAGTGACTATTTCCACTTCTAATTTTTCTTACAGAAGGCTCAGCAAGATCCAGCCCACTATGCAGCTTACTTTCTGTCCTTGGCATGAATTTGAGAAGCCTCTTGTTCTACATAACATACAGAGATATTAATTCAATACAAGAAGTCAGATTATTTTCTACATCTAACTTTCCACTATGTTTCTAATTATTAAGCTACTCTTTATGATTACAGAGGAAGCCCAGATTAATTAGGTGAGATACTACAGCCTTCTACATAGTGTTGGATAAATACTATTCCTGAAGAGAGTTCTTAGTCTCAGCTAAGGTGAGCATTGATCCTTGAGGCTATCACAGACAGTCTGTTTTCCAATATAATTTTTTTCCCATTGAAATTCTGATATAGAAATAATTTTGCAATTACAAAAGTTCACAGTTTAATGAAAGTGCCAGAGACAAAATCAGAGGAAAGTCATAACCAGAAATGGCTAAATTTTTAAAAATTAACCTATGTCTTAATGAGATAATAACTTGTCTTAAAATTACTGTTACTCAAAGATAAATTTTAATTTTTTAAGATAATCCGAAAGTTATGTCAGGAAATCAGTCTATGTGGTACTGCTCTCTGGTTTATCAGCCACAGAAACTTCCAGGCTCTTGGTACAAAGCTCAGAATTTAAAAATAATTATTGTTTTAAAAAGATTTTAAGAATATTTTTATTAAAAAGAAAACAAAACCGCCCTCCCTCTGCTGCTATCCTGTTCTTCAAAAATACTTAAAACGATGATGGACAATTGTACTGAATGGGAAATTACTATTTGAGTGCTAGTAATATGGAACAGTAAAAGAACTGGTTTATTCCTTAAGTGACTATTTTTAACCAGTAAAAAATAATAAATCTATAAATCAGAAAATGTTCATTTATTTACCTATTGCATATTTAGTTCAACTGGAAGGAATAGAAATTTACTCTAGCAAGTCACAGAGCATGGGAGGGAAAATACATTTTGGAAATAAATTATATTTCTAGACTTTTGTGCTATGCAAGAAGAGGCCTAGATCGGGCTCATCATTTTATTTAAAACCCTATTTTAATTCTAAGGTCAGAGACGGGATATAGCATATCAGAACATGCTTAACCTAAGGATGATAAAAAGGAAGAACAAGCTTAAAATTGTCCTGAGGCTGTTCCTTTTTGAGATGATCGTGGTGAGCTTCATTGTGCCAGGTTTGCGGTCTTCATCTCTTTCAGTGCTTTTGGCTAGATCAGGACATTACCAGCTATGTCCTGGCATGCCATATGCTGGAATTGGAATATACAAATTACAAATGGCTTGTAAAGGGGAACAGATAGTCATAGTGAATGGGTTTGTTAGCAATATAAACACGGTGTGTATAGTTGACCTTCAGTGGTGGAGTCCTTGAACTGATGAATACTGCTAGCTGGCACAGTGCATCAGGGAATGAACCATTTTGCATTGGCATAATTTCCACAAGCAGCTGCTCTGAGCCCCAGCCAGAGACAGGCTAGACAGGCATTTGCTTGCTCCTGCCTAGATCAGCAAAGGTTTGCCACTAATACCATATTATAATATTAACTGAGTAAATCACTCAATGGGAACTGTTAATGACTTTCCCATTTGATGAAAGTTTGAAGTATCCACAAGCCCAAGAATCACTTAGCATGCTGTTTCACCCCACCAAAATAGTCCCCATGCACAGCAAAGAGTGATTGCAGAGTAAAACTTCAAGGTTTTTGAGAAACATATAGGGGGGGCATGTTACATACAGAAACTAAATGTCTTGGGCTAATGTAATCCATCACTTAGTCCAGAAAACTCTGTGAATTTCAGGATGTAATTAGTATCCTACATCTGTCTGTATCCAGAAGATGTAGGAGACTATCCTAACAGGATTCAAGTATTGCTGCAAATTTTCACATGTGCTTCTTTCACAAAGGACTAAGCTTAAATTGTTAGTTCTGTATAAAAAAAAAAAACTTCCTGGAGTTTTTGGAAACAAAAGAATAAAGCAAACTAGGCAAGTGGTCATGTTATTGCACCTACCATGGTAATAGTTGTGTATTCAATAGCCTTGGGAGAATAGGAGTCATCCAAAATAAAAAATAGACAGATCTGAGTCCCAGCTACAGAATCGAAACTTGAGCCCAGCTCATACAGATGAGCACTGAGAGGTTTGCTATCCACAGGGCTGTGAGTCTTCCTTAAGATCAATCCAGAAGTGCTCCAGCATAGTTATAAAACTTTTACAATAGAATCATAGAATCATAGAGTCATAGAATGGAAAGTACAGTTTTGATCAGGAAATATTTTCAGGAAGTTCTAGATGCAATGAAACCATTCTTGATCACTCCTTTAATTAATACCCTGTTTCTTTTGCTTTAGTTTGTGACCATGATTTGATAGTGCTGCCTTTGCTCATTTTGCATGTTGGTTTTGCAAGCAATAGGAGTGCATAGCAGGGGCTAAAGGCAGGTGCAAAAGGGAAAGGTGGAGTCTGGTCAGTGATAGAAGGGTTAAAAATGTAGTGGAATAGTTTTTCCACAGTGGTAATAACTACTGTGAGTAGGTGAATGGAATTAATGATCTTGCCAGGTGAGTATCTGAAGGGGAAAAAAACCACTAGAAGTGGAGCCTGAGGGAGAGATTTAATGATAAGCAGTTATCATGAAAAAGATGTGATTCATATCTCATCTGTTGAAACTCAAACATGTGTTGGTTAAAGTTTACACAAAATCTTTCTATTTTCTCAAAGCCTCAGTTACTTCAGAGTTATTTCAGAAGCTGCTACACTGCTTAATTGCTATCAGATGTGCAATGTGAAACTCTTGCCAGTTCAGCTAGGTGAAAATCTGGGAATGTAGCACATCCTTTAGATGAAAAGAAAATTCTGGCACACAGTGAAATATGTGAGCTATGCACAAGCTCAAATATTTAGAGCAGAGTGCAATATGAGAAATTCAAAGTGAAACATTTGGTACCTCAGAATCCAGTATACAGACTGTATGAACAACATGAAACTCAAAGCTTCTGCTCAGCAATATCATTCACTATATTCAGGGAAACTAAGCTGTTAGAATAGGGGGTCTGACCTGGGAGAGAGGCAGCAGAAATATATAATGCAAAATGAACAGCAGCGGATATCCTATGAAGGACAAAAAATAAAGGAACCTGGATTTAAAGATAGCATCAATGTCACCATCCAGGGAAAAGAAACACCCCACAATCAAAACAAAGAACTCCCTCCTGTCTAATATTTCAATTATTTTACTGATGCATGTTACTATCTGAAGTGTTATTAGTAGGATGTGAAAAGTTCAAGGGTATTTTCTATGCTAGGGATTATATTTCTTTTCCAAACAATAAACTAAGTTAATAAACAGAGATGACTTGCAAAGAAGAGATTGCTTCAAAATGCAAGTCATGTAGCACAGATGATCAGCCTGTCCTCTATTAATCTTGCTATACTTCATATATCTGAATCTATTATTTGTATAGTGTTTATTCTCTAATAAGATAAAATCAAAACCTCCATCCCCAAGAGCTTGGGGAGGTCACAAATGTGAATTAATCACTAACCAAATAAAAGAGTTGTACTCCAAGGAAATTGTGATCAATTCTGATCTGCATATTAATTGATGGCTCATTCAGGAAAGTGTTAAAAAGCAATTTTCGGTCGGACAAAATGAATTAATTTAGTGAAAGTGTTCCTGTGGTAGATGCATAGCTGTCCAGATTGAAAGGAAAACATTAAAAATAGAATCTAGAGATATACTGCCACAGATAAAAATAGGAAACCGCACGTATGCTCCGCAGAGGGAGACTGGTCTGAGCAATGTACGTGCACTTCCACCACGATCTAAAAGAAGGCTACTCCAAAGAAGAGAGGATTTGGTATAAGGATGGATAAGTTCTGCAGATTGCTACTTTGGAGGAATGAATAAAGAGCAGAAAACTCATACAATTACAATCTGTTAAGCAACAGAAGTTGCACTTTAACCAGGCAAGCTTCTGTGTTCTTATCTGCACAAGAGGACTGAATTTTGATTTGGAGAGTTAAATTCCTTAGATTAATGTTATTTTCCATTAAATAAACAAACTCACTAAATCCCAGCATTTCTCTATCCTGGACTGTTTCAAACATAATAAAATTCAGGATTAAATCATCAGTATGTTCCAGTCCACTGCAGGTGCAAGGTCAATGGTTGAACTGTTCCATCAGCCTCTCATCTTGAAAGCCTAGGACTCGTGGCATGCCCAGGGATTGACAGAATCATATGGTTTCAGATCAAGAAAAGTGTGTGTGCGTGCATGTGTCCAGTAAGAACTCGCTTATGCACACCTAGTGCTCTGCTTGCTCTCTGCTTCATACCTGAATGAGTTTTAGATTAAGAGGTTCGGAATTCATAACATCTTCAAGGATATTTGGTCCCACTCACATGCCAGCAGGCAGAAAGCTAGTGTGCACTTCAGAGCACCATGTGCTTTCTTCAGAACAGTCTGTTTGGTGAGTGGGATGCACCAGCATCTGTTTGTGGGTCAGGTTAAGGGATAGTTTCTGGAAAAATCTTTCTTTACAAAAACTGAAACAAAAACGGCCACTTGGAGCCATATGCTGTACATTTCCAGGAGCAGCCAGTGGCAAATTATGGGCAGAAGGTGTAAGAAATATGCATAGTTTCTGAGTTTCCAACAATTCATGTTTTCAGGACTGGCTGAACTAAAGGAGTTGCATCAATGTGTCTGATAGATGTTGATCTATCACACTCCATAAAATTGTCCAGTAATTTTTTCAACCAATTTAAAATTTTGGTCTCTACAGTACCAGCTATCAATCAATTTCAGATTAAGCTATATTTTCAACAAAAAAAATCCCTTTAAGTCTTCTGCTGGATAGTTTCAGTGGGTGGCTTTTATTTTCATAATACTCTTGCCTTTTGGACTTTGGACCAGCTTTTATTAACTCATAATGTTTTGTCTTTCTGATTGCTTCTATCACTGAAGCTGTTGAACACAGAAAAATATCCATGTTGACTTCTCAGTCTCTTCCTTAGGTGACTATAGCTTAGATAGAAATCACAACAGTGTATAGTATAAAAAAAAAAAAAAATTAAGCTGTAAATCTCATATGTCATTTTATCACTCAGCCATTACAGAGATCTATCTGAACTTTTCAGTCAGCTTTTAACTTCAGCACTTACAAATATTATACACTGTCTTCAAGCTTTGTTACTTCCCTTATGTTGTTTTACAAACTTATTTATGATAAGATGGGATAGCCTAGGTCCTCATATAGGTACTTTAAAGCCCTCCCTTAACTGTGAAATTGACTGTGATTTCCTACTGTCCTGTAGTCTGTATGTTTTTATCCCTCATAAAGTCATTGAAGAAAACCCACAGGCTCAAAGAAATTTAATGGGTTTTTTGGAGATAAAAAATCTCATTTTCTGGAGGGATGACTTCCATTTACATTTTGATATTTCCCCAATACATTATGCTTAACTGCAAATGGTTAGTAACATCAGTTTTACCACTTTTAACAAAATTAAATAACAACCTGCATTTTTCAGTAACTTGAGAATCCCTACATAAACATCAGCATCCCATTTTCCCACTTCCAGTCCTCTCCTGCTGTAATCTTCAGGTCATATTGCAGCATACATTGTACTGAAGAGGTCATTATTTAATAGATT
The DNA here is from genome assembly GCF_028858725.1 of Colius striatus. Taxonomy (NCBI): domain Eukaryota; kingdom Metazoa; phylum Chordata; class Aves; order Coliiformes; family Coliidae; genus Colius; species Colius striatus. The sequence goes on along the minus strand of NC_084760.1, from coordinate 64,161,967 downwards.
TTCAGCAGTTCAGTCATGCAACCCACAAGTCAGAGCCATAGGAACAGCAGGGTTTGAGACAGTAGGGTGGCGAGAATGTTTGTAAGAAGCAGGGAAGAAATAAGTAAGTGTAGATTTTTGCAGCAAGGCTCTGAGCAACATGGCAAGATCTGTGAGAGACACCAATGTGTGATGCAAACATCAAGGTGAAGGACTCAGTGTGAAAATGTAATTTGTAATAGGTATGGTGGTAAGATTAAAAGCTTAGCATATCTGAAAGAAAACATTGCGGTCTCTTAAATGACAATATCAGAAAATTTTCCTTTAGACTACTGACAATTCTGCCAAAATATGCCCATAGGATAGGCATCCTTTTATCTCCATAAAATATTTATTGCACTTTCTAATCAGCTATCTCCCAGTCATTTCTCAGTTTCATCCAAACATTGTCAAATGACCAGATAATTAATGGCTAAGTAAGGAAGAAAGAGGTGTGGGATAAGGAAGAATAAAATCATCCTACCAAAACCAGTAGTAGTCTCAAGGTTTTGAAAAGAGGGGTGGAGCACTGATGGCAGAAGAGACTTCATGGGTAGCTAACTGAAGGATGCTAAACAGTTGCCTATTCTGAATGCTCAAGAGAAAAAGAGACATTTAAAATTTAAATTCTTTCTGAGTCCTTAGGGTTAGAAACATTTATCTCTTTTCCTTGGAAGAGAAAAGATTGTTTATCAGATGTTGAAATTAATGAAGCTAAGTACATTTTTTGAGCAGTCTTCTTTGCATCTGAAACTTTGTTTTAGGTTATGACATGATTTTTTTAGTTTAGTTTTTTAAATAAACAATATATTAGGGAATCATTAAAATTAATAGAGGATTAATGTCTCTAGTGCCAAGAGGTGTTTATCTGTAAGTGCTGTAAAAGTATTTGTTACATTAAAACTCTATCCCATGCCAACAAAAGCACAGTTCATATCAACTCACTTTATTTGCCAATAAATCAGAACTACCTTCAGATTAAAAGGGACTGCTCAGTTACTGAGACAGCACCATACAAGCTGTTTACCACTTGAAAGAATTCCATTGATCAAAACTTTGTGGATTCTTCAGAGATAAAAAACTTCTTGCTAGCTTTCATTATTTCATATCTATTAGTTCAGTTTATGCAGCTATAGTACAAAATAATGTTTTATGATTAACACTGTACTACTTCATTCAAAAGAATGACAGAATCCAATGTAAATATTAAGGATGAGTAACTTTTTTCAAAAACATCTTCTTAAACAGCCTTAATTAGAAAGCAACAGATTATAAATCTTTATTTAGGGTGAGAGTCCTGTGATCCCAGACCAACAAAGAAGGAGCACTAGGTAAAAAATCCATAGTAGGGCTAGGAATTGTGAGTCAATTTTCCCAACAATGGATGTGGCAAATCTGGCTTGGAACTAAGAAGACATTTGAGATAGCTGCCTGTCCCACAAGTCAGCCCTTTACACCAAGTCTTGATTCTCTTTGGCTGTATTTCTTCTCCCGCAATTTTCCTCCCATCATTCTGGAGAAAAGTTTTTCACACACAACTTGTCAACTCAAGATTGAGGATGCTCACCAATTCATCTGTGATGCCTACTGGATATCAGTTACTGCTGTTTGATACTCAACAAACAGAATATTAATCTTTATGCAGCATAGCTCTAGGATCAATCAACCAGGCTGCTGGGGATTAGAAGAGAGAAACTGCAGTCTCAGATCACAGTTGTTATCCATCTAGTCTGGTAACCTGTCATTGACCATATGTTTTAGAGGAATGAAGGAGAAAGAGAATCTGTGGTACAGGCACATGCTAGCCTAGTCAAAATCAGACCAAGAGAATTTAAAATAATCTTTTTTTGAAAAGCTATTAGAAAATAACTGTATCTCCCTCATGAATGACCACCACAAAACCAGTTTTCACTTCCCTCCTATTGCACAGAAAAGAGAAATGAGAGATTTATCTCCTTTGATTTAACTTGTCTTCCAATTTTCATCGGTTTTTAACAAATAAGAGACATTATTTAAAACTGCCTGTATCAAATTATGTTAAAAATGTTCTGTCTCCCTTCAGCAATTACAGATACTTGAAAAATATTGAGGCTCATTGTAACGGTTTAGATCAAATGAGAAAATTGCACTGATAGCACCATATGATTTAGGGATAGGAACTTCAAGCTCTGTGGGAGATGCCTTTGTATTTAAAATGTTCTTTCTCTCAACAGCAAAAGAATGAATAAATGTTCAATGGATAATTATATTTATCACCCTAAATATGTTGAAATACTGTTTTGTTCAGAAAGCAAAACAAAATATGCAGAATGACACCAAATTTGTATGAAACTGCCTCTGCTGCAGGTCTTACATGCTGATAGAGAAATATTTTTTTTCCATTTCCTTATGTTCATGCTCAAATTTATTAATGAAACCTTGACTCTCACAAATAAAAATATAGTTATTAAATTTAACATACAAAGATACTGAACATCCTAATTGTATTTAGATTTTATGCTTAAGCGTGAACAAGTGAGTTAATATGGATATAAAATATTATTTTAATAGGTAGTAAGTCTGAGAAACACGTTTATTTTACATGTATTGTACACATTAATTAATATACTTTATTAAAGGTGGAAAGAGAGCAACACTGTGACTTCCTCATTGTGTAGCACTTGTAATTTTTTTCCTTTGTATTTCATAGCCAAAATGGTCATGGGTCAAGCAGAGTACATGTGTCAGACCTGAAGTCATTTCGTCTTCACAGTCTCAGATCCCAGACTGAACTATGGTTGCATTCGCACTGCAAGCTTTCGTAAATAAGTGTTATCAAATCTTAAGGCCACAATTCCCATACCACATAAACGTGCAATGTTTCGGGTGAAGTAAAGTCATCTTTAAATGTTCATGGAATTAAGATAGGTTCAAGGAGGCCAAAACAGTTCATTACTAGACATAAATACTGAAAACTCATGATAGGTAGGGCCAACTCACAGAATTTGAATACTGTGAGGTTTTAGTACTGCTATGTTCTTTCCTGTTATGTAAAGAAGGATGCAGTGATTCTGATTATATTTCCAACTGGTCCAGTATCCAGTAAGTTGGACATAGTATCTTTTTTCCGAATGCCTTTCATAGCTATTTTCTTCCTCATTTCATAGAATCATGGAATCATATTTCCTCTGTTTAACGAAGGATTTGTCCAATCACATTTTAACAACTGTAAAATGGGCATTCACAACATCCTATGTGAAGGACATCAACCATCTTAATATGTGTTGTAGCCTTTGGCTTTTTCTGAACAATGTTACCTGCTAGTTGTGTTTGGTCCTCTGTTCTTTATTGAGAGAGAAAAAAAAAGTATAATTCTATGTTCATGTTCTGCATACTATTCATCATTTTATATGGATTTTTTCCTTGTTGGGAGAAACTTTCAGGTGCTGAATGGCTTTGTTTCCTTTGTTTGTTACTTTTAAGTCACAGGTTATATATTAAAATAATTGAAGAACTTCATCCAAAGATGTCTAAGAGATCTTATAAAAATGCTATCTAGCCCTATTTTGTTGATTTTTAAAGTGGTTTCAACCACTGTTGTTTCACTGCAAAAAGCTGCTTCTGCCTCATTTGCATCATCTCAGAAGAATACAGTTCCCAAACGACTGAACATAAGTTAAATACCTTTCAAGTTTTCTACTGCAACTCAGTGTGTTCTATGTGCTTCTTTACTTTCATTATCTATTGATATTATTAACGCTGTTTCAGGCTTCTTGACTCTGAGATGTTTCATTGCTATTATAGTGGGTTTATATGGCCAGGTTTTGATAGTGGAAGGCTAGTAGATGGATTCTTTAAACAAAGAGCTGCCAGATAGGGCAGCTGTAGCTGATAGGGCCAGTGTCAGTCAATTCTAAGATGGACTTGCCACTGACCAAAGCTGAGCCAATTAGCAGTGAAGGGTAATGCCTCTATGAACAGTGTATTTGAGACGGGGAAGAAGTTACTGTACAGATGCTATATTGCTACAGCAGGAGGGGGTGAAAATGTGAGAACAGCATCTCCACAGACACCAAAAGTCAGTGGAGAAAAAGAGGGGAGGAGGCACACAGGCACTGGAAGAGAGATTCCCCTGTGAGCTGTGGTGAAGACCGTGGTGAAGCGGCTTTGCCCCTGCAGTCCATGGAGGCCACCGGGGAGCCGAGGTCCACTTGCAGCCCATGGAGGACCCCACACTGGAGCGGGTGGATGCCTGAAGGAGGCTGTGAGTCTATGGGGAGCTGACTTTGGAGCAAGTTTCTGGGAGGATCGAGGAACCCATGGAGAGAGGAGCCCATGCCAGGCAGCCAATTTGCTGTCAGGGCTTGTGATTAGAGCAAGAGCAGTCTGTTCCTGAAGGACTGTTCAACCATGCCAGAGCAGTTCATGAGGAACTGTAGCCCATGGGTAGGATCCCACACTGTAGCAGTGGGAGATGTGAGAAGGCCTTCCCCTGAAAAGAAACAGTACCAAATTCAATCTGTAATGAACTGATCATAACCCCCGTCCCTCATACTGCTGGAGGCAGGGAGGAAAAAGAGTCCCAGGAAGAAGGAGGGGTGGGGAGATATGTTTTAAAATTTGGGGTTTATTTCTCATTTCTATACTCTGTTTTGGTTGTTCATTCATAAAATCAAACCATTTCTCCCCAAGCTGAGTCTTTTGCCAGTGATGCTAATTGCTGAGCAATCTCCCTGTCCTTATCTTGACTCATGAACCTCTTGTTATATTTCTCTCTCCTATCTAGTTTAGGAAAGGGAATAATAACACAGCTTTAGTGAGCATCTGGCACCCAGCCAGGCCTAAACCGCAACAGCTATTGTCATTGGCCTTCCTGTGCTGCTACTGTCATCAGAGGATCTTCTTTTCCATTTTCCCACATGGCCACACCTCCAGTGTTCTGAAGAATACTTTCTCAACTGAATAGACTCCATTCCATATAGCTTCTAAATCTAGATTTCCTTTCATATTTTTGTTAAGGTTGTGTACATTTTTTTCTGAGACGCCAGTGTTTTAACATCCTCCACACTGTATATTTCACTCTATTGACTATAACTTGGAATTTCTTCTTAAAAATTTTCACACTTTATCATAACTTTGTCTTTGAACAAAAATCTAATGCAGTGCATATTTTTACTTTTGTTTCTTTGGTAAGACTGTTAAATGTAACTACACTATAATCATGGACATGTGGACAATAAACTTTTCAATCAAGCTCTACACTTGTAAATTTACCTGTGAGAATATAGTACTGTTTCATTTCATGTGTCTAAAAACATATTTTTCCTATTATGTCTTAATGAGTCCATGTTAATTTAACTGTATCTCTCTCTGTGCAATGGAATGCTCCTTTTATTACATTTTTCTAACTTGATGTGAGTTCCGTTAGTATATTTCAGCTACTGTTACACTCCTGGTTTGCTCATTTATTGTACAGATCTTGTACTGTGTTGGATTTTTTTTGTTTGCTTGGAATTCAGTGCCTAGGGATTCTTTGTTTCCTAGTAGGATAAAAGACTTATTTGTCCACTTGATTTGAGGGTTTAGTAGAGTGTCACCTCTTCCAAGGAGAGAGATGTTCTTGGTCTGAAACCTTCTCTATATCCCATATCTGTTAAAAATATGTGACTTTCTGGGAATAACTATCTTCTCATATCATCTCATTGGCAAGTGAAAACCAAAATTATGAAGATCTAAGAAGGGTAAGATGTGCTGGCACATATTTATCCCCCCTACATCTCCATGGTCCTTCCAAGGAAAAAGTTTGAAGTTAAACAAAATCTTGATCTACTATTAATATGAAAACTAGACAAGATTTAAGGCAATTAGCTTTTTTAAATTCTAAAAAAAAAACCAAGGCAGTATATCTGTTGAAATTGAAAACATTCTTAAATAGCTGTTTTTTTCTTATTTTCTAGTAAAAGAGTTAGTATAAGGAACAGTAATTTTTCTACCAGCAGTAAATAGCAACTTTCTCTCATGACTCAAAAAAATTTTGAAAACAAGACTTCAATGCTTAGTTTTGCAACATCTCAACAGCAATGGTGTATGCCATAGTGCAAGGTGCAAATGTTTGTATAAAATATAAATGTAGGAAATAATACAAAATTATACTCAAATTCTCATAATTTTTAAAATGCTCTGTTACAAAAATATAATCCATAGCAATCCTGTTTGCAGAACAGTTGGAAAATTGTTCTCAGTGGAAATTATTTGACCAAGTCAACAAATTGAGAAAATTGCTGTTCATGAGGATACACATCACTTGGAATAGTTCTGCTTGTTGGGGCTTTACAGAGGCTAAGGTGAACCACAGTACAATTCTTAGCCTGCAGAATGACATCTGACAAAATGTGGGCTGTATGTGGACATAGTGAAGTTGTGACTCACAGGAATCCTAGGAAGATAAATTCAATGTATCATGCTTGGGCAAAGAGTAGTTAGAGAGCCCATTATCTCTACTGTATGACATGGGTCAATATACACCAATCCAGAAATTATGCATTTGAAAGGATGTTTTGGAAGTCTCAGACTGGGATAGAAGTATCTAAATGAGTTAGATAGTCCCCAAAGCACTGAGAACAAATACAGATCTCTGCAGTTGCTCATTGGAGTCTCAGAATATTTCTAAGGGTGTTAAGAAACCTTTTGAAATAGGAAGTATGTGAGAAGTATTAAAATAGGTCTACAGCACAAAATTTCTTTATAGTTTTCATCCTACATCTGCAAAAGGGGAAAAAAAACAGAAAGAAAAAAGCAGTGCATTTTTATAAAGTGTAATTGTGGTGTGATTTGAGTGCCAGAAAGCTAGTGCCTAAGTGAGATGTTTGTTTCAGTTGTCCCAGCTGTATGTTGCCAATGTAGACTTTAGTTTAATTGCAGGCACTCTTTAAAGTAAATCATTATCTGTCATTGTCATTCCAAAATGATAAAACATTAAAATAGATGCAACATTCAGCACTATTTAGACAGATCTGAAAACATTTTAAAAGTATGTATTCTGTAGTCTTTAGATCACAGAATTTTATGCATTTGCTAGAAAGACCTTTCAGATCAAAATATAAGCCAAATTAACCACAAAATATTGTAAGCTTGTAGAGGAAAAGAAGATAAGCCTCCTCATTTCCGCATTTGTCTGAAATTGGAAGTGTTATAGAGATGTTTAATTATTGTCATTTAATCAGGCTCTCTCTTCAGTCAATGAATGGAACAAGGATAGTGAGATGTCAGATGCTTCTTTCCAATAGAGGGAAACCCAAAAGTCACCAGCACTGTGTGATAAAGTGAATGTGAAATGCTACTTGGCATTTTAGGGGAGTCATATATAACAAACATATTCTCTAATGATCAAGAATGACCAAATCCAAAATTATGGGAACTATATTTTGTCACCCTAGGAAAATGTTAAAGTTCCTTTGTGTAGCATGTAATACAAGTATAACACGACACAGAACTGTTTGAGTTGATGAGGCTAGGACAAAGTTTGGGCTCAATGATCTTAAAGGTCTCTTCCAGCCAAAATGATTCTATGATTCTATGAATTTGTATGTCATCCAAACTTAAAATTGTCTGATACTACCCCCCTCAACTACTTCTTTCCCTTTCTTCTGAATCAGTCATATAGTTTTTGTACCAGAGACTATGCCCAGATACTTTTTTCTGCAGCTCTATTGCAACATAGATGCTATCCAGTGCAGGAGGGGACACGAAGATAGCAGAGTCACTCTGTAACTGAGAGGTGCTGAACAGCAGGTCATAGATGCTGTGAGCAATAAGTGGATTCATTCAGTGATCATGGGATTTACAGCGAATCTATGAGTCACTCTACCTTAGCGGTTCTGACATATTGCTCCTTACAGCATTTTATTGTCAATTTAAGCAAGTTTCTTCTATTGCTGGAACTTTGCCTCAAATGGTTTTCCCTCTTAAAATCAGAAGGAAAAGGGAACCTCTTTCCCTGGATGGGATCATTCTTCATTTAACTCACCCATGGATTAAAATATAATGCAGTTCTGGACAACATTTTAGAACCAAGATGCACTAAAATAAATTTTTCAACCAAGGAGCACCACTGTCATATCTACTGTCAACCCTGTTTTCAAGACTCTGCAGCAAAGTGAAGGCATGAGAAATGTATTTCCTTTTTCCATGTAAACACAATCACTTTCTTACAGTCACATGCAAGCTAATATCCACTATCACTTGGCAACATAATTTATAGCAACTGCACTCAGAAGGAAATGTTTATGCTTTGCTCCAGAAATATATTGAATATCTTCATAGCATATCATAGTTTTCAAATTGTATTATTTAGAAGATGTTTGTGTGGGAAGATTTTAAGGATGACCTAATTAAAACTTTCTAAGTATATCTATGAACATGTCTCATTGAGATTTCTTTTCCTAGAGATATATGACACTGGGTGCAATCTATTCCATGGCAAACAATGATAACTCTGTATAGTACCAATCATGTTAGACCTGATCTGGTTAGAGACAAGAAGTGCTCTCACCATGCAAATAGTAATTTACTTACTCTATCAACCTCATAGATAAGTGATTTTAAAGGCAGGAATGATTTCGCCGCAGTTAGGATGGGCATAAAATCTTCTAATTAAAGAAGTGAAATCAGGTCTCCCTAACTGCTCACTATGTCAAGATAATATCCCAAGAGGCTTCAACAGAGAAGCCTACAGGAAGGAATGCAACTCCTGCTCCTATTCCATGGAGCGGTGTAACAATATGCTTCTCCTTCTGGACTCAACATGACTTTGCTGTTTAGACTGATATGCCAAGCCCATCTGGTTTCACTAAGGTGCTCTATATTTTACAAGGCTTCAGCCACATTCTTTGGCCTCAGCTTGTAGAATGTGCTTCCAGTGTAGAGGATGTCTGTCTGCTATCACTTTTTGGAAATGGATCTCTTGCTATAAAAGCAAACACTGAGTCCCCTAAGGGTACCTTTACATTCTTAAAAAGCTTAGCTGTCCAGTTCATTCCCAGGTCCTGTCACTATGGCAATGAGGTCAGAATAGATATATTTAGCACGATCAAAAACTATGGGCAGGACTACATACTCTTTTTTCCTCCACTAGCTGGGACTCTGATTTATGTAAGTGCATGTTCTATAGGGAAATGAGAGACAAGTTTTGCAAGAGAATTCTAAATCAATAGCTTTTCAGATTGAATAACACAGAAAATATCAGGAGCAAAACCAGTAAGCACTTATTGTTTTTCTTTCATTGCTCTCATTCTCTGAGATACGGTGAAACTTTTCAAAAAGTAATACTGCATACACTTTTGTTTTGGTTTTTTTTAAGGTGTAATGTCTCTTAACTTTCAGATTAGGGTCTTTTCTTTGAATACAGTTTCCTCTCTGGTCTCTGAAAGTAATATCCTTCTGCATTACTGGGCCAGCAGTCAATAGACATCTGCTGACACAAAATATTCTGCAATGAGTTTGCCTACAAGTTCCCCTATCTCAGCTGTTGTGTTTTCAGACAGTTGACTTTGTACAATTATATACTTTTTTCCTTTTTTTTTTTTTTTTTTCTTTTTTTTTTTCCTGTCTAGGGACTTTTTACTCCCTAAAGAGTGAATTCCTTGCAGAGGAACTAGAGAAAGTTGCTTTTGCTGAGGATGCTGCCTATGTTCTGCTTTGTTTGGCCAAGATATACTCAGGTGTCAATGGCCATCAGCAGGTGTTTTGAGAGACTGCTGTGCCTAATATATAAGCACTTAAGTCTTCTATTGATTATAGTCATGACACGTTTGGGATAAAGAAAAATTGCCTTTCCCAAATAACTTTTTAGCACATATTTGTGCAAAGTAATGACCCTAACAGAACAGAGAATATTTTAAGTTAATCTCCAAGTTACCTATACTTTGCAAAACACAGCACTCGCTTGTGATATGGGAATAATACAGGCATTAATATTTGAACCTCTGTAGCCCAAATTGCAGTTAAATTTAAATTTCTGTGAATGGTAGGTTTTAATTTACTTCTCAAATATTTGCTTTATCCCATGAAATAAAAACTAACTTAATTTTGACCATTGGTTTTTTTTATGTTGAATTCATATTGAGTTCTGATTTTCTAAAAAGATGTCTATGTACATGGAAAAATATACATCTTTTTGCCCCTAAAGCAATAATATCAAGAACAGCAAAAACGATATGGATGAATAGTTGGAAATATTTGGCTACAACAGCAAGTAAAATATCTTGTACTGAGGGTGTAATGTCCAACCTAGATCCATTTCAAGAAGTTTCCATTCAGGAGTTGTTCTGGACAAGTCCCATCTAATGAGTTTGCATTTGAGACTGAAGTGCACCAGGCTCACTCCTAGAGTGCTCCTTCCAGCTGATAGAAACCTAGAAGGAATTTAGTTCATGCACTCAGAAGTCTCTCTTATAACACTCCACAAGACCCATGAGAGTCAAAATACAGATCTAAACCACAGAAAACGGTGACAATCCTTCTTAGCTTCAGAAATGTGCTTTCAATATGAACTAAACAGTCAGATAAACACTTTACAACAACTGATTAAGAGCCATGAGTGATTCTCAAAACATTTTAGGTAACCATCTTGATTGCTGTCATGGTTTAAGCCCAGTTGGCCACAAACCACCAAGCAGCCAACTTTCTCACCCCTACACATGCTCCCATCTTATATAAGGACAGTAGAGGTCCCAGTGAGATGGGAGGAGAAAAGATAGGTAGGGGTTTTGCGGGGTTGAGGCAAGGGCAGACAGGGAGAGTGGGCTGGCTGGCTGGCTGGCTTATACACCAGCTAGGATTCTGGGCAAAACAGACTCAACTACTCAGCTTAGGGAAGAAAGTAGGAACAGTTTAATTCCCTACCAACTAGAAACAGAACAGACAGGAAGAAAAAAGTCTGAGCAGGATGATAAGAAAAATATGAGTGCTTTAAGATCTCCTTACCCCACTCCTCTCATCTTCCCAGGCTCCCAGTATCTCTCTCTTCTTTCCTTCCTCAGTGCAGGAGGCCAGGGAATGGGGGTTGTCGTCAGTCCCTCACAGATGGTCTCTGTCACTTCTTTGTTCTCAGAGGAAGAGGACTCCTCACATCTTCCTCTGCTCCACCATGGGATCCCTTCCACAGGATACAGTTTTTAAAAAACCTCATTGACCTGAGTCCTTCCCAAGGGCTGCAGCTTCTCACAAACTCCTCCAATGCGGGTCTCCTCTATGGCAGCACAACTCCAGTCACATTCTCCAGCACTGCCCTCCAACAGAATCATGGCCTCTCTGGCCACAGTCATTCCCTCTGCCATGGGCTCCTTCATGTGTTGCTGGCAGAGCTTAGCTCCATTGTTACCATCCACGAGTTGTAGCAGGACAGCTGTCATCTTACCATAGGATGTAGGGGGAGGTCTTTACTCCAGCACAGCTCCTCCTCTCTTGTCTCACTGATCTTGAGGTCTGCATGGTCTCTTCCCTCTCATCCAACTCCTTTCACCACCTCCCAGAAAGAACAATCCTCCTCTGGAGCCAGGTTCTTCTCAATGACGTCCAATGACAGGATGTGGGTCAACAGATACAAGCTGGAATATAAGAGGTTCCAAAGAAACATAGGGAAGAATTTCTTCACTGTGAGGATGATGGAGCACTGGAACAGGCTGCCCAGATGCATTGTTGAGTCTCCTTCTCTGGAGACATTAAAAAACCACCTGGATGAGTTCCTGAGTGACCTACTCTGATGGTCCTGCTCTGGCAGGGGAGTTGGGCTAGATGACCTTCCAAAGCCCCTTCCAGCCCTAAGATTTTGTGATTCTCTGATTCTGTGATTCCAGCTTCTTTTTGTTCTTAAAAGTGATTGCAGAGGTGCCCAACTGACTCAGTCCCAGAGATGGGTCTGACTTAGAGTCAGGAAAAATTTCAAGAAATTCTTATAGGACCTACCATTACAGCCTCTTCCTCATTACCAGAAATGGTTCAACAGAAATCTATGACAATCACCCTTACAACAGAATAGAAATTATCACCCTTTTCACCTTTTATCATCCTATCTTCCCTTGATAACAGAATACTCAAAAAACAAGAAGTGAAAATGTACTTGATCTAACTTGTATTGGTGAGAGTGGAACTCTTACTTATTTTATGATGTGTATAATGTGTCTGACATCACAGACAGTTCAGATAATGCCTAACCCTATTTGAGAGATAAGCCAAATCTATATTAAATGCATTTCCTTCATGATCTAAAAAGAACCAAGGCTCCAGGGAAATAAGCAATGTCAAAATTGTGCATATTATTGCATCAAAAAACATATCCAAAGAACACTGTTAGACTGTAGTGTCAAATACTTTCTGTTAACTCCTATTGAAGGAGCAAGGAAAGATCGATTATACTGGACCTGCAGGATCACAGAAGCAGTTGTGAGGAGCAACAGAAAGCAACTAGAAACCAGAGATGTGTTTAAGATTAGAATTTTAGTAAGACATGTAACTATGTGGACAAAAATTAGACTATTTGTCCAGTGTTAGTCAACCTGGGTAGGTGGTATGAACATTATATAATATACAGATGTATTATTTGCATTATATCTTTCTTTATGATTCCTGTTCCAGTCAATGTACAGAATGCATAATGCTCTCTTAGTCAACATTTTTCAACCTCTTTCTATTCACTGTTCAGTATGTACTTCTGTAAGTTATCTACTGCATGCTATTTTGATTTGCTCCTTATGTGAATTTTTCTACAGTGTTTACTCCAAATACATATGAGTGCCTCATAAACAATTCCCTTATCTTCAAAACACCTCTGTGTAAGGATTATCTTTTTTTAGGCACAGAGAACTGAGACACAGAAAGATAAAGGTGAACAAATACACTAATATGAAGCAGCTAATCTGAGATGTTTTAAAATTGATTGTTTGCATTTCAAGGTATGATGTGGGTATCTACTAAGGCAAAACACAGTTACAAAGAGGGATGCTCAATGTTTCAGCAAAGCAAATCCCAAGGAGGAGATGGACACTAAGTAGACAAGTAAATGAAATGTTTAAGCCTGTGGGGACACATGAGCCCTTTGCCTATGCTTTGGCTCTGTGGCAAGAACTTCCTTTTCTTCCTTGTCTCAACATTCTGACTACTTTGAGAAGGCACCTTTGTGGACAATCTGAGCATTCATGACAGCAGAGAGTACAGCAAATGTTATTAACCGCCTGTTTTAGATCAGTGACTCATTATTAAATCACACAATCACAGAATCTCAAGGGTTGGAAGGGACCTTGAAAGATCCAACCCCACTTCCAGATCAGGACCACTTGGAGTAGATCACACAGGAATTAATCCAGGCAGGTTTTGAATTAAGAAACTCAACAACCCATCTGGGCAGCCTGTTCCAGTGCTCAGTCCCCCTCACAGTGAAGAAATTCTTCCTTGTATTTCTTTGGAACCTCTTATGTTCCAGCTTGTACCCATTGTTCTATCATTGGACATCACTGAGAATAACCTGGCTCCATCGTCCTGACACCCACCCTTTAGGTATTTGTAAACATTAATGATGTCACCCCTCAGTCTTCTCCAAGCTAAAGAGCCCCAGCTCCCTCAGCCTTTCATCATAATGAAGATGCTCCACTCTGTCATCTTTGTGGCCCTGTGCTGAACTCTCTCCAGCAACTCCCTGTCCTTGAACTGAGGGACCCAGAACTGGACACAATATTCCAGATGCGGTCTCATAAGGGCAGAGTAGAGGGAGAGGAGAACCTCTCTCAACCTACTCACCACAGGCCTTCTAATACACCCTAGGATGCCATTGGCCCTCCTGGCCATGAGGGCACATTGCTGGGTCATGGTGAAAGATAGCGGTAACATTCCTTAGAATTAGAAGCAAATTTGCAGAATAAATTTAAGAATTTTCAACAGGTTCTTGGACACATAAGCCTGGGTGTCAAAAAAATCGTGTCTGGAAATGATGGGAAATTGTGGCAGCAATTGTAAAATTCTTTACTGTTTAATGCTATGTTCTTAAATCTTAATTTTCATTCATTATAATACATTTATATGAAAACATAAGTATAAATGTTGGTTGTACTGGATCTCTTCACTAGAACAGTTGCAAAAGGATGGAAATAGAAAAGGTTTTTTACACACAGAGTTTAAAGTAATAGCTGATGTTTAACTCTGTGCACGTGTTTGAGGGCAATCAAGAAGGGAGTTACTCTCAATGTTTTCAAAACCACTCATGGCTCTTAATCTGTTGCTGGGAAGGGTTTGTCCTTCATTTCATCTACATGACTGTTTAGAGAAGATTGGAAGTATCCTTCCCCAATAATTTTGAGGAAGAATGTTCAGATTTGCTTACAGGAATCCTTAAGAACCTACATCCTCTTACTTTTGCACAGAAAGTGGTGCCAGTGATGTGTGTTTAATTTAGCAACTACATCCCAATTAAGAGAAATGACCTTCAGAGCAGTTGTGAAAAAAAAAAAAACAAAAAATAAACAACTATGGAAATGCTTTGAAAAGGAAAGACTGGAAAAAGACCTTAATTTTCAAATAGTCAAATTTAGGTCCACTCTTTAATGTTTTTCTATCTATGGCAGTAAGAAAATATTTTTGTTTTTCATTTGTAGTTCAAAAAGCTCACACTGAATATAGTGGCATAAAGAAATCGGCTAATTGGTGCATGATCACCTGTCATTTCACAGGAACAAGATTACCTAAATTATAATTGCAGGAGAGTGAGGAACGAAATCTTGTAGAAGTGCTAGAGATTGGAATAATTCGTGCATGCGATTTGTGGCAGCCACAGAAATGTCCAGTCCTTCGTGCTTCGTTTGAAAACCCCAGCCTACATCTGTGTGTACAAAACACTTCCTGATTTCAAACATGTATTAGCACTGTTGAAACACTCTGGATTTTTTCTGCTGTACTTTACATCATTTCAAGTCTTTAAAAAAAAAATTCCACCTGCCTCACTGCGGTTTTCCAGCTCTAGTGCGGAATGCATGCATGAAAGCCCTTTTGAATCAGTGAAAGAGGAGAAGAGAGCAGTATGCAGATAAGCTCGGCATCCATGCAGGCAGTCTGGGGAAGGTCATTTGCTCTCAAGTGCTACGGACACGAAAATGCAAAAACTCACAAAGGGATGCTGCCGGTTACTGGGGGAGGAACAGAGTCACTAGGTGGCAGAAGCGCTCCTTCTTCTGCTCCTATCCCTCCTGGTGTGGGCTGTAATTAGGTCAGTGTATGGTAAAGTAGGACTGAGTGATAAATAAAGTAGCTTTCCTTCCTAGTACACACTGCAGCTTAATTTCGCTTTTTAGGTAGTATTACAAGGTGGATTAAAACTTTTAAAGGTAAAAAAAAGAGTCCTCTTGCCAAACTAAATGAAATTTAAATTCACTGAGGAGTAACGGCAGAAAAGGAGGAGAAAAAAAAAGGAAAGATGACTCCTCTCTGGTGACATTGATATTCTGTTCAGAAGAATGCTGAAGGGGGAGGGCTGTGCAGAGATGTGTGTTAAATCTCAAATCTAAACAGGGAAAATGTGCAGTTTTGCCAGCTTTGGTGCAAAGCAGTAACATGCATTTTTTCCTGTTGGTAGTTTTGTAATTTTGCCATGAAAAAGGTGATTTTAGTCAGCAAAACATGACTGACTTCCCCTTCTAGAGGTCAGAGTAATGTATCTCACTATGGAGGTAGTACTGAAGGTCAAAGATGAGATAACTTCTTCTATATCACTTAATCTTCATCTAACTGGGAGCCATATTACCCCAGAGCTCAGTGTCAGCTTGTGGAAAGGAAGGACCAAGTTGTCAGAACAATTACTACAGAATGTGCTTAATCAGTTCACAAAGCTGTTCTTTCTGGGTTAAATCATGTTAAGGACTTGATACTATTTCCAGTGAAGTCTATGCAAACCTCCCTTTGATTTCAATAAGAACAGATCCTGCCTTCAGTGCAGTATTTGACTTCCCAAAAGACATGACAGAGAACAAGCTTCCAAGAAGAGGAAGAAAGAGGGCAGAAATAATCCTCTTCAACTCTTCTAGGCTTTCCACCTCTAAACATACAAAGAGAAAAAAAGACTTAATTAAAATAGAAGATTATCTGGCTGAAAGGAACAGACACAAAAACATAAAGAAAATAAGCAACAACGTAGGTGCTAAAATATAATTTTAGCAGGGTCTGAAATTCTGCCTAAGTCTAAAACAGTGATCCTTAAAGATGGTATTGCAGAGGTATGCTAAGATTTGGATGTCTGAAAGCTCAGGTCACTCCTCTATTCAGTTCTCTATGTGCTTAGTAGCGCTCTTTTGGCTTGGGGGCATAGGTAAGTAACTCCTGCCTAAAACCCACTGGGAATTTGAGATAGGTAAGGTGCTGTGTTAGATCCCCAGAAAGTCACAATTTTTTCAATTTCTTTAAGTATGGACTGCTTATATTGACAGAATTGGATCTTATCAATGCACTTGTATTTATCTTTTAAGCACAGTAAAGGGCAATGCTGCTATCCAGTGTTAATATAATATCTTAACAATCACAGGATAATCATGGTGGGAGAACATTTATAATGGCATCAGATTAAGTGTGTATGAGAATTTCTGGGAAATCTCATTTCTGACCAGTGGGGACTGGTGGAACCAGGTTTGTTTTGCAGTGGGACAGTGTCTCACCTGAAGAGCCCCTCTCATTTCCTATTTAGAGCCGGTCCAGGAGTGGCTTCCCCTTGGCTCTCCAAGGCCTTGTACGGCTGTTGGCCAAATGAATATTTTAATTTTGTTTTTAATGTGCAACTGAGTAGACCGGTCATTCTTGGCTTAGCTGTTTTCAGATTCATGTAGAAAGGAAGAGCCATAAATCTCACCCTGAAGTGATTGTGATACCTAGTTTTATATAGAGTTAGGCTTTTACTCCTATTTCCACACAGTACTTGTAGGGCACAGCCTATTGCTTAGGGCACTCGAGTTAGAAAAACCTCAATCCTCTTTCCACTTTTTGTTACCCAAGCCTGAGCAGGTCTCTGAGTTTCCAGGTGAATTCTCTAACGACTAAGCTGTTCTGTAAATGGTGGACACAGGTTCTATAAATCATCTGGCTTCTAAAAAAAATGCAGTGAACTCTGCTCTTTGCAAGGGTACATGAAAACAAGCATTTTATGGACTCAGGTTTCCCTTGTCCAAGTGAAGTGTGGGAGCTGAGATTTCCCTTGCTTAGTGTTTTTTCAATGAAACCTGGTAATTTTGGGAGAGATCATATTGCACAGTACACTGCATAAATCCTTGTGTATGCCAAATTGGATGTCACTGCCTAAAAGACACTGCTATGTCTCTTTTTGTAGACACTGAAATTCTATGTTGGACCTAGTGCTATAACTTTGTTGTTTATTACAGTTAATGAATTTAAGTAGGACACCAGCTACATTAGCATGTAGACTCTGCTGTGAATTTCAGAGCTTTGAATAAGTTTCAGAGTAGCAGCGAGAAAAAGAAAAAGCCTAACATAGTCCTGGTATCTATAATGCTATTGTTACCTTCTAGATGTGAGTGGGTGTTCAATGATGGAAATAATAGTTAGCACAAAGATGCTGTGAACTTGAAAGAGTAAATGTGACACATCATTCAGACCCTCAAGTGGAGACCACTATGAAAGAGCAGGATGTTAAGGTAGTATCCTTCCTCAGCCCTATCATCTTTATTTCTCAGGTACTTCTTACTACACAAGTATAAACTAAAGCTGCTTGTCTTAGAGAAAATCAAACTAAAGAGGCAGTGAAGTCACAAAGGCTTTTTCTAAGACCTTACCTCATTGGTTTCATTTCTGTGTGGCTCCGCATCAAACATCGAATAGTATCATAGCAAAATATTTTTTACCTAAAGATTTTGTCAGATATAGGAGAGAATGATTTCACCAATGTCACTACAGTTTCCTATCTCCAGCAAAAGCTGATAGTACCACTGACTTCATGTACAAGTTGCTGTCCTTGCATTTGATTTGAAAATCCAAAAAAAGCTAGTTAACTAGTTTGACTAGTTTAGTCAACGCTTATACTTTCTTGAAAATGAGTTATGTTGAAGACCAGATTCATTCCAATAGTTCTGGATTTACCAGCACTTCAAGAAACATGAGGAAATGTGAAAGGTGGTGGTTAAAATAGATGTGGCTAGTGGACTCTTGCCTACATGTGATCTTTCACTGATCACAGTATTAGAACAACAGAATCAAGATTTCTCTCATAGATATCCTAAGCATATACAAGACCTGAATATGGATTTAGAGTGCTAAACTTACTATTTGACAAGTTAAATCACGAAAGGATTATTTTTGTTAATACTAAGCTTGAATTTGATGTAGAACAAGAGTTAGATTTTTTTTTTCTTGATATTTTTAACTGCTCTTGAAAACATTTTGTTGAATAGTAGGAGTGGTTGGTACTTTTCCAATTTGGAACTGCTTAGCTCATGAGTTCATAAAATAACTGCTGCAGCTGAAAAGAACTGCAGAAGCACAGGAAAAAAAAAAAAAGATTAAGAAAACTCTAAAGACTTATAAACAAATTATTTTCTTTTTCTAATTGAGGTCCAGATGTTGGAAAGAAAGCATATGGACAGAAAATAACCAATACAATTTACTTTTTTTCACCAGAATTTTGTAGAGCTTAGAATTTCTGTTTCACATTTGTATTATGTGATGCACACTAAGAGTTACTGCCATGTTTGAGATTGCAAAATAAGATTCATGTAACTTCATCATCTCAACTATTTTCCTATAAGAATAAAATCTTTGTGGTAAAGGAAGAATTTGTGTATTGTCTATTCAGTACTCTGCTTCCATGTGAAAATCAACTGTTTTTGACAGTGCCAGCTACAGAGTCCATGATGGGACCATGTCAGTGTTTCGTGCTGTATAATGCAATGACATGTCATACCCTTGTCTATGGTCTGGTATACACTTGTGCATGCCAGAGATATCACAAGTAGATACGCATCACTCTCTATCTCATTATAGTTTCCAAATCCATGAATGCCTAGATTAGTGTATGACCAGCTGTGCCATATACCCACCACTTCAAGTGTCATTGCAGGATGTGTAGGCTTATGGCAGAGGAGTAGTCTGAAAACTATAAACAACAGGAAGCAGGCATCAGACTACATGCCAAAGCTGAGCTTCTCCTTAGTCAAAGTGCACAGACATCTATTTCTATCATAGAAAAACTGTTAAATGCACAAACGTTTTGGGATTATATGTTCTGTCACATCAATTTAAGCAGATGTATTAGTTTCCATTTGCAGAACAAGTGGTCTTTTCTGATAGATGATACAGTTACTTGATTTCAAAATCAATTTTATTGTATGCTGAACAGGTGAATATTGGTCCACTCATTCATAAACTTCTGCATGGAAATGAGACTGTTTGTACAGGAGAGCTATCAAACTGTGGTGAGCAGGTTGCTGCAGTTTTAGTGATGAACTTAATTAGCATCCAGTGACAATAAAATAACAGAGGGTACTGCAGGTCAAACTTCAACTCCATCAGCAGAACCCTGTGGGGAAGCTTCCACAGAACCTGCTGCACTATTGTTCTCCCTATTCAGCACTATCAGCGTACTCTTTCTGATGAACACTAGGCTTTTTATTTTAAACCAAAAAAACTCACAAGGGGTTCTATGTGCCAGGATGGTGTAATATATCATTTGCATAAGAAAAGGTGAATAGGCTTAAAAAAACCTCCTTGAAAAGCAAGGAGTAGAGTTTTCCTTTTTAATGATAACGAAAAAGTCTCATGTCATACTCAATGTCTCATTGTGACTCTCCCACAAAATCATTTGATTAGAAAAGCGGAGGATAATTGGCATGACAAAAACAAGGACACAAGAAGTGAGACATTATGTGCTGTTTCCACAAATATTACTGCTAATTGTGTCAATTAAATTATCTAATTAGGCTACAGTAAATCACTTGAACACACACTAGCGCAAATTCAAAGCATATGTCTCTACAGAGAAACTAATAGTTCGTAAAGGGTCAGAGTTAAGGAAAAGGCATCAGACATGGCATGAACAAAGAGTAACTCTGATTTGAATTTTTCTAATTATCAAACTTTCCTAAGGAGTGTGCAGGTCATCCTGCTGCCTAGGAAAAGATCTGATGACAAATATTACAAAATCACAGAATCACAGAATCATGGAATGGTAGGGGTTGGAAGATATCTCTAAGATATCATCTAGTCCAATCCACACCTAAAGCAGGTTTTCCTCAATCAGGTCACACAAGAACATGTCCAGGCAGAGTTTGAAAACCTCCAGAGAAGGAGACTCTACACTGTCACCACCCTCATAGAATCATAGAATTAATATGGTTGGAAAAGACTTTTAAGACCATCAAGTCCAACCACTAACCTCACATTGCCAAGCTCATCACTAAACTAAACCTCAGTACTTCATCTATGTGTCTTTTGAATGTCTCCAGGGATGGAGACTCCACCACTTCCCTGGGCAGCTTGTTCTAATGCTTAACAACCCTCTCAGTGAAAAAGTTCTTCCTAATGTCCAATCTAAACCTCACTTGGCCCAATTTAAGCCCATTTCCTCATGTTCTATCATTCATTACTGGAGAGATCAACCCCCATCTCACTACAATTCCCCCTCCATTAGTTGTAGAGAGTGATCATGTCTCCTCTCAGCCTCTTATCTAAGCTAAACATCCCCAGGTCCCTCAACTTTTCCTTGTAAGACTAGTTCTCTACACCCTTCATCAACTTTGTTGCCCATCTCTGGATATGGTCCAGTACCTCAACGTCTTTCTTGTGCTGAGAGGCCCAGAACTAGTCATAGTATTCGAGGTGTGGCCCTCACTAGTGACAATTACAAGGGGACAATCACTTCCTTGGTCTTTCTGGTGACACTATTTCTGATACAGACCAGGATGCCATCGGCCTTCTTGGCCACCTGGGCCATACTACTAGCTCATGTTCAGTCGACTGTCGATTAACACCCCAAGTCCTTTACTGCAAGACAGGTTTCAGGCCACTCTGCTCCAGGCCTGTATCATCGCATGGGGTTGTTGTGGCCCAAGTGCAGGGCCTTGCACTTGGCCTTTTTAATTTTTTTCCCTCACAGGAAAGAAGTTTCTCCTCATATTCAAGTGGAACCTTCTGTGTTCCTAATCAGACCTGGACACATCCTGACCATTCTAGGAAACAGCCCAAAGCTATGGCTGTATCATGGCAAACCTGAGAACACATTAAAAACCTTTGTGAAAGGCAGGATATGTGTGCTGGCCCATGCTCCACAAGCTGGGAGCAGGCCATACCCAACCTGCAACATATTGTGTAGGTGGACCAATAGAGACAAAATCTGCACTTAGATATTCCCACAAGATCTAACTTGTCCACTGAGACTGGCTGACAGGAAGTAGGCCATGCTCATACCATTAAGTTCTCTTGTAGCATCAGGCAGCATGCCTCCAACTTAGATTCCCTATTGGTAATGGTCCATGCTGACTCTCAAATGTGTCCAGGAGTTGTTTAAATAAGTGCTAATTCACACAGAGCGAAGTCACCTTGGGCTGTTCTTTTGCCTGGATGCTTCAGGCAGTCCCAGGGTTCTCCAGCACTTTTAATTTGCTTGTGCATAAGGAACAATGACATGTATTTTACCCTCTGCATTATGTACTCTAATAGGTTCACCACTATTTTTGAAGACAGAGCACAATTAGATTGCAGACACTGGGACTATAGGTTTGACTAATCTAATAACTGAGGAGTTCTCCAATCTAAATCCCTTATCTATATATTATCTTTGTCTGTAGCTATAAATGGAAGCCTTTAGCTAATGCTACTCCCATACTCTTCATTATCAAGATTTCAACTTAATCTTTGACAACATTCCCAGTAAGATGCATT
Source organism: Colius striatus (assembly GCF_028858725.1). Classification (NCBI taxonomy): domain Eukaryota; kingdom Metazoa; phylum Chordata; class Aves; order Coliiformes; family Coliidae; genus Colius; species Colius striatus. Next base: position 64,140,055 of record NC_084760.1, on the reverse strand, counting down.
TCCATGTCTAAAGAATTAGAATGGCCTTTAGAAGACTAAGGGCAGTGAAAAACTTACATTCTGATGATGGATGCTTTCTGGAAATCTTTCTTTCCAATCATCAGTACAATAAACAAGGATTATCCAAAGAGCAGCTAGCTACAGAATCTTTTGAGAAATCAGTGTTTGGAGGAAGCTTCTGCAATGTAATGAACAGAAGGCTGTCATTTATCATTTGGCATGGTTTTATGTCATTATTCATCAATGTTTCATTTGTCACATTTCACATGTTTAATAAGAAATAACTAAATTCTTATTTTAATGTGATAAAGCCACCTGAAACGTACACACACATCTATTTTAAATTTGACCAAATTAATCCTTTCATACGTTAACATAGCTGAATGTGATATGCTCTACTATTTAAAATATAGTTAATCTTTTATGTTAGCATGTCTAAATATAAAGTCAAAAGTTGAATCTCTATAGAAGATTTAGATTGTATCAAATGGAAATTGACAGGAATTTTTAAATGTAAAAGTGGAATATGAGCACCAAAGTAATTCAGATTCCTTAGTCACAAATTGAAATTTTTAATCAACTTTTCAAATTGAATAAATGTCCCCAGTTGCCGTAAGACCAAGATTTGAAAGAGAAATGTCAAAACCTGTGAGGAACAACACTGGAAATAAGTTTTTGGTGACAAAAACTTTTATCTTCCATTCAATAACAAGCCACTCCCTACCAAAAATTGTTACATTCCCACCATAACGGAGAACTTTTTACTCTCTTCGTCATTGAAATTACTTCCTCACTTAGCGTCCTCAGAGGATACACCAAAATTTTGGAATAATTTTTTATTTTTTTTTTCTTCTCTAAGCCCATCATTTTTCCTCTCACCTTCACCCTGACAGGAATATTTAGAATGTATAGAGATTCACAGCAATTTTGTGAATTGTGCAAGGGGTTTCACTCATTTTTCCAGAAAGCTATGATGACTCTGTGTGGAAGTGCCTCTATCTTTAAGTGCAGGAGGCTAGTTCACAAAAATATCAGCATCTAAATCATGCTTATCTAACTTCGCATTATTTATATATCATAAAATTATATAACTAAACAGTGATTTGTTTCTAGTTCATATTACCTTTTTCTTTCTAACTGGAGATACATTATTTAATGATGGAGTTGTTCACGAACAAGGTATCTATTAAAACAGTATTTATAGATGTGCTTCCAAGGATTGAGTCCGTCTTCAAGAATGAAACTTCCATATCTGTATGGTCAGGGAAACATCCTACACCTTCATGATGGTCAGTCCTCTCTGAACAGAAACAATGATGCTTTTTTTCCTTCTCAGTGGTGCCAATATTGCAAAGCTTAATTTTTCATTTCTTATTTTTACCTTGTTCTGGGATTCTATAGCAATGAAAAAGTGCATGCTTCTTGACTATCCAGGACAAAGAAGAATGTAGAAGATGTTTTATGGAAGAGAGAATACTGAGGATATCAATTTTAGAAAGTAAGCCAAATGTTTATTAGCTTGATTAACTTAGCTGCATGTTGGTCAGTCAAAAGTAGGAGCGGCCATGGGACAGTGCTTGGAACCACAATCTTGCAACATTTTATTTTCTGCTACATTGCTTTTTACTTAAACTGCACCCAAAAGACTCCTTGGCTTTTGAATATCCTAGTAAAAGAAGGAGATTGATAAGCTGAAGCAAGGTCCATCAAAATGGTCAGGACTGGAGCACTCAGACAATGAGAAGAGGTTGAGGAACTAAGTCTAGTTCAGCCTGAGGCAGAGACAGATTCAGAGAGACCTAGCAGCAGCCCCCCAGCATCTGGGTGGGGGATGGGGGATGGGGGACAGGAGAGATTTTCAGCAAGAAGACTGTTGGACTTCCCACAGTGAGGCTCTATGGGAGGATAAGATACAACACACAAAGCTGAAAAGAGAGGGTGTCAGGAAATACTTTTTAACCATGAGAACAGTCAAGCAGGGGAACAAGTGCAGTCCCCACACTCAGGGTGTTCAAAACCTGAGCAGATAAAGCTCTGAACTATGTAAGCAGCTAACCCTGCTTTGAATAGGAGATTGGAATAGAGATTGCTCAAGGTCCTGTACAGCCTGAATGATTCTCTCTCCCTGTAATTTTATAATTGCAAGTAAAAATGATTTACAAATATTTATCTGCCAAAAAAATCACAAGGACAGCCATTTCATTTAACAACTACCAGCTGACACTTCATTCTTAATAGTTTAGGAGTTTTGCACAATATACTACAGCATGGACCACTGTTCATAAGAAAGAAACTAACTCTTGAACAAAATCCAAAACAGAGCTGTACTGCACAAATGCAATGGTATCACAATCAGAAAGGTATTCATTTTATGCTGCAATATATTGATGGAACATATGCTACAAGCAAAACAAAGATAATTTTTTACCTTGATATAGTTGGCTACTTTTGATACTGCAATTAATTTAGACTTGGCCAGATGTCTTATAATTAAAAGCAAGTTTTGCTTTGCCAAACTTCAGATTTTATGTTAGTGTAAACATCCTTCTTGTACCAATAAACATAGCTAGTGTTTCAGACTAACTTTCCACTGAGAGGTAGGAAGACCTCTCCTCTCCAAGTTTCCCAAATGCATAGGTTAATCAGTTTTCATTGCATGATGAGCTATTTCAACAATGACCATTTTTCCCTTACACTGTGAGAAATTGGTGTCATGCCTCCAAAGCATGAATGATCCAAGAAAAACAATCAAGTAGGTTACACCTGAGTTTTGGGACCACTTTACCACTCCTCATCCAATAGTCCTCTGTCTTTTCTCACACAGTAGCAGCTGCCAATGGAACAAGTTTCTGCATCTCCCACAGGGAGCTCTGGTGGGCAGAAGGCAATGTTTTGCCATTTCTGCAGCATCTGCCAATCCAGAAATTGTTCACACTTACCTCTTCAAGAAAAAACAGTGGACTAAAGTAATCTTACAGGCTGTGACTGGATCACGTTCCTTTCTTTTTGTGAAAAAATCCTCTTGCACAAATTACTAACAAATATTTGGACAAAATACTATATAGGCTAATATAGGCTTTCCATTTCATTCTCAAGTCTTCTTCCTCATACTAACTCAGTTAACAATAATAATAATAATTCTGGTATAGCATGTAAAACAGACTTACTGAAAAGAGGTAAAGCCTCGGCATCACAAGCATCACAAACATCACATGATTGTCTTTTAGAGAAAGAAAAACTACTACAAATCTTGCATAGTTGTGATGTTGTGCACAAACTTCTCTAAATAAAACTGAAATGAACAACACTTAAAGAAAAAGAACCACAAGGTCGGTAAAGACAGTAGACAAGATATAAAAGAAGAAAGAGTTCTTGTTTTTTCTTCTATGAGACTTTTTCCCCTCTTTTCTATAGTTTTAAGACACTGAACACCAGTGGCACATGACCTTTATCAAGTACATAGCAAAACTGTTCTGACTTTCTATTTTATTTAAAGGTAGATGTCATTGATTTTATTGACTACTCTGCTTCACAGTCAGTGCAGGTGTTCTAATGAAACTTAGCACAAGCCTTACAGTCTGTTAAAGTTTTCTTATTCTCTCTAACTATTGACTTGCATAATTCAGAAATAATTAAGCATTCATATAAAGACATTTCACAAAGCAAGCTCAAATATAGTCATAAATATACATACAGGATTTTTTTTCCTCTTGGAAGGAAACAAGTAGTCTTATAGTGATGAATTTAATTTATTCATAATAATCATCAGAAATTTGCATATGATGAGCAAATTTTCTAACTGCAATGTGGTAAAAGAATTGCACTATTTTTTAAATGAAATTGCTTGAGCTTTTAAACAAAGCAGTTTTTTAATAGCAGCTAAGAAATATTTACTAAAAAAAGATTTTCACAAAGATCAGAAAAGGACATTTGTATACTATAAGCCACAGAAATGTGTCCATTTTCTGAAAAGAAAAGTGTTTGTGGGGAACACTTGTTTAATATGGATCAAAGGATTATATTGTCTTTACTTGCCATTCAGCATAAAGGTCCTGAATTCATTTGGAAGGTCTAGGTTTAACTGTTTCACATGCTACAATTTCTCCTTTATAGGTGGAAGAAATCCTGCTGATGTATAGCATATATACTTCAGAGAATGTCTGTGAAACTATAGCTATGTAATTCCTGTATAGCTATATAAGTTTGGGACTATAAACCACATAAATTAATTGTAGGCAAATGTTAAATATCTTCCTGAATGACACTTAGTACTGGATCTACTCAGGGAAGAGGCATCCAAAGGGCTACCTTCTCAAATGATGGTGAGCAGCTATTGATCACAAGAGGTGCAAAATCAGTTAATCACATTTATGTGTGTGTTCTTATGGGAATATACGTGCCACAGTTTGCTTTGCCATCATGCAGGACTACCCCTTTCTTTCACTGGATCTTGCAGAAGACTTAGAGGTCCCTGGCAGCTTCCTCCCAGTTGCATATAATTAAGTTATACCTGTATATACCGCTTCAGACCTCAGAGATCTGTGTGTGACACAGCAAATACTTTGTAAGGACAAGACTTCAAAGGTAGTGGTAGGACAAGAACTTTGACATTGCTTCTTATATACAACATATATCTGCTAGATGTAATTTAAAAGAAAAAAAAATGATAGTTCCTTTGCTATAGAGCTTATAGTCCAATATAGGACAGAAATAAGAATGATGATTAAGCAGGAGATAAAAGCAGGATGATCATTATTAGATGGAATTAATGTTGTGGAGCTTGAAGTTTACTTTCTTCTTTAGCAATAGCTAAATATTTCAACACAAGGAATTTTAATACTGCCATTTGCTACTGAAATCTACAACAAAGGAGATATTGTTAAGATCTTTACAGTTCTGTCTGCTGCAATGTATTTGTTGTAAAGTTGGAGTATTATGAGGCTGGATGATGCATGGAATAAAATTAAGAAATGAGACAGAAAAGGTTTAAGTAATGTGTACAGAGAAAGATGAAATTATTAAGAGGGAAGGGAAGGGAAGGGAAGGGAAGGGAAGGGAAGGGAAGGGAAGGGAAGGGAAGGGAAAGGAAAAAAGAAAGTTGTGGGACATCTGGGAAGAGAACACATGGATAACTAGGGAGAATAAACCCTATTTTGTTACTGGAGCTCACTGGACTATGTTCCTCTTCTTTCCTGTTTATTATAATTGTCTCCGGAGGAAGAGTTGTAATGTTGTCCAATTTGTGAGAACTTCCGTCCAAAATCTAGTATTAGGGAGCTTGCAGGAATGTAATGGTTACATTTGGATCACACTGATAAAATGATACATTGCACACTAATAATAATAACAACAGCCACAAAAATATAATTATTCCTGGGTGTATTATGTTTTTGAGGTGACATACTTTTGTTCAAGGCCGATTGCATTCTGCTAAGGTAACTTCTGCCTACAAGCACATTTAACCAATAGTGAAAAACTGCAAATACAGTGCTTGTCATTGTTGGCAGAAGACACAGCTGTAGCTTCCCACTTATTAGGCTGAAAATGTATCTTGTACTGTATTGCTTTGGGCTTTGTCAGCATACACAGTGTGCATTTCTGATACAACACAGGCTGATCTAACCAGACACAATGTGACCCATGTAATAAATGGCACTAAAAAGAGATTTGCTTCTCTAATGGATAAAAATGGACAATTCTTTTGACAACAGTATTTGCAACTACTCTTTCATATTTAAAGATGACTATGCTTATTAATAAGTACTTGACACTAGGTCCATATTGAATTTCTGCTTGTTTGTGCATCTGAAACCAGAAACATCATCAACATGATGTTTTGTAGACATTTGCAAGCTTCATAGCATACCACATGCAGATCATGTAGCCTATTGGGACCTACTGAAACATCATGAAAATTTTCAGATATGCAGTTATACCTTATCTATTTTGTTTTCAGTAATGGTAGCATATTATAGACATACGCAGCCACTAAAATTAAGAATTGTTTGCTGCATATTGGAAAAAAAAGAGTTTGTGCAGTTCTTTTTGTGCGAAGGGAAAGTCCTGACCTAGTCAATACAATTCTCTGGCATCAACTGTTCTAGTTAGAGACTTGGCACTAGAAAATGCAGCATGGAGCTGTGCTTATGGGACAATTGTTGCCACCCATACAGTCAGCATTTCTCCTCTTGCAAAGTATGAACACACTACTGGAAATGAGAAAGGCTTGCACTTCTAGCTGTTCCCAGCAGAGAAAGTTGGGAAAATATTTTGCAGAGGCTCAGAAACAAATTAATATCCTTTACAACACCTGATATAAAGAAAAATACTTCTAGATTTGCTTAGTCACAGACAAAACTCTCATTGTGTGTAAGAGCTGACAGAAACTGGGGGCTAAAGTATCCATGAGCTCTCTGTGTGCAGTCAAAAGCTTATGGAATGCTTATTATACATAGAAGCATAGTGGGAGACAGCAAGAGAAAAAAAGAAAAAAAAAAAAAGATAGCAGTTGATTCATGTACTGTTCCATCTCCTGGGAGTTTTCTGCTGGCACAATACATCTAGCTGAAGGTACACAGTGTGGCTTGAAACCATGCGGTAAGCATCCTGTCCAGCTCTCCTGTGAAACAGCCATTCTCCTGCTCAACCTACACACTGCTTTTCACAGGCATTTTCCAGGGACACTTAAATCAAGGACAATTGTATTAATTAATTTTATTAATTACACTAGAAACAGGAGTTAGAAAATATTCTTTTTTATTCTTGTCCAGGAGAAGCTGTTGATTATTTTGCTTTTGGTCTCCTGTCTTGCAAATCAGGGAAACTTCTGAATTTTAGCAGGGCCTTCAATGTCTGATTATGAAAGGAAAGATTGAAGTAGTATGTAGAAAATGTCAAAAAGCAGTGTTTCATTTTAGAATCAGGTACAGTCGTGTGATGTTTTCATTTTATGGAAATTTATTATCCATAAAAGTGGGCTAAGTAAGCCAACACAGATCATAAGGAAACACTTTGTGGACACCCTTTTCTTAACACAGATTTGCAAAATTCACACAACCAGATAGGCAATGAGATATAAACATTTCACTGTGAGCTTCAGTGCTTCTTCCTCTATCTTACGCCACTAGCTCTGGTGCCATGCTGTAAGCCTTCTTCCACGGCTCTTCAAATACTGCAAATATAACTAGGTGTTTAACATACATTAAGACTGATATATTCATTGTTACAATGAGTCTTGTTATTTGTAATTGTTTATTACTGATATTAGAAGAAGAAAGATTATCTATGGTGGTAGCACAAAGTGATAATATTCCTATAAAGTACTATTGAGAGGAAAATGTTCTGTTCGAGGAGGATGAAGAGTGCAATTTGGGTCTTGAGTCCTGTGTGGTCAAATAGCTTCTTGAAATAGTCACAGTAGCTTTAGCCAGTGAGATATAGTTTAATATTGTCCCAGTAAAAGGGATATGCAGGGGGAATAAACCCAGTATTTTGAGTAGAACATAATCTGCTTCCATACACTTTTGCCACTGAGGACAAAGGCATGCCTTAATTGTATGCAAAAATTCCAATAGAACATTCAAAGGTCATATTTAATGGACTGAAAAAACCCTCAAGGAGTATATATGACAGACTAGAGAAATAAATAAGTTTAAAAGCCCCTGATATTTCTATATAGGCTTGTAGATTTGTGCAGGCAAGAGAAAACACTATAGGGTAGTGTTTAGTCCTTCTGAACACTTCCAGCACTACAAGAATGGGGTAAATGGTAGAGAATATATACATAGAAGAAATATACATGCAGTGAAAATATCTCTTTTCCCAGATGTTTTGTATAACTTGTTTTTGAACCCTCAGCACTTCCTATGAACCAGAATATTTCTTATTAATTGAAATTCCAGTTGGAAAACCCTGTAAGGCTATAACTTTTTGTTGACCAGTTGCAAACCACATTACTATAACCACAAAGTCCAGAATTTGTAATCCAATTTGGAAACCACTTAAAGATCGTAATTTATCTTGTTCCCACTATCTGGTAACAGAATCTTTGAGTGCTTTTAGACTTTTTTATTGTCTTTACAGTTCAAATGTTTCCAGTGTAGTTTATACTTCCCAGTTTTAGATGTTTCTCCATTAGGATTTTTATTTGAGTTACATTCTCACCAAAGAGTAATTAAAGAAGTGTATATTTGGAGCAACGCTAATGTTGTCAAAGGGAGTATCCATTTGGTAGTCCAAGCACAGTGATTTCCCATTTGCTTAAAATACACTATCTGAACCAATTTTCTGTAACAGATCCATCTATTAAAAATCTGTAGCCATGGATTAGGCTTCGGGTTAGAAGATGCATGTGCACAAATTATACAGTTGTCAGACATGACAAAATTGCTAAGCACGATAAATCACAGAAAAGTTATGATAGCAGGATAATACAGTTACTTGACTGAATTTTAGTGTATGTTTTCAGACATTTATGGTTACATTGGATTTTGTTGATTAGATAAGACAATTTTTATGCACTGAATGGCAACATGGTGCAGGAGTTTAGGAGAAAGTTCTACAAACACTGGAGTTTGTGACACACAAGTTGGGGCAAGAAGAAAGAGAAGACAGTGCTGGTCTTGATTTATTTGGGAAAAAGAAAAGGAAGGAGTAGTACAAGCAGGGGACAGGCCCTGTTGTCTTTCTTCTCGTTACTGTGGAGTTATATGATGAAGTTTTGCATCTCAGAACACAAACATATAATTACAAAAATACATACATTTATGTATGTATTCAGACCTATATACTTATGTATGCACACAGTTGCAATATACTTACATTTCTTTTTAGGAAAGAGTCCTTTGGTGTTAGACCAACAAAGACAGGCTGAATTGTAAAATGATGTAAATGTAACACTGCTCAGGATTTAAAAAGAAAAGTGAAATATCTGAGAAACTACCATGATTTTTAGCCATTCTTGCTTTGGCACAAATATTTCTATAGAAGAATACGGGTGGTGTTTTCAGGCGACTGTTCCCTCATTCAGCTATTTGTACCATAGCAATCATAATATCTAGGTGCTAGTTTTGACAGTTTCATGCGGAAAGGAACAGTTATTACAGGTTCTATTATGAAATAACTGGTTATGTGCTAGCAGCTGCTGAAGAAAACTGAAAATACGTTGATGACTACAGAATGAGTCTTAGAGAGATTTGGATACACATCACTGAATTCTAGAGAGTATACAGACACTATAAAAGACCTTACTGTATTCCTATTCTGAAGAAGATATATTTCCACAGGAAACACCTTTAGAGAGATCCTCAAAGGGCAAAGTTTATTACAAAGAAAACAGATTCCTGAAAAGCAGAATCCCAGTATACTTTTATGTCTGTTAGAATACATGAGAATTAAATATACCTCATTCAATTACCTCAGAAGAGTTTTATGGATATTATAATTGATGCCCTAATTCTAGGGAAGACTAAAATTGAAATGACAATATTAATCTCACAAAGACAACTATTGATAGTAACAAGTTGATGTAGTGATAAGTATTTTAACAAATTTATGTTCAACAATAATTTTTTTATATTGTAGATACCTCTAGCATAATCTGTGAGTTTGACACTGTAGTGATTTGCTAAAATAGATAGTCATCTAATAATTGGTTTGGATCTTATGAAAATGAATCTTTAAATATATTGCCAGGTACTACATAGAAAATAAATTACAAGTACCAGCTATGTGGGTGTATATATTTTCAGTAGGACCTCTGTATACTAATTTATGCCTGATAATTCATACTTCTAGAATTTCAATGCTCAAAGACATATAAGGAAAGTAAGATCTATATTTCTCCTTCTTGTAATATGTGGAGAATATTATCCACTGTAATTACAAATTAATTACAAGTTTTGTTGCAATGTATGTCTTTGACATCCATTCTACTGGTGGACTCATTGAGGAAACAGATTACTGTCCCAAATATTTCTTAAAAATGTAGTATTTATTTATTCTAACTAAAAATAGATATGTTCTGATAAGAAGTACATGCAAGGCAAAAGCAAAAGGCTGTGCCACACCTGCATAGGCAGAATGCCATTGTCTTTGTGGTCATTAACCTTATTTTCAAGAGTATTTTAACTACCTATTTTCTGTCATGGACTGATTTTCTAAGTGAAAACATTATATGTCTTTAAACTTTCAAGAAACTTGCACAGGTAAATTCTAAGGTCTGAAGAACAATATCAGTGAAGATGTTCATGGTCTGGAATCCACAGTCAGAGCATGTATTAAGAGCTTGATAATACAGAAGTCTAACTGGTGAAGCTCTGGTGGTATCAGAGAATCACTTAGCTGTGCCAGTGATAACTGTGTTGGTGCAATTTTGCTTATATTCTGAGTAGGTTTGTGTAGCTTATCAACTATGCGTTGCTTTTCATCTTTCTGATATTTAGAGTTTTTAAACACAAATGGCTGGATCATGATGCCACACGTTTTTGGGTTTTTCAGGATTGTGCTAGATTGTTTGATTTTTGGTTGGTTGCTTTTTTATATTCAAGTCTTTCATGGAACATTTTGATGCTGCTGTAGCATGGTTTTCATACCTCTGAACAATATCCAGAAAAGCCCTTGTAGTTTCTAAGTCACGTCTCTAATGATGTCAATTAGACTTTTTGTGTATTCTTTATACTAGGCACAAAGTGAAAATAATGAAGAAATTTTCAGCATGTAACTTCATCTGTATGTGTCAAGTGTTTTTTTAATGAAAATTCCAAACATTCAAAAGCATTCAGAAAACATTCTTTAACTTCCCTGAATGTCTCCACATTTTGGTATATTGTTAACATCCATACTCATAAATTGAGAGATTTAGTGAAGTTTGGGTTTTCCAGTTCATAAATATCAGGAGAAAAAAAAATGGGGCAAAAAAAAAAAGAAAGAAAAAAGGAATGAAAGAGAAAAAAAAAAAAAGAATAAAACCAGCATAGAGGAAAAGTTAGCTTTAACAATCATTTTTCTCTTCACTTCAAATGTACTTTCATTTTAAGTTTTGGGCACATGTTTGGGTCATTTCTTACTTTATCAAAACAGTTTTCCCATCTTAATTAAAATCAGTGGACTATGCAATTCTGTTAGATTGGAGGAAAGGAGAGTTCGTTAATTTACATTTAAATAAAACTGATTTTCTGAACTTCTGATGTAGTTGCATTTTTAATATCTTGTGCTTCCTATTACACTTATAAGTGGTACCACTGGAATTGCGGGGAGTCTTGGCTGAGTTTCTGGCTGTTATCCTTCCATAATAGTGCTTTTGTAGCCATGGAAGTCTAAGAGAGTCAGGGCAAGGTTTATAGGTGGAGGCAATGCTTTTTAATTAAATTAGAACTTTTCTGAAAACGTTATTAATTTTTTTCCAACTGTCTTATTTGGTCTATTTGAAAGTATCAATCATTACAGATGAGAATATACTAATTCTGTTGTGATGTCTTGAGTGGCATATTCCTACCTTGATATTTAGTGATCATCAAAGTGATTGAAGTTTAGCTTGCTATTGACAGTTTTCAATAAATGATGTGACTAGGAGCTTTTTATTTTTTTTTTTTATTACTTGATTTGGGGTCCCTTCCCTTCCCTTCCCTTCCCTTCCCTTCCCTTCCCTTCCCTTCCCTTCCCTTCCCTTCCCTTCCCTTCCCTTCCCTTCCCTTCCCTTCCCTTCCCTTCCCTTCCCTTCCCTTCCCTTCCCTTCCCTTCCCTTCCCTTCCCTTCCCTTCCCTTCCCTTCCCTTCCCTTCCCTTCCCTTCCCTTCCCTTCCCTTCCCTTCCCTTCCCTTCCCTTCCCTTCCCTTCCCTTCCCTTCCCTCTTTCTCTTTCCTTTAGACTTCTAGTTTTTGAAGACTAAATTTCATTATTTGCAGTTCAGTAGTCAGAACATTCAGATGTATACAGTCAAAGAAGTTACAGTAAAAATGAACCACTAAAGAACTTAATACCTGAACTATGTGCAATTAACAGGAATTCTCTGCAGTACAAAAAGATGTAAGATTTACTCAGAACACTATTAAACTATGAGTTGCAAAGGAAATTTGAGTTTAAATTTGCTCCTTTTAGTATTCAAGCAGGAATCACTGGGCAAATAAGCTTCATTAATGTTTTGATGTTTAGTAGTTCTTTTCATATACTTAGAAATCTGAAGAGACTTCCTCGTATTTAATTTTGTGCTGTGGTATGTCCAAAGAACCTCATTCTTACAGTCCTTTTGGACAGCACAGTTTCATACTGAAGAAGGCTTAAGTTAGTTTGCAGCTGACAATACATATGTATGAGTTCAGCCTTAATAGTGACTGGAAATGCTTCACTGATATGAAGGTACTGTAACATTTTTGAGAAAGCTTTTAGTTTAGATTCACTTGCTGTCACTGAATATATAATTACAAAGGAGCAGTTTTCCATCTGGCAAAAACAGAAGGATTTTGTAACATTTTCTAATTGAATTGTAATAGAAAGGAAAAAAAGGTTTTGTGGTAGAATAGAAATAATTCTGATTTTTTTTTTTAGTATCAATTATTATAATACTGTTTCTAAGATAAAAATTGTTTTTATCAACAGAAAATCATAATTTTCTATAAAAACTGTCAAAGAGAATTTTTTTGAGAATTTCTGAAAGGTTATTTAATCATAGAAAATATTTCAAATATCTTTCTTTAGAGCAATGTGGTATATATTTTTAACCAATGCCCTGGAATATTTATCCAAAAAGGAAGAGTGTGGGCATTTCTTTGATTTTCACATAAATTCCACACTTATGTAATTTTGTTATGGCAAGAGCCTATCCTCACATTTATTGACCATCTTTGTAGTGCATGCACAATAGACTCGATTTCTTGGGACTATTTCATTGGACAAATTTACAAGAATTTTTGCTTTTCTAGTGAAAAAGTTTTAATTTTGTCAAATTGCTATTTATGGTTGGTGGCAATTTATGGTAAGTGCCTTTTTCACGATTTGCATCCTTCTTTGAGGTAATTAACCAAGCTAAGGGAATTGGTTGCTTGATTTTCTCATTGTTTGCAGTCAATGTGACTATAAAGTCTGGTAGTAATATCAGAGACAATGAGTGCTTCCTTAAACACCATTAGCTTTAGTTGAGTTCCCTTTACCTATGAAAGCTGAATGCTCAGACTTTTTCTTAAACTCTGATCCCAAGAAAACAAGTAAACCATCATTCTGCCTGGGATAATGATGTTCTATATGAAGAGACAAAATGCTACTTAGATTTTCCTAATGCTGTACTGTAAAAATTTAAATATTACTCAGGTTCAGGGAGGCTTTTCTAACATATGGAAATGCTTGAAGGTATGCTTAGATAGACTTCCAATTGTTACACCTTAGATTTAATTAACAACTCCCACTAGCTTAGTGGCAGTTCTGTGTCTAAACCATCTTGTACCATCCCCAAGCAAAGCCTCATAACAGATGTTATGCATTAAAAAACAAAAAAAAAGAAAAAAAAAAGAGAGATATTAATTTTAAAAACTTGAAAAGGAAGGGAGAGTAGACCTTACATCTGAACATTTTTTTTTTCTGTCTCTGGGTAAAAGAAAAAGAAAGAAAGATGTAAATTTAATAATTTTGATGCAAAAAAGGGAATGGCTCTGTTTAAAATGTTTGTGGCCAGAAATCTAAATCTTAGGGTCTTTTTGAAGCTGCTACAGAGACAGCTATTCATAGGAAGACAAACTCCTTTCTTTCGAGAACATGAGAGTTGTATCCTCAGGAAAGGTTGAATTTTCTCTTTTTTTCTTCAAAATAGTTTGTAGTAAATTTAAATTTCCTCAGCTTGAAACTTACCAGAACATTATGTCATGTCCAGTTACTGATTGATTTAATTATGCTCTGCAGCAGAATTTGCCAATAAAACAATGTGTGAGTTACTGTTACTGCAGTAAGCTTGGAAATTTCAGAAAGAAATGCAATGTACTTAAAGCTTCTAGTCCCCATGCTCATTATCTATTAATATTGGATGAAACTTCTTGACAAATGCATTGTCATGAACAGTCTGTTTCCACAGGTGTGATATTAGGTAGCTATATCTAATACAAAGTTAATATTTATCTATTAAATTTGTAGTACCTTAAAATTTATTCACATTTGTGTGTTGCAACTACAGAGGTATCTAACATCCTGCTGAGCCTATCTGTGTATTTATGTCTACAATGTAAACATTTTTTCTCCTTTAAGTAGTATTTTTACAGATTTACAGTGCATTTTTAAGCTAAACATTTGTTTTCTTCTTTATTCATGAAATGTTGAGTATTTAGGAATGTAAAAAAAATATTTTCTATTTGTCACTGTACTAGGGAAAAAAAAATGGTCAGATTATTAAATTCCAAATGTTACTGAATGTATATTTCAAATAGGACTGTGAAGAGCATGGCAAGGCAACAAATGTAAGAGCAGAGAAAGACGAAATGAAACAAAGAGAAAAATTTGCAGTTTATTCATAATTGCAAACAGGATATAAATGAATAAAGTTAAAAATCAATACATAAATTATCTGTCCAGCTACACAGAAAAGAATTGATAGTGCAATATAGACACTTTATGCCAAGTATTCTTCATTTTCCTCTGTCAAATCTATTAAATAATTTGTCAATATTTGTGCTACTGCATTTCAGAAAGTCTACCTGGATATGGATAAATTCAGTATATACAAGAATACCATATATCAAAAGATGCACTTACCCAGCATGTTTAGTAAAATCAAAGCAGCAATATCCTTCAACTGGAGGGACAGTGACAAGTTTTAAAAATGTGCCAAGACAGAAATAAAAATACTGGAGTTTGTAACTGACACAATATTATCCAAAAAATGTCCTGGGTAATCAGTATAAGAATTTTACTCAGTTTCTGAAGGTTTGAGTCCTGATCTTGCAGTGACTTAAGTATACACTTAAGTTAATTCCCACTGGGTAGTTGAGTAGAACTGATTGTAGTTGAATGAATGCTTTATGTAGAAGTTATAAATAAATACAGCTACAACAATAACACTATATCAACCGCTTTATTTTGATATAGCTAGCCAGTAGGAATGAAATCTACTTGAGTCTGAAGGTGGAACAGGCTGCCCAGAAGGATTGTGGAGTATCCTTTGGAGGTCTTCAAGACCCTCCTGGACATGTTCCTATGTGACCTGATCTAGGTGACCCTGCTTCTGCAGGGGGATTGGACTAGATGATCTCTAAAGGTCCCTTCCAACCCCTACCATTCTAGGATTCTATGAAATGTAACCTTTTTTTTTTTTTTTATAGGAACAGAATAAAGGACAAAATATTTTTATTTTATCATGTTGAAGACAAAGGATGTATTTTTCTTAGATTGTCAGTTTTAAATTTTTTCTTTCAATTTTATAAAGGGAAAGATTTTCACAAAAATTCCAAAAAAGGAAATATTGAATTCCATGTAAAAAAATATAGTTCTAATGTAAAAAATACCCCATAATTCAAGTCAGTCCTAAACTTTTTCATATATCTTGTAATTGAATGTATAACAATTTACCAAAAATATTGCAATAGCATTACATGCTTTTTATTGACAGTTTACTTCACTCCTGCAGAAAAAAACAATAGGGACTGAAACTCTGGAATAAAAGTGGTGGGTTTGTGTCTTTTTTTTCAATAACATATTTTAGGCTTAAATAAATTCAGTTAAAATGTACTGTTTTATATATTGCTCTGCAGCACAGTATAGTACATGACATTTTCAGAGGAATGAAATTCCTTACTTTGGATACCATGAGGCCTCTTGTAATGTCCATTAGATCTTTTTCAGTTGAAGAGTGATTTTTACTTAGAAAAGAAAACAGGAAAATGAAATACACAAATAGATCAAGATGAATAGATTATATAGCAAAGTGCCAAGAAAAAGGAAGTTATTACAGTTTTTGTGCTTTTGAAAGTTATTAGATTATAGGGACTGGCAAATAGAATAATCATTTGCATAGGTATGTGACATATGATTATGTCTCAGATGATTTATATAAGGCCTTGACAGGCTACAGTGATGAGCATGCTAGAAATACGATAGATGGATGAGTGGAAGGTACTCAGTGAGGGGAATGTGAATTGGAAAGTCAATAGCAATTTGAAAATCAATCAGCAAGAATAAGACTGCTCAGTTTGTGTGCACAAAATACTGGGATAAGATCTGTCTATAAAGGCAAGTTGGATGTTTCCGAATTCTACCGAAAATATTTTCTCCAGCAGTGTTCAAATGTCTGCAATAAAACATGTGTGATTCAATTGTTTATAGCTCAGGGAATCACAATCTTTTCTATACTAGAACTTTCCCTTCCTTTGCCAGGAGCCTGCCCCATCTATCTAGGATTTAGAGGAGACTCATTTTCCTTTCAGCAACATGAGAAGAGAAGGGTGGCTTTAACTGCCTGACCTCTGACTGAGAACTCCACCATAAACCAATTCTTTAGATAAGTGTTTTGTGGAGACACTTGGCTGCCCTCATCTCTGTGACACTTCGAGTTAGTAAGAGAAAAAGCCCTGTTGTTCTTTTTTCAAAACATCCAAAACATGTAAAGCACTCTCAGAAAACTACACCTATTTATACAGAAAGCTACTTAAGGGTAGTCATTGTCTCTTAGTGGTTTTGTACAGCCTTGTACCACAGGACTACATTGACTGAAGCTTTTATGATTACCTTCAATAGAATGCATCCAAGAGTATAATAGTGTGTATTAGCCAAAATGTCTAAACTTATATGATACCAGAATGAATGTTGATAAGACTTAATTTAAAATATGCATCATTTATTCATTAAACAATATACTATTTCTTGTCAGCTCCCAAATTTTTCACTCCCGAGGAAGGTTTATGCTTAGCATATGACAAATAGTTCAATATTTCCTTCCACTCCTTTTGTTCTGTGTTCAGCACCATATTTTGTTTCCTGCATACCATTCTGAATGCAGAATTATTAATTTTCTCATGAGTTTTTCTATGACACTTACTGCTATGGTATTTGTGTCAAAGGACTAATTTATTCATTTTTTTGGGTATTTTTGTGACATAAAATGTTACTATTCCCATTTAATAGACAAGGAGGGATCAATGTATGCTTTTTTTCCAAACGATGACAGTCACTTTGGATGCCCAACTGAAGATAGCCTGATTTGCCAGACAACTTGCTGCATTGTAGCATTATTTATCCAAAGCACAACTTCTGTGCAATTCAATAATAGGTGTGGGAACATAGTATTTCCGAGAATCAGATATTAACTTTTTGTGGACACTAACAACTATTTGAATATCAAGTTCTAGGTGGTATCTTCCACTGTGTCAAGACATTCTCATGGAGACAGGGATAAATTCATTTCCCATAGGCAGTTCTGGCTGTTTAAACCCTAACTCACACTTTCTTTGTCTAGAATTCTTTGCCTCATGTTTACACAGTAGGGGAAGAGTTCATATGACAAAGTCCTCTTCAGAGCAATTTTTGCATAATGCAGAGAAGATAAGTAAAACTACTAAGTTGAGGAGAAGAGGATGAAAAAAAAAAAGAAATTGCAAATATTGTATGTCCAAGAGGAGCCTCATGAACTTCAGGGGAAAAAAAAAGATAAAAAGGGAAATTATAAGCTTACAAGGTCCATTACGTTTGTTGTCATAAACAATAAGAAAACAGAACTGGAATTAAAAGCATGCAGAAAGAAGCTGCTTTCAAGGACATTTAAAAAATTAGCAGGCTTCCTTCTCTTGCTACAAAAACACAAGGAATGCATTCTTTCCATTTCTAGTATGGCAAACATGCTATTTATCACTTCTTATCTCCTGAACATCCATCTAGTAGTGTTTATATACTAAAATGGAATCTCCTTCCCAAGGACTTTACAGTATTAAACACTTTTCCTGCTGCAATTACTTACTGCCTACACTAAGCTGCTGGAATTCTTTGCATGCTAAAGAACAGATACACAAAGGCCTGTAACATCTACTGGTTACAATGGTAAAAGCATATGGTGTAGCTAGGTTCTTTGTGGATCATGGTCTTATTCTTTTCTGTTCATAGAGCTAGATACAATCCAAATCTGGTCAGGAGAAAAAAGTGAGGAGTTGACCAGCCAGCTCATTATATAGCAAAGCTAAATTCATATCAACAGGAAGATACTGTTAAGGGCTCCTTTGGACCTCTCTCCTTGGTAGACACAAATTCTCATCTGGCTTTTCACTATTAAGATTTTTTTGACACTTTTAATTAATCTTCTTTTGTACTTTAGTTTTTTTCTTAAGTCTTAAATATTCTGACAATGGAAATACCTGTCTCTAAATGTCAGCTTATTTTCACCTATCCTGCCAGGATCAGAATTTCGGAGTCTAATTTAGGTTACATCAATAAGGTGCAATTCTGAATGCATGTGTATAACTGCTTCAACAAAGCCCCTGTACTTTGTACTGAGAGATTATGCTTAATGAGGTCACCAGATTCACTTCCATTTTATACAATTTTAAATTAAGTTGCCATGGTGGAAATTTTTAATGTAGATGCTAAAACTGCAAAAGCGATTTCCTGAAGACTGCTATCAAAACACAGTTAGTACTAACTACAAATGGACTATGCTCAAACTGTCAGCGTAGACAATCTACCCATGTCCCTTAAGACACAATCTTGCTTTTTTGAGTGCTACGTTTTCTGAGTAACCACTTTTTCTAAAAAGTCATTGTAGTCTAAGGAATTTATAATACCTGCTTGCTGATTTTCTTCAAAATTGCCTAGAGGCATCAGTTTTTATGGCAGTTGGTTTAAAAATCAAGATTCTGTTCTACTATATTTGCAAAGCATCTAACCCAAGTTGGTATTACTAAAATTCCCATGTTAAATAATAGATGGATGCAACCCAGAATATGAGTCTTTTAGCTTCCTGCAAGTTATACTTTCCGAGATCATCTAAAGGTATTCTTTCTAATGCCTCCTGAAAAAAGCATTTTAACATCTATGCTGAAAAGAATGCTTTCTTCCTTTAATGAATACATGTGCATAATTTCAAAAATTACTTAGTCGTTGCTTTCATTAGTCTAATTTTTTCTGGTCATAGTGAATGCTGCCTATGCAATTTTCCAATTAAAATTACAATTCTGTGGCTGTAATTGAAGCTTTATCTACTGATCCACCAGTTCTGTCCAAAAAATAATCTGATGTTGCAGCTTGATTATTTTTCCTAAGTAGCCATCAAGGTAGCCATTCAATTTCCTAATTCAATTCCATTTCCTAAGTAGCCATTCAATTCCAAAAATGTCTGCACAAATCTATTTAAAAGAGATTTATTTATTATATAACCAAAATGTAAATCAATTAGTCAACAGGAAATGTACAGTACATCTCAAAAAAGAAACAAATTTTCCGTCTTTATAATGTGTGCACCAGATTGGTCTCTCAAACACACCTTAGAGGGAGATCCATGTTATTTTTTTCCCCCCAATTTGTAGGTTGATGGTACATTGACAAAAAGGGTAAAATTACTTAGTTCTAAATGCAGGAATTTTATTAACAAATACAGCTAGTCTAACTAGTGTCATTCTTTATTGTTTTCTTTTTTTTTTTTTCCTTTCAAGTTTACTAACACTTGGAAAAGTATTCAAGCATTTAGATCTTCTGCAAAACTGGAAGTTGTTGAGCCTTTGCACTTAGATCTTTGTCATTCGATAAACTATGTAATAGAGGAGACAGAGTGCATATAGCTCATCAGGGCCTGAATCGTGTCATGAACTTGAAATAATCTCTTTATTGCTTGGGATTCTCAGGCCAAAACAGCTCTCTATTTATTTATCTGATTGTTATTGTGCACATAAACTTACAAAAGTAGGAAAATATCTTTCCCTCACTGTAACTGTTAAAATGCCATTTTGAGGTTTTAATCAGAAAGAATACCTTTAGGTCATCTTTGGAACTCTACCCCAGAAAAAGCAAGTTGATAACTTATGCTATTAGTATTACTAGCTTTTTGGTATGATCACATTTCATCATTCAAGACCCTCCAATAGGTACTGTAAACAGTTTTATTTTTAAAGAATATTAAAAGTGTGATAAGTATTGTCTGAGAGAAATTAAAAGATGACAGATTGTGAAGGAAATATGAATAAAACCAGGGAGTTTTTTAAACAAGTGAGTTAGCATTAAAAAAATTTGTTTCCATAATAATGAAGAATAATATTTCATAACAGTTCATTAGAAAAATAGAAGACAGAAATGGGAAAATAAATAAGGGATTTTTTGACTTTCCCTTCTCTTGTCTTACTTTATATCATATATAAGATATGTATAAATATATTTTTATATAGATATGTATTTCTCATATATGAGAAACATAGTGTACAGATAATAACTAGTACAATGATAATAATTAGAAAGGATGAAATTCTGAATACTGATAAGAGAACATAAGGATGCTGGAATAATTCTGTGACCGAGAGAACTAGCTAAGAGCAATATTCATTGCAAGCTAGATATGACAAAATTTTAATAATGGTTACTCAGTAAATGACAAAAGAAAATATTCATATCCCATAAATACTCCTGCTAAGTATACCAATCAAAAAAATGAATCAAAATAAAGTAGAAACTGGATTTGTAATGGCTGAGAGAAATACCAGGTACTATTATTAATTTATAAAGAGCAAAGTGGGGAAAACAAGTGAGATTATGGTTCCAAACTCAGCAAAATTGCAACACTGAAACAAAATATTGTTGAAAAAACTGAGACTCCCTGTTGTTTCCAGATATTTTTCCAGAGTAATTTAAAACTGCTGTCTTACACATGTCCAAGTTAACTTCTCATCTTTATGGTGGCAACACAGCCTGCCTCCTGCTGAGAAGACTCGATGACTCTGTCTTCTCTCTCTCCAAGGTAGTGACTTCATTTCTGAGAAAAAATA
This sequence comes from Colius striatus, assembly GCF_028858725.1. Lineage (NCBI taxonomy): Eukaryota > Metazoa > Chordata > Aves > Coliiformes > Coliidae > Colius > Colius striatus. Next base: position 64,119,129 of record NC_084760.1, on the reverse strand, counting down.
TAAGTGTACATTTTGCATGTTCGGATAAAAAACTGGTAGAAAATCGCAGCACAGCATACTGATAAACTTCAAGCATCATCTAACATGAATAAATACATTCAATTAAGATAATATTCAAGAGTCCTTAAAAATTGGCTGAGGAAATGTCTGTTCCTCTGATGTTAATTTTAATAAATCTCCAAACAAGAAAATTCTAGCAGCTTGAAGAAAAGTTAATCTGTCATATTCAGTAGCTAGTAAGCCTTATATCAATCTTAAGCAATAATGGAAATGGTATAAAATTCACTGATAAGAACTTCACTGATAGGAATACAATTAATGCCAGACAAAATTATTTTACATAAATTACTTCTAGTCAAAGAAACCTGATTCTAATATTTGATTAGATAACAAATTTGGCTGACAAGGTAAAACTGCAGAAGTTGCATACTCAGACCATGATAGGCGTATGACATAGTGTGGCTCAGAACTGTGGTTAACATTACACAATACCAATAGAACACATAAGAAATTGATTCAACAGATATATCTCAAGAGAGTACATGTCAGCTGAGAACAAACACTAAATATGCATTTCCAGTGAGGCTCCATAGGGATTAGTTTATTTGACATTCACATTTCATACAACATTCTTAGCAACGGTCCAGAAATAAACGAAAATCATAGATGAAACTGATGGATGACGGGCAAATTGGAGCAATCAGTAATAAAGATGAAGACATGGAAATGTGGTTGATGTATGATTTTTCAGTAAGATGGACTCACACACAGATTCAACATAAACAAATAAGATGTCAAATGTCATGTAGTAAGCAGTGCAGGAAATTTATACAGAAGACTGGACTGTATAATAAAAATGAAGATTCCAGAGAGAGTATAAGAGCCATAGTGGACAAACAGCCTCAAGTCTCTTGTTGTTGAGATGCTGTGGCAAAAAGATTAATAGGAGAAGCAGAAGCCTTGAATTTCTTTCTTTTATAAGATTTAGAGAGGTTCAATACTGAAATGTCATTCATGCTTCTTATGCTTCCACTTTTAAAAATAATGGTGTAAATTTTAATCATTTGCACAGAATTAAGCAAAGTACCAGAAAAAAAAATTATGAATGATGGAATTCATAACCTTTTGAAAAGGAGGCTTAAGTGTTTATAAAAACAAGATAGAGATGTCAGATGATTACAATGTAGTAAAATACTGTAGATTACAACATTTTCATGGGAAGCAAATAGGTTCCTTAATTTAGTAGGCAAAGATATTTTTTTTTTATATCCAAAGCTGTTGCCCGGAAGCTGAAACCAGCCAAATTGGAGTGAGAAACATGGCAAAATATTTAACAGCTCGTGTGGGAATGATGGTTACAGACAGATTCTAAATAAGAATCTTTTTACTATGAATAACCTCTTTCTTGGTCCAGTTTCACCTGTTTTTTCTTCCTTTTCTCCCTCCTTATTGTTTCATGAAATACTGAAATGTTCCATCTGGGTAGATATTAATGTATTTCCATCCTTACAATAACAATTGAAAACAAATTTACTTAGCCTAATCAAAATAAACTTCAAGGTAAATTGCTTTAACTCTGATGTAAATTTTGTACTTAATGGTGACAAACTTTTAAAACCAACAAGAGCTTTTAAACTTATTGAAAAACAGCATAACGTGAATTCTGAATGGAATTAAGCAAGAAGATGAATACTTGATGGTTTTTTTCTTTGATAGCGAGAGGGTAAAAATATCAACTTTTTCTTAATTTATGTTAAAAAATTAAAAAAACCTATTTCCATGGCACTACAAATTGTTTTAAAAGTGCTGGAGGAAATTCTTATTGTCCAGTTCCACTCTAGCTGCACTTCTTGGATTTCTCTCTCAGTCAAACCTAGTCCTAAACCTAATCTCATCCATAATGTAAATGTTAACTCAACCAGAGTGAACCTTAGGCAAGGTCCTCAGGAAAGTGTCTCACAAGAAAGTCCTCGACACTTGAAACTTACTCTTCCAACCTCACTCCAGCTCCATCTCTGGCTTTTGTCTCTCAATGCTATCCCTAATCTAACTCTAAGTTTCAATCAAAGGTATCCAAAAGAAAAATCAGTAAAAGGTCATGAAAAATAGCTCCTGAACAATCCTCATAATTAAACAGACATTTGCATATTTCAAAATCTTGCTTACAGACTTTGGGAATTATTCTAATATTGTTGCTATTTTAGATCAACAGCTGTACACATTCTCAGGAAAAACTTTATTGCTACTTTGCTTAGAGAATAAGATCAGGGTTTGAGACACACTATGAAGTTCTTCTACCATACTTAAAAGTGGCAATTACAGAAGTAGGTCATCATCATATCCTACAAATACTTAATTTCAGGTTAAATATTATACATAAAAATATTTACTAGAAGTGGCTTGAGACCAATACCATCACATACCCTGTATTGTTGTCAATCAGAGAGGTAATTCTTATCCAAGTGTTTTCTAGCAAAAAATACGAAAATGTTTCTCAATTTTAGCAAAATTCTGTTCTGGAAAACTTATGTTCTTTTATATTTTCTGGCCTTAGCTTACTTTGACTCCCCAGAAATTGCTGCCAACAGTGGTTCTTATGACAGCAAACTCAGATCACTGTTGGGTAAAGAATGTTGGAGAATTCCTCCAACAAAACTTGTCCACATTGCATCTTCTTACTGAGTCTTCCAGTTTCAATCTTTATCTGGAAATTTATTTCACATTCCATATGTAATTTCTGCTCACTAAGTCTATCTCAAAAATTTTGTGATGAGATAAACCTGACTCAAGAGAAATCGGAGTTGCAGATTTCAGATCCTCATCTAATTTCCTACATATTAATCAAAACTAGAGGCTTTTTTTGTGGTCCAGTATGTCTTTCTGTGTGGATTTGTTGTTTCTTTTTTTTTTTTTTAAATTTTTGATATATGTTATTTCTGAGAGCTTCAGATCAAGATGTACCTTGAAATCATCAGAATTTTAGTGGAAAAGAAAGATCACAATATGATCTTATTTTCATTACTAATTGCACTTGAAAATCAAACTCAAATTATTAAAGAATAGAAAATTACCATTTATAAGAACATTTTTTTTTCATTTGTGAGGAGAGCATTTGCTGTCTTATTGGGGTTTTTTTTGTATGCTGTTGAATCCATTCTTCCTAGAAAATGCAGACTGGCTCTTTCTCATTTAGTATCTGTTATCCTGCATTTTGTGGCCTATATTTGAGACGAGGAACAACAATAGAATGTGGTATAATTCTAAAGAATTCTATGACTGTTGCTTAAAATAGAATTAAGTGCATGACAATGTATCCTGGAAAAGTAGAAATGAAGAATGAGTGTAAGCCTGACCTTAAACTGGCTCCGGCTTGGTATCTGCTTTATGATGAACTGAGTCACTTTTCATGTTCTGACACACATAAAGACCAGAGGCACAATTCAACTACCATCTGAAATGTCCTACAGTATTTGATATGGGGATGACAAAGATGACACAGGATTTAAGAGTTTCATCAGCTCTGGAGCTGTAGGGTATGAGTATGTGTGGACTCAGGGACTGTGAGATAGAGGGAAGATTGGCAGTCTGAGCTACACTTATAAGTAAAGTCTTAACCAAGGTCTTGCAGTCCTGAGACTGAGCTCCTGAAGAAAATGGGAACCTCATGGAATAAGCCTGCCTATTTGTGTCAGGGTCCTAGAGAAAATTCACAAGTGGATATTTAAGAGGGAAAATTCCTTTCTGTTTGGTGAGAGGTCAGACATGATGATCTTCAGAAGGTATGTCTTGGTGTTAGTATTCCCACCAACAAACAATAAGTCTTTGCTTCTAGAATTGTGCTAGAACGTTTTATTGGACTTCTTGCACACACAGAAGAATTGATATTTTTTTTTTTACTCCATTTTGTTCTGAGAAATTATAGATTTCCAAGAAGAAATCAATATATGCCAACTTTCATGGAAAACTCCTGGTCCAAAATTGATGCTTACAATAAGTGAAAACAGAGTTTACAGTGAATATAGCTATATAAAAATTAGTTTATATATGTACTTCATAAAAAGAATGAAATACATTAAAAGTTATTGGGAAAGGGAATATTACAATACGATCTCATTTTTATAAGTCTCTTTCATTCTAAAATTGCTGTGCAAAAGAGATCAATTCATGTGAGCTCCTATTTGTTGTTTTTCTATTAGTGTATTCATGGAATTATACTTAAAACTTATTTTCTGTTCTACACAGATAATGATAACATGCAATTGCTTTTCTAAGCATTACAACTTCAGCTCTTTTACACAATTCTGAATTTTGTGTTTCTTCTTGAAACATTATTTCATGGAGTTGTGAAATTGTGAATATTACCATTGCCTTTGAATTCGTACCATACCACAGAATCACAGAATGGCTATCATGGCATTGTGATTTCATAGAATCACAGAATTGTAGGGATTGGAAGGGATCTTTAGAGATCATCTAGTCCAATCCCCCTGCTAAAGCAGTTTCATCTAGATCAAGTCACACAGGAACATGTGCTGCTAGGTTTTGAAAATCTTCTATCAGTGGACACTACAGAAAACAGTGCTGACCCAACCTCCTGACGTGCACATTTCAAATACTTTTAAGTATTAATGAGGCCCACCCTCAGTCGCCTCTTCTTCAGGCTGAACAGTCCCAAAGCCGGTCGAGATCCTGCTGAATGGCAGCACAGCCTTCTGGGGAATCAGTCAGTCCTCCCAGTTTGGTGTCATCAGTCAACTTGCTGAGGGTACACTCTGTCCCCTCATCCAGGTCGTTGATGAAGATGTTGAACAAGACTGGCCCCAGAACCAATCCCTGTGGAACTCCACTGGCCACAGGCCTCCAACTTTACTTGTCTCTTTTAATCACCACTCTCTGGACTCTGTCATTCAGACAGTCATCCCTTATAAAAATATAAGGATATTGATAAGGACAGAACTGTCCACTATATAAACTGTCATTGTTGGAAGTGAATGGTTTGAAAAGCCTTCTAGTAATTGCATCATTATGATTGCTAGAAAGTAAGTCTATGAAACATACTGTGATTGTTTAAGGCTGAGACTTGAATTGAACCTCACATGAGACATCTAGATATCACAAAAATTGTGCTTGAGACTTGCCATATTGAGTTTTTAATAGTGGTTTCTCTAGGTTTAATAATTGTAAATTAATTAATTAGGTGTAGCACAGATCAATCAGTAGAAGTCTAGTTGAAAATCAAACAGGTTCTTTATAGGCCTACAGTGGAAATATGTACTCACATATTTAAAATTAATTTTCAAATAAAATTCATTTACTTTTGTGTATGCATGTTTTAGAATAATTGGACACTGATAATGAACACTTTTGTGTTTTCAGTATTAGATCACTTCAGCGAGTGTGTAAAAAGTCTAAATTTTAAAACATTTTGGAGTTTCCAGAAAAAAATCAAAATAGTCAGTACAGTGCAGATTTTAAACTGAGATATAAAAATATAACTAAATAAGTTTTAATATTAATGATGACAGAATAAGAATTTTAGATTACTCTGCTCTTGATTAAAAATTCATTGGAAAGAAATGTAAACTTTACATTACTTGGAGTTTTTTAGCAAGATCGTAATGGGCAGAAAGAAATGTATTTTATAGCATTAAAAATAGAAGATGCAGAAAAGTTCTGAGTTCTATGTCCAGAGTAAAGGAATTAAAGTACAAAACATAGGAATTTGTCAGAAAATTATTGCTGCTGTAACTGCCAAGCACAGTATGCACAGAAAAGCAAAATGACTTAGGATGACACATCTGTGAAAGCAGCATTTCTGAGAAAACATTACTCATGACAGCTGTATTTTTATTAAAATATTAGCTTGCATGCATTTCTGAAAACTATGAAATAAAGTTAATGTTCTGGCAACTCTAAAAAAACTCACCTAATGTCTAGTTTCTAGTAATTTAAGAATACCAGCATAAGAAACAGATGGCAAAGTAGCTCAATATGCTTTGGAAAATTTTCTGCTGGTGTTAAAAGCTACACCTGCTGAAATGTGTGATCTTAGTTTAAATGTAGAAAAGAATTAATAGAAATGTACAGCAGTGTGGTTATATCTCTTAATTGGTATACCCTAGTGGAAACAAACATGCTAATTAAGCATTCATCCTGATTATAAGAGCCTGATAGGAATGCACATTGCTGGGAGACGTTAGTTTCTATTTCAGCAATCACTTTAAAAATAATCATAATAAGATGGCTTGAAATGTTTAAGTTATATAAAGGTAAGTGACTCATTATAGAACACAGAATGAGCATGAAAGGAAATGTATTACAGTACAGAAATATGTGACACAAAACAAAGTTGCAGATTCAGTTTCCTCTGTTGTGAACAGTGGCAAGGAGTCACTTTGGTTCGACTCGGTTTGTCATTTTTTGTCATTTTTTTACTCATTAGGCAGTGAAATTCATTACTTTCAATGCATCTTATGAACTCATTTGTTTTGAGGCTTGGCTTTAATCCAGATGCCAACCTATGAATTGATTTCAAAGTTCTTGTGCAAAGGTCCTGGAACATTAGCCTGGAAATTTTGGTTCAAATTCTTCTTGCACTCCTTTGGAATTTTATACTACCAGTCAATGAAATCTGCCTCCATACTCAAAACATGCTCCAAAGACACTGAAAACATTTCTTCAGTTTCAGAAGGCTGGTGTAGTCAGACTCAAGGTAGTTGGTGGGTACAACTGAATGAGAGGTATTACAGCTTCCAGAACCCTTGTCTTCAAACAGAACAGATTCTGACAACAAAAGAAGTGTTTGTGTACTTGACATACTCTGATCTGCTTATGACTCCAAGGGGAGGTAAAAAGAACTAAAATAAATTAGAAGCAGAGAATGAGGGTGGAAAATAAAATATCTTCTCAGGGAAAACCTTTTTTGATGGAACTATAGACCATTTCCTCATGTCAAATCCAATGAGGGCTAACAACAAGTCTTTCCCTTGACCAAAGTGCATAGTTTGATTTGAACTATGTGATTGAGGACAAGATCAACATTTATCTGATTCTTAAAATGGCATGCCTAGGGGATTACTTCACATGATGCTTTAGGAATTGCATTTGGAGATATGCTTGTTCCTTGAAGAAAAAGGAAAAAGAGACAAACTGAACTTATTGATAATTTTTTAATTAAAAGCCTACTAAGTACAGTATTTTATAGGAGGCTGAACATACTCCCACAAATTTGGTCTTAAACTCACACAGAATCAAGAGAAAATTTCTGCAATATTATTACTATTAAAAAGAAAATCCAGCACTATTACAACATAGCATTTCTGATAACAGTTTTATTATTTGCTATAAGTAGAGGAAAATAAGTACAGCTCTGATTAGCTTTTTCTGTTACATGTCAACAAATAATAATAAAAAATGTATTTATATTCAATACCTCACAAAACACACAGTATTTACCTTTGTGATCATAACCAATAGAATGTCTCATTAGCTGTCATAAAATATACCCTTTTATTTTTTTTTTCAAATTGAATGAATAGAGTAAGGCTCTAATCTTAACACATTTCTTTGGCAGTCCCACTCTACATGTATTCTGGGCTTTATACTTGTGTGTCTCAGGCCTCATCCCAGTTCTTTCCTGAACTGTAGAGAACTCATTCAGTACTGTCTGAGCTTTAGAGAATCTCCTGGAAGCATCTTCTTTAAGATTTCAGGTATAATTTACTGTAAAATCATATCTAAGTCTTAATATTTCTACTTAATTCATCTGGTTATTTGTATGTAATTTAAGGGTGTGTCGATAAATGAACACACAAATAGAATCTTACTCTTTGGTTACCAGGATTGGTATATAGAATATAAGATGCTTTTCGTGTAACACTGCAAAGATATGGGATTACTCTGTACTTGAGTAAAAGGGTGGAAGATAACTAAACACAAAACAGCTACTGAATCTCCAGAATCAGACAGAGACGGGTAATAAAGACGCAGAACAGAACAGAACCAAACAATCCGCTCTGTTACCCTTGTTTTATGATTGCATATAAGTTATGAACAAGTACATAATATCTTTGCGGTTGATTTTCTGAACTTCAGGTCTGGAAATCTCCCTGCCAATTTTTTGCATGTTTTCCATAAAAAAGTGTTCTAAACACCAAGTGATAAGGTTCTGTCCGTCGTTCTTAACATGATTTGTGATCCCTTGACAGATATGTTTGTTTCTCTCTAAATATATTAATATTTATATGTATACACATGTATGTTTACGTATAGGTATAAGTGTATGCAGAAAGTTGAAGCTCTGGGGAGTTAATGAAGATATCACACCTGAAATTTAGGGATACTAAGTCAAACAATGCAGGAAAGAAAAAGTCCTACAAGTACAACCGTGCTGACAGCTTGCGCTGTTCATTTCAGCCTGTTCTTATGTAAAATATCTGACTCTTTCAGCATTCCAAAAAGACAGGCTTTAAAATGAGAGTACTTTGGGTACAAGTGTTGGTAGCAGGACAACAGGGCACTTGCTGTAAGAAGTAAACCAATTGAAGAGATTCCTTGTACAGCTGCGTGGTAGCACTAGAATTTTTAGTGTTCAAATGTAATTAGAAAACAGCTGGGAAGGAAAAAAATCAATTGTTCCTGGTCATCAATGGCTAATTTTCCACAATCAGAATAAAGAATGCAATGTGACATCTTTGAAATGAAAAAGTAATTGTTTCTCCTTTGTTTACTATTTCAACATTTCTCCATTCATTTGTGATGCTAGCTATACTTTATTTGTTTCAGGACTAATCTTAAAATTGTTAGATTCTCTTAATGATTTTTAAACCTTGTTTAGCAGTAAAAACTCCTTTGAAGAGTTCTTTAAGATGATGATTTGTGATTCATAAAGGAAGAGTTGAACAAATGCTTATAAATTACTCTGTAATAGTTTCATAACAGAAGAGTTGTTAAATGAAAAACATTGAATCCCATCAGCAAAATTGCACACATTAATATTAATAAATATTTGACCCATCAGAGACTAAAATGTTCCAATTCTTTGTCCTGATCTTCAAAATGCTTTTGAGATACACTTGTATTCTAATACATTCATTTTCTTTTTGTTGACATTACCATGAAAAGGGTAGGAGGTGAAGAGAATTGCATCCAGCACATAGTGTGAGTAACAGATTGCAGGAAGGACCTCTTCAATCCAAATCATGAGATTACAATGAATCTGAATTCTGGCAGAAAAAAATAAAAAAAAATAAGTTATTATGATTTGTATTATACTAGTGCTGTTAATATCGATTTAATTTTACACAGTGATAGAAACTGAAACTCCAGGAGTAATAGCTGTGCTGAACTGTTTTAAGCATATAAAATGGTGTGGTGTTCGATTAAATCACTCTCAATACGTTTGTTTATCTTATGCTGCACTGTAAATTTAATTTCTCATTAGATGATTTGGATCCTGATTTACGTGGGGTTTGAGACAAGAAAATAAAATGCACATATTTACTGCAATATTCCATGTGATCACTTGTTAGTTTGAAGGAATGGTCACTCAGAGAGATAAATGCTTCTGTGACTATGCATTACAGGAGCCTACATAGCTCTTCAGGGCAAAACTCAAACCTGCTCTCTTGGTGTGTTTGTACAGTGCTTATCCCAGTGAGGACCTGATCAATAATTTGAACCCTGAGGAGCTACTTCTGTGCAGCCAACTATTGAGACAACTGTGTTAACAGCTCTTTGGGAGTAGTCCAGGAGCAATACTGTATCTATTGCACCATGCTGCTGTTGCAAAGTCTTGCTCTGGCAGGAGTAGCAGCTCCCAGGGTTGGAGCATTGGCTTTTGACATTAACATCCAGCTGCATGCTATAAAACTACACTCACCTCTGGAGGGTAAGTTAAAACATGGACTCTTGCAGCAAGTGTGTCTTAATCACATTTTTTACCTTTCTTTCTCATTCATCAGGGAGAATGTACAGACTGAGCACAGTGATTCTGCTGTCAGCCCTCAAGTGCCAGGGCCCCAGACCTGAACCTGTGTTGTTACTGTTCTCAAATTAGTTTGTTCGTTTAATGGCTTTAGACAAGATTCTGATAAACACAGACATTTTAAAAAATATATTTAACTACAAAGGTGCTAAAAAACCCCTTTCAGAACAATAATAAAGAGCTGCTGTTCCTATATTTCTTTGGCAAACAAGCAGACTTCACAACTTCCAAACCGGTCTGCCAGAAAAATTTCCTATTTTCAGCTTTGGACTTCATATGGGAAATATTATTGTAACAGCATTCATTTAGATGGAGTATATTCCTTCAGAATTTTGGAGTAACAAAATTTAGAGAGATATTTAGGATCCAGAAAAAAAGGTAAAATATGTTCAGAATATTAGTGAGGACAGATATATTGCCATACATAAGTTTCTACCTAGGAGTTTTAAGAGAATATATTTCAATGAAATAAATCTGAGGCACGATCTGTTCATTTACTCAGAATAGTGGGATTGACTTTAAAAAACACATTAAACACTGTCAGTGGAGTTGCTCTTTTGATAAAAGCTTGTCCTGGTTTGGGCTAGGATAGAATTAACTCCTATATGGATCTAGGAAGGGGCACAGCCTGGGCAGCTGACCCAGGCCGGCCAGCAGGTATCCGATCCCATCCTGATGTCATGCCCAGTATATAGGTGGGGAGTTGGCTGCCAGGGTTACACTTTTCGACTGTTGGTCCAGGCTGTTGGTCTGGTCGTGTCTGGGTGGTGAGCAACTGTGTCACACACCAGTCTTCTTTGTATATTCCCTCATCTATTGTTATAAGTGTTCCTCCTTAACTTGTTTAGTTCTATTAAACTATTTTTATTTCAGCCTATGCAAGCTCTTTGCCCTTCTCTCTGATTCCCTTCCCATTCTGCTGGGAGGGGGAGGAATCGTGATTTCTTTCACTTTTTCCCAGCTGGGCAAAACCACGACACTAATTGGTGCCCAGCCAGAGCCCTGGGGGGTTGAAATAGAACAGAATGACTTAAACAAACTTGTTGCATATATTTCTGATACTAGTTAACTAACTACTGGTCACAGTGTTGGCTAATATGCTCATATGGTAGTATTATATGATTTGTTATATGAACTCTGTATTTCCTATGATATTGTTTATCATCTGTGGAAAAGGGATGAAAGCCATCATTCTGATATACTGGGTGATATTTGATTATGTTATGGTTGTACGACTAGTTATGAAGTTTGGTTGGGGGACTTGTACCTGGCTTTGTTGTCACTTCCATGCCTTGGGCACTTCCTCCCAGAACTCAATAATGATAATGACACTTAATTCATGGGGGAAATGGAGGGCTATGATTTCTCCCACTAGGTTACCCACCATTTTCCCTTCAAGTTTCCTGCAATAGATGTTGACAATTACACTTGAGATGTTCCAACCACCATGGTTTTACTAATCTATCTCGTGGATAAGGTTTTTATCTTGGTTAGGGTTGTAACTTTTTCTTTTTTTTTTTTTTTAAAAAAAAAGATATGAGATTGGGTAGCTATGGGGGCAATGGCTCTACTTGGAGTCTCTAACAGAGAACACCTGGGGAGACTCGAGGCCAACTCCTTGGGTTCTGGAATCAGGGATACTGAGGATCTGAGGACAATACACCCCAACTGAGAAGGAGATGTTGATGGCATATGAAGGAGTTCAAGCTGTCTTGGGAGTGATTGGCATGGAAACACAACTTCTCCTTGCACCCAGAATGCCAGTCCTGGGCTAGATGTTCAAAGGGAAGGACTGTTTCACATGTCATACAAAGGATGCTATGTGGAGTTAGTGGGTTGCCCATATCATACAACAAACTTGCACAGAAAATTTTAGCTGTCCTAGAATTCTGGAAGAGATCACAAACTGACCAGAATGCAAAGACTGTGAAATATCACCAGAGAAGAAGGTGACACGTGCTGAAGAGGCCCCATTGTATGATGAACTGCTAGAAAACAAGAAGCAATATGCCCTGTTCACTGATGGATCCTGTCCCATTGTGGGAAAGAATCAGAGGTGGAAGGCGTCTGTATGGACACAAAATTTCAGATGCTACAGAAGGAGGGAGTCAATCAAGTCAGTTTGCAGAAGTAAAAGGCATCCAGTTGGCTTTGGACATCGCTGAATGTGAAAAATGGCTGAGGATCCACCTCTACAGTGACTTGTGGATGGCAGCAAACACTCTGTGGGGATGGCTACAGCAGTGGAGACAGAACAATGGCAACAACAAGGCAAACATGTCTGGGCTGCCTCAGTATGGCAAGCAATAGCTGCTCGGCTGGAGAAAATGGTTGTGAAAGGGCATCATAGATGCAGATGCCCACATAACTAAGAACAGAGCCACAGAAGAACATCTGCATAACCAGCAAGTGGACAAGGCTGTGAAAATTGGAGCTTCTCAGGTAGATTTGAATTGACAACACAGGGGGAATTATTTTTAGCTTGATGGACACGCCACCTCAGGTCATCAAGGAAGAAGTGCCATCCATAGGTGGCATTCATATTCCCACATTTACTATTGTGTTTCTCCTTAACTTGTTATGTTCCATTAAGCTATTTTTATTTCAGCCTACGTGGGCTCTTTCCTCTTCTCTCCAATTCCCTCCCGTTTTGCTGGGAGGAGGAGGAGTTGTGGGTTTTTTTCACTTTTTCCTGGCTGGTCAATACCATGACAAATATTTAAATGTTGACTTTGCTACTTACAACAATTTTACATTACTGGTCATTCTGTTACAGTAATGAGACTTCTCCTAATTTATATCAACACAGATGAAGTGAAAATAAGAGTCAAACGGATCCACAGGTGGTGTAATTTTATTTCCCTATGGTAGTTTTGAAGTCAGACCAGGCAAAGACCAAAGGCTCCATCAGCCAGCAGTTCAGTAACTCATCTCAAACGAATCTGGTGATCTCAGTCCTGTTCCCAAGGGATAAAGGTTTCCTGACAATAAGCAAGCAAATAAACAAATAAGTAAATAAAGAGGTACCATAACAACTGGCATTCTTGCTGGGTAGCCTCTGTAAAGGGGTCAAACAGTAAAGATGAGGGCTGAAGGGATACAGAGAACAAGCTGTTACACCTCTTAGACAGTTTCTCAATTTGAGAATAGTTACCTAGGCAGCAATGTGGCAGAGAAGGTGATAGACCTGCCCACAATTCTGTCTCAATGACAACTTTTATGGGCATTGAATTTGCACTGGAATTCTTTTCAAGCTGAAAACTGAGCATAAGAAAATTTTAAAAAGAGTTAAAAGATATTTGAAATGCTTAATATGAGATAACCGGATTGGTAAACTATAGACTAGTGTGGAGATTAAAAACCCACAGAGAGCACTACTTGTGGGAGCAACAGTGGCTTTGGGAGTGTGAGCAGATGATGAGCAGCAGCAGAAAGTGGTTCTCATATGCAGAACTTGAAAAAGAATTTATTATCGTATTAATTTTTTTAAAAAAAAATCCTGTGGAATAAATTTGAAACAGAAGAAGGTAAGAAAGAAGGAATCCTGTCCTGAAGGCCTGCAGTGAGAGTGAAAAGAAGGGAAAAGGTTCAAACAGGTATGAGGCATTATACCTCATTATATGGGATGAGGCATTTAGAATTGAAAAAATTAACAGAAAAGAGAGAATCTGAGAAACAACAGGAAAGTAAGCTGGAGATATAAAAGTCTGGATGAATTAAATCAAAGAAAGGCTATTGATCCCAGTAAAGATTTTAAATGAAGTGTAGAATCTGTTAACTTTGACATTTTCCTTGATCCTTACATTCTATAACACTGTTTTATTTCCAACACTAGCACAGCTAAAAACTCCCATGTTACCACTTATCATACAATTAGTAGTACAGGGGAAGAGATGTTAATGCTTGAGCAACAAAGTTTGAAAAATATTGACACTCTAGAGACGAGACCCAGCCTCAAACTTCTCCAGATTGATCCATAATAACTCCTCCTTCTTCTTGCTCTATGTTTTTGACCTTTTAGCCTTTTGCAGGTGACAGCATTAAGATTCCAGAAGGCACAGGGGAGCATTGAAATTCCCTGCAAGCTCTGAACCTCTCTCCATTGATCTGTGTGCCAGTCTACAATGCAGTCATCACAGATGTTACACAACAGCAGCAGCAGGTTACAGAGCTCTAAAAATATTTGGATGTAATTGAAAAAAAGAAAAAGGGAAATGTTTTAAGCCCTTTATGTAATGCCACATCTTCGTCTTTCGCATAAAACAGTGGCTGTTGTACCTAGAAGGTGGCTTATTCTTTTGGAGAGTATTGTTGATTCACATAGAATTTGAAAGGGGAGAAAAAAAGAACAGAAAACATGGCATCTGAAAAATAGTGTAGACAGAAGAAGAAGGGAGGAAGCAGACACTTGAGAAATTTTTCAAGCATGATTCTTTGTCTTCTTGAACTCTGATTTAAAGGTTGCTTAGCAACAGTGGCAGTAACAGCTGGGACACCCTTGATCTTGTTGTGTAAACTATTAAAAATAGGTGATGGAAAGTGGCACCATGGAAACAATGACAATTCTGAAGCAGGTGTCTGCAGCGCTGCTTTTCAGCTTAATGTCAGAGGTGTAAATTACAGAATTACTTTCTCCCTTTAATGTGAATTTTTGGGAAAAAAGGCATCTTTATGTCTCCAAAATTAAATAAGACTGAATATAATATTATCCAATTCTGTGGTACTGACTTCTGATTACTGCTTTATATAGTTTCTTGCCAGAACCTTTAGAGGATCTTAATTTCCAGAGACTGAGGTCATTTCACTTCAGTGAATTACAGAAGCAGTCCTTCAGGAAAGGACATAAATGGCATTTACAATATTAACCTCAGATATGAGAGGATCATAACCTTGATTTCAGCTGGACAGTTTAGCTAAAGCCTCACTCCAAATTACTATTATTAAAATCGTAATTTGAATATGCTTACATTTTATAGGGCTAATAATCATTACTAAGATTAATAAACATAGACAATGGAATCAGCAAGGCTCATTCTGAAAACATTCAGAGACCCAGGGTCAAGATTTTTTTCAATATGACTAGTAAATCTGGGGCATGAAGAAGAGGACCAATTACCAGACACAGTAATTGTCTGCCCTTTGAAACAGGCTCCTTTTAAGGCTCTTAGATACAATGTCCATGTTTAAACAGGCAAAATTTCTTTAAAAACTTGGGACAATATCTTTTACTAGGCTAAGATTACTGAATGTGAATAAAATATTCTGTTTTGCTACTGGCATTTTAATGCATTATTAACTTAAAATATTACAAAATAGAAATATTTTCCTTAGCTCATGTTCCAGTTGTATATATTGCATATACTTTTAAATTGTTTTTATTTGTAATGAGAGATAAACAGAGTCAAATATTTTAAAAAAAACACTCAGAGATCTATGCGATTTTGTCATCCTTATTCTAGCATAGGGTACTTGCATTCTAATTGACTAATCACCAATTGCATAGCAGAAGCAAAGAACTATGTTGAAAAACACCACAAACTTTTGTTTATCTGGCCAATAAAACTGAAGCTATGTGTAGTGGTTTTGCCTGGGCTAGGTTTTTTGATAGTGGGAGAACCTACAGGAGTGGCTTCTTTAAACAAAGAGCTTCCAGAAGCTTCCCCTCTAGCTGACTGGGCTAATGCCAGTCAGTTCTAAGAGGGACCCTGCAGCTGACCAGGACTGGACAATTAGTGGTGGAGGTAACGCCTCTGTGAATAAGGGATTTGAAAAGAAGAAAAAGTTGCTGCACAGTTGCTAACAGCAGGAGCAACATGGAGTGAGAATGTGAAAACATCTCTGCAGACACCAAGGTCAGTGGAGAAGGAGGGGAGGAGGGTGCTTAGGTCCTGAAAAAAAAACTCCCCCGTGACCTGTGGTGAGGCAGCTATGCCTCCGCAGTCATGGAGGCCACTGGGAAGCAGAGATCCTCTTGCAGCCCATTGGAGTGGATACCTGAAGGAGGTTGTGATTCTGTGGGAAGCTCAACCTGGAGCAAGTTCCTGGCAGGATCTGGGAGTCTGTGGGGACAGAGAAGTCCATGCCAGAGCAGGTTTGCTGTCAGGACTGGTGATCCTGTGAGGGACTCAGGCTGGAGCAGTCGATACCTGAAGGACTGTTCTCCCAGTGGATGGCTCACACTGGGGCAGGGTGTGAGGACCTGCCCCTGTGGGAGACCTCATGCTGGAGCAGTTCATGAAGAACTGTAGGCCATGGGAAGGACCCATATTGGAGAGGTTCATGAAGGACTGTCTCCTGTGAGAGGGGCCCCACATTGTAGCAATGGGAAGTGTGATGAGGCCTCTCTCTGAGAAGCAGCAGTTACAAAGTCCATCTTTAATGATCTGACTGCAACCCTTATCCCCTGTGTGCTGGGGGGAAGGAAGGAGAGTCCTGGGAACAGGGAGGGGTGGGGGGAGGTGTTTTAAGATTCAATTTTATTTCTCATCTCCCTGTTCTTATTGTTCCTTTAATAAATCAACCCTTTTCTCCACAAGTTGAATCTGTTTTGCCCATGACTCTAATTGCTGAGCGATCTCCCTGTCCTTATGTCGACTCACAAACCTCCCATTATATTTCTCTCTCTCTGTTGTCCATTTTAGGAGGTGGAGTGATATTACGACTTAGTGGACACCTGGATAAACCACCACACTGTGAATCTAAATACAAGCTACTTAGGCTATTCTGACTGACTTAACTCCATCTCTTTACTGAAATAACTTTCAAGAATTCAGGTTAATTTTTTACCAGTGCTTATGAAGTTGAAAACTTTTGTTTTCTCTGAGCATCTTTCCTTCTGATGAGATTGGTACATTGCTAAAGCAGTATTTTGTATCAAACTTGCTTTTGTTTATCTTGGAACAGAGGAGTTAGGGACTGGAATACATAAATTTGGTATTATGCTGAAGTGCACTGTACTATTATTAGAAGATATTCTGAATCCCACGCTGAGACAGGCTAGAGCTGACATGCAGCAACATTTCTTGCCAAAGAATTAACTTCTACTGCAAGCTGTCTAGAAGGCAAATTGTGGATATAAACCTTATACTTTTTGGTTTACAGCAAATTTGATAGAAACGTTTACTGAATTCTTGGTTGAGTAGGCAGACCAACAATATGGAGTAGCATGAAAGTCACAAACTGTTTCTTCTAATCTAATTTAGTCCTATATGCTTTCATACATTGTTAGACAGAACAATTACACTCATAGGCACATTCAAATAGTCAAACTGACACTGGCCTGTATTAGAAAGTTATAGTATTAAACATTTGTGTCAACACACATTTCTTCAGAGATTCTTCTGTAGTGTGCAAGAATGATCTACTAGCCAAGCAGATTGACTTGTCTTCCTGACTTCCAGGAATTAAGCTAAGTGCCAGAACTGAGTTCATGGAAGTCTATTCTTTCCAATAGCTTCATAGGAGCCATTCTGTAATAATCTAGTAGCAGTGAATTATTAATTTTACTGAAATTATTTTGTGAAATAATGTATATGATTTTATTATTCCTATATGAAAATCAGCCTGTCCTCCTCTGCAATTTAGATGAATGGGGAATTGTCCAAAACTGCAGGATTTATTTTTGATTTTCCTTTATTTGGTTCTTACTGGTAACAACCAATTCACAAAGAAAGCCACTTTAAAAAGTTTTAGTGGGGAATTTATGCAATGGGGCTTATTTGAATTTAAGGCATATCCATAGGCTTGACTGCAATCTTCCAGTGACAAAGTTGACTAGAGACTTCTCGTTTTTGAGTATGAACCTACTTTAAAAAGTCTCTTGAAGTAATTGGAATTACCTAAGGAATAAAATAGTATAATTGGCTATAATATATCTTACAGATTAAGAAAATATTTCAAAAGCTGTATCTGAGACTAAGAAAGTAGCATGGAAATTTTAAAGTTTTTCTTTAAGGATTTCAGGGAAAATAAAAATTGCCCCAGGTATGACTAATTGATGTCTTTATGTATCTGTTATACCAAAGCATCTGTTATTCCAAAACATGCCAATATACATGCTTTACAATATCAAGGTAGTTGCTTTCACTGTTTGCTAGTGCTACGTTTTTTGAGATTCCTGAATTTATTTATGCACAGATATGTTTTAGTCCAACAAGAAACAGAGTCATTATAGTAGGATTTCACAGGCAATGAACTACATTTAAGAGAATTATTGTCAGCTATGAAAATATCATAGTACTACACTAACATACTGAAACATCAGAAATCACTAAGTATATAACGGTAGCTGTCTAAATTATGTTCTTTGGTAAACTTTTCAGCTGATAGTTTCCCATAGATGTGTCCTTCTCATTGGAGGACTTCGAGGGATAAATTCAAGGGACAGATAATCCTAATGTTTCTATTATTGGCTAAATGTTTCTTTAGATTCTTTTGCACATTTGTTGATGTTATTTTTTTCTGAGGATTGGTGCTTTAGACAGAGATTTTTTTCCATAGTTTTTTATAAGCCTCTAAAAACCTCTTTGGTTTTGTTTGTTTGGTTTTTTTTTTTAAATTTTTCCTTATTTGCCCCCTGCATAGAAAGCCCATGGACTGAGGAGACAAACATTTTCTGGAATCAGTCCAAGATCAGTAATGAGACCTCATAGAAACTTAGGACCATCATGGACCTACTGATAGGCTCTACCAATCTGTTTTAAGCACACAGTATACCTGTTTTTTTCTCAGACTCACATTAAAAAAACCTTATCACAATAACACACTTGTGATTCATCATATTGCTCAATGTACTGCCGCACTAGTTTGAGATATTTGGTTAGGAAAAAGAGGAACAGTGTAATCTTGGGCTAACTGGTGGGGCTGAAACATACTCTGACTGATCACTTTGTCAGAGAGCTACCTGGAGACTCCTCAGGTGGATTCTGAGAGTACAGTCCATTTAGCTCAGCTGATATCTTCCCTGTTTCTATAATATGAAGCATTAGGTCCCCGATTTGACATGGAAAACCCCTTGAAGCTGCCATCTCCAAATGAAATAAAGACAAAATAGTCACAGTATACATAGTATTACAAATCTTCCCATGTGCCTTCTCCACTTTGGCAGTGCTCTTGTCACCAGTTGTCTTTTTCTCCCTCTTGTACTGATAAAAGTAGATGACTGAGGTGGAACAGAAAAGGAACAAGAAGTCATAGGAAGGACACTAGTCATATTGTCATAACTTTACCTGATGTCACTGAGCAGTTCCGTAAGGGATGGATCTGGGACTGGGATGCTAGAGAAAGCTGGAGGGCTGATCTGCCTCTGCACACTGCCTTCTCAGGTACCCACGGAGTTTGATGGTCAGACTGGAGTTGGCTAGTTCAGAGGACAGATCCTGTGCCAAATCCTAGGTGGAGTTTGAGTGGAGTCCCTGTGTGACAGGGAAAGGGTATCTGGTGGATGCTCTCAGGTGAGGCTTGTTTAATAATGCCTATGAGTGCTTTCAGGGCCCTGGTGCCCTTCTGCTGGGAGGAGAGAAATTTCCCATTCACGTTTGAGTCTCTTCTCCCCATCCTCCACTCCCTCTCTTTTACCCTATCTATATTTGCTTGATTCAGCATTTTCAGGATCTGTGTGTGAGGCTGTTTTCTGTACATGCTAGCAAATAAACATATGGAACAGACAAACAACCCCATGCTCTTGCTGTTTTCACTGCCTGCTGGGCAGTATAATGAACTACCAAATAAACTGTTTGCCAGCAATATTTTGAGATTAATGGTTTAAAAAAATAAAACCCAAGAATGGTGTTACAAGAATTGAAAATGGGATTAACCATATTCAATATTTTCTGAAGAGATATCTCTCTTTTTCTTGCCATGATTTGACAGGTATCTTCCCAGTAGGACTGCAGTTTGTGCTGTAGAAATTAATCAGATGTTCAAGATAATTAAAAACACATTTCTAAGTACTTTTGGGAAACAGACGTGTGAAAAGAAGGCACAAGTTCTTCAATGGACTTACCAACAATGATTTTACAGTTCAGTTCCCCTCAGCATTCCCATTAAAATCAAACTTATAGTTATTTTCCGTCCATTTGCAGATGTATGATATCAACAAAACTATTATGGCCATTGTTTTACTCATGTGGAATGCACATTAAATGGTTGTTTTGTTTAGAATTTTCTTGTTTTGTTTTGTTTTTCCCCTTGGCAGCAGCGTTTAAGATAGAGATCACTGGAAATAAGGATATTTTATTTATGAGGAAAAGAAAACACAGAGGAAAAGGAGGGGATTTCATGAGGAAGTATGGAACACATAGATGAAAACATGTGTAGTGGAGATTCCATTTGCACAGGCATACTGAGACTACTAACAGTCTCAGAAAACCTAACTCAGTAGGCCTCCAGAAATATATTTGTGACCTAGAGCCCATGAGACAGCAAAAGTCTAAGAGGCTTTTGACAAGATAGAGCTGGTTTTCCCTTCACATTTGCATGAGTTATGCAAATGACAAATAATTTTTTTTGTTTTTTTTTTTTTTCCCCCTGGGTACTTCATCCTCCCAAAAGATGAGAGGCATTTTCTCTGCTTTCTCCTTCTCTTGTGTGTTTTCCCTGTGGAAAGAAACTATTGGAAATGTTAGAAGGATTTGATTCCAAAAACCTTTTATCAGTCTTCCAAAGATTTTTGTGACTATTTTAGGAAAAACAATCCATCCCCTGATAGTTTTTCACTGAGAAGATTATGCCTTTTTAGTGTCCTCATATCTGAAATCAAAATATATGCCTTCTTGATTTTCCCAAGAAAGGGAAAATAAGTGAGACCTTTGAAACCCAGCAGAGCAAATTATGCTTTCAGTAACATGCAATTTTGACCATGTTACATATTTATGAATAAGAGTGCTTGTTCGTCAGCTTGGGGTTTTTTGGGTTTTGGTTTTTGTTTCTTTTTTTTTTTTTTTTTAGAATATCTTGCTCTTTTCAATGCTCACTGTCCCTTCTGGCACTGGAACTACATAATATTCAATATGTGTGACACCACATTAATTTCCATAGCAGAGGATTAGTATATTACAAACATGGAATTAGGTCCACTTGAAGGATCAAAGCAAAAAGAGAAGTGAAATGTGAAGAATGACCTTTTTTTTTTTCTTTTTTTCCTGAGCAAACAAATATCCAGGATAATAGGGTAAAAAAGAAAGTAACAGGTCAAGTGAATATTTGTAACTTAACCTGAACTCCTAATCCATGGGAATACTGTATTTTACCCAATATATTCTTTACCAATAGAAAAAATCTGAGTTATTTGTTTTCTTTGGCTTCTCACTGCAGCAATGTTATTCATACAGAAACCAATACAGAATCTGAAACAATATCCTGGGGCCATTTTCATACAATTTAGCATCTTGTATTCATGCGCATCAGGGAACAGCTACACTTCCCATTCACATTGCTAAGTTATTGCAGTACATTTTTTCCACTGATACTAGAGCAGTGTATAATTAGCAGTGAATAACTTATTCCATGAATTCAACCTCATTTCCCTTTTTGTGGAATGCCCATATATCCATATCCTTTATTTCATTTCACCGTAGAGAGTCTGTCTGTTTAAAACTCTGAAGGTTTTTGAGTATTGTGATGCAATGATTCAGTAACTGAATCTGGATAATAAATAGGTGGTTTATAGTTATGATTTTTCATCTAATTGCTATAACTTTTTATTATATAATTCAAAAAGTGTTACAATTTCAGGATGAGGTATTCATCTGATATAAACTAGCATAAATTTGTTGAATGTAAAAAAATGCTTTTTGAGGCTGAAAAAAGAAAACTGAAGTAGCATATTATGTGTAGAGATGTCCCAGACAAAATGAAAAAATATAAAAGAGGTAAAGCCCACTGGGTCCAAAAAATACTCATTCTTTCTCTTCATGAAAATATTTGGATATATCCCCTAGCTTCCTTAAAAAGGGTTATAATTTTATTCTCAATGCAATATTTGATTCTTTAATCAGGAGTCTTGACAAAGCTCTAATTCATTCAGCAATACACGATGAGATACAGGATTTTTGAACCTCTTTTTAGCATAGTTGTTCATTTTTAAGCCATGCAAAGTCCTATCTTCTGTGTTGTCCAAGAAATTATCAGTTTTGCTTTCATATTTGAACATCATAAGTTAAACAATACGGAACAATGACTCATTTCATCAGAAATTTCCATAGTAGGTGTGAAAATATGTGTTTTTAAGTTTAAATGCATTCTTTTTTATCTTCCTCCATAAGTACTGCCTTCCTTGAAGAGGAATGAAGATGTCTATCTATCATATACTCAAAGAAAGCAAACAATGATTAATCCATTTTAACTAACTTTTCATTTCCTGTCCAGCTATAGGTATTATAAGAATACTTGGGTACTTTATGTTTAACGAGTAGATATTATGATGGGGGAGGCTTGTCTTAAGAAGAGTGAGATGTAAATTTGGTAAATTTACAAAAATTCCTTGCAAGTGACCATGTATGTGTGGAAAATTACTTTTGAAAACAGTAATGATGTGACATACTTCACAAAGTGTTCATTTAAGAGTTTAGGGTACTTACCAGAGCCAAGCAATCAGGTTAGATAAAAGTGAATGGAGCAAATGGAATCTGCTATTTGTCAAGATTGAACCGCAGAACCTAAAATAAGCAAAATACCTCTCCCATTGCCCCACAATTTTGCTACATAAAATTTGCCTTTAAACTAACTTTACAAATCAGATTTGCATATCATGAGTAAAATAAAACTAGACATTTAGTGCCAATGCATGAGTGACAGAACCACCAGCAAATTTAACTGCATATGGAACTTGAAGATCTCACTGGAGAGTTCTTCATTGAAAATAATTGTGTGCACTCTAGGCTGTACAGTTTGGAGAG
The DNA here is from genome assembly GCF_028858725.1 of Colius striatus. Classification (NCBI taxonomy): domain Eukaryota; kingdom Metazoa; phylum Chordata; class Aves; order Coliiformes; family Coliidae; genus Colius; species Colius striatus. The sequence continues at coordinate 64,096,248 of NC_084760.1, read as the reverse complement.
CTTAAAATTTTGAAAAAAAAAGAAAAAAGAAAAAGAAAGAAAAACAAGCAAAAAGGAGTGAGCAAGAGCATTTTCTTGCCAGGCATATTTATCCAAGCTCACAGCTCAAGATTAATCCACAAGGGCATAGAGGCAGAAGATTAAGGAACTAAAGACAGTCTTCATTTCTTGCTGAATTTTATTTTTACTTTGAAGCTATTGGAAGGAATTTGTTCATAATATTACATTCTGTCAAGTCCAAGACATTGTTCGTGAAACAGATGTCCAATACATTTGTATCATCTGTGTAGTGGCACATACATAGAATTGTACAATGGAAGATATATTCTCAGAGAAGCTGCAGAAGAATTTATCATATGTGAGTAATACATAAAAAAAAAAATCCCACTTGCCTTGTTTTCAAGCAGGTCTAGAATTAAGGCAACTTTTACACTGAGGAGGGCATGACAATTTTGATGGAACTTTGCATTTGCAAGGGGTTATGAAGAAACAAGATAAATTCCTCATAAATTTTAAAGATTTAGAAATAACACAAAACACTCTAAGTATGCACTGCAGAATTAAAATAGAAAATTCAATATTTAAGAACTGTTAAAGTTTGTCCTTAAAATGTAAGACATTCAGTCAGTCAGATAGCAGAAATATGCTCCAAAGACATACATACAGCCTTATATTGCCCACCATAAATTTAGCTGAATAAAATAAACTATCAATGTGTACATATAGACAACTAAAAGGTTCAAAGTAGAATACAACATGTCAGAGTATTTGCTGCAAACCAGAAGTTATTTGCTTAGCTCTTATATTGCACTGGTGGTTTTAGAATTATCTAAGTTCATTTTTGCAATAGTATTGTATGGCTTAATGTACTAAAAAATTAAACAGCTATCTTTATTTGAAACAAAATTAAAATTGTAATATACGGAAAGCATCTCATGTACATTGCTAAAAAAGACATGATATACGCTGTGAAGGGAACTAAAGCTTAGGAAAAGTAATGAGAAAAATTGCCATAAATAATGCAATAACTTGGGCATGTCAGAGAAGGAATGATTTTCTGCTCATTCATGAAATCAAAAATACTGAAAGGAAGGCATTGATTCTGGAATTGAAAAATGCACAAGAAAGATAAGACTCAGATGACTTAAAGGCCTGTATAGATTGAGGTAACTTGCAGCTGTTTGATCACAGAAAAATTACAGGAAAAGATTTCTGGAAAGTGAACATATATAGAAACATCAGAATGTGTCTTGAGTTTATGCAGGACCAGACTTCTACCCTGCACTGCCTTTCAAAATTAATCATAGCAAGATCACTGCTATGCACAGTGTGTTGTTTTCACATAATTATTCTTGGGCAGTTTCTACTTAGTTCTACAATGTTTTAACAATCATTGTTTAACAATGATTGCACAGGGAAGTTTTAGTTACTACTGAGCACTTCTTGCACAGAGTGGAGGCCCTTTCCACTCCTCTCACTACCTCACCAGTGAGTCCTCTCACTACCTCACCAGTGAGTGGGCAGGGGATGCACAAGAAGCTGGGAGAGAATGCAGCTGGGACAGCTGACTCTGATTGACCAAAAGGATACTGTGGTCAGCATGTAAAGCTGGAGAAACAAAAAGGAAGGAGGGATGTTCAGAGTGGTGGCGTTTGTCTTCCCAAGCAACCATTATGAATGATGGAGCCCTGCTTTCCTGGGAATAGCTGAACATCTGCCTGACGATGGGAAGTAGTGAATTAATTCCTTCCTTTGCTTTGTTAGCATGAGTGACTTTTGCTTTACCTATTAAACTGTCTTTATCTCAACACACAAATTATCTCACTTTTACTCTTCTAAGTTTTCTCCTCCATCCCTCCAGGGAAGACTGAATGAGTGACTGAGTGGTGCTCAGTTGTCAGCTGGATTTAAAGCACAGCTATCCCTTAGAAAAAAAACATTTAGCACTATTATCTGGAATCAAATCCAGACAAATGTCTGAAATTATTTCCATTCCAAGCACCTTTCTAATTTAGTGGAAACAGAAGGTAAATGATGGAAATGTATTTGGAGTGATATGCATTAGTCTCAACATCAAATGTTGTTCCCAGTCTTTGTAGCTGCATTGTCAGAGCACACTCTATCTGTGATTTTCCCTGAATCAGAAGCAGATAGTCAAACAATGTTTGTCTAGACCCAACTGAGAATTTTAGTATCTAAAGTAGAGCATAAAATTATTTCTCTGCCTCACATGAACTGGGTACATACTACTGAATTACCAGTACTTTTGGGTTGCCAATATCTCCTTTGAACCACACACACATATAAATGGCCCTCACAATTCAGAAGATTGATATTTTGGACTTGGAATATCTCTGCAAGTACATCTGGCTTATGCAGCACCATCTCATTACATCTTCTTTACAACTTCAGGATCTCATGCAATGTTTCTTAATAGCTGTAATAAAGTGGCTCCATGCAAGAAAGTGACAATAATACACTCTGCCAGCAAACAGAAGGCAACTTTTGCCCGTTTCACCTTCAACATACTTTGTACACTGAGGAACTGATAATTTCCTTGCCCATGTGCTTTACAGTCTTCTGACAACTTTGGATTTCTATGTCAGATCACAGAAAAAGTCCATTATTATGACTTACAACCAGTGTAGGAATTACTGTAATAAGAAAATATATGTGAGGAACAAAGAAAGTGTGAAGTGCAAGTCAAAAATGGTGCAGTGAGTTAAACACCACAGGCAAATTCAATAGCCATCAAAATAGTCCTTATCTAAATATGTATGACACGAGCTCTGCATTAAACAACAGGTATTTTCTCATTTCAGGCTTTGTATAACCTTTGTTACGACTATGATACAACTCTTTTTTTGTTGAATTTTTTCCCTTGTCCTTTTTTATTTCCAAAAATAAATGAGCGCACTAGTTCTAAGGTTGTGCAAATTCTTCCCAGTTAACTAGAAGTAGTTTGCCTGGTATTTTTCTAGAAGCGTGACTATATGCAAATCCCTTTGGCATTACAAAGACAGGGAAGGTTCAAACTCATAAAAAACTTATGTATATGTGATGGATACATTCACAGACCTAAGCCTGATGTCAAAACTTTTGTAGATAACAATGTCTTTTCCTCTCCAGGTCTCAACGACACCAGCTCTGCAAATTATTTCCTTGATTAGAGTAGGAGATTTTTGGAAGATTGCTCCATACCTCACCAAAATGTGATACTACAATAGTGGTATCACCACCAAGGCAAGTTGTTAGCTTTGTGAATTCTGCTCAAGGACCTCTTAAAAATACACCTCTAAACCACTGTCTGTATTATTTTTATTTTTCTTTGATAATTTTTAGCTTTTCCTCTTCTATCCTGTCAATTCACTCACAGTTCCACTAGCATTCACTCACGGGATTCCATTAGCATTCCTAAGGATTTCCTAAGCATTCCATTCACAAGCAGCAATTTTTAGCTTCTTCTTGCCTATCCTGTCAATTCACTCACACTTTTTCAGAAGAGACTGTCAAATTTGTTCCCTTGTCAGATTGTCACTTAATAACACCATCACCAGAGAAACAGTTCACCAGCAGAGGAAAAGAGTATTGGCCATAGCTATTAGCTACCAATCTTATGTTATACAGAAGAAAAACTTGTGCACCATGGGTTTCCTAAGGGTTGCATTAGCTAGAAACTTTAACTTATACCTGCAAATTAAAACCACAAAAGACAAAGGAAAATCAGATTTACAGCCTGGCTATGACAACAGTCTTGGACATTAAGCAGGAAGGGAATTAATGCTGAGGACTTTCAGGTTACACACCTGAAATTTGGCCATCTTCTTTGTGTTGGCACCTTCCTAAATGTCTGCGCACCTATACACCCAAAAGTGAGGCTAGACTTCACTGCCTGTACCCGAACTTGTATAAATATGCAAATTGATTTCTTCTGGCAGGTGACAATAGTTTTGATGTTTTCCCACTTGCATTCTGTCTGGATACAAGCCACTTTACTTCAGAAATGGGGTAGCCATAAGGTCTTTTACTTTGCAAGGGTTTAAGAGGAAAAAGATGCATTTATTTGAAGGGAACAGATGGCCTAATATTCAGATTGGACCAACTTCTTAGGGAACTCTACTGCCTCCCTGGAGCCCAGTTAAAGCTGTGAAGAGGAAGCTTCCTACCCTGGCAAGACCTTCATTTTTTTTCCTCACTGTTGGTTTTTCAGGTATGCAGGGTTGAAGTCACATCAATAAGTGTAAAACCAATTGAGAGGGACTTCAGGGCCTGGTTAAGAGACCAGGAGCACAAGTAGCTACGAGTACCGAAGCCCTGCTTCTCGGGAGGTGGCCAGACATTGCTGCTGATGGGAAGTAGAGAGTAACAGCTTTATCTGCTTTTTGCTTCACTTCCTATGCATGCGGCTTTGCTGTTTCTCTATTAAACTGCTTTTATCTCAACCCACAAGACTCCCATCTTATTTTCTCCCATTCTCTGGTTTGTTGAGTAGGTAGGGGATAGAGCGGTGTGGTGGGCACCTGGCATCCAGCCAGGGTCAAACTACCACACTTTTTCACACAGTTGGTGAGGGAACTGACTAGGGAAGCCACTCCACTGGGTCTGTTGTTTACTAACAGAGAAAGACATGTGGATGATGTGATGATTGGAGGCCATCTTAGACACAGTGATCCCAGATGAGTTTTTGATTCTTGGAGAAGTAAGGGAGGACGTCAGCAGAATCGATACATTAGACTTCCAGAAGACAGACTTTGGCACATTTAGGAGATTGGTTGGCAGAGTGCCTCGGGAGGCACTCCTGAAGGGCAAAGGAGTCCAGGAAGGCTGGACTCTTTTCAGAAAGGAAATCTTAAAGTTGCAGAGATATATGCTGGATTGATGATCTGAGACCAATTATATGAGATCCAATAAGGCCAAGTGAGGGGTCCTACAACCCCATGCAACCCTACAAACTCGGGTAAGAGGTACTGGAAAGCTGCCCAATGGAAAAGGACCTAGGTGTGTTGATCAAGCTGTTTAAATATGGGCCAACAGTGTGCCTAGGTGTCCAAGAAGGCCAGTGGTATCCTGGCTTGCACCAGAATTAGTGTGGCCAGCAGGACCAGGGAAGTGATTGTTCCCTTGTATTCAGCACTAATGAGTCTCCACCTTGAATACTTTGTTCAATTCTGGCCACTTCACTACAAGAGGGATGTTGAGGTGCTGAGCATGTCGAAAGAAGGGCAACAAAGCTAATGAAGAATCTAGAAAACAAATCTAAGGAGTGGCTGAGGCAACTGGTGCTGTTTAGTCTGGAGAAAAGGAGACTCAGGGAAGACTTTATCACTCTCTACAACTATCTGAAAGGAGGTAGCAGTGAGATGGGTGTTGGTCTCTTCTCCCAAGTGATAAGTGACAGGACAAGCCTCAAGTAACACCAGGGGTAAGGGAGGGGTTAGATTAGATATGGCAAAAGGTTTTCTTCACTGAAAGGGTTATCAAGCATTGGAACACACTGCATAGGAAAGTGGTTAAGTTATTGTCCTTGGAGGTATTTAAAAGATGTGCAGATGTGGCTCTTACGACTATTGTGGTTTAATGGTAGAATTGCCTATGGTAGTTTAATGGTTGGAGTTGATGAATTACAGATTTTTTCAACCTAAATTATTCTGTATTTCAGGGGTGCTGACATTAAGATGTGAGTAAAGTCATGAAGGAAATTGACCACTACCTTTCTGTTCACTGAAAATAAGGTTAATATATTCTTACAATTTTCTTGTCATTGAATTCAAGGAAAGCCTAAAGATATCAGAGGAGTTCTAGAGAAGCAATTCTCCTAGATACCATGACTGCTCAAATCCCTAAACCTACTTGTAGATGCAAATGACACCTGTCATTTGGTGTGTTTATAGATCACAGTGGGGACCCACAAAGAGAATTTTAAAGATTGTGACTTTGAGAAGATACAAATATATTTAATTCTTAATACAATTTCAATAACAAAGCTCATGCAGACCAAGAATTATGACATTGTCAAAAGTGCTCTATCTCCTCAAGGACTTCACACATCAGAACCCTGTAATACGTCTTCAGTATGTGAGTCATTAAAGGAATGTCTGGAAAAGGTAAGGATTGCTTTTCACAACAGCAGTGGTCATGAAGAACTTTTCAAGTTGAATTACTGAGTCAAGTTTTCTAGAACTTTGGCTTGTTAAAGACCAGTTTTCAGACTGGCATATCCAGATATTGAATCCTATGGAAAAAGAGTAGATATAGAGAGTTTCCCACTCTGATTACCCATTAGGTTCTTGTTGATAAATACTCATGTGAATGATAATTCAACATAAAATAAGCATACAGAAAGCATACAGCAAGAGTATTTAAAGCTCTGCAACTTTCTGCTGAAGAACTAGATGCCAGAGGTAAAGTCTAATATTAGCTTAGAACAGCATTTTATTTTTCTAGAGAAGGAAAAATATTAGAGATACAGAGACTCTATCAGTCATATAACAGTAAAATTTCTCTTACAGTGATGGCCATAAATAGATGGTGTTATTCTTCTCAAAGCAACTGCAAATCACATGTAGAATGACAGCAGCAAAAGATAACAAAGTTAATTAAACAAACAAAAAGATAATATACACAGTGATGGAAAGAAGAAATTGAAAAATTAAAAAAAAACCCACTTCTGCTTAGTAGTGAACTTGACATACATCTGGCAGAAAGTACTCGATTTCCTAATTCTGTATTAAATGCAAGATTGTTTTAGAAGAAGAAACTTTCCAAAGCAAGATACTAGTCAAACAAATGACAGTACAGCACAGAATTTAGCAATATTTTTCAATGCAGTTGCTTGCATATGTTACAGCATCATACAAGTTGTGAAATATTGAGCAATTTAAACTACTGCAGATGTTGACTTAAAATCTCTCATGTTTTCACTAAGACTGAATTTCAGTAAAAAATTAACTTAGAATAACATTATTAAGCCGATGAAGGGTCTAGAGAACATGTCTTAAGAGGAGCAGCTGAGGCAACTGTTTATTTAGCCTAGAGTAACAGAAACTGAGGGAAGACCTTAATACTCTCTACTCAATTACCTGAAAGGAGGTCATAGTGAGGTAGATGTTGGTCTCTTCCTCCAAGTAAAAAGCAATAAGACAAGGAGAAATATCATCAGGTTGCACCAGGGAAGATTTAGATTTGATATTAGGAAAAGATTTTTTCAAGTGAAAGGGTTATCAAGAATTGGAACAAGCTGCCCAAGGAAGCAGTTGAGTAACAATCCTTGGAGATATCTAAAAGACATGTAGATATTGCTGTTGTGGACACAATTTAGAGGTGAACTTGGCTGTGGTAGATTAACAGTTGACCTTGATCGTCTTAAAGGTCTTTTCTAACCTAACCAATTATATGATTGTATGATATATAATTATCTTATTTTCACTTTTTTAAATGATTTTCAGCCACCAATTATATGAAATTTAGTATGACTAAGAAAATATTTTATGAAGAAATTTTCAAAAACAGTCAAACAAGAAACATATGTTATTAATAAAAAGAAAAAAATATGTTTAAAAAAAAATATTCAGAGAACACATATTGGAAATCTGTCAGCTACATCTACCATTGCAGACATCCTAAAATTATTTTTAAATCTATCAGTCCAATGAGATTATTATTTCAAAATAGAAATAGTTTATTTAGCAAGGATTAAAAAGGTTGATAAACCAAAACTAGGGCAAATTCTTCAAAGATGATTAAATAAGCTTTACTGTCATATACAAACACATGACTAAATACTTTTGTATGTCAAAATGCTTCACTTTGAATAAATTACTGATTCTTTTAAAAGCTAGAGTACACACATGATGCTATACTTATTAAGCAGATTGCTGAACATGAAAACGTAACCACGTAAAGCATCATTGATACTTCGAATATTGTCATCTGTTTAGTCTTCTGGAAATCTCAGATAAATAACTGATGAAGTTTGAGTTTATTACTACAAGAAACAGAAGATGTCTCTTACTTCCAAGAGACAAAACCCCTCTGACCTCATTCCTAAACTGTATTCAAATGGCTTTCTCTTTACTATAAACAAAAGTGTTGTTAATTGGGCCTTTCATCTTAAAAAGGGTTAATCCTGCAATATTTCAACAGTACTGAGTACTACTGCTTAGAATCACAAATTTTCAGCACAGTTGAAGAGAAACATCACCTTTCAGTATCTATTCCTAAACTTTCCTATTCTGAAACATTTAGATTTCTATACACTGTCAGAAATTGGAATGCACAGTTTATATACAGTGCTTGTACTCACTCAACTTAAAGGGAAGCCACAGCTGAATGGCTTGATTTCCTTCATTTAACAATAACTACTAAAGACAACTGGAGCATAGCTTGCTGCAATATCAACTTGCACCTACCTGAATAGGCACAGCATATTCTTCATGTTGTATCTGGGAACATTTTGAGTGTTCAATGTATATTCAGGCCCAGGCAATACATGAAGATTAAATCTGACAATTGAGAAATTTTTTTCAAGGAAAAAATATCTGCAGACAAAAGTTGTATTAAGAAAATTATCATGAAGTCCATTGCAAGTATCTTCTCTGTAAACAGTAAGAAAATAATCTTAAATAACTGAATTTCATAATAGTCACAACAATAATTCCATCTTCTTAGATATTAGATGCATGTACTCTGAAAGTACTGTATAAAATAGGATTGAGTGTACTTACCACTCACAGAATGCCAGAAGAGTATGTAGTAATCTTCCTTTAAAAAAAAAAGTGATTTCACAAACTGTTCAAGAATTTCCAAATACCATAGTGAAAACAAACTTAGAGTGACTGATACTAGGATATTTTCATGAGTTTAAACAAAGTACAAAAAGTGCCTGTTCAAAGATAGGGGTATTAAGAAATCTATGACCTGGAATTGTTCTTTACAGGATTATTCTTTTTAATTTTTAATTTGTAGCTACTATGATAAAAGAGATTTCATAAGGTAAAGACATTGCATAGAGTCATCTATTGTCTGTTTTGTTGTTTCATATTTTCATTAATCAGTCTCATTCTATTACTATAACACTTTAGTGTTAAAATATACAAGTAATATTGGGACTGGAACATCTTTCATATGAGGAAAGACTGTGGGAACTGGGCCTTTTTAGTCTGGAGAAGAGGAGACTCAGGGGAGATCTTATTAACGTTTACAGATATCCAAAGGGTGGGTGTCAGGAGGTTGGGACATCCCTTTTTTCTATAGTAGCTAGCAACAGGGTAAGGGTTAATGGGATGAAGCTGGAACACAAAAAGTTCCACTTAAATATAAGAACAAACTATTTCAATGTGAGGGTGACAGAGCAGTGGAACAGGCTGCCCAGGGAAGATGTGGAGTTTTCTTCCTTGGAGGTCTTCAAGACCCACCTGGACATGTTGCTATGTGACCTGACCTAGCTGAACCTGCTTCTGCAGGGGAATTTGAGTAGATGATCTCTGGAGGTCCCTTCCAACCCTACCATTCTGGCATTCTATGAATATTGACTAGAAACTTTCCAGTAAACTAGTGAAAGCATTGGAATGTTAAGCAATGCAAAGCAGAAATTTGCTTCCCAGTAAGAAAGTGGAAATCACTAGTAGTAGTTAATAATCAGTCTGTTATAAAAGTGCACTTAAAGGCAAAGAATGTATTTCATGAATACATTGAATGTATTTCTTGTTCTGAACAAGCAACATGGGAGGAATGATAATTTTTGGGTAAAGTTAAAACCCTGAAGTAGTTTCTTAAATTTGAACTATCATGGATTAGTGATTTAGAAGAAGGAGATTCATAATCATTTTGAAATTAAATGACACATCGAGAATAGTTGACAGTTCTCATATCATCTGTTTCTGACATTTTTGAGTCCAGGGACAAATTTTTAGGCAATAATTTAAAACCCAACCTACCTGAGCCCAAGACATGGAGTATGAGTCCTCTAACAGACTAAATATTTTAACTAAACTTGAAATGTATAAAAACTTGAAAGATTTATACTCTAAAAGAAAAAAAAATCCTCCAGGGTCTTTCATGCATATTTTACAGACCTAAGATTTAAAAAAATTCTCACTGCAAGACACTTTTCACCAAGGCCTAGAATAACAGAACAAGAGATAATGGTTTTAAGCAGAAAGAGGGTAGATTTAAATTGGATATAAGGAAGATAATTTTTTATAATAAGCACAGTAAGATCTTAAAGTGAGTGGCCCAGAGAAGATGTGGATGCCCCACCAATAGAAGTGTTAAGTCAGGTTGGATCAAGAGCAACCTGATCTAGTGAAAAATGTTCCTGCTTGTTGCAGGTGGATGTGATTAGGCAATCTTTAAAGGTCCTTTCTGACCAAAACCATTTTGTGGTTTTATGATTCTACAAAATATTTTTGCTGTCAACAGTTATTTCTGTGATTTCTTCTCTAGTGTGCTTCTGAAAATCTGGACATTACCATTTACCAAGAATACATTTTCTAGGTCTAAATAGGTTAGAGATCATGAAGAATTTAACTTCACGGAGAGTGGGAACATGTCATCTATATTATACAGAATTTCTGTTGTAATGATACTTCATGAAAATTTTTATTGAAGTAGATGAAAAGATGCAAACTATGTAAACATATAAAAATTATCTGCTTTACAATATATGGTTGTTTTAGCAGGACTGTCTTATACTCTGACCTTCAATTTTAAAAGGGTCTGGGGTAAATTTGATTTAAATTAAAAACAAACAAACAAAACCAAAACAGAAAAGAATGAAAGTTCAAGGGCAAGGCAAAACTATGTTGCTATCTGGAATGATTTAAAAAACGCTAGCAGGCTTGCTGCAATAGATAGATTTTTCCAACTTTAGTCTGGGGCTTTCAACACTCTACCATCTCCCACATTGGATTGCTTTCTATGAGATGAGGGAGGGTGTTTCTGACAGCCCTTCTTGATTTAATTTTGTACTGTTGGGCAACAACATATCAGCCATAGTGCACCCCTGGTGGATTTGTACAAGCTGGGGAATATAGCAATATCCTATTGGATTTTTTGCTATCATAGGCAGGATGCCAGACACAACAGAGAGAATTAATTATTAACAGCGCTGCTATCTTTCTAACGTAGCTTCAAGGCATTATTGTGTTTGCTCTAAATGACGGTGATCATTTCTCAACTGTTCCATGTATAACGAACTGCATATGCCTCAGATTTCAGTCCTTAATCTAGCAGGTTATCTGTTGTAACCACAAATCCTGTAATTCCCTCAGTATGCAGGTACTCAAGTTTGTGATTTAAAATGAAAACCTCTCTGGTGTGGCAGTAACACATACAGAAGAGCGTGCTTTGGCAGATACATGGAACACTAGACAAATTCATGGAGATTGTCTGTTGAGAGACTTTATGCTCACATATTCATAAAATAACCAGCTAAATTCTTTACTGTAACTAATGCAGAGAAATATTAATACATCATGCATACTCCTTTGCAGGTCACAGTTGTCTTTACTTCAAGGAGGTGACAATTATTTTTCAAGTCTACAAATACCTCAAATCTCAAGACAGTACTTGAACTATCTTTTTTTGATTTTTCTTTTCTTTTTTTTTTGGTGGGAAAATTGGCATTTCCAATGTCTTCAAAATTCAACAAAGTACCATTTTTATTTATAGTCAAGAGCATCTGATTAGTGTCTATACAAACAATTTTTAAATTTCTTGTGAATATATATGATAGTTTTTGTATGTTGAGGAACAAATCTAGTACTAACATACAGATTAGATTCTAAATCAGACTAGGAGTAGGCTGAGGCAAATTAAGTTTGAAAATGAAGAAACATTAAGAAGGAGATTTTCAAAATTACCATAAAATTGCAGATACTACTGTTTTTTCACTTAAACAAATACGTAATAAACCAAAGGATTGTGATGTTAAGACTACTTATTTTCCTAATATTTATATAACACAGAATATATTAATGTGTCCAAACAGGTAAGAAAGCAGAAAGTATTTGCTTTTTAAGTGTTCAAGTTGATTACCAAGTTATGGTTTTCACCTAATATGAGGAGTTTCTAGTTTAAGCCTATGTTCATGCATAAATTGAGGGCTACGTAGAAAATGTGTTCTCAGAAGAACCACACAAAACCACGAGCCTTTCAAAATGGGACTAAAGTCCCCCTATGAAGAGAAATTATTTCTTAGCATAAAATGAATCTTTTTCATTTGAGATTTTCAACAGAATATGCTTAATCCCAATAAATTATTTATTTATTGGTTTAGTTATTTTATATGTGGTCTTATAATTATTGAAATAATACTAATAAAAATTAAATAATAATGAAGCATGAAAGGAATTCTTAACTATTTTTTGAAAGAAGATTCGACCAAAATTTCATGAAAACTTCCCAGAGATAGTCAGTCAATGAGATATTAATGAATAGGCATTTTCAAGGGGAAGGTTATCATATGTCAAAAATGTTTCTCATTTCAAAACTCTTCTGTGATTATCTCAAAGCTTAACCTGTTTCATTAGATTCATAGTCATATTCAACAGTTTGTAAAGAAAGATTAGTGGAACATCTTCACAGAGAAATAGAATATTTTTCCATTTATGTTTGCTGTTTCTCACTTCTTTCTACTTGTGTATAATTAGGTAGTTAGATAAATATTTTGAATTCTAGATTCAAAGCCTGCATTTGAAAAGTGTTATAATGGGGTTTGTTTTCTTGTTTAAAGTTAATAGCAGAGAAATTGAAATGTTGTATTAAGTATGATCTAGACTAAATTTTTACCAATATTGAATTCTTACCTTTACTTATCAGAAATTTTAGTTGCCATTTTTGTTTATTTATAGCGTTCAACTAGAAATAGTTCTAGGCTGTTATTTATGAATTTTTTTTTTAAATCACAGTTGGACGCATTTTTAAGCATGTTGATATTTAAAGTGAGGGAAATAAATAGCTTAGTTAGGTTTTCAATGTCACTTTGAAAAATGTAGTAAATTTAATACAGTGTCAGAGTGGACTGTATGATCTTCCATACTCAGGAGATGGAAAGTTGTAAGACAATCGTTATTTTCAAAAGCTGATAATATCTGAAGTGAAAAGATGAAAAGAAAGAACAATGGAACAGTAACAATAAAGATACTTATTTGTCAGATCATTGTGCTCCACTCAAGATATTGTTTGAAAGCTTGATATCATGCCCTCCACATAGTTTCTGTTACATAAAACAGAATGCTGTGGTAAGGGAAAATGTAACTTCAGCTCTCAACAACTCAGCCTGAATGCATTGCATATATTCATCAGGCAATCAAACATGCAGCTTACAGTTGAGGAAATAAGGGAAACAAACAAAAAGTTGGAAAAATAATTCAGCTAAAGACGCTGCAAATACTCAGCTGCTCTATTGAAGACTGTTATTTTGCAAGCAACATCTGAAATCATTATATCTGCAGGAAAATGGAGATTAGTTTCCTTTTTTGCTGTGTTTTGGTTTGGTTTTGGACATGATAATTCTGGAATAGCTAGTATTGCTACAAGCCATACCTTGTTAGGTTGGGTTTAGATAGAAATGAAGAAACATGAAGTTCAAGCTTAGCTTTGATGACAAATAATATATAGTTCCTACCTCACAAATAGTTTGACAAAAGTAAATTTACTCCAGAGCACTTAAACTGAACTTCTGGAGAGCATTCAAAATGTAAGTTGCACTACCTGCCTTTCACCAAATGCAACATAGAGTGTTTATGACATTTATACAAGTTTGGTTCTAGCTAGTGATTCTTTCCTTTCATCCTTCCATTTCTGTTTTGAATTGTTCAAGACTTCTAGGACAGTTCATGGAAGTAACCATGTGCTATTTTATTCAGCAAAATCTAAACATTCTGGAGGATGTCAGAAATATTACAAATATGGACTTACAGTGAGAAGAACAGCATGGAAAAGTTGTACCAGACCTATAGCACGCAAGTAGTCTTTTTCTAACCATATAATTCTTTAAATATATATATATATCACTGGTTATATTTCCTTTGCAGGGAGTTCCCTTGGAACTTCACAATGAGAACTTTTTGAAGCTTTTTCCTTATTAGAGGATTTTCTGATTGGTATTATCTTGATACTGATGTATTGATAATTACTGTGGTTTAGTAGTTTGTGGAGTTGAAGTACATACAAAATGCTTTTTAGTTAAATTGTGTGACTGAAGTCAATAGTTGGATAGGGTGTTACAGGGATCCCTGAAAAGGTGTTGTTTAGTCAGATGTAGTGACCAACGTTTCCAACAGTTCCACGAGGAGCAGAAGCTTAGTCTTGGTGCAGGAATGATAAGCATGGACTTACAGAGAGATCTGACAGGTCAATAAATTCCTTTTAGAAGAGCCTAACATGCTCTACTTATTGCTTGCCCTCCTCCTACATTCCTACTACATTGAGATCACCTCCACTTTGCACTTCCAAACATGAGCAGAAATAAAGGAATTCAGACCTTGGGAATTTTGAAGACATAGTTTGGAAGAATTCTTGTAAACATGAGGAAAAAATATTCTGCAATATTTTTTCTGCAAAAATATTCCATTTTACCAAATAGGAACAATACATACCAAAGATATTTTACATCAGTACTACAAAGGCTGATGGTATTTTAGAGTAAAGTTGAGCATGCTCCTACACGACTTGGTCTAGGTTGACCTGCTTCTGCAGGGGAGTTAGACTAGATGATCTCTAAAGGTCCCTTCCAACCCTACCATTCTACGAATCTATGAAAATACTATCTAAAGCCTTGATATTTGCTGAGTAAAAACAACAAATATCCTCCTTTTCATGTCCATATTTGTTGAACAAGTCTTGAGTATTATCATGTAGTTTTACACTTTATTCACTTCCCCTATTCAGTCACTTTCATTGAACAATCCTTACAGAGTAATGCAGAAAAAAGTCATGTATGAGCAACATTATCTGTTCTCAAATGTCCATACAGAAAGAAATTAAAATTGTAATTATTCACTGTGTTAAATACATCCTTTTAATGTCTAACATTTATTTTGAATGTTAGAATCCAATTACCATGCAATAATTAAGATCCTTACAGTACAATATCTTTCAGCACAAGGGGCTTATGTAGATAGTTTCCATCCATTATTTGTATATTTCCAATTTGTTTAGTACAGAAATATCATTAGAGAGAAATATAGCAGAATGGAAAATAGTTCAATGTTGTCAGAAATATATAAAAGAACAAAGACAACAATATTAAAAAGGGCAAAACTTCTAACCAAAAGAAAATTTTATCTACAAGAGAATGCAATTGAAAAGGGAGTAAGATGGATGAGTAACTCAGTTATATATGACCCTGTTAAAGACGATCAGAATGAGCACCTGAAATAAATGTCAATATGATCCAAAATACCCCCAAGGGATACCAGAACTAAGACAAGTGACAGCCTAGTGTGTGTCTGTCCTACAAAACTGATATCACCCAGTATGCAGAAGCTCTTCTCAAGGAACAAATAAACATATGCTTCACAGACAGAACTCTATAATAACATTGTTTTTTAAGCTTTAAAGTGGGAAAATCATCATATGCGTAAGGTCACATACAAAGGAACAAATATTTTATAGCTATAAAAAGAAAGAAGGACAGAGTAAGAAGTTTGCAAGAGAGAGTGACTGAAACATATAGCCAAGCGTATGAGACAATAAGAATTACATATACCATGGATCCAAGTAAACAGAAAATTCTGAAAGCTGCAAGAAGAAATGTCATTAGCTATAGAGCAAGCAACAAATAATTACTGACTTATCTCCCTTTTGGCCTCTATATGCCAAGTTATAAAGCATTTGGGTGAGTAAAATAAATATTGTTGGCTTTCTGACATATTTTGTAAAAATAATGTTTATAAAATAATACAATTTTGTGGTTGAGTGGTATAGTAATATCTCAAAATCAAACAACAAAAATAGTATTCATCTTATGGTGAAAAAATATCAGTTTTTATTTGAATCCTAGTTTATTACGACCAACTATCAAATAAAGGATTTCAGCCTTTATATATTTGCATGCCTGCTAGTTTAGAAGGACTACTAAACTTTAGTACATGATTCTAGAAAACAGAAACCTCTGTTTTCAAACTTAGGTAGATTATTTAGTCAAAATATTTTTGGTCAAGGAAATGTCATCTGGGATAAGGGCTTAAATCAAGGATTGGATAACTAATTTTATTTTGTTTATAAAATATATATACATAATATAATAAGGCACAGTAGAATTTTGACAGCTCAAAAGAAGATAAATTAATGTTTAGATGCATTTTACTCACAGATCAGGTTTTCTGACGTTTTAGTGTATATGTCTAACCCCCAAATCTTTGGAAAACGAGAGGTTTTGCAGATGAAATAGTATAAAATCATCATAACCTTAAGAATCTTTAGAAGTCTAATTATGACTGCAATTTGCTTTCTGTAGGTTTACAAACTACAAAATAATTTTAAAATAAATGCTAGTACTTCTTGCTCTGCTGTTTATTGATTATCTTTAGAGACAAATACAGATATGTGCAAAGCTCCAAAGGGAAATTCACTAATCTTCAGTGTTCTCACTTGAAAAATACTGTTCACATATCTTATGAGAGATTATAAAGTTCGCCAACTAGGCACATAGTATTATGTTTTCTCAACACAACATGCTCAAGGGAGTGCTGTGCTATGCAAAAGGAAAAGATTCTTCTATATTTTCCTTGATGTCTTGTGTTTGAAGCAACTAAGCATGTTCTGGGGAACAAGGAGTGTCATGGTTTTGTGGGGAGCTGTTTCTTGTAATGAGGAAGGGGCTGTAAAGATAGCTTCTGTAAGAAGTTGTCGAAATTCTTCCCATCTCTGAGTCAGACTCACTCCCTATTAGGCACCTCTATGATCACTTTTTAAGAAGAAGCTGGAAGAAGAGTCCGTGTCCTGTGGAAGAGACCCTGTATTAGCAGAAGCTGTAGCTGTTGGGAAGACCCCATGCCAGAGAATTTTTTTAAGGACTGTGTCTCGTGGGAGGGATCCCATATTGGAGCAGGAGTCGTCCTCCTCTGAGAAGAGAGAAGCAGGAGAGACCATCTGTAAGAGACTGACCACATCTCCCATTCCCTACCTCCCCAAGCCACTGAAGGGGGAAAGAAGTGGAGATATTGGTAGTAGTGAGATGAGCCCGAGAAAGAAGGGATTGGGTAGGGAGATCTCAAAGTGCTGGTTGTATTTTTCTCATCATTCTGCCCTGTTTTTGCTTTTTGTTCTGTTCTGTTCCTTGTAGGTAGTAGAATAAACTTTCCTTACTTTCCTCTCTGAGTAGTGGAGTCTGTTTTGCCAGGAACCATAATTGGCAATGAGCCC
Source organism: Colius striatus (assembly GCF_028858725.1). Lineage (NCBI taxonomy): Eukaryota > Metazoa > Chordata > Aves > Coliiformes > Coliidae > Colius > Colius striatus. Next base: position 64,078,878 of record NC_084760.1, on the reverse strand, counting down.
CCCCTGCTCTTGTCTCTATCCACAATGTCCTTGGTTTTTACTTTTTTTCCTCCCATTTCACTGGGGCCTCTGCCATTCTAAGAAGGGGGAGGGTGAATGGGAGGCACCCTTCATTACTTCATTAATATAGTGGTGCTTCATTACTGGCTGGACAAAACCGCAAGAAGAAGGTAAGGAGATAATAGATTATTAAATATCAGCTTTAGAATAAATATCTTTTAAATAGTTTTCCTCGTATTCTTATTGACATTAATGCTCTGTTAGCACAGTGTTTCGACAAAAGAAAATCAGCAGTGCTAGTGAATTGGTAAATCTACAGTCATCTACTGTTTTCTTTCATCATTTTGTCATCTTCTCTCTCTTCCTGTTGTCTGTGTTTCTCTACTGAATAAAATAAACAAAAAAAATCTATATCTGTAGAATACAAAAGATGAAAGCTGTTGTGACCTTTGCCCCTGGAACTTTGTGGCTACACAGGTGCACACACAAAAATTTGTCCCAGTTTTTTGGTTATTTGCATTCCAGGTCCACTTCAGTCAAAGGAAGACTTCTTATTTGCGTAATGTCTATTCCCAGATTCTGATTTGCTCCTCAGGACTTTTGTAGAAGTTCTGACTTAAGGAAGAAGTTATTTGTATTTAAATTTTATGAAATATCTCACTTATCCAGAATCATAGAATTATAGAATAATTTCACTGGAGAGACCTTTAAGATCATCAAGTCCAAACTTTGTCCCAGCCCTATCAATCACTGGACCATTTCCCTAAGTGCAACATCCACCCATCTCTTAAATACTTCTAGGAACAGTGACTCCACCACCTCCCTGGGCAGTCCGTTCCAACACCTGACAACCCTTTCAGGAAAGAAATTCCTCCTCATATCTAGGCTGAACTTCCCCTGGTACAACTTGAGACCATTTCTTCTATTGCTTGTTACTAGGGAGAACAGACTGACTCCTGCCTCGAAACAACCTCCTTTCAAGTAGTTGTAGAGAGTAATAAGGTCTCCCCTGAGCCTTCTTTTCTCCAGGCTAAATAGCCCCAGATCCCTCAGCCGTTCCTCATAGGAGACATGCTCAAATCCTTTACTAGGTAGACTGCCCAAAACTGGACACAGTGTTCAAGGTGCGGTCTCACCAAAGCTAAGTACAGGGGAATGATCACCTCCCTGCTCCTACTGACAACACTGTTCCTGATACAGGCCAGGATGCCATTGGCCTTCTTAGCCCCCTGGGCACACTTCTGGCTCATGTTCAGCTGGCTGTCAACCAACACTCCCATGACTCTTACTGCCTGGCAGTTTTCCAGCCACTCCTCCCCAAGCCTGTAATGCTGCTGGGGGTTATTGTGGCCCAAGTACAGGACCCGGCACTCGGCTTTATTGAAACTCATGGCACTGGCCTTGGCCTATCTAGATCTCTCTATAAAGCTTCCCTACCCTCAAGCAGATCGACACTTCCACCCAACTTGGTGTCATCTACATTCTTACTCAGGGAGCACTCTATCTCCTCATCCAGATCATTAACAAAAATGTTAAACAGGAATGGCCCCAGTACTGAGCCCTGCGGGACACCACTCATGACTGTCTGCCAGCTAGATTTAACTCTCTTGACCATGACTCTGGACTCAACCATCTAAACAGTTTTCACCTAGGAAAGTGTATGCTCATGAAAGCCAAGAACAGTTAATTTCTCTAAGAGAATACTGTGGGAAACAGTGTCAAATGCCTTAGTAAAGTCAAGATGGACAACATCCACAGCCTTTCCTTCATCCAACAAGTGGATCACCCTGTCATAGAAGGAGATCAGGTTTGTTAAACAGGATCTGTCCTTTTTAAACCTGTGCTGACTAGACCTAATCACCTGGTTGTCCAGCATGTGCTGCATAATAGAATGTAGGATGATATGCTCCATCAGCTTCCCAGACACTGAAGTCAAACTGATAGGCTTGTTATTTCTAAGACCATCCTTCTGTCCCTTCTTATATATGGGTGTTATATTGGCTGACTTCCAATCAGATGAGACCTCTCCAGTCAGTCAGGACTGCTGATAATTGATGGACAGGGGCTTGGCGAGCACCCCTGCCAGTTCTCTCAGCAAACAAATAAATTGTCACCAAACATACCCCTGTAACAACCCTAGATACTTCTAGGCAGTATTTCGTCTTATATTTTGTTTTGTAATAAAAAATTATAAAGGAATACAGTTGATATATGATACAGCAAGCAGATGACCATACCGGTAACAATATCTCTCGCTTAAAAAAATAAATAAAGGAGCAAAAGGAAATAATCCCAGCCTGATCAGTACAGTTTAAGAAGAATAGATCTTAACTGCAATGTTTTCTCTGGGTAGAGAAATCAATTGGAGATGGGAAACGTGCAATACATATGTGATCTTGTTTATGTTAGGATTGAAAATACTGGGACACATTTTCATTCATGATTATATGTTCAGTGTTTATTTTCTGTACTGAATTTGTTTAATATGTACGATTACAATAACTTCACATATACATTTTTTGTGTGTGCTTTAGTTTGAAATATTACAGTATTAAGGAGGAGTGTACAAGAATACGTAGACAGATGGCATGTATATAATAAGTGGTGTTTGCTCATTCCCAACAGGGATTTTGCTGGTGTAGTTAGTAGCAAGATTGTGCAAAATATTTTTTTAATGAAGAAGTAATTAAAATGTTTTTCCTTGATGTCTATCTGAATAAAACCATTGGAATTATTTTTACATTTCATGTGTCTCTAACCTTTCTAGCTGAAAAGGAGTTGAAGACTGAAACAAAGACTATAATAGTAAGTATTGAAGGTGGAACATCATTCACAGTATTTGTTGTTATCCTATATGACTTTAACACCTTTCTTTCTTTCACCACTAGACTTAGAATTAAGCATTCTCATATCCCTAAAGAACTCTTTGAATTATGACATCCATTAACCTTCAAAAACCCCACTATTATCTTTCTCTTTGAATTCTCCAAATTATTCTCTTTTACTATACAACATACAAATTATACAAATGAAATAATTGAAGTATGCCTGTTCATAGCCTATAAAGACTTGTCAGGGTCTGAGCAAATATAAACTGTAATTTATTATGCTTTTGAATATTTGACTCTGGTGATCTTAGTCTAAAATACACTTCCAAGATGTGTAAAAGGCAAAACATAGCTCCTGCAGATCTTGCTCAGAACAGCCAATCTCACAATCCAGCCAAAAGGAAAAACAATCTTAATACAAGAGATCATTATCTTAGTGATAGCTCATTTCTCCACGCGAAGTTCAGCCTTTTGTCATCAGCTAGATCAATGCCCATATTGTGAAAGAATTAGTTAAAGCAGTGTTTTAAACATACTGTATATCCCTGTCTTTGATAGCAAACACAATAAACTCTGTTTTCACAGGGTTTCTAATACAGTTTCTTTGTGGACAGAGATGAAACTTGGGAATTTTAAGACAGGAAAAAAACCTAGAAGTGAATTTAGAATGGGAAACTATATTCAAGCATAGAAATATTTGGAAGTACAAGTTTAGAGACATCTCTAGTGTTCTAGCTACAATTTTAATTATACTTTAATGTAAAAATGCACTCTTTGTGTCCACATTGCATAGGTATACATTTGAGTTACAGGAATATGAATCATTTACCATATAGTGTCATTTTGGAATTTAGAGTAAATTATTTGGGAACACAAGAAAAAGCCAGCACTGTAAAGCCAGTCATCAGTATATTACTTTGAAGCACACACCATTAGATAGTTTGTCACAGATACTAAGTAATCAAATGTGGAGATATATTAAGTTATTTGGGAAAGAGTAGATATTTTTAAACTAGCAGACCTGTGTTCTGTAGATTTTATTTTGTTTTGGTTTTTTTTCCCACTGATCAAATTTGAAGGCCACAGCAGAATTTTAACATCTATTTCAAGGATAAAATCTTTCTGACTATAGGTATTTTCTAGATTGCAAAGGATAAAAGTAACAGGTGTTTTGAGTCAAGGAAATCACTGTGGCTCAATTTACTATGGTATATTGACAAAGAATAATGCAACTTTATTCAATTCAGTGGGTATTATTTACTGTAGGAGGAACTAAAGATGAAAAAAAGGAATCAAAGACTTTAAGACAGGGATCATCTTGATCTTTCTTCAGCTAAAAGAGAATTTAATCTTAGATGAATATGTGGGGAAAGTATGCATTTAAAAGACACTTTGTAGAGTGTTTAAAGCAATTGCAAAATATCATTTCCAGGAATTGCTGAAAAATTGTGCAAGCAATCTTCTATGCTGGTAAATCCAGTGGTGGGAAGATGACAGCTCATGGATTTTATTTTGGTTTGTTTTGGTTTTTGTAAATGGAAATCAGTTTTGCCTTCTAGGAAGCTGCCGTAACCACAAAGATTCACACTGAAAATATGAACTTGGTTTTGTTACATGAGTAGTTTCCTGAGGCAGGGAATACCTCTTCCAGCAGCCTTGGCTGCTGAAATCCAGATACTAGAGAAACACCTAAGATTTCATTTTAAAAATATTGTTTATTGATGTCTCCTACTTGCAAGTGAAGCCAGATCAATGTTGAAGTTTAAAAGTATGAATGGAAGTTTAGGATTTACTATTTTAAACCTCATTAATTTAAGAATCAGTCTCCTGGATTCAAGAGAGTTATTCTCAGGATTTCGCAGTGTTAGGAACTAATAACACCGTATACTTCTACCCACGATAAGCTTACAGATATTCAGGAAGATATTTCAGAATATTAAAATGTAGAAGAGTTTGAGACAGGGAAATGGGGACAATTTCATTGGGAGAAGGAGATGTTGCTGTTTATCAAAAGTGACGAAGCTAGTGACTTCTTTCCCACACACGTGATCCATCAGATAACTTCTGTGTTTTACCTAATAGTTCCCTTTCAAAGGTGCAGGAAAGGGTAAAATTTCAAACATCAGACAAAGGAAGAAGCAGGCCATTAAATATCATGGCAGGAGTCTGAAGCCACTTCAAGTGGAAACAGAGTTTTATTACACCAAGAAAACCTAGAAGAAGGAACTACCTTAGGATATGTCCATGTAAATATGCAGACTAAAACACACTGTAAAACAGATTATTGGTACAAGTAGAGTTGAGCATAAATGGAGTTCATACAGCTTTCATTCCTGTTCTTCCCTTGTCATCACTGTTTAAACAGTATTGTGTTAAACAATCAAAGTTCTTTCTGTTTACTAAAGGGAATGGTTGATATTGGGAAAAGCAATAATATTCTGTATTTTGGCCTTACTGTGGTCTATTTTTGAGTAGAGAGTGCAATGATGGTGATGAACTATGTAGAAATTTAGAATTATTAGTAAAATATAAAGGTGTGTTGATTGTAGTTCAGAAGAGATCTAACCTCAGTTTTGTTCTATGCAAAGTCCTGTAAATAATCTGTATGATGGAGTAAAGCATACATTTCTTAAGTCAGTAAACAAAATGGAAAGATTGGATTACAAACATCTATTTTTTGCAAATAAGATAAATGACCCAGAAAAAAACCCAAAGAAACAACAATACACATAAAAATGGGAACAAATGCAAAGCATTTGAGAAGTAAAAAACTAAGACTGTTTAAGCACAGAATGAGGAAAAAAAAGTCTTTTCATAAGAATCAATAAATGTGCCAATATGACAACAGGATATATAGCAGAAATTGACAACTTGGCTAAATGTACCCTTGGATTCATATTTCACCTGTACTTACACACATTCCAGTACATCTGTGCTCTGTTTAATAGCTACAATTGAAAATCTGTTTATCTTATAATTTACAAGTTTTATTTTAATGCAGTTTATTTATTCAACAGCATATTTAAAATTCAAACTACTCATCTAGGAACGATTCTTAAGATTTTAATTACTGTATATTGGCATAATTAAGGTAATTGATTCAGTGAATATTCAGATAAGCAAAGTGCTTTAACAAAAAAAGGTCTCATGTAAAGGAAACAGAAAGTTCAATACAGTGAATATTACAATATTCATCTGTATCATCAGAATGACATATATGTATTTATATTATTAAATTTTGGAAATTGATAAAGAATTTTTCAAATCTATTTCCTCTTACTGCAATATTCATTAAATACTGCTTGCATTCATCTCTATATGAATATAGACAAAAGAATTAATAGAAATGAGAAAATCATATATATACCAAAATAATATATGGGCAACCAGTTGTCTCTCATAAGAACCCAGTCACTGTGGTGCTTCCTGACAGAGTAAAGCAGCAGGAGACAGCTAATGAGGCAAGTCATCTGTTATCATTGTAGTGCTTAGCCTGATTTAGTTATCTGAATCAAAATGACAGATTCAGGAGGAAGGCTCCTGGGAACTTGAACGAAAATGTTATGTTGATGTTACTATGCATTGATCAATCTAGTGGAGTGCCTCTCAGTCTCCATGACAACAATGAAGAGAAACAAAAAACACCCAGGGTTAACGGGCATGCTTTCGGAAAACTGATATTGGGAAATATATTTTCTATACAAACAAGTTTTGCTAAAGATTGAAACAAGCCTCATGCCTAGGTCAACTCATAGCCCTTCAAAATCAAGAGGTTTTATAACATAATTTCGGCTTGTCAGGAACAATTTTCCTCCTTCCTTTGAGGATTACTTAGTTTATCTTCAACAACTACAGTCCATGTCACTGGTTGCTTATTAACTTTATTCTAACATGAAAAGGAATAAATGATATTTAACTATTTCAATACCAATAAAATGCTACTCAGTGATTAAAAAAAAGTGATTTTTTTTTTTATCGTATATTTCTCTTATTAGATGGGCAAAGTTAATCTTGGTAACAGTAAACATTTTAGGAAAGATGCAATCTGGAAAACAAGAAGTAAATCTTGTCTGAAAAATGTAGAAGCAAAAGTTGACTAATTTTGACCAGGAGGTGAAGGTAGAACTAGATTTTTTGGAATAAGACTTCTAGACTTGTTAGTTTTGTTTTGTAAAAGGAGTAAATTATCATTATTAAAAAAAAAATAAAGGAGAAAAAAAACCCCCAAGACCTTGAGAGGAAAATTAAGTCATTCAAAAGTATAACAGTTTGTTGTTGAAGCTTTTGATATTTTTTTATAAAAGTCTGGAAAACACATTAGAAAAAAAAAAAAGCCAATTATAGCTTATTCAACTGTGAGGATTACTCACATCGAGTCACAAAAGGTGGATACCTCTTCAGTGCAAGTGAACTTCTTCATGAGTTTTACTGTCTTGTGGTGTTCAACTGGGACTTTGTAGCTGTTGTAGAATTAGATTGAAAGGTTTTTCCTGTTTTCCAGGAACTGTACTCTCACATATTAAGGTCACAAAGATTCCAAACGAAAAGAAGTTCTCTGAGATGAAATGAAAAGTCAAATTGTTCTGAGATAAACATCCATACCCATTCCACCAAATTCCTAAATTTTGGAAATTTATGGGTTTATGGAAAAGTAGCTGAAGCCTAGAATTAATATTGCAGGGTAAAATAATAATAATAATATAACAAATTCTGAAATGAAATAGAACAAATATGTGGTGGACCATTGCTAAGTAGGAAATCCAAGTTTTTGCTTTGGGAAGGGTCAAACACTGGCTTTGGTAGACTCAAAAAAGTTACTGATCTCCAAGGGATCCATTCAAATCCACCCATTCAAATGAAATTAGAACCTTGAAATTCCAGTACCCCAGGCAATGAGAAATCACAAGCTAGGAATATGTTATGGTAATTTTCCCCTTTCTATTTCAAATAAGAGTTTATACTAATCTCAACAACAATGACCATGAATCTTAAGCAACTACAGCCAAAAAGCACACAATTTGAGAAAAAACTATTTTACTGTGAGGGTGATGGAGCACTGGAACAGGCTGCCCAGGGAGGCTGTGGAATCTCCTTACTTGGAGGTCTTCAAGACCCACCTGGACACGTTCCTATGCGACCTGATCTAGATGGACCTGTTTCTGCAGGGAGGTTGGACTAGATAATCTCTAAAGGTCTCTTCCAACCCCTACCATTCTATGATTCTGTGTTTCTATTTAAGAAATACAGTATTGAACATGTCTATAATGGGGATGCAGAGACAGAGACAAAGACGATGACTCTTGTCCCAGATTTAGGAGACTCTAAGTTGCTGGGTCAACATGTAAGCTTTTATGAAGCTCATTTTTTATTGGAAGGAAAAGACACTTTATGTTTAATATTGCTATTAATATTAATAGGTTTAATATGTAAAGTGAAATCTCACATCTTAAAGCCTTTATTCCTCTTGTCAGCAGAGTACTTACATTCTACAGTTAGCAAAGTCTGATCACAGGAGAGTCATCATCCCTGGAAGCATTTAAGAGACAAGTGGATGTTGTACTTAGGGAAATGGTCTAGCAGTTAATAGGGTTGGGAGAAAGACTGGACTCGATGATCTTAAAGTTCTCTTCCAGATGAAATTATTCTATGATTCTATGACTCTATGATTCTATGATTCTATGATCAACATATTGAAATTTGTGTAAGGATGTTTCCAAGATAGATTTTTGAATGAAAGGATTTGCTTTTAAATTTTAAACAGATCATTGTGTAATCTTTCAGCCTCCATAGGAGACCTTAACACAGTATTGCTATTTTAGGAATATAGGACTTAAGAAATTGTGGTAGAAGGCAGAAGATATGGAATCCATTGCCATTTGCTCTAAAGATTTTTACGTGACTTTGGACAAATTGTGTAATTTCTTTGTGTCTCTGTTCTTTGTCTCCTTCATAGTCCTCCTGTTTCTCATCCTCTGTCTGTCTTCAAAATTTAGACTTTAAGTTGTCTCAGGTCTTAGTAATCTAATCTTTTCAGACTCCTGTAATACTTCATATACTACATAATAATATGGACACATATTGTGTTCTAAGGGAGATCATAACTATTCTGCTTATGTGACAGCAAACTAATACCGACTAATCTTGTACCTAGATAAAGAAAAAAGAAGGAAAGACAAAAAAATGAGATTCATTGCTACATAGCTCAAGATCTCTTCAGATTCCAACTTTATGCTCTGTCATTGAAATAGATCAAACACTCTCCCAGTATTCAAATAACCTGACATTTCTAGAGATATGGTCTTCTTCCTTCTACCAGAAATCACAGACTAAATAAGATTTAATTTTTTTTTTTACCAAGTAAAACAAAAAGACTAATTTTACAAATGTTTTTTTTGTTTGACTGTCCCATAGGCTCAACTATAAATCATGTGCAGAAATAGATTATACTGTCCTGGTATGTCATACTTTCAGCTTTTTGTTCTGCTTATAATTCAACTACAATTGCAATTAAAGAAATACTGTTGTTTTGGGGTTTTTTTCCAGAAAAGTATATTATTTGTTAATTTTCATTAATATCCTCAACTTTTCTGAGAGCACAATATATATTTCCATTGTTGCCACCAACTAAGTGCTCTGTCACAAATATGCAAAAGCTATTTTAAACGGAACTATCATTTCCATTTTGGACTGCTGGAAACTTTGCCCATATTGGCTACTCTAGTTGATGTCCCCAATAGACATCCTTAAAAACTGTAGGAGAGAAGTAGCTCAAAGAACTCTTCCAGAGATCACTGCCTTGGGTTAGATTATAGAGACTATATAGTCACCCTCGTAAGATAGGATTCAAGATCAGTTAAGGATTAAAGATGAAATACAGTCAATTAAAAACATAAATTGATCTTGTGATTTTCCTCAACTTTACAGAATAGTACTTTTTATTTCATGTTTAAATAAGTCTAATGACAAAACTGTACCCAAGTAATTTTGTATCCTTTAGAAACACCACTCTTTCAGGCACAACCAACGCATTATAAAGGAATGACTTGAAAACTGTTATGATGTCTTCCATTTAAGCAGAATACAGATACCATAATAATTTGTCAAGCAATTCATTATAAACTACACGCAATCAGAGGCAAGTAATATAAGTGTCTGTGTGAGACACTTCATTTAACATTAAAAAAAAAAAAACAAGTTGGAACATCACAGAAACCCAAGGAGTTTGACAATGTGAAAAAGACTCAGTGATGATCAAGGCTATGGATTGCCATGAAATAAAGAGCTTAGTTTAATTTACTTATATTCTCTTGTAACCAGATGCTGCATTGTGGTTTTTAAAGTAAAAAAAATATAATAAGGAAGTATTTGGCTCCACTATTAACTACTGCACCTAATTAAATCCATTTATATGACTAAATTTGGACTACATGACTGGATCAAATGGTATGATTGAAATACATCCCATTCCGTGATGCAAAAAAGGTTTCTGGAGATACCATAATCTGCCTGAGGATGGCAGAACAAAAAAATAAATTTGAATGTGAGTGCTGATCCAGTACTATTCCTACAGAGTCATAATTGGTAAACCACTATTTTTAATAGAAAAATCTCTGTGACACATTACTTAATAATGATAGAATTTTTACATTAAGTGGTCTTAAAAAACCAGAGAAACATAGTACATGGAGAAAGCAAAGCTAACGTAACAATCGTTGTGATGAAATGCAAGATTCAAGATTGCAGATATTAAAGTTACTTATGGACTAGTGTTTATGCTCTTTAATTTCTTCATTAGTTTCCTTGCTATGCTTTTTTTTTTCCCTGAGATCTCATATAAATTATGCAAATAAAGTGACCTAAAGTTCCTTAAGAAACAAGTCGAATCTAATTTACAGTAATATTTCTAAGGACAATGGTCTCTCCAATGGTGAACTTGAAATCAGAAGGTAATCTTAAAACCAGTTATTTTTTTTGTTCCTATGTTAAAGGTGAAGGATATCTTTTACAACTTGCATTTAAATCAGGAATCATATACACATGCTAACCTTCCTGTTGCATTCAAAAGTGACAGAGCAGTTTGAATAATATGAAAGGAGACAGCTTCTGCTATAAACCAATTCCAGAGACAAGCTGGATCTAAAATGAATTGTATCAGAATCATCACTCTATTTTATTTTATGAATCCTGAAAGTACATGTCCTCTTATCTCCTTGTTTGGGAAAAAACACAGTTAATTATATCCCTTCCTTGTTTAAAAATATTTCCAGATTGTCTGCAAAATTGTTTGTTATTACATTCTGCTTACATCTTGCAGAGTCAGCAGTTTATTGACTATTCCAGCCACCTGCAATGCAGAGTTTAGTTCACATTGCTTAGCACATAGCAGTCACGTTTGTCTTAGGAAGTCTTGTTTTCATATTAGGCAATACTGTATGTTAAGAATGACCTGAAATCAATCAGTTTCTTTCTTTTTCAGGAATTCCTATGCAATATGGATTCAATATAAATATTTATACAGAAAAGAACACCAGATTAATGACAACTGAAGAGCAGAAGACATTTCTTCTTCAGGTGTTTAATATGGGAAATTGCAGTGTTCTGTGTGCATTGCATACTCCTCTTAAACGTTGTGAGGAGTTCAGGGACTCCAGCGACAAACTGCAATGATTCTGCCATACAAGTCACAAGGATTTTCCTTTGTATGTTTCTCTGTGATATGTAGTTCAGATGTGTCTATGGCAGCAGAATACAGGGCAGACTTTGAAATTGCCCTTATTGTTAGCTAGTACAAAACAGGACAGAAGACTAGATTCCAAAAGGCTTTTCTGTGTCTTCTGTGAAACAGCATGTACACCAAAAGTGTAAGATCATTGCCTTTCTGCTTTGTTGTGGTTAAAAAAACCAAAAAAAACCAAACCAAAACAAAATAAACCCACTTTAAGCTTTGGTAACATTTTTATTCTTACCTCCCAATAGTCCAAGTACTTCCTCTACTTGATTCTTTAGTATTGTAGGACTTTATTTTCTTCCTGTTTTTCTTCATATTCTTCATTAATTTTACAGAATTCACCAATTCCCTGGTAACTAATGAAGTATAAATGAGTCCTAGAAACAGAACACTACATCAGCCCTTGAAACAGTTAAGCAATAATAGCTTAGAAAATCTGTTGGTTTATGATACAGCCCTCAAAACAAAGTATTCCATCTATAAGAATAAAAAATTTACCTTAAGATATCTCAAAGTTGGCTGGATTTCCAAATGCACCAAGTATTACTTATATATGATCTCCTTTGTAACATTTTCTTTAAGTTTAGCCTTTTGATGTTGCTTCAACGTGTGTCGAGAATCTCAAGGTAAGAATAGGTGGTCTGGTGAGCAGGCAGTGGAGAAACTATGGTGATTCTTTTGTCTATTTTTTTTTTCTAAAAAATCTACATCACCTTCATCTGTGAATTTAATGAAGCTTCAGCTAACAGTTTTAACAAAAACAAGATGAGAAAAAAAATATATAATTTCATCCTGTGTGCTTTCTATGCAACCTGTATTTCTTCTTTCTGACTCCAAACTGTCAGCATTTATTTTATAAAGATTCTACATCCTCCAATTTTAATTCTTTTGTTTTAAAAAAAAAAGATGTGACAACTAAAACAATGCAGAATCTTTCCCTTGAGGATTATTTTTTTTTTAGGTTAATGCAGTTTATGTTTTTTCAAGACTTTTTTTTTTTCTGATTCCAAGAACAGTGAGAAATCAATCCACTATTTGCACAGTTTTGGCTTTGTGTTCATCTGTCATTCTTGGAACTTGGTTATTTCCTTTATCTGTATTAATATAGTGATAAAAGTTCAGCAGTACAAAAAATATTCACTGATTATAACTTGTGTTTTCAAATTAGATTGACATTTTTGCACATCTATAATTGAGGGTGGTGTTTGTCCTGCAGACCTTTATTAACATTAACATGAGAAAGAACATACTTTGTCTCAGAATGCAGTCAGCACAAGTACAAATAGCAGTTACAAATCTATATGTTTTTATTTGTAAACTGAAAAAGTAAAGGTTGAAATCATGAGAACTTAAACCATTTTAAAGACATTTTACACTCTGTCTTTTCTACATATCTTCACTTCTTCCTTTTAGCCAAAGGCAAAGAAGGAAAAGGGAATGAGTAAACAGCCTGAATCTGTTTTGTAAGAGATTATGTTAGTTGTTATTAACTCTTACATTACGTTTCATTGGTCTGGTTGAAGGCGAACAGAAGGTCAAAGTATTTGTTTTTCTTACTTGACTTTCTCATCTTTGAAAAAAGCTTCAGTTAATTTTTTTTTTTTACTTCAGTAATTTTAAATGTATTTTATTAGAATCACTCACAAATTCATGCAATATTTTTAGAAAGCAAAAAGTTTTTGAGAGGAACATATGGATGTTATACCTTGAGGAGGTGGGAGGAGAGTAGAGAGGAAGAGCCTACACAGTGGCATAAAGATGTGATGCCTGTAAGAACCAATATGAAGAACATAAGCTCATTCTAACTTCACCCTGTAAATATAAGACACTTATGTATTGAATCAATAAACTTTAGGAAGATATCTCATTCATAGATATAACTTTCTGTAGTGAGCCTAAAAGAACTTTGTTTTTTATTTCCTGTTTGTTTTTTTTTTCTAGCCCAAGTTATCCAAGGCAAAGGGTAGTAAATGCCGGAGACAATAAAATAACCTGACTTGCCTGACAACCAGCTCAAGGCTCTTTCCACCAGGCAATGTATTGTTAGTTACTTTGCGATCTTAGTTTTAACTGCACAGGCTCTGTAATTTTTCGCTTAGAGTCACAAGTGTCTGCATTTTTCACATGCTGAAGACTAGTTTATAATTTGTATGTATTACCACACATAATAATTGTGAAAACTTTTTTCAGTAGTTTCAAGAGTTCAGTCTGCTCAATCCTACACTAGCAAGTTCCTCACATAGATGGATTTTTGTCCTAAAGAATTATTGACCCAACAATGCTATTGCATGAGGTAATTACTCGTCTTCATTCATTCAGTGACATATAGTATTGTAAGCTCTGGTAAGACACATGATTTCCTACAGCAGTAATGGCACAAATATGGAAGATTGTCACTGCATAGATTTGAGGAAACATGCCCTTCCCCACCACTGAATGGGAAGATCCATGAAAGCAGCTTGATGTTGCAGACTATTCTATCACATATAATCTTTTCCAGTATGGCACGCTAGATAAGTGAAAGACCCTGATAAAACGAGGGCTCTGAAATTTCATGTTCCAAATAGCCCAGACTTACTAACATACAGATAAAACTCATTCCACCTTGCTTTGAGGAAAGAGAGATGAGCACTTTCCTTTTATCCATGTGTGGGGAGGTTCTTGTTTGAAAATGCTGTTTGATGAAATTACTGACTTGATAAATCTATTAGTTGAAATATTTTTTAAGAACTCAGAACTTGCTTGTGGACACTTTTCTCACATTTAGTAAAAACAAAAGTAAATCATAGCAATATTTTTGACAGGGTTCCTGTTAAATGAAATATTAAATATTGCATCAAGAAAGTCATATCATTTGGAAGATCCTACACAGAGATCTCTGAGTCATCAGCTTTCAGTGCCCCTAATAGTTCAACTGCTAAAAGAAACTTCTCAGATAATTGTTTTCTGAAGATTAGCAACTCCTTGTGGTTCCCACACAATAATATTTTGGATTGCTGTTGAGCTAGATGAATAAATTGAGACAGTACATTGCTAAATAATGCATGAATCACACTTAATATACAGTAGATTGGGTATTGAAAATTGAGTTAATCTTAAAAGCTATTGAACATTGGAAAATCTGTGCCACATTTACACATTATAGAAATCCCTCTGGGATATCAAATTTCTTTCTGGAGCTTTAAAACCAGATCTTTAAGATGACACTAATTAATCTCTGGGGCCTGGAAAGATAGAAAAAGAAAACTTTTAATTTTTCTAGTCTATCTACATTTATTAAGTACTACCAGTCATAACTGGATACCTTCATCCAGTACAAATAGTTGCTGAAATGCAGAGTGGGATATATGCGTCAATAAATTACTTAGAGCAGTTTTTCTTGGAATTCTACATCTGTCCAATTGATATCCCTTCAAATGGTTGGGAGCTGAATAGGTATAAAAGTGAGTTAATCTGACAGTGAAGAGAAACATAGTAGTAGTGAAAAACAGATAGCAGAGACTTTAAGATAGCACCACTTTAAGATTTTTCTGATATCTTAGTAGTGAGACAAATCAAAGCTTGACATAAATAAATAAACTCTCAGTTAGATAAGAAGGAAAAGGTACAAAATGCCATAACTGATAGTGAGGACTGTATCTCCGACAAGATGATATCTCTTCAACAAAGCATGGTTTGAGTTGGGAGAAATCTAGAGGTTTTATTCTTCATGAAATTTAAAAATGTTCAGACCTATTTTCTTCCAATCTGGACAAAAAGATATCTATTTTTACTGAAAACAATTTCCAGAAATAATGATTTGGAAACATGGAAGCTATTTACAGGATAAAAGTTTAAACATGTTCATTGTAGTACTCTGAAAGAATGTCTAAAATATCTGTTTTATTGTAGTAAAACGATTATGAAAATGAATCATGAAAACTGGATTAAGTATTGGTAGATGTATTATATTAGGTATTTTATAATTCAACAATTAACATTTTAGCATCCTATACCAATCAAAGCAATATAAATGATTACATTGAAATATATAATTTATACTGTTTTCACTAAACCCAAGCATAGGAAGCTTATGTATGTTTAAGATACTTTGCACATGATGAAAAGCACGTTCATCATGCAAGATAAATGGGCTTAAATTAAAAAAAAACCTGCTTTGGGTATGCCTTGTTTTATTTGCTGAGCAAGATGAGGTTGGGATGGAGGGTTAGTTGGGGAGGCCTCCATGGTTAAAAGGATTGACATTTGTCCTGCAAAATTATTCTTATGTTTGATAAAGAATTTCTACATTAAGTGACCTTTCATGAGTGGTCATTAATTGTGCATTCATCAGATCCTGGGCTTGACCTGAGATCATGGGGTCTGTTCTGCAGAAGTGTTTGGCTTTCATGGATCTGACACAAAAGTTTTTTGAACCTTTAAAGTGCTCTGTGGTACATGCTGGAAAATCAGATTCTATGGCCTGAACTTGGACTCTAAAAATCCATGAGTGCACTTGACTTCTTTGTCTCTTTCTAGTACCAATAAAATTGAGAATTATACCATCTCTTCGTAACACTAGAGTGTTATGGAGTATAAACAATTTTTGTGAAGTACTCTGATATTACTATTTAGGCATCGCAGAGAAGCCTATGAGAAAATTAATCATCTTCAGAATAAATGTGCATTACATAAATCCTAAAGCTACAAATCTGACACTGAGAATCAAATTTACCTAACAGTTTTCTAATTTCTCTGTTGTTATTCTTCAACCATTCTACTTTATTTTCTTTCTCCCAACCCGCAAATGGATGTATCTTACACTTGCCAGAGTCTCCTGGTGCTAACTATCTTCCTCTAGCTCTACAAAATTCAATCCTACCTTCCCCGATCCACTGTCTCATTCTCCCCTCACTACCTGTCTAAAGCACTCTCAGAAAAGTTAACAATAAAAACATTCTAAAGAGTTATTCATTGCTGTCTTATTCCACCTTTTAAATGTCATATCTTTTGTATGGACTACCTTTTCTTTAATTGGACACAGAGGAGATCAAATCATAATTTTCCATGTATGTAACCTGGTGCTATGAATTCTAATTCTGATTGCAGCCTTTTTGTGATGCTATAAAATAAAATACTAATTCTGACATGAGTGGTTGGAATCTTACACCACATGCAGCTTAATAAAGCTGCAGCCTCATTGGTTTCCTAGCATATGATAATTAAGACAAAAACAGTATGAGAACTGAGAATACTGTTGTGTTTTTTCTTATTTTCCACAAAATTTAATAAATTTGGTTTTTAACAGATGTCTAGAAGACCAATTTTTAGATTTTCTTTTTGATTTACATAATTTGTTTACAAATACATCACACACTAAATGTTTCAGGAACCATCTGCCCGTATTGTTATGAATTCTAGACAAGTACTTTCCTTGCCATTTTTATTGAAAAACAATCCTGCAGCCTAAAACACATCCTGAAATATCCATCTGAGGTGCTAATTTTGGTTGATGACTTCTCTTAGAAAATGTTAGCTATGCCATTCTAAAATGCACTTTTCACCATGTAGAGTCAGAAATGCAGATTTCGTAGCTCTGAATTTAACACAGGTACCAAAGTAAATGAACTGGGAATCAAGTTTGTAAAAAAAGTTTAGAATAGTTTTGATAAGTGGTTTTTATATTTCCCACACAAATAATTACTCTATAACACAGCTGCAACTGTCTATCTTTCATCAACGCAGGCTTGAATGTTTCAGAAAACTTCATAAATAAAATTGAGAAGGAGATAAAACAGTGAGGAAAGATCACCAAAAAAAGAATTGATGATTTATACATATTTAACCTTTGGTTATTGAATTTGCCCTGATTTTAAAAGTGAAACAACCTCTTCAATGGAGATATATTTTACTATATTAGCTGATTTGTAAATGTATTTAATACAAAATCTGACACAAATATTGAAAGCAAAAAAGCTTTTTACCTGTGTTGCAATTAACAATAAGGAATGTTATTATGTATAGGTAAAGCACTGGAGTTTACTGTGATGAACGTGTTTAAAAGACTGAAAAATCACACAAATCTTCAAGACAAATCTTTACTGGATAGCAATATACATTGTGTTGTCAGTGGCTACTTAATCACTAGCAGTCGCTATCACTACATGTTCAAAACAATGAGTCTTTAACAAGCTTAACTTAAACCACTAATAAGTGTACAGTACCTAGGAACTGGTGCAGTTTTAGTTGGCACTGACAGCTGTGCGTCATCACTGAGGTCAAGACTATTCCCAAGGGAAATGAGACTCAGGGAGGGTTCTCCTTTCCTCCTCATTTTCTTTCTCTCATTGCTGGTATTTCCTCAAAAGAAAAGAAGTGATATCTCGTCTTGACACCATATTTTTGGGATCAGGTCTCAGGCTAGCTTAGCTTATTCTGCAGAATGCTGGTTTTAAAGGACATCCTTCCTGCCTGTTTAATGTCCTTAGCTCTCCTATGTCCTATCCTGCAAGTTACACATCTCTTCCTCCTCCCTGCTTATGCAACTATACTAAAGATCTCTGATTGCTCTTGGAGGCTATGGCTATTATTTTAATATTTCAGCTTTACTGTTTTACAAAATGTTATTAGTCATGTTATAATATTACAAAATTCTTGGACAGTTTGCCAGCCATACTATTTTGAGTTTGCTTTTGTTTGGGCTCAAAACAAGCAAATATGAATCATGTCTTCCTTAGAGTGCATGGACTTTTACAGGACTAATTGATTGCTGCTTTACCTATGCCTGAAAAGTGGTGAATCTTTCTTTCATTAAACCAGGTAGTCATTTTTTCATACTTTGTCCACTATCTTTATTCTTCCTTCTTATTTTCATTGCCAAAATGTAGCATATTCAGAAAAATACCCCTACATATTTATTGAGCTTACTTATAGATGGTTTTCCACACATTTGGCTTCTGACTATAACACTGAAAACATCTATCTCAGGTCTGCCAGGAAATTCCTGAGCCAGTCTTCATTTCTTTAATACAGTAAAGAACTGTGTTTGCAAGTCTGCAGTACTTGATCTTACACAGAATTAGATTTCTGGAAGAACTTGCAGGAAGACTATTACAAAGCCTCAGTCCTATGAAAGCCTCTAATATTCATATTAAATATATCCTTTGACAATCTACATACGTATGTTCTTATGGAGCAGTTACTTTGCACAGCTTTTCTAGCTTTGCATCATTTACTGTAATTTACTATCTCTTCTAAACCCCTGTAGTAGAAGTTTCCTCTTTCCTGAAAACACCCATATTATATATTGAGTGGAAAATATCTGTTGCATTGGTTCTCAGGAGAGCCATACAGTTGTCCTGTTGTGCAGCACCTGATGTCAACAGTTGTGCTGGTGAGGCACTGGACACAGCAGAGCAACTTCAGACCTGTCAGTTCAGAGTCATTTCGGAACAGTGGCAGTAGCAGTCTTCTGTCCTTGTTAGAAATGTCTCATCTAAAGATAGAGCTGTGATAGGAAATTGCCATTAGAATGCTTTTCTTATGGAAAATGCCTTTTTCTTGAAATTCATTTTTCCAGTGAAAAAAAATATATTCTTTACTGTAATGGTTACAAAAAATCTGTAACTGTTCATTTCTCAATCTGTCTTACTCGTAATCAGGAGGCACTCTGATTGTCTAAGGATGCCAAGAGGATTGTTCTGCCAATCCCGCTATTGCATTTGTTCAGGTACAATTTTCTTTTCCAGTAGGTGACTACTGAAATGTCTCTTAATCCTGACATGTCTAGAAGGACTCTTTAACAGTATGTGACATTCCTCTTACTATATACTTTCATTGCAGTCAAACCCACATGCCTTTTAAGCCAAGAAGGCTGGAATGTAATTGCTACTTACTCCCATGCCATGCAGGGAAAATGTTAAAAATCAAATATCTATTAGTGATTTCAATGGTTGTTACGTGAATTTAGTTAAAATGAGAATTTGTGTCTAAAAATAAGATTCAAAATATGACAAATGATTGAGCTTGCCATCTGAGTCAGATATTTATGGAAAAAAAAATCTTTTGGGATGGTTCTTCCTGCTTGCACATGCACTAAAAATACTTTTAGGGAAGAGCCTGTTATTTTAGTTCCTCCAATCTGATGCCTGCCAGATCTCTACAGTATTGCTATTAATGAAAACTAAAAAGAAAGAAAGAAAAAAAAAAAGAGTAGAAATTACAAATTGAACAAAAATCCTAGTTTATATAAAGTTATTTTTAAATAAACAAGTGAATTTTTTTGTTAAGCAATTTGTGGACTTGTGATTTTTTAAATATACTTTAAACTGGTGAATAAATTCCTCAGTATGTACTCCTATCCAGAAGCAGCCTAAAAACTTCAGAAGATATTATTCAATCTATGACTGAAATGGAGATATATTCCAGTAGTTAGACAATTATTTATTTAAATTTCAATCTTTAAGCACCTTGTTGTAAAATAATAAAATTGTAAAATAATAAAAAATAGTGAAATAATACCTTTGAAATTACTTTTTCTCAGTTACAGTCTCAGTTTCAACAAATTATACTTTCCCAATATGACTATATATACTACTAGAAATTTCTTGACCTTCTTTACACTACAATGTTATTGGAAGATGTCTGACACTCCCTACTTCTTTACTACTGTATAAATCATAATAATGAACAGCCTTTGGAGAACTGTGTTTTATGTATTGTTTTAATGTATTCCTTCCACCATATCATGGCCTTATCTGATCTATGCAAATTAATCTGTGAATCATTTATTTTCTGGTAAAACTGGATCAATTATAATTCCTTTATTCTGTAATTTCCTGTCTATTTAGGAAGTGATTACTTGGGGGCATATCTGTCACTTTGTCTGCTTCTACTTCCTTGTATTCTAGTAGCCTGGTTACTATTAAACAATATTAGGTATAACGATTATTTCAAGAAAAAAAAATTGAAAACAAGAATAGAATTTAGCTATTTGGAAAGCAGTTATGAAAGTCACATATAAACCTTTATCAAAATAAACAGTAGCAGAGTTCAACTCAGCTGCCATTACTCTATTTTATAGAGGAAAAAAAAAAAGTTAGGTATAGGGAAATTTTCTTCCTCCATAGAGATATTATTACTTTTCTTCTTTCCCATGGCAAACAGTGCACATTTGTCTAACATTCTAGAGGGTAACTTTGTCTATGGTGAAATACATCATTTGCTCAGCAGCCTTGAGTCAGACAGATGCTTCAATTGACTCAATATATTTTATTCTCTGGCTCTCTGAACAACGTAACCTAGAAGTAAGACCACAAAAGACTCTTCTCCAATTTAACACACTTTTTAATCCTATATAATAGTCTGGAATGTTATACCTATGCTTAGATATGGTTAACTTCCAGTGCCCTAAAAAGAGGAGTAATAACTGAAGAGCCCAAACAGTGTCAGTAACACATTTTTCTTTCTTGGACTCTGAGTTGCAGTATGAAACACAGATTAATAAACACAGCAGCTTTCCAGTAAACCATATTTTTTAGCTTTCTGCAACGTGCAACATTGCAAGCTGGAACATCAATATGTCTTCAAAATCACTTAAGTGCTTGTCATCAAATCTAGGATTAATTGCTTCACAGTAAGCTTGCACACAATGTATAACTTTAATTCTCTGAAAAACATAATGATCCTAGAACTCAGAAAGGTGCCAAGCCTGACATTTCAGGACACTGAAAAACTGTACTTAGCCATAAACATAGAGATCACAGAGAGAGCTAGCTCAAGCATGATTTGTATCCTTCCATCAAGTCACCTCTACTCCAAATAACAAGTACCAAGTCTAGGGGTCCTTTTGCCTGCCTTAGACATGCACTCTTTAACCCTGGTTACAGAAAAGTCTGGCAGCTAATACTTATGATGGTGACAGTATTCTGGAAAAAAAATGCCAATGCCTGATATATCATGGGAACTGATAGGATTAGTTACTTGGATAATGCTGTTTGCTTGACGAGTGATGAAGATAACTTCTTTTGCTTCAATCACTACCAATGTCCACATCTCTCCAGTCAAATTTGGTGGTATTCAGCAGGCTTGGTATAGTAATGTCTTCTTTTTCACAACTGCTTCCTTCTCGTAGTTGTCTTCCGGTATTTCCTAACTTCCAACTGTCTACTGCAGTTTTACTGTGAGTTTTCTTTTGCTCTGTTTCTGTTTCAGGTGAAATAAATATGATGAACTGAAGAAGTATGTTTATGTAAGGAACACAGGAAAGGAAGTAAGATGACTATTCTGATTCATACCAGAAGAGAATAGGTTGTTAGCTTTGCTCTGCATCTCCTTTTTCATGTAGAGGTCCAACTTTAGCAAATAAAGATCACACATTGAAGTTATATGCATACTTCTACTAGTCTAAAACATGATCACCAATTATCTAACTTTAATTTCTTTTTCTTTCTTTCTTTCTTTCTTTCTTTCTTTCTTTCTTTCTTTCTTTCTTTCTTTCTTTCTTTCTTTCTTTCTTTCTTTCTTTCTTTCTTCTTTTTCTGCTCTTTGAATTCACTGAAGTAGCAAGTTGAATTAAACATGGGAACGGGATTATCCCACAAAAGATTGTCAGGAACCCCTCCCCATATCTCTCAGATTTCATTCTGTTAAACTTGAATGTAAAAAATGTGTGCTGATGAGAAAATAATCTTTTTTGGTATTGCTTTACTGTGTCTTTACCACCTGCCTGTAAACAAAGTAAAACACTTTTTGTAAATTGGTAAAAAAACATTTGAAAAGGATTCCACCTCAGGACTGGAACATGACAGGCGATACTTCAAATTCACCAGTCATGTCTTGTCCTGTATGAGTGATAAATATAATGACTTTTTCAAGCTTGTCTAGATTTACCAGTATGATATTTAAAATATGTATACAATCTGCACATGATCTTTCAGGCAAAAAAATCCCCTCCAACTTATTTTAGTAGGTATTTCTAACCTTTAAATATCAGACTTTCTCTAGACAGTTTATTTTCACTAGTCCTGCAGGAACCACTTGCACTGAATCTCCAACTGCCTGTCACTGCATCAGGCCACTAAGCCCTGCGTGTGGCTGATGAAGTATTTCAATTTGCTTTAGGACTAACCTGCTCTCCTTATGGCACAATACTTACTGTATGTTGACTGGAAAAGGCGATTAACTAATTTTCAATTTGTTTGTGGACAGACTCTCATTTATAAAACAAACAGGCAAATCACTTCAAGCAGAGAGAACCCTTAAAACTAAGTGGTATATTTCTTCAGCTGATATCCACTGACCTTTCAAGATGAAAGGATGACAGTCAACACAGAAAAGGAAGAGAAAAAGCCCTGTGTACTGTTTGTAAGGTTTAGAGGTCACTTGGCTACAGAGAGAGAAGGATACAATGGAGGCTGCAGAAAACACTGCAGAGGCAAACATGGCCATTCGTTTAGATTTTTTTTTCTGATTCTCACCATTCACCACTGGCCTTCCTCATTTAACAAGAGCCTCTGTTCCCCTAACTAAGGATATGTTCTGTTTATTGTGTGATTGAGGCTTCACTTATGTATCAGCTGTCTATCTGCACTCTTCTTTGGAGAGCAAGTAATTGGTCAAACCCAAAAGCAAAATGGCATGCTTATCCCATTCAGCTGTTTCCTGATCATATGACAGGGCTCAGAGAATATGGTGGGGGTCTCACTAGACAAAGTAAGATATTATTCCCAGTGAAATTCTGTGGCTACATGCACCTCTCTCTACAAGTACAATCAGGGTCTTTGTTCTGCTGTGAATCCTGGGAGTCAGCTTGCATCTCCCATTGAGAAAACTCAAACAGTTTCCCACACTTGTAGCAAAGCATTCCTAGGCCATAAAGATTGTTCTGTCCTCTGACCACGCCACAATGTTTAAACAGAAATAGAAAATTAAATACAATTTCTCTTTTAATTTTACTGGCCTTCAGAAACTATACTTTTTAAAGTCAACAGGGCAAAATGCATTTGCATCAACAGAACCTGAGTCTTGGCGACATAGAATATATATTCAGAAAAACGTTTTCCCAAGCTATTTTGTTTAAAACTTTCTATACTGCTTCTCTTGAAAGAAATCAGTGTTTGTCAGCAAAAGTGTCCAAGATACCAGTTATCTCCTACATATTTTACCTCCTCATACTTTCACTCTTTCCTGTACATACATCCACCCTCATACAGACACCAATTAACTACTCTTCTCCCACATGCAGACTGAGAGACAACCCTGATAACTACCGAGACATGTTAAGCTTTTTTAATGATAGTCACTATGCAGATAAATGCTAAACTGACCACCATTTTAGAAGGCAGAGGTCAGCATTCCATAGTCTCCTTGAACACTATCATCAGAGAGTATCTTTTACCCCTACGCTATTCTGTCTGCATTAAAAATAAAAAAAGTAATTGAAAGAAAAAAAAAGCTGATGAAGTATGATTCAGTCTTAACATTAGTTCTCTCACGGGACCAGCGTGTTTCCTTCTATATGTTACCACTCAACTGAAATAATACATTTAATTGTAACTACTTTTCAACTTTTTTTTTGCACTACTTCTGAAAAATTTAAAGATTAATAAAATGTTTACTCTCTGAAAATTGTCTCCAGAGTGGAGCTAAAGGCTTTAGGTAAAGAATCAATATTGGAATAATATGAAGCCTAGGTTGCCTATTTAACAGATTAGAAAAACTCTGTTTAGTCTAGTGAAACAAAGGTTAAGAAGGAGTAGATGCTCGTCTATAAATATATCAGCAGGGCAAATATCAGGAGAGAAAATAATAATTTCCAGTGAAACAACAGTGTTGTCACAGGAACAAATGGATGTGAACAGCTGGAAATAAATTTAGCAGGAAATTAAAAGAAGCGTCCCAACTCTGAGAGAAGTCAGGTTCTGGAACAGAGCCTTGCAACAGCAAAAGATAGGACAAAGGCCCTCGAAATAATAGTTTTCAAGGCAAAAGTTATTAATAAATGAGTTTTCTGAAAGGTGAAAAAAATTTATTAAAAGATTTCAGATACTTTTCTCCAGTATGTTGGGATTTTTCAAAAGGTTTTATTTATTTATTTTGATTTATCATACCTGAAAATCCTGAATACAATTTCATAAAGCAGATTAAAGAAATTAGATATGGAAAATAAGTTAATTAAGTCTCAAATTTCTGCCTGGTCTCCTTTGAAAATTCCTATGTTGAATCTCTTTAAGACACAAGTGAGGATTACATTACTTTTCTCTTGAAAAATACGTTACTCTTCTGGTGGACTGAAGCTCTCCAATGACACAGGGAGATACCAGCATAATGACTAAAAGGTGGGTAAAGTATGTTTGCCTATCACTTCCTCCCTGTGATCAGCCCTCAGACATCCACAGTTATAAATATCTATCTACTGTAACCCACAACCCAAGGGTCAAGGTATCTGCAATCCAAGGCCCAGATCTGTGAAACATGTCTGTATGACCTTCTCTTGATTTTACTTCAAAAAATGTTGCTGAGTTCTTACACTGAAGGCATGCATGAGAAGTGAAGGGAACAAAGAGAAGAAATTTTTGAGAAAAGTTACCAGTTCTAAGAATAAAGAGAAAAATAGCAACGGGAAGCAATTTAAAATGTTTGGGGAAAAAAAAAAAAAAAGCAGAGAACTGAAATGTAGAACTCAAGAATATTGTTCAAGGGCTTAATACAATCCTTCCCCTGCCCAAAGGGTGTCTGGGCAGCAGAGACTCATCAAGCACTTGCATGCTAATGATTGGTCCAGTAGCAATCCAGTAGCAAATTGGTCTCAGATATTAGTGAACATATAATAGAATAATTTTGGTTAGAAAAGATCAAACCACTAACCCATCGCTACCAAGCCCACCACTAAACCATGTCCCTTAGCACCTCATCTACGTATCTTTTAAATATCTGCAGGGATGGTGAATCACCACGGCCCTGGGCAGCCCATTTCAGTGAAAAAGTTTTTCCTAACCTCCAATCTAAACCTCCCCTGGAGCAACTTGAGGCCATTTCCCCTTGTCCTATCACTCATTACTTGGGAGAAGAGTGATTATCTATCTAATAAGCACCTTAACCTCGTTATTAATGACTAATTATTTGTCTAGTAAGCATATTAACAAAAAAATTTGCTGTATACTTTTCTTTGTGTGGGTTGGTAAAAGGCCCAAATCCAAAGATTTGGAAAAGGTTGCATTATATGAAAAGGAATCCATAATATCCTCTTAGGATTCAGAGGGCCAAGACATCTATCAACAAACTCAATTCAAAATTCTTATCACCATGAATCATGCCAATCAAGGAGTGGATAAGGCATATGGGTAAGGTTTAAATCTTTGTATCCACTGTCACCTTGACTTTGGGCTGTAAGTATTCTGTAGATTGTACCAGAAGAGAGGACTTAAAGGACTTCTGCTTCTACCACAGGCTATCATGGCCTTTCACCATATCCATGTATGTCAAAACTGTTTCCTATCAGTAACTGTGACTTATGCAGTTGCTAAGAGAAGTATCTAATAACTGTGATTTGAACAGCATTGCTAATGAAATAGAGCTGTATGTTTATTATGTCATTTAACACTACTACATTTACAGCAGTTAATCCTTCTCAGGATTCTCTTTATTGTCACTGAGGTCTATACCTGTTTTTACTGCAAATCAAATAAACACTGTCATGTGGCAGGAAACAGTGAAGAAACATAGTGGTGTAAGATTACATTCAGCTGGACATCATCTACCTGAATGATTAATTGAAGGCGTATGCAAAAAGCCAGTGAAACTCAGCAGTTCTGTCAAACAGTAAAAAAATCAATAAGAGCACCACTGTCTTGGTCTGTTGTACTTTTGTGAGAGACACAAAGACAAATCAAGGACATATTTTTAAACTTGCCAGGAAGTCATTGTGAGATGAAGGCCTTTTATTTTTTCTCACTGAATTATAGCTTCTATTAATACAATGGCATCTGCAGTAAGGACAGAATCTAATATGCAACACTCTTTCCATGCCTTTCATCATCCCTGAGTTTTTCAATGTACTCTTGTTCAACCTTTAGTTAAAGATCATTGCTACTATGCAATCAATTTTTTGCTTGTCTCCTGGGCAAATGCTTAAGAAAGGTTGAACTGGAGTTATGACAAAAAAAGGGACATTTTAGCACAAGATTTTTACGTGTGTGGCATGTGCCATGCTTGGTTGGATTAGCCCATTAGGATATCCTGATGAAGGAATACCATTTTCTATAGACAATTGACCACATGCAAGACCAGCTTGTTCATAGTTCATGTCCAGCCATGTGGGACTTCATGGGTTACAAGTGAGGAAGCAGGCTTTGTCTCAATGTCTCTGAATCAAAACCGATTGACACTTCAGGAGACATTGAGAAGTGTCTAAATTACTGGCCACTATACTCGATCTATTTTCAGCAAACAAAAAAAAGTCAAGAGACCATATTTCAAGCCAAGGAGCTCAGACCATATCAGGAAGTACCAAAGATAGCTAGCTTCTAATCCTGAGAGTAAATGTCAACAGCTTCAGTACTGGCTTTATCTGAGAATGAAGCAAACACTATTTGTGACTTTCTTCCCCAAATAAAAGCTCCCAGTCCAATATATTGTGAAATTTGTAAGATCAAATGAATTTTCTCTGAGAACTCTTGAAAACACTCACAATGCAAGAAGTTTCCTGAATGCCATATGAACTCATTCTGAGGCCAATGTATTTACCAGAAACACAAAATGGATTTGTTCTTTAATCTTCTCTTTGAAATATTAGAGTCATAGAATTAGTGGAAACAGTATAATGTCTCTTTGCTTACTAGCAGTTTCTGAATAAGCAAAGCTTACAATTTGAATTCATGTTCAGCAGTTTCTAATGTTATTCAGAAGTAAATAAGGGTCAAATCCTGAATGATTCACTAATTCGTAGACATAATGAATGCCTGAATAGTTTAATGAACTCTAATGAATGCAGGTTCCAGTGACATCTCTTACTAAGACAATGTGCTCAATATAAAATAAATTATACTGAAAGTAATATGTCAGTACAACTACAAGAAGACTTTCCATCCATATTCTGGAGCTACATTCGAGATACAGATTTCTATTTTTGAACATATACAGACATAACAGCTTAGCTCCCAGAAAGTGAAGAGGACAAAAGCTCGTTGAAGAATTCTGTATGAATGCCCCTGACCTAGAAACAAAGAAAAATGAGGAGAAAAGAAGTTTCTGGAGTGGCATGATTTGATTCAAGAAGTAGAAAGCAGATGTAAATTGTGCTTACTGTACTTGAAACCGACTACATCTGCACTAGTCTGTTGCCAATGTTAGATGGCTGCTAATTACTTTTCCATAAACCTTGTTGACAAAGGTGGCCACAGGGCAGAACTAAAAACTGAGAGGTATACAGTAAACCCAGTAGGTTCTGTATAGGAAATTCTAAATCTACTTGGAATATCATTGATATTTCAGTATAAAATGGAGTCATATCACTTCATAGGATTTGTCTAATAGGATTAGATAACTTTTTTTTTTAAGCTGATCTAATCAGTAAAGACAATATAGTCTTAATTGCAAGAGGAGAGAGATGGAAATCTCCAAGTGTTGATATATCCTATCCTAAAATAAAAATTCTTAGATGGAATAAATTGCTGTCTGGAGATATCCAGTTTTCCTCATCATTCATTCCCAGCTAAGATCTGAGAAATCTCTTCCACATTTCAGATGTTTAATTATATGCATAAAGCCTCTGGATGAAGGCAGCAGATCATTGCATTGCAGTAATGCCTTAACTATATATCATCATAGATTTTATACACTCTGCTTTTTCTTCATTTCTAGGAGAATGATTAAGATGTTTTACAGGTGAGATGGAATATTGTGTCACTAATAAATACTGAATTAGTTAATAATTTTAATAGTTATTCAGGAAAATTAATACATTTCATGATCCAAGATAACAACCTAGTTTAAGACTTATCTTTGTTTATAAATAAACAAGGGGAAAATTAGAAAAAGAATTAATTTTGATACGGCTTTTGATATACAAACCTATGTGTTTGGCTAAATGTAAAAAGAAGGAAAAAGGGCCTATCATTAAGTCAAATTTTTAATCAAAGAGCATTGTGTTTCTCCATAGGAAGTACTTTTTTCCTTTTTTTAATCACGTACATTAACAAAGTGTTTACATACAGATTCATGAAGCAATGATCAGATCACAGAATCCCAGAGCTGCTGAGTTTTAAGTACTCTGTCACGTATTTTTATACACTGATAAGAACCCTCCAAGCGTTTTCTTCTCCAGGCTTAACAGTCCCAGCTCTCAGCCTCTCCTTATATGACAGATGCTCCAAGCTCTTGATAATCTTTGTGGTTCATTAGTGGCCTTGTTCCTGTATGTTCGGCTTGTTCTGATACCGGGAAGCACAGAATTAGACTGAGCAGTCCAGATGTGTTTCACTAGGGCTGTACAAAAGCATCTTTCCTGGCCTGCTTTACTCTGGCAATGCCATTTTTTTTTATATATATATATATATAAAAATATGAGAATATATATATATTGTAGGAAATTATTGTTTTCAACAAATATGATAGTTTGAACAGTGTGATAAAAATGAGGTTCTGAAGATTTCATAGAATCATAGAATAGTAGAGGTTGGCAGGGACCTCTAGAGATCATATAGTTCAACCCCACTGTTAAAGCAGAGCCACTTAGTTCAGGTCAGACAGGAACACGACCAGACGGGTTTTGGAAACCTCCACAGAAGGAGACTCCACAGTCTCCCTGGTCAGCCTGTGCCAGGGCTCCCTCACCTGAACAGTAAAATAGTTTTTTCTTATGTTTAAATGGAACTTCTTATGTTCCAGCTTTTTTCCATTACCCCTTGTCCTGTCACTAAATACAACAGAAAAAAAAGTGATATTCCAATCTCCTGGCATCCACCATTTAAATATTATTAAACAATAATGAGGTCCCCCTGTAGTCTCCTCTTCTCCAGAATAAACAACCCCAGTTCCCACAGCCTTTCCTCCTAAGGAAGATGTTCCAGTCCCCTGATCGTCTTGGTGGCCCTGAGATGGACTCTCCAGAGGTTCCCTGTCCATCTTGAGCTGAGGAGCCCAGAACTGGACACAGGACACCAGAGGCCTCAACAGGGCAGAGTAAAGGAGGAGGAACACCTGTCTCGACCTGCTGGCCACACTCTTCTTGATGCATCCAAGGATGTCATTGGCCTTCTTGGCTCATGAAACATTACAGGTTCATATTTCCTTAATTATCAACTAGAACAACCAAGGGAACAAAGGACACTGTCAGCAAATTTGCTGATGACACTAAACTGAGGGGAGTGGCTGACATCAGAAGGCTGTGCTGCCATTCAACGATACCTGGACAGGCTGAAGAGTTGGGCAGGGAGAAATCTAATGAAATTCAACAAATGCAAGTGTAGAGTCTTGCATCTGGGAAAGAGTAACCCCATGTACCAGTACAGGATGAGGAATGAACTCTTAGAGTAGTGTAGGGGAAAGGGATCTGGGGGTTCAGGTGAATAGCAGGATGACAATGAGCCAGCAATGTGCACTTGTGGCCAAAAGGCCAATGGCATCCTGGGATGTATTAGAAGGGGTATGGGCAGTAGGTCAAGAGATATTCTCTTCCCCTTCTACTCTGCCCTCATGAGACTGCATCTAGAATATTGTGTCCAGTTCTGGGCCCCTCAGTTCAAGAAGAAGAGGGAGCTGCTGGAGACAGTTCAGCACAGGGCCACAAAGATGATGAAGGGAGTGGAGCACCTCCCTTCTGATGAAAAGCTGAGGAATCTGGGTCTCTTCAGCTTGGAAAAGAGGAGATTGAGTGGTGACTTCATTAATGTTTACAAATATGTAAGGAGTGGGTGTTAGGAGGATGGAGCCAGGCTGTTCTCAGTGATGTCCAATGATAGGACAAGGAGAAATAGGTACAAGGTGTAACATAAGAGGTTTCAAAGAAATACAAGGAATAATTTCTTTATTCAGAGGGTGATGGAGCACTGGAATGGGCTGCCCAGATGGGTTGTGGAGTCTCCTTTTCTGGGGACATTCAAAATCCACCTGGATGAGTTCCTGTGTGAACTGCTGTAGGTAGCCTGCTCTGGCAAGGGAGGTTGGACTAGATGATATTTCAAGGTCCCTTTCAACCCTTGAGGTTCTGTGATTCTGTGATTGACTTTTCTCCTGTCCTCAGGCACCTGATTTGTCCTCCATGAATGTTCAAAAATTATGAAGAGTGGCTTAGCAACAACATCAGCTAGCTCCTTCAACACTCTTGGATGCATCCCATCAGGTCCCATTGACTTTGAGTGTTAAGCTTGCTCAACAAGTGTTTAACCTCTTTCTCATCTACCAAGGGCAAGTCCTCCATTGTCCATATCATCCTACTCTCCTTACTGGACTGGGCTTTCCGAGGCTGTAAAGACCAAAGAAAAGAAAACATTCTTGTACTTGACTTTTTCTTAAAATTCATAATTAATCTGATTTTTATTTTTAATGTAGAAACTATATTTATAAACAAAAAAAACAATTAGAAAGAGAAAAATTAAAATAAAACGTGTTGATTTGTCTTACAGAATATTTTGAATGTTTTAATTTTTCTCCTTATACAAAACATGAATCTTATTTGGAATTCTGTATAATACAAGATTAAAAAGGTATTTTCCTGATGGCCTCTATAAAGTATAGTTAGTAAATAATCCCTCACAGATTTGATTATATAATAGAAACCTGTTGGCTACTCAGAAACCACACATTTTGTATGTATAGTTCATCGAGGCAAATGAGAATACTAATAGAAATAGGAAACTCATCCAGGGGACCTCCTCTAGTCTCACAAAGCGACAAAAGCTCAGTTTTTTTTCTGTAGCTAAAGGCAATGAACACTTATTTTGAACTTAGCTTGCCATCCAGATTCATGTATGATCATGATCTTTGAGTCAGTGTAGTAGTTTTGCCTGGGCTAGGTTTTTGGTAGCAGGGAGGCTGCAGGGAATGACTTCTTTAAACAAAGAGCTGCCAGAAGCTTCTCCTGTAGCTGACAGAGCTAATGCCAATTAGTTCTAAGATGCAACTGCAGCTGACCCAGGCCTGACCAATTACAGATGGAAATAAAAGCTTCTGTGATTAATGCATTTGAGAAGGGGCAGAAGCTGCTGTGCCATTACTAAACAGCAGCAGCAACAGGGAGTGAGAATGTTAAAACATATTTGCAGACAATAAGATCAGTGGAAAAGGAAGGAGAGGAGAGTGCTTAGGCCCTGAAAGAAAGATTCCTTTGTGACCTATGGTGAAGACCATGGTGAGGCAGCTGTCCCTCTTGCCATGGAGGCCACCAGGGAGCAGAGACCCACTCGCAGCCCATGGAGGACCCCACGCTGGAGTGGGTGGATGCCTGAAGGAGGCTGTGACTCTGTGGGAAGCTCACCCTGGAACAAGTTCCTGGCAGGACCTCGGAGCCCATGGGGAAGGAGGAGCTCATGCCAGAGCAGGATTTGTGATCCTGTGAGACCCAGGCTGGAGCAGTCAGTACCTGAGGGACTGTTCTCCTGGAGGATGACTCACACTGGGACAGGGTATGAGGAGCTGCCTCCGTGGAAAGCCCCAGGCTGGAGCAGTTCAGGAGGAACTGTAGCCCATGGGAAGGACCCACATTGGAGAAATTCATGGAGGACTGTCTCCTGTGAGAGAGACTCCACACTGTAGCAGTGAGAAGTGTGAGGAGGCCTCCCCCTGAGAAGAAGCAGCAGCAAAGTCCATCTGTAATGAACTGACCGCAACCCCCATCCCCTGCACTACTGGAGGGGAAGGAAGGAGAGTCTTGGGAAGAGGGAGGCATGATGGGAGGCGTTTTAAGATTTCGTTTTATTTCTCCTCTCCCTGTTCTGATGGTTTATTAATAAATCAAATCCTTTTCTCCCCAAGTTGAGTCTGTTTTACCTATGATGCTAATTGCTGAGCCATCTCCCTGTCCTTATCTTGACTCACAAACCTTTTTTTATATTCCTCTCTCTCCTGTCCATTCGAGGAGGAGGAGTGATAGTACAGCTTGATGAGCATCTGGCTAAAACACCAGGGCTAAACCACCACAGTCAGTAATATTTGCTGGAGATTGTTTATGACAAAATGCTTTGTCTGATGTTAAAAGACTATTATGGAATAAAGCCAACAAATACCAATTCTTCACCACTACAGAAAGAAAAAACCCACAATATTACAGTTCTCAATCCATACTGTAAGGAAAATATGCCTTCTACATTTATACACCAGTCTGGTCTTCAAAGAATGATCATTTATAGAAAGATTGGCAGTTCTGTACTTCCTGTTTCACCACAAAACGTTTGAGCTTTATAAACTAACACATAAGTTCAAACACTACCTTCTAATTTTCTTTTAAAAGTGCTACTTTTAAGAGAGAATCTTTTATTCCGTAAGTGAAATTTTCTATCTACAATAAAACTACTTAAATGACAGTAAAAATATTACTACAATGTTCTGGCACTGTAGTACAATAAAGGGAGAAGAATTTGCCATTTAATATATACACTGTATTGTCTATCATTAGACAACAATTGAACTGATTTACTCTTTTAGAGAGATTGTTCATTAGTTCTGAAATCAATCCATCGAAAAGGATTTTATCAAACAACTTACATTGCATGCTAGTATTCTTTCAGATGCTCTATATTCAAGAAGATCATAATCTATTCACAAAAAAATTCACAATGATTTCCCCTTTTGCTCATTCCTTTTGCAGTTTCTCAAAATTGATTTTACTATGACGTACTTTGGAGTTGTTAAGTCTTTCATGATAGATCTGTCATTTCTTTTACCTAGAGGGTTTACTGGAACAGCTGAACAGATGCTTACATCTTAGAGGATATTGTTTTCAACTTTACTTCAATTCTTAGGAATTTCTCTAATAAAAACTTGTTTATAAACATTTCTGACAGTAACTCAGTGACAATCTTTTTCTTACCAGAGTAGAATATGGGGTAATTGTTGATGAACCACCAGTGACCTCACAAATGGGAAGGATTTGAGGTTTTGTATAAGTAATCCTGTATTGAAACCAAGTATTTATGAAGGTCTGTTGTCCTAGGAATAAGACTAACTTTTCCTGTTATTACACTTCCGACTATCAGCTCATTTATCATACAATAAGACTTAATAGGTTTCAGTGTTGTGGATTTAAAATTCATTGTAAGATTTATGAATCTCACTTGCAGGGTAAAGGATGGTCACAAAAGCCAAAATGATATATACTCCCTACACCCATTCAGGAAAGAATCAAAATTTGAAAGAGAGAAAATAGTAGTGGCTTTTAACCATAAACATTAGACATGTTAATACCTATATCTCATGTTGTTTAAAGTTTGCCTGTGTTGTTGAAATTACTGTTTATGTTTCTTTTTAGTCTGAGTAACATTGCAAAAACAGGGATTTCTTTCACTGCTTTGGTTGTGGACTGTATATACTGCAGACAACATTATTTCACTGCAGTATTTTCCTTATAGCTCTTAAGAGATGGAAAATTGAATAGGAAGTGGAGTTGTTTTTTTACACATAGAATGAGCAAGGAATATTTGAGGAAGGAAGAAAGTCTCCTATAACTTATTTCAACATGATTAAATGAGTACATCGATTCATTTAAACAGCACTCAAGATGTGAAAATGTTCACTCCCTTAAGAAAAGGAGAATTTTCTTCATATGACTGGATCTCCGAATGACTGAGACTGCTAATGAAATGTGTGTCATTCTGAGGTAGGATGCAAACAATGTAAAAGGAAAAAAAAGATGGAGCTGTCATCTCTGACCTCACTGAAACAAAGCTGCTAAGTGAAAAATGCGTTTCATGCCTCTAGTCACAGAATTCTGTTTTAAATTAAGACAAAATTCATATGCAGACTGCAGATTTTTTTTCTTTTGAATTGAAATCTGCACACAATATCCAAATGCATACCCTATGACGGGATAGGTGAGGCTTTCTT
The DNA here is from genome assembly GCF_028858725.1 of Colius striatus. NCBI lineage: Eukaryota > Metazoa > Chordata > Aves > Coliiformes > Coliidae > Colius > Colius striatus. The sequence continues at coordinate 64,044,306 of NC_084760.1, read as the reverse complement.
TCCCCAAATTATCTTGATTTTGTAATACTTAAGGAAAAACTGGAGTGAGCTCTTTAGGGGGGCAGTAGGCCAGGGACCTGCTGTCTGGGATCCACCTCACCACCTCCTTTGGACACAAGCCCTCAGCTAGTAAGGAGGGCAGGCTGGAGGACAGCTAAGAGATCCCTATATCTTACATTCCTTATTTAAAGAACCATCTTTATCTAAAGAGAACTTGAACTGAACTACATTGAAGAACACCTTAGCCAATGGTTTGAATATAGATTCTCTTGTAAGCTTAGTTATTATCTAAAGGGCTTATAAGTAAACAGTAGTTGTTGCATTTTATCACATAGAGAATAGCATATTTAACATTCAATATGTAAACTAACATCAGGAATGCCTATGTACTACAGGTAGGAAAAACAACAGTAAAATGAAAAATATAAACCACTTTGTTCTTATAAGGCTTGGTATAAACAAAAATAATTTTGCTTGATATATAATTAAAAGGTAACTGTATAGAATCTATGGCTAAGAAACTGCCAGTAACATACTTTTAGTAACTGATATTAATTACAATTGTAAACAGTAATTCATCTGAATTCAAGATTGTTGATTTATCTCCAGGACCCAAAGAATCCTCTGTTGAAATTTAACAAGCTGGTAAATAGATAAAAGGCCCTACTCTCTTGTCTTCTTTTCCCACTCAAATTATGGCTTTGGCTATGATCATAATCATATTGACCCCCCCATCATTAGTAGTCACCTCTTACTGGGTCAGACAGCCTTTCCATAAGGAAGTTTTGGAGACCAATGGGGAGGAAAAAGTGATTGAGAGCAGGTGGGCAACAGACAAAGGAGAAAGACGAATGTCGGTTGTCCTGACCAAATGTTATTCTGAGGACACATAAATCCTGTAGCAAGTCAACTCTCAGGGTACTCAAGATGAAACTTTTTATTGATTTGTTTAGATTTCTGAGAGTAGCAGAGAACCACACCTGTTCTAAAAGAATGGACAAAGACCGAAGTACCTAATCATTGGAATAAGACTGATGAAGGCACAGAAGATTGCTTTCACATTTGCTAACTGGTGCCTTATGATCAGGTGACCATTCTGAAGGAGTAGATCTGAAAGGTTTTTTTATTGTACTATTAAACCTGAGGAGAAGCAACAAGCTAAATAGAATAAAGCTTTCTACAGTTGACACAGCAGACTTTTGTCAATGAGAATCTCAGATTGAGCTGACTAATCAACAACTGGGCTCTATTCCAGTCTATGAGGGCAGAGCAAGGCTCTGCATTCTCACTAAACAGTGGATAAGACAGCTCCTGAAGGAGTGGCACCCAGGAGAAGATTGGGCAAAGCACAAAGTCTGTCAGCATTCCACTTGGTTATTATTCTCATCTAGGCTTGTCACTTTCATGATGTCCACATTTACATGAAGAACTTCTAAGACATCAAGTTCTCAATTTAGCTGGAAATTCTCTTGAAGTACTTTATAGTAGCACACAAAAATTGTCAACCCTAAATCCAATGTTTCAGGCTATAATTATACATGGAACTCAATAAAAATTACTCCTTAAATGTCTTCTTTATCAGAATGTAATACAATGACTGTGACACTGTACAAACCACCTCTGAAGTGGTGCATGGATCTTTGACTAGTGCCAGATGTCATTCTTCCTTTTTACAAGGTTTAAATTTTGAATTGGTAGCTCCCTGAGAGGACTGTTTCTTTTCTGCTTTCAGTGTGGTTAAAAATAGGATCAATAATGTGAATAATATGAAAAGGGGAATATGAAAAATACTATTAGAATCTTAGGGGTTTAGTTACAGGCTATGATATCTGCTTAATATATACTGTATGGCATTTTATATCACTTTAGTTGTATCAAGGAGGCTTAGGGAGCACATAACTTTAACATCCTATGGGAAGATACTTTCAGCAACTTTTCTATGACAGTGCATCTATTACTTTTATTTACACTTTACATAGGCATACTTCTAAAAACTATGCTGCTTTTATTCTTATCCACATAGTCTCACATCTGACATATTTATGTTTCTTGTTTGGTTGTCTCTATTTTACATGAGATATACATGATTCTTTTTAAAAGTGGAATTTTCCGTGAATGGATTTAACTCACATTTCCTCAAATAGATCCTAATTTGACAAGGAGGAAAATAATTTAGAAACAAAATTGCCAACAACATAATATTCTGTTTTATTATGAAGATGAACATTCTGTCATTTGAGTTGAAAAAATATAGCTTTTCCTTTCAATGAATATTCTCAGAATAAGAAAAAATGCTCCCACACAATAAAACACAAAGTCTTGCCCTCATCTGCAACAAAATTGTCCATTGTTCAAAAGCACAATGATTTGTGTGAGAGCTAGATTCAATATGGATCCTGCTATAATAATTACTTAGTGACACCTATAGAAAGTTTCAATGGAAAATATTCAGAATGGTTTACCTCTCTAAAGCCAAATCAGGAGCAAGTGGTCAGTGCTACAATTTAGATTTCCAGGCAGAATCAGACTTGAATTTTGCCTTTCTATATCTTATATGAGCACATAGACACCAAGGCTTTTAAAAATTCTGTGCGAAGTGAGTCTTTCAGTTTAGTGAGAAACATAATTCATGCTGAAGTTAGCCTACCTTTTAAAAGTTTTCAGTTTAAATAGAATTTTTGACCAAAATTTAAAATACACTGGATACTCTCCAGCATTAGCTATTATATAATTTTCTACAGGACATTTTAAAGTATATATTTATCAAAGATGCCAGAAATTATTTAAAATTTGTAAATATAGGTTTCTGAATCTGACTTTCCACAAACATGGAATATCCACAGTTTTCCTCCAAGACATATTAAATTAGTGTTCCAAATTCAACCACCTGAAAAAGACTAGTTTGCATAAACTTATCCAAACAATTTATTGAGACAGAAATCTGGACTTTCTATTTTTGCTTTTTGTTTCTTAGAAGCAAAGCCTGTTTTATGATTAAAGAGGGAAAAGGAAACAAAGTTTACATTGAAAATGTATACACATTCAAGTAAATTAAAATATTTACAAACAAGCCAGTTACAGTAAAAGACTCCAAGATTTCTAACAGGGTTAATTAATAAGAAAATTGCAACAAAGAGTCGATTTACCCCCTCAAGCACAGCATAATGCTCCCAAGTCACTTAATCAGAGCCATAAAAAGCCTATGGAGAAGATCAGAAGATTTTAATGAGGTTCTTCATTACCTCTGAAAAGCTGATCTAAGAAAGAGAGAGATCTGAATAGATCAAATGCTACCAACAGTTCCCAAATTTCCACTTTTCTAGGGTTTGAGACCTTAACAGGGTTCTTTGCATTACACTAAACAAAAACCCAACCCCAAAATGAGTTTTAAAGTATAAGTTCCTTTGTGATTTCAATTCTAGTCCAAGTTCAATTCCACTTCAGAAAGTCAGAGTACAAAAATGTATGGCTTCTTCAATATATTAATTACATATCTTCATTCAGAATCATTGTCGTAATTTTTTACGCTGATCTTAAATCTATACTCAATTATTTTTTTATCAATTTTTTTATCAAATACAGGTACCTTCAAGAAATGTTTGTTGAGTTATTGAATAATTCCAAATCATAGGTTTTTCATTGTCTTTTTTTTTTTTTTGTAAAAGAGAATTGATTTGCTAGATTTTGGCAGACTAACTGCACAAGAATGTCTGAAACAATGAGGTAGAAAAGGTGACCTGAGATCAAGATCTGGAGTGGCAGAGATTTTAATGAATAATTGTGGATCTAATTTATCAGTACACATGTTAAACAAGCTCATGAAGAAATTGAGCTTGGTGAGAGACTGGTGATAAATGATCCATATGACTGCATACCTAGAAAGAGGTCTGTTTATGCACTGAAGTGCTATTGATTGAAATCAGATAGAAAAAAACATCAGAAAGAGAGCACAGTCCAGATAACAGCATATTAAAGGTTTATAGCAGACCTGGTAAGTAAATCCCTTATTTTTGCTCTGTGGAAGAGAAGTTCCACACTTCCAGGTTAGGAGTGGGCACCAGCATAGCGATACCAGGAAGCTCGATCCACTTGCTTGGGTGAGCTTCTTCTAGACAGAGAAACCATCACCACCTCAGTGACTATTAGAACAAGTTTGACTTTTGTAATATTGCCAGAACAGGGTAGGTTATTGTCCTGATTAGGCTATGGTGACTGCCCATAGGCACCCTTACAGCATTGGCTCCAATATTCACATAACTCATTACCTCCTGGTTCTTGACCCAGCTCTGTGCTGCCTTTTCTCCACTCCAGTCTCTTCTTAAATAAACAATACTTTTAATATTGAACCATTCTGCATCCATGTCCAGGTTTGTTATTTCTGATATTGTTATCTAGACCATCTCAACCTTACATAGTTTGACAGATTCTGTTATACAGGTGCTGTTGTCCTTGCAAGACTACTCTCCCAAAGTGTCTATTCAAGTGCCTTTGAAGTTTCACCTTTTCTCATTTGTTATCTGTCCTGTCCACCAGTTTCACATGTCACGTCCACATACTACTCAGTTGTTCCTGCTCTGGGACAGGGCTTCGCCAGGGGCCAAGTCATTCACCATCATCTGTAATATCAGCCACCTACTTATCATATCACTCTTTCCTCTATTCCTACACATGATGATGGAAGTAAAAAAGAGAGAGCTCTGAATCCAGCCTGATATTCTCTATCAGCTGATTACATCTAGTCTAACTTCACAGAGATACAGTGAGCACAGAATCTTACCCTGTCAATTTTACATTTCCTTCTCAGAGTATAGCTCTACTGCTGAGGACAAAATGTGCCTTTAGAATCAGCCTTTTGGCTATCATTGCTTTCAAATAGGAGTCAGGTACAAGTATCTAAAAGGGAATAAAAATTCAGATGAACCACTTAAGCCAATTGTTTCTCAGGACCCTATGATTCAGTAGTTTTTGATTATCCCATGAGGCTGATTGTGCTATTCTTACTATAGGATTTGGAAGGCAGAGAAAAGATTCAGTAAAATAGCAGAAACAGCTAGAGGAAAGAGTAAACAACATGAAACAATGGAAGAAGCTCCTTCTTTTTCAAAGAAAAAGGGTTATAGGAAAATTAAGAAACAGATAAAATAAAACCATAGATAAATAGCATAAGATGGATAGTATTACTGAAATTGTTTGATCACAAGTAAGTTGTCTGGACTGGACAACCCAGAGAGTTCTTTTTACTTATGTGTTCCTAAATCATGTAAAGTGGCAGAAAGAGTAAAAGGAAACTTAAATCCAAGATGTGTGATAAACAAAAGATTTCAACAGAACTTCATAACCACTGTACTAGGGGAACTGTTTGTTGGGAAGGCAGGGAGTCAGTCAGGAAAGCAAGTAGCCAGGAAGGCAGGAAGGCAGTGAGGAAGGAAAGAAGGAAAGAAAGAAGGAAAAGTTTTCACATATATTGTCATCCAGAAAGAAAATTTTATATCTTTCAAAATGATACTTCTATGGCTCTGCCCTATAATTCAAATATTTCTCTGGTTTTGCAGGCATGCACAGATCTTCGATACTCTTAGGCATTACAACAGCACCTAGGTATTATGGTGATCAGCATTCTCTGTATCAAAAACAGATTAAATACTCTGTTCAATGTGTCAAGTCAGTTTGTAATGCAAAACATATATATATATATTTGCTTTGGCTTCTTCAACCAGTATTTAAAATAGAAGCTGGGAAGTTAATGCAGAGAAATGACATTTTAGCATTCAATTTCATTTTACTGTTTTGTCCCTATTTAAGCCTTCGTTTTGGCAGTAATGAATGCACATAGTTGGGTTTTCTAATATCTTCTTTACTTAATATAGAGAATGTGCTCCTGTTGGAGTAGAAAATAAACATAATTTTTTTAAAGTTAGAAAAACGTTTGTTTGCATCTCACATCTCTAAATACATAATACTTTATTAGAAGCTTCATTTACTTTAATTAGAACTTCTAGTGTTAGAAATTATATAGTTCTTGCAAAAAAGGAAGGATTATAATACTGTACATGATGTCTATTGGCTAAATCACAGAGTTTTTGAAAACATTCATAAAACAAAGATCAACAAATGCTTCAGAGATATATTCTCAAATCACTTATAACTACAGTCCCTCAGTATTTCAAATTCAATTTTAAAATATGAAAAAGTTGTTGAGTCACATAAATGAGCAAATTTTAAATATAACCCATCTCGGCAAAACATTTAGTCCTCAAATGGCTCATTTTTACTCTTATGTGTTCTCTGGCTTGATCAGATCTCAATCCTGTTTCTATTAAATTCCACAGTAGAAACTCCACCTCTTGACCATAATAGATTTTAGGTTTTTTAATATGTAATATTGATAAAAGTGGGCCAGAAATTTTCTGTGAAACACCTGCAAATACAATGGTCGCAATTCCTTCAAGTCATATTATAATAGAAATTAGGAAGTTCTTTCCTTGACACTTTTTCCCCTGTTTGTACTCAAACCAATAGAACAGTTGCAGGGATACTTCTGACTAGATTATGACACAAGATAATGAAAATATTAAATATATTCATTTTTATCAAGAACATATATTTACAGATGCTATGAATCCTCTGAGTAATCTTTTTCAAATATTTCATATTAAAAATCTTGGGACAAATATTATTTTCTAATTCCATCAGTTCTTGCTGAGAAAAATACTAACAGGAAGCAGTATCTTCTCTATCATTCATGAGAACTTGTTCTTTATTCCTAATCAAGTCAAAAGATTTGATCCTCCCTTCTTCTACCAAAACAAACTAAATACAAATTAGAGAAAAAAATTATTATTACCACTACATTGCTGATGTAGGCAAAGTAATGCTGTATTAAAAAGGAAGGTGCTATGTCAAACTGTGAATTCATATCACTGAGAAACTAGGATGAAACAACATTCACTGAGAAGCATTTCTGATGGAAAATTAGTTTTCCAGAGAAGCTCTGGGAGTACAATGCACATTTTTCACTAAATGTTAATGGGATTTGGGTAACTAACTGCATTAGTGACCTTTGAAAATCCCTGTCAAAGTGGCTGAATTGCAAACAAAAAATACAGAATTTCTCATTAATCTCCACTATTGTAGTAGTAGACTGAAGAGTAGCCAATATTGTAGCCATATTTAAATGATGTCTTAGGGGTGAGCCTGAAAATTAGAGACCAATGAATGTGACTTTAGTATTAGGTAAATTAGCTGAAAACATATTTAAAGAGACTTATAAAACACATAAATGAGTATAGTACAATAGAAATCACCAGGCCTCCTGTAAAATGAAATTGTACTGCTTAAGCCTCATTTTTTTCGAAAGAATTGAAACAATAATGGAAAAAATGGATAAAGAATTGTTAAATGTAATTTAGCTGGACTTCGGAAAAGCAGTCTGGAAAAATGTCTGGCCCAATGATACTAGTAGGAGGATCAGCTAGTCTTTGAGAGAAATGTGATATTTAAGAGGTTGCGAATACATTTAATAAGATTATGTTTAATAAGTTTATGAAGTTACTCCAAAGTCAGAACAAAATGCCAAGCTTGGATTTTCCTAGAACGGTATAAATGAACATAAAATACCTACACCTAAGACAAATCAAAGTTTACTTATAGTAAAAATTTCATCTACCACTATGTCAGTCAGAATACAATTATAATATTGCCAACCACCTCTTACTAGATAAGAATTGATCATTCACTACATGTATTCAGAAATAAGTTTGTCTGTTTTGCCTTAAACTGTGTGTAGAAGGATTTCAGCTCCTTATAGCCATGCTGACTCAGAAATTAGAGAATCATAGAATAGTTTTGATTGAAAAACATTTTTAAGATTGAGCCCAACCATTAAACTAGCACTGCTGTGTCTACCACTAAAGCAAGTCCCTAAGGACCTCATCTACACATCTTTTGGATATCTCTAGGTGTGGTGACTCAACCACTTCCCTGGGAAGCCTGTTCCAATGCTTGACAATCCTTTCAGTGAAAAGTTTTTTTATAATATCTAATCTAAATCTCCCCTAGTGCAACTTGAGGCCATTTCCTCTTGTCCTGCCACTTGTAACTTGGGAGAAGAGACCAAAACTCACCTTACTACAACCACAACATGGTACAGTCACTCGAAGACTCATTTTATCTTTGACTAATTCTGAGTGCAGTGTAGACCTACATTTGGAAATCCAAGTTTAGCTGAAATCCATGAAGTCTGTGAGTATTGTAATGAGGCACAGTTCTGAACCTGAAATATCAGTCAAGACAGACCATAACTGTATTCCTCTAAAGAGAGAATAATCTATGCGCATCTTCTGTGCCACCCACATCTCAGTCTGAGGGTGCACAGACCACCTTAAGCTCTAGGAAGGCCTATAACAGGACTGAATCTCAGTTCCTAGAAAAGCTGTAGAGACAGGAAGCTTAATTTATTTATCTACAGATTGCTTTCCAGAGGCTTTAGCTTCACTAAGACATTTAGCAAGAGAAGTAGATATGACATCAAAGTAGAAACCTGCACTTTTCTGAAGCAAGTAAGATACTCTTACTGTTTAGCATTAGATGGAATAAGACATAAAGCCATGTCTACACATTTGAACGGAGACCTAGAAATCAGTACATAAGCAGCAGTAGGTGTTTAACCACAATCACTCTTAGCACATTTTATCAACACTTGCACAAACGATATAAAAAGCTTTTGTGAATTGGACCCTTCATTTTCAAATCTAAGCACTTTTTTCTGTTTACAAATCCCATTCATTTCTTGCCAAGAAAAAAGAGAGATATACATGTTTAACTTCATATTTTATTTTGCCCTGAAATAATTTTTGTGCACAGTATATCATGCAAAGCTAAGTTGTCAGTAAAAAAAAAACCATCATCATATTAAATACCAAAGTATTTCAAAGCCCATCTTTCTTCTGACAGAAGAACTTTTAATTAATTCAGACATAATGATGTATCACCTTACAGATGTAAAATATCCCATCTGTCAGCTTCTTTTTTTTCTTCCCCTAATGTTGAAACCTATGAGGTCAAGACTCTCCCCCCACTGCCAGCTGACAAAATGCTTAAATTTCAGAAGTGCTATTCTGTTCTTGTAATTTAAATCCCACATCTCTATTTCCTATACAGTAATGCATTTACTGTTCTTCTCTACAAATTTCTGACTTTCAGTGTATCTGAAGAGTACATCTTGTAGTTAGGCCAGGAAGAAGGCACTTGATTTTTAAATTTTATGTCAACACACTCTGCAGTCCCTCAGGATTTCCATTCTTCACTTATACAAAATATTCTCACTTGCTTTCATAAGAACTTCTTCAACTCCACAATCCTTTGGTGCTGAAGAACTTGTAATTTCTATTTGCCACAAGAATATGCAGAGATACTGGCTTATGAAATTAACATCACTACTAATTTATTAGTTGTCATTAGATACAGACATTCAGACATTCACATACCTTTCCAACAAACTCTTTTATCGCATGCAGCAATATACTAAAAATGTTGATTTGCATGCATTTCTCATTTCCATGAGAAAATTCTTCTCTGACTACTGTAGACCATTTATTTCAGATGGATTTTGCAATGTATATGTTTTTTAGGTTGAGTGTAAAAAGAATTTATTGCTTCAGTGAAGAATTCAGGGTTGCATTTCAGCAGTATAAGGTTTAGGCAAGCTGGACTGTGAGAGGAAAGTTTATCCATCCTTATTTCCAGTCAATAATCTTTGTAGTGTTTGTAAAGAAGACAGACATTTGTTCAATCTTTAACTTAATTTCATATATTCACAGAAATTACCTTACAAAGAAGAAACCAAATTTTGAGGGTTGTTGATTCTGTTAAGCTATAAAAGCTTATCTTTATTAAATGCTTGACACTCTACTGTTACTGATTCTTGTTCAGGCTAGTAGCAGGTAAAGATAAATAAGTGGTTTACTTCCAAATTAGTCAACAATAGCTTAGTATTTTGTCTAGTACAATATTTAAACAACATGACTTATGTCATTCTTGTTGGCCAATTCCATTGTTCATTGTCCTTCACAGCTTATTAATCAGGAAGTTTCCCCCAAAATTCTTTTTTTCCAACTTTATTGTTTTTCACAGCTTTCCCAAATAGTTGTTTTAGTTCTTGGAAGTTATTGGACAGATAAAGTTACTGCAAGGTACATCACCAGTGAAAACAGGTAAGATTCAGCTAACTTTAGAAATATTCACGCATTGGATTTCCTTTATGTTTGGTGAAGAGATATAGACACTGTTGATGTTTTTGATTGGTTGAATCGTCTGATTTAGATATACACATTAGGAGGATATATTACTGTAGTGACCCAGTAAAAATATTGACTATGTCTCGACAGTAGACACGGAAGACAAGGATGACTAGTTCAAATGAAAATCTGCCTTTAGTCAGCTCAATCATATGTAAAGTGTACGCACTGTGCTACGTTAGTATATTTTTCATAGTTCAGAGTAGTACCAATATGTGAATAGAAATAATGCAGGGAAGTTATATAGGTGAAATATCAGCAGATATCACATGTACACTTACATTTCAAATACTGTTTCTATGTATTGTATTGTACCGAGTTTATAATTCTTTATGAAATACATTTGTTGTGATTGTTAAAAGTGCTGTGAACTTTTCCACAAAAGGAGTTATGTTATTCCTAATGTCCACTGTGTAAAGGGATATTGCCTTCTGGAAAATTGACAGTGCTATGAAGGAAGATATTTCCTTTCCTCTATTAGAAAACTGTAGGAAAATGAAAGTAAAAAAATCAATACACTTTCTAGTAAATTTCTAAACTGTTACTTAATCTATCCATCCAAAAACATATCATACATGGAGATAATCTAGTACAAATTTCATGCTATTGGCCTGCTGGTATTATTTATCTTCTAGGCAGTTATCAACATTTGGAAGTTACTCTGGAGTTTGGTTCTCAAAATGGAAAAGAAAATATATATTCTGGAGAAAACATAAAAAAGCTAACTCACTACATGTAAAACTTCTAGCAGAGGCCATAACAATCTTCTCAAAATGAAAAAGTAAATCCTTTTAGTCCATAATGTGAAATAATTGGAAGTAAAATATGCTTTGAACCTTCTGTTTGTATTTTGTCTTGACAATTTGGGAATTAAAGGCATCCCTAAAGCATCATCAAAATGGATATATACAAGCTTAATGATTGCTAAAAGGATGATACTCAGGCACTGGAAAAATAGAAAAGATTTATCCATGGTAAGAATTTTTGACAGGCCTCGTGTATAAAATGTTGCTTAATTACTAGAAATTAACCAAATGGTTTTTAAACATTGTGAGAACAGTCTACAGAGTATCTACATAGGTTTTTTTTGCAAAGGTAGCAACTATTTTTTACTCTTCTATAGGTATAATTTATCAGAAGCTGCTAGTATGCTATTGCTCAAGAGCATGCTCAAAGTAGATACTTAAAAAGAAAAACATTGTTTAGGCAGGGCTGAGGTGATATGTTTTATCTCATGTATGAATAGAACTTCAGAGAGCAGTGAAAAAAAGTCGTCATCAGTGGCATAAAAAGCTCTCTGTTTAGTTTGCCAATACATCTAACTAGAGTACAAAACCTACATCCTATGGAAAACACAACGTATGGCATTTCCTAGAAAGCAAACTAATAACTTGGAGAATACATCTGCATGAAATAGAAACTTACTTCAATGAAGAAAATTCTTGAACATAATCTGCTCAACTTTATGGCTGCCATATGGCTTTCCTGTGATAAATTGCTACAGTGTGTAAATAAATAAGAATATACAAAACAAATAGTACAAATTAAATCATGCAATTCCTGACAGAATATTTAAGATCTAGGCTGCTGTTCATAGATCAATGGTCAAGTATATTTCATTTACAATCTAGAAGAGGATGTTTATATGGATCATTCTGATAATGAATTAATTTACAATAGGTTTAGTATACAACCTTCCCAGCGTTAGAACGAGGTATTCTGCAAGCAATACTTTTCAGCTTCAATTTAATATGTCTCTTTTTAACAAAATTTTTTAAAAACTACTGCAGATGGACTTTTGTTTTTTTCACCAAAATTTAAGAGATTAAGGGATTCAGATCTTGCTGAACTTTTTAAGGGGAGAAAGAGGAAAAAATGTAGTATCTACCTTTTGTTAGCTCTTCTGGAAACCCTGTCTTTTTCGACCCATAGCAAAGATTTAAAATTAGTTGTCTTTCCCAACTTCCTTTTATTCCTTTGCTGTGAAAGACATTTGGAGACAAATGAGATAGAGACAGGGCTGTTATGAAGTAAGAATGAGGAAACATGGGCAGATCTTAAAAAACTCTCCCAGCACAGGTATGACCAGGAGCTAATCACAGCAATCTATCTCTGATAGATTCTAGGAATCTGATAGATTCTGTGTTAGAGTAATTGCATGTAATATTTTGGAGAATAATGTCTAGAAATATTATCATCCATGATGTGTAGAGGGGGGAACACAGGTGAGGGAAGGCCCCTTTTTTTTCCCCAAAATATGCTTCAGTGATGTTTCAGTATGGCTCTGTTGCCAATATAAAGGAATGAGGCAGGAAAAAACCCCAGCAAATAATCATGTTCACTTTGTATAATTTTGCAAATTTCCTGGTAACTATGTTAGAAATAGATAAATCCCTGCTTCTGGTACACTCTTTTAATAGTTCCTGCTAAGATGACTCAGATGTTTCTGAAAATTAGATTAATGTGAGAATCATATTGACAATATACAAACAAATATCTTTTTATTAAAACCTTGTGCCTATACTTTGGAGAAGCTACACGGAAATTGGAGATGATGTCAGACAAGAATCAAGGAAGTTTCTTTGTTTCTGTGAACAATAGTTTCAATTTCCACCTAATTAGTGGATTTATGATTTTCTATTCTAAGTTATTTATTGTATTCGAAAACTCATGTAAAATGAGGTAGTCTTATGTAACAAGATCACTCTGACTGTAATATCAAAGTGCTAAAAGACTTCAGAAAGTGTCCAAATGTAATGGTCTCCTTAAGTTTAATTTAACTGTATGTATTCAAGTTGCAAAATTACCTTTAACGGTATGTAATGTACTAATTTATTACCATGACAGTCTTGCCAGAGTTGTATCTCAAAGCCCTGTGGGAAGTGTCATTTTCCTGTCCTTTTCCATTGGATAATTTATTTACTACTAGATAGAAGGCAAAATTCTTCTTCCAAATGAAAATTAAGATGTAAATTTCAAAATGTTAATTTGTTATTAATTATAATTAAAATTCAAAGGTTCAACATTAGACTGTGGAGAAGAATTGACATTCTGAAACAAAATAAATCATCTAAGAGACTACAAAATGTCTTGCTTAATAATGATCAGTCCAGCACACATTGATACAATAAGTCTTTATTCAGTGCTGAACACAAGTAATGGTCTATATCAGACTAAGCAAAGTTGAAAAAAAAGTCAAAGTGAAAAGGAAAAATCTCAGTATGACTGAAACCAAGGAGACATGAAAAGGGGTCCAGAAAGGAAATTGTTTAATACAGAAAAGGATCCCTCTCCATTGCAGTAATTTACTTCTGTTGTGGTACACCATATAAATGTAGATCAACCACAGAATACACATCAGTATAAATATAAGAAAAAAGGAAAGTATAAAATCTAGAATAAAATACATAGGTCACTGTTCTGACATAACAGATAGAAAATGCTTGAAAATGGAATAATACCAACTCAGAGACACAATTTAGAATAGATCTTGTTTGAAGAATAACAGTAGATCAATAAATTTGATTCCTTGTCTAAGCTTTCATATAGTACATCCTCCCACTAGGTCCAAGATAACAAAAATACTAGGATTTTATGGTTTTTTTAAGGAACCTATAATATCCCCATAAAGATAACAAAAATGCTACTCTGAGTGAGCAGCTTTATCATTTGATCAGTTAAAGTTAGAAATAAGACATGATCCTTTAATAGTGGCAGCAATTAACTTAAGGAACAGACAAGTGAGAGGAAATCTCAGTTTTCCTATTCTCTTCCTCAAAAGATGACCTGTTTACATGTAAGTGTCCTTCAATGCAGCATCTTCTATAGATGAATCCTTTCTTCATCTCATTTCCCATACTCGTGTTGTTTTTCCTGTCGAGAGCTTTTTCCTGTGCTGCAGTTTCCTGCCACCTCCAATAGAAACACTTTCTGGACCACATTCTTCACTAAAGAATCCTTAAAATTATGCAGGTTAGGTAAAAAGATCAGTGTGTCTATTTCCTATCTAGTCTCTGCCAGTTATGTGAACCATAGGTTGTGTATACAGAAGGAGAAATTCTCTCAAGTATGGGAACAGGAGGAACTGCTCAAGTTGAACAGCTCACCCAAAACCAAAATTAACCTGGTCTAAACAGGGATACTGTAGTCACAAGTTATTGGCAAACACATCAGCTATGAGGACAGACCAAAAGATGTAATACACCACCTGACTTTAAAGCCCATCATTCCATGAAAGCTTTAAGAGAAGAGAGGACTTCACTGGCAATGCCAAGAAGGGAATTTTTTTACCCACTTCACAGAATCACAGAATCACACAATCTTGCTGGAAGGGACCTTGAAAGATCATCTAGTCCAACCCCCCTGCTAGAGCAGAACTATGTAGGCTAGGTCACACAGGAACTCATCCAAACTGATTTTGAATGCCTCCAGAGGAGATTCCACAACCCATCTGGGCAGCCTGATCCAGTGCTCCGTTGCTCTCACAATGAAGAATTTTTTCATGTTTCTTTGAAATCTCTTATGTTCCAGCTTATACCTGTTGCCCCTTGTCCTATCATTGGACACCACTGAGAACAGCCTTGCTACATTCTCCTGACACCCACCCAAAATACATCCATATATTTGTAAACATTAATGAGATCGTAGAATCATGGAATTGTTTCAGGTAGAAGAGACCTTTAACATTAAGTACAAACTTTGTCCTAGCCTTAATTAACCACTAGACCATTTCCCTAACTGCAATATCCAACTGTCTCTTAAACACCTCCAGGGAGAGTGACAACACCACCTCCTTGGGTAGTACATTCCAATGCCTGACAAACCCTTCAGGAAAGAAATTCCTCCTCATATCCAGCCTGAATCTCCCCTGGTGCAACCTGAGGCTGTTTCCTCTTGTTTTATGGTTTGTTACCAGAGTGAACAGACTGACCCCCACCTTGCTACAACTTTCTTTCAGGTAGTTGTAGAGAGCGATAAGGTCTCGCCTGAGCCGTAATTTCTCCTGGCTACACAGCCTCAGATCCCTCAGCTGTTCTTAATAGGAGACGTGCTCCAAATCCTTTACTAGCTTGGTAGCTTCCTCTGGATCCTCTCCAGAATCTCAATGTCCTTGTAGAGAGGAATCCAAAACTGGACACAGTATTTGAGGTGCAGTCTCACCAAAGCTGAGTGCAGGGGAATGATCATCTTCCTCCAACTGACAACACTGTTCCTGATACAGGCCAGGATGCCATTGGCCTTCTCGGTCCCTGGGCACGCTGCTGGCTCCTGTTCAGCTGCTGCTAATCGACACTCCCAGGTCCCTCTGCCTGGCATCTTACCAGCCACTCCTTCCCAAGCCTGTAGCACTGCTGGGGATTGTTGTGGCCCAAGTGCAAGACCCAGCATTTGGCCTTATTGATAATGATTGATTATAAGATCACCCCTCAGTCTTCACCAAGCTAAAGAGCCCCAGATCCCTCAGGTTTTCATCATAAGGGAGATGCTCCACTCCTTTCATCATCTTTGTGGCCCTGTGCTGAACTGTCTCCAGCAGCTCCCTGTCCTTCTTGAACTGAGGGGCCCAGAACTGGACACAATATTCTAGATGCGGTCTCATGAGGGCAGAGAAGAGGGGGAGGAGAACCTCTTTCGACCTACTGCCCATACCCCTTCTAATACATCCCAGGATGACATTGGCCTTTTGGCCATGAGGGCACATTGCTGGCTCATTGTCATCCTGCTGTCCACCCGAACCCCCAGATCCCTTTCCCCTACACTACTCTCAAAGAGTTCATTCCTCATCCTGTACTGGTACATGGGGTTACTCTTTCCCAGATGCAAGACTCTACACTTGCATTTGTTGAATTTCATTAGATTTCTCCCTGCCCAACTCTTCAGTCTGTCCAGGTATCGTTGAACGGCAGCACAGCCTTCTGGTGTGTCAGCCACTCCCCTCAGTTTAGTGTCATCAGCAAATTTGCTGACAGTGTCCTTTGTTCCCTCATCAAGGTCATTAATGAATAGATTGAACAGTACCGATCCCAGTACTGACCCCTGAGGGACTCCACTAGACACAGGCTTCCAACTAGACCCTGCCCCATTGATTACAACTTTCTGCCTTCTTCCCTTCAACCAATTCACAACCTACCTCACCACCTGATCATCCAGCCCACACTTTCTCAGTTTTGCTGGGAGGATGCTGTGAGAGACAATGTCAAATGCTTAACTGAAATCCAGATAAACCACATTCACTGCATCAACACCATCAATCCACCTGGTTACCTCTTCATAAAAGGCTATCAGGTTGGCCAAACATGACTTCCCTTTGGTAAAACTATGTTGACTGCTCCTAATGACCTTCTTGTCCTTTAAATGCCTGGAGACATTTAAAGGACCCAGGGTAAATTGTTCCAACACCTTTCCAGGGACAGAGGTGAGTCTGAGTGGTCTGTAGTTACCCGGCTCCTCCTTCTTGTCCTTTTGAAGACTGGAGTGTTTTTTGCATTCCTCCAGTCCTCAGGCACCTCTCCTGTTCTCCACGACTTATTGAAGATGATGGAGAGTGACCTAGCAATGAGTTCTGCTAGATTCCACAGCATTTGTCAAAGCTCAAATAATTAAGTATTATTAAATTTATTTCAGCATTTTCCATTAGAATTAGAACTAATATTTTATATTTGACAAAGAAAATCTATAGTTCTTATATCTAATATTCAGTTCACGGGTGCTATATATGTCTCTTTCCAGTAAAATATCCATCACTGGTATCATTTAGCCTCAGCAGAGAGGTTTCAGTTCATTTTCTTATAAATATTATATTCCCTAAATATGAAATACACAACCTTTCAGGGCTAAACATGTAAAATCAATGCATTTTCCTTGCTAATTTTAAAAATAGCTGTTATCAGGAGATAAATTCAACTAAACATAATGAATCTTATTACCTTCTAGTACTGTACAAGCCCTCTTCTCTTCAATGAGGGCTGTAGGGAAGCTGGATGTTGTCTATTTATAGCATTTACAAGCCTAACTGTATCAGTATCTCCTGTGATTTTTCACTGGAAGAGTTATGCATCTGCATAGGTGCAGTTTGACACAAATACAGCTGATGTCATGCTATGAACTTGAATCAACTGTATGAGTCTGAGCAGTTTCATAGCAATAGCTCTATGATTACATTAAAGAGGGCAGGGAGTGTGTTGATTTTACCAGCAATACTGTCAACTGTAAAGGCAATTCTAATTTCTCAGTGAGACCAGTTTGATCAGAATGCATCTAACTACTGATTTAATATGCTATAAAAGTCAAATTTCTGTCTAAGAAACAATTCAAAGATGGAAAATAACCTAAAATAATATGGTATCATAAAAGGCCAAGCAAAATGCAGCAGATGATAAAAAAAGGGAATAATACTTATTTAAAATATTTCTTAATTGATAGTAGCCTTCAAATAAAAGGAGTTGTGTAATAAAAATATCCAAACAGCTAATGGAGAGTTCTAACACCTAAGTCCAAAGAGGCACTAAAGTGATAAACTCTTTTTCCTCAGAAAAGTTCCTGCTCAAAGATAATTACTTGCTCTTTTAGGTGTGCACCATAGCTGAAGTACATATTCATTCCCAGAATGGCCTTGACACTTGACAGGACAGTGCTCCTCACAGAGAAAGTAATTTCCTGTTTTGGGGCCAGGACATGTAATTCCTGTTGCTTGAGCTCTCAGGAGGCATCATCTAGTGGACGTTAGGGTCAGCCAGCACACGTAAACCTGTGGTTATAATTTTATTTTAAATACTTGTTTTCACAGATAAAGAAGAATATTTAACTTCTCCAACCATCAAAAAGGTAACAAACGTGTGCAAGACCCCCATCTACAGGAAAATCCCTCTAGGATAAGGTTGAGGAGAAATTCTAGCTGTGCTGACTGGGAGGTGAAGAAGGCGATCAGGATTTTTTTGGCTGTACATCTAGCATCAACTTACCTCTACCTATCCCTCCCCCATTATATAGTGACTCATAATCAGCATGTTCATTCAGGGGGAAAGACTTTCAAGTTCAATCTTCTCAGAGATGTAATTCTTTCCTGTAATGTGGGGGAAACTTGTTTATACTCTCCATGGCTGAGCAGGCCTGATAAAATAGGTCTTCTTCATCCTGGGAAATTCTTGTAACATTTGAACAGTTCTCTGTCAAACACTGTCCCAAATCCCTGAATGAAGTACCAAGGTTGCAACTTTGTGTAGGGTTTCAACCACTGGCCCTGCATTGCTAAGCTCTATGCTAGGGCTGAAATCAGCATTGCAACTCCTTAGATTTCACTCTGAGGCACCTGACTCTTCCTATAAAGTTGAAAAATCTTGCAGACTGTTCTTCAGTTCTCATCCAAGAGTAGGTCTCTGAAAATTTTAGGAGAACTAGACCTTTACAAATCCAGCCCTGCTTAACCCTAGGCAACAGAATTATCTAAACATGTGACATTTGTAAAGTATTCTGTAATGTGAAATGCACTGGTTATGACTTGGTTCACATCTTCCAAATGCACACCTTTAAGCAGGACTTCAACAATCAAAGAGAATAATGAGGTAATGACAAATTACTGGTTCAGATGTCTGTTTGGCTAGCAGCCACTAGCAGCAGTTAGGATAAGAGAATGACAGATGTCCTTTATAATATATCGGTTACTGAGGGGAAGATTCCAGATCTGAAGCATCATAAGTCCTTTCAAGAGAAGTATGGAAAAATACCAGGTTATATTATACAAAACACAGATTTCAGATGAATACCTTAAGCATCTCTTTGATTTCTTCGTTCAGTGTGCTAAGTATAATTAAAAAAGATCAAATCAAGCAGTTTGACTGCTTGAATACATTGAAATAGAATAAATAGTCTGTTCAGGACAATAAGTAAAGGAGGCCTATCATTTTTATAGTATATGTGTAGATTTACAACAATTTAGTAGAAACAGTGTTGCTGTGCTTCCTGAAGATAGCCTTTCTCACTCCTGCTTTTTCTGGGTGATACAGACACTTTCAGCTGGCAAATATTAAACTAGAAGCAACTGTATCCTCTCCAAAAAACACTTTATTACTGACAATCCATGTGTTTGTTGCCTATCCTTCTTTCTTAGACAACTGCATGCCACACAGTATGTAGGGGCTTGGAGCATGTCATAGAGATGAAAAAGCAAGAAAAACTGACAGTCAAGACTGGTGTGGACTATGTTTCTGTTTTGCCCTGTACTATAAATAGTGATTTCCATAGACAAGCACAGAAACAGAAGATGTTAGCATTTAATTTTATTAATGTAGGACATTTCCCACATAGTCTTTTCTTATGAACCAGACTACACTGTGGCTCCGGCCTTCAGAAAGGACTGCACCTTGTCCTTCCTGTCCATTTTCAGAGAGCAGGGTTTTCCTTTGTTCTCAGACATTTCCCATAAGCGTTTGCTCTCTCACACTCAAGAGTTTATATTTACAACAAATTTAATGTTGCATTTTCCAAAAGTCAATTTAGGCTGTTCTCTTTTGGTAACCAGAGTATATGCAAATCTCAGAATTTCTCAAGATGAAAAATGAAGATTTTTTTTTCAGGCAAAAGACTAGATATAGAAAATATTCAAATGGTAAAGTAAAGCAAGAAAAAAAATGGAACTTCTAATTCACCATAACTGACACATTCACAATTTTACTTTGAGTTTAGACTGAAGTGTCATTCAACAAGTTGATGAAAGCTTTTGAAGCTCTCCAACCTCACTATACTGAGTGTCAAACCCTACTTTACACTGTGTAAGAGATACATATGGGTTCTGATATGCCTCTCCACATGGAGCAGTCTGCTGAACATCGTACTGATATGTTTGCTTATTTTCAATGTTTTATTCTTTTGACAAGACTGACACTCTATACATAAACAGCAAGTTTTACCTTCAGAATTAAGGGCAAGTTATGCCATCAGTAATTTAAGCCAGTGTAAAGTAACACATAAATCTTGGAGTATTGACCAAAATTCCAGAAGAATTTCAGTTTATATATATAAATATATATATATATAGTATACACATACGTGCCTCCACTGTGTGGGAGATGATACTTCTCTGGTGCACAATCAGATATCTTTTTCTGTTTTATGACCAGGGATGGGCAATTTCTATCGTGAAGATTTCTGTTTATATAAACCACTGTGATTGTAAGCTACACTCAGTTGAAGTCCATTTAAACAGTTCAGTGAAGTCACTATATCACTTCTTTGTGTTTCCTTTCTGTCATTTCTGTGAAGACTAAATTTAATATTCTTTAGAAGTCTGATCAATTTGCTGGAAGGACAGATTTTGCCATTCTTTCCCACACTGGCCTATGAGATTCTGAAGATTGAGCACATTTTGGCTCCTAAGTTCCAAACAATTCCCACTCTAACCAATTATAGATGCAGTTCATCATGCTTAATTCTCAGTTGTCCAAAAGTTAGATGTCTTAGTATTAGCCATCTGACACAGTCTTTGTATTCAGTGTGCAGAAATGTGTGAACTTCAGGAGAATGATTAATCTCAACCTAGAAAAGGTATAAAAAGTTGAACAAATGATTCAGCTGAAAAGGTTCCTGTTCCTTTCCATTAACTCTGATGGTTAGCTGAGATTTAGACATTTAAGAACCTTTGAATGTTTGAGTGCACCTGGATGAATTACAGCTAACGGTGATCATTGTGTTTTGGGCTTTTTTGGTTCTTCACATCCAGTTCCCAAACATAAGCATGTACTTTTCATCATAAACAACGATATCAGAATATAGAGATCACTTTGAATACTGAGAAACAGAAATACTGAAAAATAAGAGTATATTATGAGAGATTTCACAGAAAAAAAAAATGTGAACACCAAAATTTGTCAGTAGAGACTTGTGAACTGGATTTTCAAAATTTTCACCTTTGCTAGAAAAGAGAGGGGTAGGCTAGTCCTATTTTTCATATAAACCTCTGCTTATACAGATAATCTCTAAAAGTTTCTATTTGTCTTCATTGTTATTCAGAAATTAAAACTTCAGGTCTTACTGAGAAAAAGATGTTAGGCATATTGCCTAACTATAATTGTAATTTTACAAAGTATTGTAAATGCACAACTAAAAAACTTGTAAATGGAGAAGTTATAAGGCCACGCGTCAAACACATTGAGTGACAGAAATGTTGGCAAGAGGAAATCTATGGCGTTTGATATTACTATGCTTGAGAATATAGAATTGTACTAAAAAGCATAGAAGAAAAAAAATCAGTTATTTACAGTCCTACTATATTATAAAAGTCAATGCAGTAGAAATAGTCAACAAAGAAGAAACTACCTCACTTTTTTCCATTATATTGTATTATATAATATTATATTTTATTATAGCATCTGATAAATACATGTTTGCCAAAGCCATCGAAATTCAAATTCTGAAGTATATACAGCGTCCTGATGTGTGATTGTTCAGTTTGACAACTCTTCCAACATATTTGCAAAAATAATGATCTCTACATTTTTTCCTGTCCTCCTCACTAAACAAATCTGTCATTGAGGATCTCACTTTAGCCTCCTGTTACATAGCACAGAGAAAGGTGATACACTGCTTGAATCAAAATTATGGAAGAATCTTTATTGCATTATAAAGTAAGCAGTAGTGCTAAACAGACAATATCCATGCAAGAGGAAACTGGAATTTTATTAATTCCTATACAACAGTGATGAGGTGAAGCAACAAAATTATTTGTTTCCTCTTGCCTTTCTACTTTGCCACAGAAGTGAAAGTGAAATTGTAAGTGGCAAATAAAAACATCTACTCTGCAAATAAAAATAGAGCATAAATTATTGCTAATGGAAATACTAGGGAGTTTGTTTTGGTTTAAAGTTTTTTTCTAATATCTCTGTTTATCGACAATAATACAAGGTACCAAATTAACATTCTCATGAATATTTTCATGCTATGCTATTCCTGTCATAAGTAGCTTAAGGAACTATTACAGAGTCTGGTAATTTCATTTATAAAAGATCCACTAACCTCTTTTCAAAATATAGGAAGATTCATTGTTCCAAGACACTAATTAAATGACTGAA
This sequence comes from Colius striatus, assembly GCF_028858725.1. NCBI lineage: Eukaryota > Metazoa > Chordata > Aves > Coliiformes > Coliidae > Colius > Colius striatus. Next base: position 64,021,949 of record NC_084760.1, on the reverse strand, counting down.
AAGTGGAAAGCAAGAACTCTGAGAGGTCTTTCTCTTCAAAATGCCAGAAAGATTTTTTTTTTTTAATTTCTTCTTTTTTTTTTTTTTTTTTGTTTCTGAATGGGAACTCAAATTAAATGTCATTGATGGATGCCCTAAAACTGGAGCCAATACTTCTTGGCAATGATTTTCAGTATGATTTTATAGTCTACCTGACTTACCTTAATAGAAATCAAAATACTTTGCATTAAAAAATTAAAAAAGGACATAATCACAGGCAGGTAAAAAAAAAGGCAAAAAAATGCAAGACCATTTCCTGGGTTATGTGCTTATCACAAGAATTTATTTGTATATCATTCTCTTTTGCAGATTGTGTTTTATTCTCCTATTGTCACTATGAATATGATATTTCCACCATTATTTCATAGTCAAATTTAAAAACCACTCTTTGTAACTATTAGCTTCATGAAAATTTTTTTAAATCATGCCACAGGTAGTTGCATGCTACCTGTGAAGTTGCATAAATTTATCAAACGCAAATATCAATGTAGTTATATCCAGGAAAAGTTTTAAGGATCTCCAGCAATAAATGCCTGAGTTTGTTTTACACCGATTTCTTGTAAGTCAGAGAGTTAAATCTGTCTTAAGATGTATTATAAAGACTTACTTTTAGCCAAAACATGAGTATCTTTACTAAGTTTTACATATGTGTGGGAAAAAAAAAAAATCTAAATGTTTATATGTGTCTGTGAGGCTAGAACCTGTTTGTTTTTTATACAATGACTAGGATCCTCCTTTGCTTTAGAGTAACAATGTTCTTAGCAGAGGCCAGATCTCACATGCACAACTACAATGAAAGTAGAGACTAATAAGTTAAAATCTGTAAGGCCAGTCATAAACATCAGCAGATCTTGTGTTGGAAAATATGGACAAGTTGTTGTATTTGAGGGTTTTGTTGTTTGTTTTTGTGTTTGTTTTGTTTTTTTTTTTTTTTTAAAGATACTGGTATAACCTATCTAATCCTAAATTCTGTATAATCTTCCTGCAGAAATGCTACTCTAGGTGGTCCTGCTCTGACAGGAGAGTTGGACTAGATCTTTCGAGGTCACTTCTGTGATTCTGTGATTCTGTTTGCTCCTTGGAAGATGGCATGCTTTTCAAGGGACAATTAGTAAAGTTCTTATGCTACCGTCACCCTTGTCTGGAGAACAAAGCAGCTTATCCAGTTTCACAGATATGTCACCCTATTCCTGGAATGAAATGCACATGCGATGATTTCAAGCACACAGTAATTTAAATTTAGATCAAGTGAACAGGACAAGCTTCCTGTCACAATGCACTTCATTAGTTGAAGGGAAGTGACAGATGACACATTGTTAAATAGGTAAAAAAATAAACTTTTAAATATTTCATAATTGTAAATGGTTCAGCAAGAAAAAAAAAACCCTGCAGGTAATTAATTATCTCTTTCCATCTCCAGATATTCTGAACCCCTTCCTTGAATACTTTTGCAACAACAAATTGCACAAGAGATTCAAGACAGATTATGGGAAAGATTCAATCTAAAGTCTTTTGGCAACTTGCGTTACAAGATTTAAGACACTATAGCTCTTTTTATGGAAATCCCAATGAAAATTTAAATTAATCCAATATTTGATATAATATTTAGTTTGCACAGTGATAGAATTTAGACAAAGTTATTTTTTTATTTCTGAGATTGTAATAAAACAAACACAGAATATTCTCCTATTGTCTTACTGTGAAGACAAGGAGACAGTATTACAGAAAGTAGTTTTGAAATAGGGCTTAAGACATGACGAAGTATCATTTACTCTTACTTTAACATTTAAATCAATGTGTCTACAAGGTACCATGTTCATATGAGGACTAGAAATTTTCCTATATTCAAGAAGAGATCTTTAAAGATGGGCCTCTGTTTTATCTGTTTCTTTTACTTAACACTTAGCTGAAAATGCAAAAACTGTTCCTTTCCTAAATGGTTATGTTATGGTCCATTTAAAGAACTCTAAAATTGACAAGAAGCAGATTTTTAAGACACAGTAACTGCAAACTAAGTTGTTTTCCAGTGGGATTGCAACATCTTTAATGTTTTGGGGTTTTTTTCCTCTGATTTTTTCTCCCCTTTGTATATCTTCATGTTTCTCCTGAGCCTTTTCTGTCAGTATCAATATAACTAGTTCCTTGACCATGTGAAATATTACTGTCATAGCAAAACTATAGATTGTTTTTATAGTTTTCCATAAATTTTTACTCCCTAGGATATAAAATTATGCTTTAAAATTGAATTTACTTTTAAGCAAGAAAATGATGACAAGCTGGAAGTTGGATCATGAAGCCAATTGTTCCTGAACAAAAACAATCTACTTTAAATATTAAGATTTCAAATTAGTGTATATTTTTATTAGAGGAAAAAATATTACTTTCCCGTTCCACAGTACCTTTAAAACAAGTGAAAAAGAGAACACTATAATGAAAGTCTTTCAGATAGGGTATTATGTAGGAATTCTCCATTAAAAAAAAAAAAAAAGAAGTCTTCAAAGTTAGCTTAATTTTATCATAAGAGCTGTGGGCACTCACAGTCAGATTATTGCTTTCTTCAACACAGATTCATTCCTCAGCACTTTTGCTCCCTGTCATCAACATTCCAATCTGCAGGCCTCCGGCTGCAGCCACACGCACAGGCACAGACTCTGGTGTGGAGGAGCTGATTGTATAGCCTGAAGTGTATGAATAAAGACGTATTACAAAGAAAATGTGTAAGGGTCTCCTACAGTGTCACTCCCCTGAAGCAAGCTAGTCGGGATGTTGATCATGACTCTGAAAAGCAATTAAGTTTGAAAGGAAAAGTAAATCCTATTTATCTAAAACAAGCTTTGGTTTAAGTAAAGACAATATCTCAAGCTCTAAAAATGCCTTTCTCCCAAAAAATTATAAAATAAAGCAGTATGAAATGTAAGACAAAATAGATATAAATAATAGACATGCAACACAGACAAGGCAATAAGTTTAATACACTAGACACAGAATCATTGAATCATAGAATGATAGGTATTCGAAGGACCATCTAGTCCAACCCTGCTGCCAAAGCAGGTCTGCCTAGATCAGGTCACACAGGAACACGTCCAGGTGGGTTTTGAAAACCTCCACAGAAGGAGACACCAAGCCATCCCTGGGCAGCCTGTGCTAGCTCACAGGAAAGAAGTTTTTCCTTAAGTGGAACTTTTTGTGTTCCAGCTTATGTACATTACCCCTACTCCTGTCATTGGACACTACAGAAAAAAGTGTTGTCCCATCCTTTTGACATAAACCTTTTAAATACTTGTAAGTATCAATGAGGCTGTCTCTCAGTCTCCTCTTCTCTAGACTGAATAGCCACAGATCCTTCAGGCTTTCCTTGTAAGAAAGACTCTCCAGTCCTTTGATCATCTTGGTGGCCCTGCACTGGACCCTCTCCAGAAGTTCCCTGTCACTCTTGAGCTGAGGAGCCCAGAACTGGACATAGGACTCCAGATGAGGCACCATCAGGGCAGAGGAGAGGGGGAAGAGAACATCTCAACCAGCTGGACAGACTGTTCTTGATGCATCCCAGGATGCCATTGGTCTTCTTGGCCACGAGGGCACAGTATTGGCTCATGGTTAGTGTATTATCAACTGGGGCTCCCAGGTTTGTCTCTGCAGAGCTGCTCTCCAGCAGGTCAATCCCCAGCTTGTACTGGTGCATGGGGTTGCTCCTCCCCAGGTGCAGGACTCTGCACTTGTCCTTGTTGAACCTCATGAGGTTCCTCTCTGCCCAACTTTCAAACCAGTCAAGATCCCACTGAATAGCAGCACAGCCTTCTAGGGAATCAGCCACTCCTCCTATTTTGGTATCATCAGCCAACTTCCTGAGGGTACACTCTGTTCCCTCATCCAGGTCGTTGATAACGATGTTGAATAAGACTGGCCCCAGAACCGATCCCTGTGGAACCCCACAGGCCACAGGCTTACAGCTCAACTCAGCATTGTTGAACATCACTCTCTAGGCTCTGTCATTCAGCCAGCTCTTGGTCCACTTCACCATCCACTCATCCGACCCACACTGTCTGAGCTTTTCGATGAGAATGTTTTGGGAGACAGCGTCAAAAGCCTTGCTGAAGTCAAAGCAGATGAGATCTGCTGCTCTCCCCTTATCTACCCAGCCAGTTATACTCTTGTAGAAGGCTATCAGGTTGGTCAAGCAGGATTTCCCCTTGGTGAATCCATGTTGACTGCCCCCGATAACTATCTTTTCCTTTGTGTGTGTCTTGAGACATCATCCAGGATAAGTTATTCCATCACCTTTCCAGGGATGGAGGTCAGGCTGACTGGCCTGTAGTTTCCCAGGTCATCCTTCTTGCCTTTTTTGAAGACTGGAGTGACATTGGCCTTTCTCCAGTCCTCAGGCACCTCACCAGTCCTCCATGATCATTTGAAAACAATGGAGAGTGCCTTAACAGTAGCATCAGCCAGTTCCCTCAGCACTCATGGTTGCATCTCATGATGTCCCAAAGATTTGTGGGTGTTAAGCTTGCTCACCAGGTCTCTAATCTCATCCTTGTCCTAGAAAAACTCTTCTGTTCTCTAGTCTGTCGTACTATCCTCCAGGGACTGGGCATCCTGAGGACCAGCCTTGGCAGTGAAGACTGAGGCAAGACTGAACAGTGTTCAGTGGCTCTCCTTTCTCTGTCACCATGACACTCTTTTTGTTCACCAGAGGGTTCACATTCTTCCTCATCTTCCTCTTGCTATTGATGTATTTGAAAAAGCCCTTCTTCTTTTCCTTTACTTTCTTTGCCAGGTTTATTTCTAAAAAAGCTTTAGCCTTCCCAATTTTTGTACAGTAAGAACATTAAAAGTCTACAGCACTGACAGAGATATTTTATGACAGGTATTTGATGACTCTGAAAGATCAGTAGCTCACTTACCATAGTGAGATCTGGGAACAAGGCCAGTAATCTTTAAAAAGCACAATAAAAACACTTTAGGTAGTTGTAACTTAAAAGGCTAGCATGCTCTAAATATTGGACTTTTCAATTGTAATGGATGCTTTAATGGTAGACTCTCAAAACACTTCACTTCTGCTCTTGTGAATACCACTGAGTGTTTTTTCTGGTTTTAAAGAGCACCACATAAAGAATATCTAATAGGGTAAATACTGTCTAGTGGAAGGTTTGATTCCACTTATCCTAACATGAAGAAATTTACACTAATTTCATATAATGTAGGTGAAATTTGATCTCCACCCAATTCAATGGTTGCAATTCCTTACATTCAGATTTTATTTGTAGCATGGCTCAATTTATGAGTCATTTCATAATTAGATCCTCTTAACACCATTTGTAATCTCACAGTTTTCAAGTATTATATAAGCTTATATTACAAAACATAAGCCTATCAAGTAGTGAAATACAACATTTACAGGCACTTTCAGAAGTCACTCAAAAAACAAAAAAACAAAACAAAAAAAGAAACTTATGCCTGTGGTCATATAATATGTAAAAAGACAATCGAAGAGAGAGTTTTACCAAATTAACATTTGTTCAGTGGGTTTGAGTTGGTTTGTCTAGAAGAGAGTAACATCTGAAGCAGCCAATACCAAGCACTGGAGAATGCAGAAGTGAGAACAGCTCTAAACAGGGCGTCCAGCCAATGTCACAGGGTGCAAATCTCCCACCCTGCAGTGATCATCTTGCACTATGACTCATCAAGCTCTGAAATAATCTAAGATATGATTCAGGACAGTGTGATAGGAATCATGATTGATTTTGCATGCACAGGTTCCTGACATACACAAATGGAGAGGACTACTCTGTAGATTATGATTTGATGTCTACAGAAAGCCAAAGACATAATTCATAACACAAGCCAGTATTCTTTGTAGAAGAAAATGTTTTAGATTATGTAAATGCTATGTAGAAAACAGTATTTAACTTGTAATAAACTGAAATAAAATGTCAACTTTGAACTAGTGAAACAATGAACATATAAATGTTTTCTGTAAATTGTTCTCTCAGCTATTGGAATGAATTATTTTCAGACATATCTTTTATGCCTACTCACTTTCTTGGATTTAATTAGCAGTTTTACTAAGAAAAATGTGAATTTTCAGATCATGACATGAAATATTCCAATATTGAATGGTCAGATTATCAGGTTTTCTTATCTTGAGTTCCAGTAATCTAGCTATTTTTAAAAGGTCCATCAAATCACAATAAAGAAACCATATTGCTTTATCTCATAGTATGCTTAAAATTTGCAAAATTGCAAAATGAAAAAGAAAATCTAAAATTATTTTATTTGCTTCTTCATTTGTCTTTTAACAGCCATCTGTTTACAAATTATTTATATGCTTAAAGAAGTCATGAATTTTTACAGAAAATTCACAACTATAAAACTTAATAGTATATGTGACAAAGAAAATGCATCTTCAACACTATCAGAACAAAGCAAAACAAAATTTTGTTTTCTTCCATATTTATGAATGAGCAGTCACATTATCAATCATTACTAGAAATCAGGAAGCTTTTTTGAATGTCATTTTTTTCCTTCTTCCCAGCTTTGGTCTTCTCTGTGCTTCATGGACAATCATAATAAAATACCAGAAAACTTAGGTTGAACAAATGTGGTAGTTTGAGCCTGGCTGGATGCCAGGTGCCCACCATACCGCTTTATCCCCCACCTCCTCAGCAAGCCAGGGAAGGGGAGAAAATAAGGTGGGAGTCTTGTGGGTTGAGATAAAAGCAGTTTAATAAAGAAGCCGCAAAGCCACATGCGCAGGAAGCAAAGCAAAAGCAGATAAAGCTGTTACTCTCTACTTCCCATCAGCAGCGATGTCCGGCCAGCTCCCGAGAAGCAGGGCTTCGGCATGCATAGTGGTTACTTTTGGAAGGCCAGAAATGAATCTTGCCGCCCCTTCCTGCTCCTCTCCCCCAGTTTATATTACTGAGGTGACCTCATATGGTATGGAATATCTCCTTGGTCAGCCTGGATCAGCTGTTCTGGCCATGGTCCCTCCCAAGATCATGCCCACCCACAGCTATTGGTGAAGGTGGGGGAAGGAATGCTGGAGGGACAGCCCTGATGTTGTGCAAGCGGTAGTCATAATATTGATATCAACAGTAAGCACAGCACTGCAAGAGCTGCTGTGGAAAATCACTACCATCCCAGACCCACTACAACAAGTTTTCAAAACTGAACATGAGTTGATGTCAACATTTTCAAACCTTTTCAAGAACACTTGAAATGGTTTAATATTTGCCAATTTTTGTCTGCCACTTTATTATATCATATATTATCTTGAAATTCACTTTAATTTTAATTAGATTTTTGATCAAAGGAAGGTTCTATGCCATCTCAAATGAAATTTCATTGAATTTTATTAATCTATAAGTATCATGTATTATATGTACTATAGTATACATATAGCATGTGTACATATATACATGCACAAATGATAAAGTATAAATATTCTACTGGGTTTTTTTTTCTATTTTTCAGAAGAGTAGAAAAACCAAAGGAACCCAAAACAAGTTAATCCTCTCTCCTCAACCCTGTACCTCACTGTGACAATCTCTGTCCCATTCCTGTAGCCCACTGGTCATGGGTACATTTCTAACTAGAAAGATCAGTATTGGAAACCACTCCAAATAGTTCCTAAAGAATTTCTGCTCCTCTCTTCTTTCACACAGCAGCTTCATTTTTGTCTTAATAGCTAATGTCAGTCAATCAGCATAAAGAAAATAGATAGAATAACTTTAGTAAAGAAAAAAAATACAGTAAGTATCAATTTTACAGATATAAGATGTCATACAAGCACTAGCATAAACCACAGCTTAGCTACTGCATATAGCCACTTTTCTAGCTTTTATTCTAAACTGTCAGTATCCATTACACCTTCCAGTCATTCATTACCACACCTTCCTTTCTTTCTTTCTGTCTGTAATAATTTATAACAAAAGGCAAACTCCTGTTGCATTTACCACTGTGGCTGAGAACTTGAAAAATGTTTTTCATAGATATAAGCCAAACTTATTCCCTTACCATGTAGAGTTATATTGCGAACCACGTCTACATTTAGATCACTGGCCAACATGCATCCATATATCTTACTCTAAATTAATTAAATTGTTGTAAAACTACATAAACTAGCAGTGTTCTCATACACTTTAACCCAATTCCACACTTATTTCTCTCTGAAACTGTAATGTCAGATTAAGTTAAATCACTTTACACTATAAGTAAATGTTTTGTAACCTACAGGGTAGTTTAAGAAATTGTGTTCCACACTATTCATTTCCGTTTATCTGTTCAACTACTCTACCTAAGTGATTTTATTTCCACGATTTCTCTTTAAATTTAATTTAATGTAATGATTTTCAAGGATTTTCTCTCTTTCTCATTTTGCTCAGAAAACACTGTTGGTTTTTGTCAGTTTGCCACTGGCTAAATTAAAGACCCTATTCACATCTGTCTTTATCACCAACATCCATGTCTATAATATTGGCAGTTGTACATGTACAGAATTTTGCAATGCCAACAAGAGGAAATTGTTCATTCTGATATCTTGAGACTTCTTGATGAGGGAGTGGAGACATTCAGAAGTGCATTTCTGCTTGTGCCAGGAGAATGTGGCCAGTGTCAATGGACTGAACTATACCAAGGAAAAGGTTTTTATCAGCAGGAATTGAAATGAAATCCACAGACTGCACTATTTCTTCATCTAAAATTGACTACAGTGAAGAAAGTCTAAGGACTGCTAGGTAACATATCCATGATTTTATGCATCATCTTTCTGAGAACTTTTGGAAAAGTTGAAGAGTTGATATTACCTCAAAATTATAACAGATTTTAGTCAAGGCATTGATGTTGCTACTAACTTAAAAGAAGGCAACACAAATTATGAAATGAGAAACAGTTATGCAACATAGTGAAAACTTACCAGATTCTTTTCTGTCAGTAACCACTGAAATCTTTACTTCCTGGACACTAATATTTTTTCTTATTTTCTCCCCTGAACATCTGTATTTTGTAAAGGAGCTTTAAGGATGGAGACTGCAAGTCTCTAAGCTGATTCAGGGAGATATGCACAAGCCAAAATGCTTCACAGTTTTAAATATCTTGATGCACATTGTGCTAGTGAAGATTTTAATTAAACTCAGTGGCTGATAGTCTAAAGCAGCTGAGCCCCATAACTAGTGTGTATGAAGGAGAGGCATTGAATGAGTAGATGGATAATTATATTGAAATCGGGACACATTTCAGGCTCCCATGTAATTATCTAGGTCATCAAAACAGTTGCTCAAAATCAGGAAGTCCTTGCAATTCAGATACATTCATATATTTTCATAATATCAAGCTAGAACAATATTTATGTGCATAGTATAATTTTAAGCCACATATTTATCCCATAAGATATTCCTTAAAATACAAGCTCCTGAAAAATTAACCTCATCTTCCTCTGCATTCAGAAATATCTAAAAGCCTACCCCATCTCACACCTGCATAACAAATGTTGTTTTTCTGAAGCTGGTCTTCTAGTTTCTGGAAAATGAAGCAGAAAAGAAAGGTGAGAGAGTCTTGCACAGGTAATACCACACTGCTGTCAAAGGAGGAAAAAATACTAGGAGTACCTTTGTTGTGATTACGTCTAGATCTCATAAAAAATCCAAGACAAGAGTAAAGAACCAGTTGTTACACTGGATAAGTGTCATAGAAATTGGTAAAAAGCTTATGTGTCCTTTAATAGACCTAAATGCTGATTGTTTGGGGAGTATTCTGCTTAGGCTGAGTGTGGTGCAGTAGCTTTAGAACTTCAATTAGGACTGAATCCTAAGAAACACTTCTGTGAAGTTCAGATTAGAATTTCTGTCAAATATGATAATTACCATTTCATCATCTGCAATTCCTTGCTTAAAAAAAAAAAAAAGCGCTAAAATCAATGAAAGTCTTCAGAAATATTTGATTTTTCTCCTTCCTTAATCAAAAGTGCCTTTGAACTTAAGACAACACCTGTTGGTTCATTGATTCTAAATCACTTTACAGTGAGGCTGAGCTAGACAGGTATAATATTCATTTTACATCATAACACTACAGTCAGAATGTTTTGAGTGGTGACCATGCCACAGTGGAAAACATCTCTCTGTGGCATCAGAACTATATCTCTGGTTACATCTCTACTTGTGTTCCTGCAAAACATCTGCACACCATTACCACCATTGTGAACACTGTCTAGTGCATCCAGACTGTACTCATGCAGCTAGAGCCAACGATGACAGGCTGGAGCTTTTTATAGTCCACTGTCATCAGCTTTTTATCTAGAAAGTTGAATCCTGCTGCCCTGAGTGCATAACAGAACAGCTATCTGAAAGGAGGCAGAAGGAAGTAGAGCAGTGTCCAACCACACTGCTCTATTCTTGCCTGCTTCAATATTTTTTCCCCTTCTCCAACTCAGTGATTTCAAATAAAATTAATTAAAAAAAAAAAAAAGTCTCCACTTTGTTGTGCTTATTCTCACCCCAGCTCTTCAGACTTTCTGCTCTTCCCTTGCATCTTCTTGTTTTGTCCCCTTGTTCAGATCTTGGAGAGCTCTCCCCACCGTGGTTTTTAAATATATCTTGAAAAGTTACACTATCATTCCATTCTTATTAACTCCCTTTCTACCTAAGGGTACTGCAAGTATTGTGACTTTCTCATCAGCCTGTTGGCCCTAGTCAGATTGGCCATTCCCAGGACCAGGAAGCAGAGGTCTGAAGGGGAGGATGGCAGTGGTTGTGGTGTCTGTTTCCGTTTCCTTGTTTTCTTGCAGCTCTAGGCAGAGCTCTGTTAGACAATGTCTGCTAGCTCTTTGGATGCTTTCAGGAAACAGTGACTTTCTTCTTGGTTTCTCTGTACTCACACTTCCCTATTTTTTTCATTTTTAATCCACTGAATATCGTACTCCTTCCTCTTTTTCATTTCTTGGCACACATAGTCACTTGATTCTTCCCTGTTCTTTTCTCTGTAATTTTACCCATTCCTTCCTTGAGACAGCTTGAAGATTTTGTTGGGCTATTGTCGAAATTCAAATCAATAACGATTACAACTGTAAGAAAAATTCTTTAAAGAAAGCATGCAAACCTGGCCACTTCCTACTATACTTTCTGTACCTATGCTCCTATCATCCATACTGTTGTAGTGAGGATACTGGAGGGTATATCCCTACTTCTTCATTTCAGTATATTTTCATGGACTGGCTGTCCAACAATTTATATAATTCTTTTTTTTTCCAAGTGTCTATATCATCTGCAGCCACAACCTCCTGTGGCAAGAGATTCCAGAAACACATTACCAGCAAGCAGAAATATGCTCTTTTGTCTGTTTTAAATTAAAATCCTACCATTTTATTGAAGTGCCATGTAGTTTTATTACAGCAGGCTCTTGTGTCAATATTCTTCTTTCCTCTAAAAAATCTTAATGATTTTTTAGGCTTTGCTTACACCTTGCTCCTAACTTGAGAGTCCTCAACCCTTTTTTTGTCTTCTCATAAGCCAGCTGTTCCATCAACTCCATCATTTTAGTCATCCTTTTACCTTCTCCACCATGTCTTTCTTGAGATATAGAGATCAGAAAGGCCCACCATGCTAATGGTGTAAGCACATCAAAGTCTTGTGTGTCATAACCATCTATCTCTGTCCTGTTCCTGGTATCCTTTCTGATGATACTAATCTCTGCTGAGTTTTGTTGTGGTTTCGGTTTGGCCTTTTTTTGGCCTACCACTGTATGCCAAGAAAGTTATTTCAGACAATTATCGGTCCAAGAGATGTTTCTTAAGTCCTGTTTCTGAGTTCAATACTGGAGAAAAGTAACATAATGGAAAGCTAAATGACTTCTTCTCTCTCACAGTATTTGAATCAGACTTTCATTTCAAAGTGTTTCTCTTGTTTTATGTTGCAATCATCAGGCAACTCTAGCTTCTGTGAGTTAAAATTCAGCTTTCTTTTATCTCCAGCTTCCTCTGTTTACTGACTTATCTCTCTTGGTATTTTATAAGGAACAAGTGAGCGAATTCTAGAAAGCTATGGCTTCATGGAAACTTGATTTACCAAGGCTTTAACTCCCTGCCTCTGTAGCTGAGACCCTGGCTTAGAACCAGCTGTACTCATGTTTTGTAGCTGCAAAGGTCAAAGCATCACAAATCTAAAACAAATACATAACATAGTATCACAGTGACACAAAAGTGTATTTAAAGAGAATATGTAACATTTAAAATATCCTTTGAAATTTCACTCTGAATACAGTAAACTTCTGAACACTGTTTACACATATGCTTTCAGAAAACCACACTAAACATGCTGTAAGTGAAAGGGTTTTTAAGCTCTCATCCACATCTAAAGCTGAGGAAAAAAATTTAAATATCCGAGCTTTCTCTTTTTCTCATGAGAACTATCTCTTCTGACTAATAGCTCCTCTGGTATCATAATGAAGCCTTTCCCCATTGGGCCTATTTTAAACTATTTTTATTGTTTTCTGCTATGCACATTATGTTGGCTAGGTAACTCCCTAGCCAATTTGTGTTCTCATTCAAAGCGACAGCCTACCAGTAAATAAAATTGTTCAATTACCAAATGAGATCTGAAACTGCAGCCCTATCACTTCAGACACCATTTCAAAAAAACAGTAGTGGAAAAACAGGAAATAACACTGATTTTGGATTCATTTTTTAGTAGCATTCACTAATTAACTATTCCAAACACATTAAGACCCTGAGGGAAACTTCCATGTCTCAGCGGTGGAGAGGCAGTTTGTCAAAACTTTTTATTTATAACAGTCACAGGAGTATTCAAACCAGGAGGTCTGTGCCTACAAGCAAGGGAATTAAGTAGCACCTGAAGTCAGACTTCTGTATCATGTCTTACAATAGTATTCTACATGATGTACACATTACATTAAATTCTTTTAAAAAGTTAATCCCCCCCCCCCCGAAAAAGTTTTATTAATTTTCTTTTAAAATGGACCAAGCTCCCTACAGGTTTTCCATACGTACAGAAACAGAGCTCATAGGACTTAGTTTTATAGTTTCTCTCAGTTATTCAAATTAAGATGAGGTGTACTAAATGTAACAAAATAATCTCAAAGTTAAGTGAGGGACGTTTAGATGACTAACATATATACTCTCATAATTTTAATGCTTCCTTCATATTTGTCCTTCAACTTTTCTATTCTGTTGCAATCAAAGTTCAGACTTACTTCTGACTTTATTGCATTATTTCTCCTGTTCCCAGCTTACTAACCTGCATATAAATATAATGCTCCAAGCTCTTCATCTCCTCAGCTATCATTTGTTTCTTCTAGTCCTCACATAATTGCATCCCTAGACTTTACCTTGGCTTTAGTTTTATTAGAAATTCTTTTTTTCTTTTTTTCTTTTTTTTTTTTTTAAATTTCATATTCTCAGTATTACCTTAATTTTCTCAATCCTCTCTAGAATTCTATTCTGATTATCAGTAAATTAGTAAACTGATTGGCTAAGTAAGTTACTTTAAGCCATTGAAATTCAGTGTCTTATTTAATTTCAATTTTGAATGATAAGAAAATGAAGGAACCAGAAAACATGTTGCAGTGTTCTCCCTACAGTAGCTGAAGCTAAAGTTACCTTGATATACAATTTGTGTACAGAGACTGCCATCAGATATCCACTTTTAATTTACTCATTCTCAAATTGTCAGTCACACAGTTAAGATCATGTCTGCTTAATACACTCAATAATTTTAATACTGGAGTAATTTTGCCCACTAATTTTGGAATGAATTTTTATTCAACAGTAGATAAGGAAACTTGGTCTGTACATTACCTCATCTACTTGGCACTCAGATCAGTTAGAAAATAATGCACCTGTAACCCAAAACAGCATTACCATATACAGTCAGCAACAGTCTGAAAAACAAACACAAGGACAATCTACATGAAGTGTAATGGTCACTCCCTTAAGCTGCCATCTCTTTAAAAAAGAAAAGAAGTATTGAAAACTATTTTTTAGCTAGAAAGTTGTCAGCTCACACACTGCGTTTTTGCTGCATGTCTTTATATATGTTTGAAAACGATCTGCTTCCTCTTCATGGCAGCTAACTAAAATCTACCACATTTATGTCCAAAGATAGATTATTAACATACTGCCAGCAAAGCAGAGGAAAAAAAATAAAAAGTGTATATCTGCCAGCTGACTCATTCATTCAAGACTTTTGTAGGCTTAATTTTAAAATACATTTTTTAGGTTTCTTAAGTATTCCAAATTCCATTTCTTTGCCTCTCAAACAAATGGCATGAATTTTAAGCAGCAAATATGTAGCTGCAGCTTTATACCACTGTGTCTGTTAAATCTGGTTTTGATAAGGAAACAGTTTAAAACTACATTTGGGGAAATGCTTGCATTCCTGGCACTCAGATATCTTTTCTGTGAACTGAGGCAAACCTTTAATTTTTGTTTCGAACTCTGTTGACTTTCCTCTGAATTCCCTTCCCCTATATTTCTGAGAATAGTTAGCAACACTCACTGGTGACAGCAAGGCTGCAGCAACCTAAAAGGGATATCTTGCCACCACCAGCTGTACTTCAGTATTTATTCATTAAGACTGCACTATTTACACAGGACAAACTTGCTGAGATGGCAAAAGGATGAATACAGTTTCAGTAGCTGAATTTCAGCTTGACTTTTGAAAGGAAATAAACCCCAAACTGGGTAACATTCACCTCTAAGAAGAGGAAATCCAAGACTTAAATTCCACTTCCAAATTAAGTTTTGCTGGCTCTTGAGTTTAGCCTATAGGTGATAGTTATCAATCTTGTACTGCAGGGTGTACTGGGATGAAAATCCTTTGTGTGCTGCATTTAAAAACCTGAGTATAGAGATATTGGACACGAAGGAAGAGGATGCAACGGTGAGGCAGATATCCCATTCATATTGCTAAGTCCAACTTGTGACTAGTTAAGCCAGAGGATGGTTTTGTAAATCATGATACCTTAAATTTTCACAACTGCTTGTCAGAACTGTTGAGCAACATGAAAACTAATGTCAGCAAGTCTGCTGATTTCTAAGGTGGAAAAAAAAATCATTAGACAAGCTTATGACTTGGAGATTGCATATGAGGAAGAACTTTTTTACTGAGAGGGTTGTTGACTACAAGAAGACCTTGCTCAGGGAAGTGTCAGTCACCATCCCTGAAGATATTCAAAGTAATGTAGATGAGATGCTTAGAGACATGGGCTTGCCAGTGTTAGTTTAGTGGTTGGACTCAATGATCTTAAAAGTCTTTTCCAACAACAACAACAAAAAAATTCTATGATTTAATGTGTGTACTAGTGCAATTAAAAGCCTAGACTTTTCCTTCAAGACATATTTGTAAAGAGGGCTGCTAAAGTGTAACACAAATTTACATTAGAAGACACTGTACATTTGGAAGATTCCTGTCTGCGTTATCCCTTTTATGTAGAAAATTGTGTGCATTTTCTATTATTTTACCCTTATCAGATTATTAGAGCATTAGATCTAGGAATAAAGGAATTACCACTGAAATAGTGGCCTAAAATGAGTGTTTAAGTATTCAGTAAATGCTTTGCTAAATCCTTCACCATATACATAGGACTAGATCTCTTGGTAATTTTAAATGCAGTACCTTCCAAGGAAAAAGGTGAACTCAGGAAATATTTTCCTGGAAAGTATGTAAGTCAAAGAAGAACTGTCTTTGGAGAAATCCTTAAATATTAAGTAAAAAAATCCCTGTAATTTTTTAAATTCAGATTTGAAGTAATTAGTTTGTAGCCTGTAATTAACTAAAAAGAAAAACCTATATTATTTTGGAGATATCTCTAAAGGCAATAAATGTCATTAGAAAGAGAGAGAACCTAAGACGGAAATCTCTTCAGTTATGAAGGCAGAAGTTAGCAACACAACCTTACTTCTACCAATATTTATGACACTGGTACTCACTATAGTTGAAATACCATCATTTTCCTCTACTCTTAGATGAGTGTCAGGGAGCAATGAGGCCTGACTGCTCACAAAGGGAAGAGGAGATGAGGCTGACTGCAGCACAGACTGTGCCCTTAGCAGTGGGACAGCATCCTGCAAGATCTGAATGCAGCAGGCAGAGCCAGCTGTTGGCAACAGGGATCATCAACAGTAAGCCATGAACCAGGGCCAGGGGACCCAATGAGGAGCAGCAGGAGTTAAGACAGGAGACAAGACCACAGTGTACCTTCTAGGGGTCCATCCAGGAGCTGAAGAGAGAAAGCTGGAGCCTCATTCAGCATAGCTCAGGCAGGGATTTGAGGTCATGGACTGAGCTGAAATTGGGCTTCTGGGCCCATGAGTGGAGCTCACTCATAGGTGGAGCTGGTCAGGACCATTCATAACTATTACTGACCTCTGGGCCCTGATATGGAACTATATGGTATCACTGTTGAAAAGCAGTCCTGGGGAGCAGTATGTAAAATGTTGAGAGTGAAGAGTGTTCATGAATACTATTCTATACTGGGATTGTGAACTTCCCATCACCTTACTGACAGAAAGTATAAAGTGATCTCTTTATGAAGGCAAAACTTTATCTAAAAAAGTAGTGCATGATCAGGTAATAAATGCCTAATTTTAAGCATAATTTGAATCTGTTGCTTTGACTTTCTCTGTTTTTTGACTGCTGACTCACTCAACCTGAAATATTTAAAAATACACTCATATGAGATTTGTATACCAAGAATTCAAAACTGTGTAGATAACAGTTTCACCTCACCTCCAGTTAACAATGATTCATCTTCATGCAACTATTTTGCATGCATATATAAAGGTTCTCAGGATAAATTATTTTTCCAAAGTGGGCAGCTACTCTGATTTTAATCAGTGTTGAGTGATTAGCATTCTTGAAGATATACGTGAGAAACATTCTTAAGTACAGTTCACCTGACCTCTTCAGCTATGTTAAGGATGATGTTCTTTTTTTATGAGCCATGAATACAGAATCATTGACTGTTAGGAGGTAGCTATAAAATCTGGAGTGCATGATCAAAAGTGGTTATCCTTAGTAACTGTTTTCTGGTCTACATAAAACAAATTGACCTTATATCCTTTTTTCATTAGTGAGCATCAATACCACAATAAACCTCACTAAGTAATGTCAGGCACTTTTCAGCTTAATAGCAGCCTCCATATTGAGGCCAAATGATGGCATGAAATGCTGACTTGTCTCCTGTCCCACAGGCAGCAAAGATTATGACTCAAGGTCCAGGTAAAACACAAATGCTTCATCTGGTGTTTGTGTTTCCATATCCTTTTTTTTTTTTTTAATAAGCATTTTTATGAACAATTATGAAAACAATAATTTTCTAAGGATATTTGGATTGTCTCATGACTCATTTCAACATATCCTTCACACAGTCAGGATACTTGTACAAGACCACTCACAACTTTTCCTGATTAAAATCAAAAGTCTTGTTTCCAAGCTACTTTACTGAGGTTGTTCCCTAGCTTGGACTTCAAAAGCCTGTGAGCAATTTATATGTTTAGATATAGACAGATACATTGTAGGTATATAAAAAGATAGAATAATAGAAAATGTTGATATTTTCCACATGAGAATATTTTGTTGTTTTGTGGACATCTAAGCCAATCACCTAGCCAAATCTGGATTGTTAAAAGCATCTTACCACATGGCAATTCCTTGAGGTTTACATAAAAATTTTTAGGACATTTATCTAATTCTTTTCCTGGCTAGATTGTGATATTATAAATGTCTTTTTTGCAGATGCCAGAGTTAAAAGACTTGCTCAAATCACCAAACAGGTCAGTTGTCAGTCTGGGAGAAGAACACGACATCTTTGTTGCTGCCTAGGATCTAGCACCATTTGAAACACTCCTGAAGCGTCTGCATGATGTGGGAATTGAGGAAATCCATACCATCCGAAGCAGCAGGTGGTGCTTAATGGCTTAACCTAGGGCTTCTAAAATGACACTGAACACTAAGATTAGTGTGCGATCAGGACATCTCAATGTAGCTGTCTGCATGACAATGAGGTATACTGACTGTTTATTTAGTTCAAGATTGACCAGATCACTGTCTTTACTCTAATCTGATCAGCTCTCCCTTAGCTATATGAAGAATTAAGACACAGAAAGACATCTGCCTGTAGGTGCATACGTGAGAAGACAAATGCTCACATTTGTGTGAATGCCTTTGCCTGAATTGGAAGCCCAAACTAGATATCATAGTATTTCTGACTCCTCCTTTACATGAACACATACACAAACCATCTCAATGCAACAGCTGTCTTAAAAATAGAGATCTTAAAATTAAAATGTTAACAAAGGCTTAAGTTACAATATATTATAAAACTTTAAAGGAACTAATACACTATATTTGGTCTATGTTTCTTCATGCACATTATTTAATGTTGAATAAAAAATCAGCATATTTAAATAACCCTGACCTTAATAAAGCGGCAAGTAGGTATTACACTGTTGTACCAACTTATGCATGTCCTTTTACTAAATATGGTCAGTTATCCAACAATCAAGGGAAAAAGAAGAGAAAAATCCCTATCTGGATTAATGCAAAGTCAGTTTTAAAGTATTTACAACAAAGAAATATACACATTCAAACAATTTTACTAACACTGTTGATATCTCTGACTGCATATATTTTTATTGTCCTGGATGCATACAGCTTGCTATTACTTATCCATAAATAAGTTTATTTAAATGATACAAGATTTTTTTTTCTGGCATAGGCATAATAACACAATGTTTTACTGAACTATTTTTAGAATATATTTTATTACGAATAACACATAAACATGTAACAGTTTGCTAGAATGAAATAACTCTTAAACTTTACATGTAAAAGAACGTACATACATCAAGTCATTAACTTTTTAAAAAAAGAATTTTCTGACTACTGAGTTAATAAAACAGAGAGATAGTCATTATCTAACCCTAAATTTAGTGTATTTTTTTTCCTTCCATGATAGTGTACGTATTAGCTGAGCAAAAGACAAAGCATATAGTGTTTCTACCATTTAAGAAATATTTTACTAGAAACCTAAATATGAAATTGTTCTTACCACTAGGCAAGAATCCAACAACACGAAATGAATAGCTGCAATGTCATAAAGGCTCTAGGATGTTAATTAACCCTCAGGCAAAATTTTCTTTTTTGACATTGAGGAGGTCATAAAATCACTCAAATATTTTCTTAATTAAAAGTCATATGCAAAACATCTGTCTTGGTACATGTTTACTTCTGCAATATTGTACTTGTGTTAGATGATGTTCTTGAAGACCTTGCAGACTTAATAAGGACAAAACAGATGAACAGAGCCGTTACAGAAGCTAAAAGACTTATTTAAAAATTACACTGGAAGTTGACAAAATTTTAAGTTAGAAGATATTTAATTAAAATAATATAGAATAATCTAAAAAAATTAATTCCTAGAACACTTCAGAAATTGCTTTAATCAGTGAAATGTTTTTAAGTCCAGCTTTTCAACTGAAATTTAATAATATTTACACTGTCTTTCTGAGTATACAGGACTATAACAGTGGAGACATAAGATGCAGCTTTTTTTGTAAAGAGTACAAATATAGCATAACCAAAGGGTCTGGAATGACAACTAGAGATGGTTATTGACATAAATTCTAAGATATGATCTTTTTCCTTCTGTCATCAGATAGCGAAGCAATATGTCATTGTTATTAGAATAGGATTAAGCCTACTATATTTCAAAAATACAAACCAATTTTCACAGTGTTTTAACCTATGCAATTTGAAATGAATAACAATTAATAGCAAAATAAATGAATGGTGGCTAGAAGGAATTTCAATGAAATCCGTGTATAGGAAAATGACTTGAATATCAGAAGTGAAGGTTTATGGAGTAAATAATATGAATTGTGAATTTTTTCCTTTTTTGATTTACTTCTTAAGAATGACAATTATGATTCCACTATGACTATATACATGCAAAAGCAAAAATAAAAGACAACTGCTTGTATTTGTATCAACTGAACAGGAAGCATTAGTCTTGAAACAATGATCAAAAGACATGATTTTCTATCAGTGTTGGAAATGACATTAAATAAAAAGGAAAACACAAAAAAAGAAAAACCAAACTCAGTGAGAAATAAAAGCAATGTTCACTCATCAATTATTTTCAGTGATATCTGAAACAAAGCTTCAAGCCTAGTGAACTTAGCAGGTTTTTATTTTATCTCCGTAAGCATGAAACCACTTTGAAACCATAGTACTTTTATTGTACTTTGACATTAAATTAATGTACTCTGGTCATACTTTTCACGTAAATAAACTGCAATTACAGAATAGCTAAATGTAATTTCTTTTAGCCACAGAGCAAGATTTCTTATTTTAAAAGTATATACAATATTGATGACATAGTAAATAAATTGGAGAACTTTGAAACTACTTATTCATTTCACTGATGCAGTGAATTAAAACTTAATAAAACAATAACAGTATGATATGTATTCGTTAACAAATCACTATGTGTTTCTGTAATTGTATACAAAATTAGCAAGGTTGACACAATAGACATTAAAATAATACAAACAATTAATATATCTTTATGAGACCGAAATAGAAAATCCAAAAAACACTCAGCAGATAAGGATCTTTGGAAATTAGGATTTTTCATGTCTTCTGGTGGGGCAAATCATCATTAGCAAACTGTTTTAATCTTTGTATTTAAAAACATGTTTAACAATAATTTAAAATGCCATTATTTCACTTAGTATCTCTCAATAAACTCTTAAATAATAAGGAATATAATAAGCTTAAAAGCTTGTTTTTATATAAGATAACTTATTTTACAGATGTGAAATTGTCCTGGTTTGGGCTAGGATAGGGTTAACTTTGATGAGGAAGTAGAAAGGGATACAGCATGGGCAGCTGACCCAGGCTGGCCAACAGGTATTTGATACCATACTAATGTCATGCCCAGTACATATAGGCAGGGAGCTAGTCAGGGGCGGCGCTGTGGAACCGCAGGTTTGGCTACCAGTCGGGATTGGTCGTGCCAGGTCCCAGGTGGTGAGCGACTGCGACATGCACCATTCCTTTTGTATATCCCCTCATTTACTGTTATAACTAGTTTTTCCTGAACTTGTTTCTTCTTATTGTTGTTCTAATTAACTGTTCTTATTTCAACCTACATGGGTTTTTCCCCTTTTTCTCTGGTTCCCCTCCCTGTTCTGCCAGGAGCCGGAGGAGTGAGTGAGCACCCTCATGGCTCTTTGTCCCTGGCTGGACAAAACCACGACAGAAACCAAATAAGAAAAACTAACTTTGGTATCACAATTCCCATTGTTTCCCAACTACAAGCTTTCACAGGCTTCTATGGTACTCTGGGATTTTAAATTAGCAATATATTAAGCAAGATTGTATGTTGTGTATTTAAGATTAAAATCACCTATAGGAAATTCACCTTGAAAGAATTCAAGGTGAATAGAGGCACTGAATGTAACCAATTAATTAAACAGCAAACATGAATAAATATGAAAAGGTTGCTTTTTAACCCTGGGATCTTCATCACCTTATAGGTAAAAACCAGTAAAACCCAATGTGAGTAGACCAGATCTTTGCTCTACTGTATATGTGTCTGACATGCACACATATTTGACTATTGCTTTACTGGTCAAATGTAAAAAGTCACTAGAACCAATCAGGTCTGAGGCTGAATAACCAGTCTCCAATGCCAAACTGGCCTGCATCATCACTTAAATGCTGCCTCAGCTACTAAGTGTAGTGGAATGTGGATTTCAGTCCATTTAGATTTGGTGAACGCTGCATTCACAAACCATTACTGTAAATTATTGCAACTTCAACTTATCCTACTGTGGCTATCCTTTAAAAAAAACCAGCTTCCACCACATTCTGTGTTATTACTATGGGTTAAATACCCTTGTAGATTTTCCCTCCAGCAGTTGACCTCTCACATACAAATTGCCAACTGTGTTTCTTGTGTCTTTCTTGCATTTTTAAGAAAAATTAATTTTTTTCCACTCCAGAATTTACAGATGAGAAAGTCACTGGTACTCATAGACAAAACATATGGAAGCAGATACAAGTATCTCCAATAGCAGAACAATAACAGTCAACATTCTGATAGGAAAGACGCACTGAAGAGAGAAGTCTCTAACAAAAATTGAGAATGCTTTCTTTAGTTATTTTTTAATAAAATCTGCATTGTATGTTGTATGCAGACAAGATATGGAAATGATTTTAAGATTACGGATGTCTTTCTGAAGAGTGATAGAAATATATTGTCATTTTTTAATTGATAAAAACGGCAGCAAAACATTTATCTTACAATTTTACAGACTGATTACAGATCAAAATAATGACAGATACTAGAATTTTGCCAAGTGTTAACCAAATGTACTTTCCTTATACAGAACAGAAAAAAACCCAAAGCCAAACATGAACAGTTTTATTCCAGTACATGTATTTATAGACTATGTACTGAAAAGATTTAAATTTTGAAAATACTAATGTCCTTTAGATATGCTGGTATTCATTAATCAATTACATGAGTCACTTTAGAATATGGATTAAGGAACAGGGGTTTTTCTTGAGTCTAAGCTACTTTAAATTGCTATAAAAACCTGTTTGCAACTGTCTAATGCACTTCAGATATTCATTGTACCTTTTCATTCATTAAATTTTAATACCTTTTACCACCTTAACAATGTTATTGGCCTCTTTACTTGAAGTGAATGCCCTTCAGAGCATAATAAATTATTCTTTAAGTATCTGATAATGGGTAGAGATGGGCAACACACCAACAAAAATGTAAGGTTTGATAGTAAAGTTCAGTGAAATCTCTACTAACAGCCAGGCATTAAAGATTAAAATACTCACTATTTCTGGTTTTATTATATTTTCCATAACATTTTTCATTTTAGTTACATGAAAACTTAGTTTGCTAAAATGAGATTGATGTGCACAGAATTAAAGAACAATTGATATTAACCATGGCTCTTCATCTTATTCTACCATTCATAACACAAAAACCTAATTTACAGGAATCTTAAAGCTAGACAGTTAGGGGAAGGCTGTAAAATAAAAGATAAATGCAGAAATCAGTTATTTTTAACTCATAAGTGTAAAGACTTTGCAATTATTATTTAGTGGTTTCTCCAGTGTTAATAGAAAAAAAAAAAAAACCTCTAATAGCTAATGGAAGAAAGAAGAGAGGAGAAAGTTATTATTGAGTTATATTGAGCTGAAAGGTTAGATTCAATTAACGAAAACCAAATCTATTATATTTGAAACAGACTATTAGGATTTAAGAGGATTTAATCAGATTTTTGCTTGCTACTAGCACTTTTATCTCCTTTGGATTTCCCCTTTGGTGACAAGGAAACTATTGCCACTGTTTTCTCCCAGGTGTACTTTAGTTGTGCACTTCTTACTTTTCCTAGTCACAGTTTGAAAAACAACATAGATACAGTCTACCAACAGATAGCCTAGCTACTGATAGTCAGTGTAGATATTTCTATCTGAGCTGATTATCTACACTCCCTTTGGAGTCAATTAAAAGACAAAGTCTCCCAGGTTTGTCTGAACCTGAGGTATATCCCTAAAAAGAAACGGATGGACTATCTGAACCAGCTCCCTTTTTATAGAATAAGAACAACACTACCACAGTTCTTAGGAGTTTTATGAAGATATCAGTTAAGACAAAATGTATAATGTTATCTAATTCCTGTATAAAATATCTAATCAGTTGATTTTAAACATCAAAAATTCAAAGCCTGTAGTTTTTAGCTCTGTTTTCTGGGAAAACTGACTATTGGATAAGAGGGAGACAGGCCCATAACAGCATGAGTTGTCACTGACAGTTTTGGAGAACATGCCAGATGAGAGTTTCTAGATAAAATAATTCTGACAAGTGAACCCCTAACTTTGTTTTAAGCAGTACATTTTGGGGAAAACTTTCATCTTCTAAACTCCATATGAGATTGACTTTTATTTTTTTTTAAAGAATAACTGATCCTCTTTCTGATTATTCAGACTTCACAGAGATAAGATGTACCACAAAGTAATTTGCATGAAAATTAAATGCATTATTATTTCCATAATAATAACTTCTACAAACCACAGTATAAATAAGTGCAGAATGAATGCCAGCTTAATTTATATACAACACTAGATTTCAAATTTTGATTTGCTCCTGGAGTCTTCTCTGCCTTAGCTTTTGATCTTCCTATAATCTCCATGCTCTCAGTCAGAAAGGGATGAACTTTAGCTGTTGCTAAAAATAAAGTATAGAAAAAAAAACCTGTTTCAGCTGACAATACTGAAAATTCCTTGTATTCCTAGAACAAAGAGTATGAGTGCACTGGGGACCACTTAAAGGTCATTTTTTCAGTAGCAGATACTGTTAGAACTTAGAAAATAAACAGAATGCTTTTGGCTAAAATGTGTCAGACCATTTTCAAGTATCCAGTATAACCCATTAAGATTTGGTTCTGGCACATGATCACTCAAAAAAAATAATGACTTTCACCAAAAAAGGATATGATTTAATTGCCTAACCTTCATTATCCTACATAATAACACTGTAAATCCTCTTAGTGCACTCTTCCCTTAAAGAATTTTGTCTGTTTTATCAAATTCTACTGTTTTTATCAGCTGCACCACAATGGTTTAGGCAACAGAGCTTCATTAACCAGACAAAAAGTGCAATCTAATAAAATTTTGTGCCTTGATATAATAGGCTTAGAGACTGATCCTGAAAAGACTAATGCCTGTCTTAACTTTCTGTACTGCAGCTGGCTCCATTGACATTATTATACTCCTCAGAGTGTACAAAGGGTGTCCACATCCATTAATCTTTACAGAAGTAGAGGCCAAAACTGTGTGAATGAAATGAGACAGGACTATGTGTTATAAAGAAACATTTTACAATGGAAAATGTCATGGCATGGTAAGGATAGCTATATCATTCTTCCAAATATTTTTTCTGAATTTCTTTGAATATGAGTATTAATTATTTTGTACTAAAAAGAGGTATCTGTGAAAGCTATATTTTTCTTATATGATACCATAAATAAATGTGTAATTTTGTATATTTTTGCTCTAAAAATCAATCTTTTTTTTTTTAAGAATGAGATGGAACATTTCAGTTTCACAATGAAGAATGAATACTTTATACATAAATAAATATATTCTAGTTTACACAAAAATTTCTATAGGTAGAAACAACTTTTATTGGATAGTTTTTCATTGTGTTATTTCTAACTTGGGCTACAGGTAAATTAAGATTAAATGATGAACTTGAAAAGCTGTTATATGTATCTTAAATTTGGAAATTAACAGATATGTATATACCATAGCTTGACCTTAAATTCTAAGGAACTGGAGATTGAAGGAGTCTTATGTTTTTTTCCATGGAAATCTTGACACTAATAAAGGATTGACAGAAGGCATAAATCTGTCATTAACATACTTTTTTCTCTGAGCAGTCACATCAGAGAATTTTGTTTCAGCAGAAAGAGACAAACATAGCCCATTCCAGTCTATTCCAAAGTGACACTAACGTGTTTCACTCATCTTCAACTAGTGTTTCAAGACCTATTCCTTGCTTACAGCTCCTTTTTCTTTACATGCCATTAAAACACCTTTTCCAGCTGATAACGTAATGTTGTTATATTGTCTGAGAGATTGTCTTTCTTGTTCTTGACATAATAGATCACATGTGGATTATAGCCAAAAAACCAAAGTTAATTATATCAGATGAGTACAAAACAAAGGCTATTTCAAAGGCATCCTGTCATTTGGCAGATGACTAGTGAGTTTTGTTGGTATTTGGTCAACATATATCAAAGTATATGAAGTAAAGATTTCATATTGCTACAACTTCATTTAAAGAACAATAGGAGGATGAATTGATTAATTTAAGATACCTGATTAATATTCAATACTAAAACCATATATTCTTGTGCTTGATTTTTTGTTCTTCGCTTTCCTGAGACTGATAAAGTCTTTAGGGCCGAGCACAGTTCATATATATTTTATGGATAAAGAATAAATAATCTCTAACTTGGGCTGAAAATGTACATGGAAGAGGCAAAGTTACACATCAATATAAAATGAGTAGGGGGTACTTTGACTGAACTAAAAGAAAGCTAAACAAGAGCAAAATTTGCATTTGTTTTCCTAATTAAGTGCTTTTACAAGGCTGCGTTCAACATAAAGAGTCTCAGAAAGAAAATTATTTCGAGCAGCCCTGCCCTGATAGGACAGGTGAGTGCCTGTCTTATAGTATAAGTATCTGGCCGATCCATCTTCCATATGTGCTGTTCCCAAACAAAGAAACCACCAGCAAAGGAAACTTCAATTGCTGAAGAGAATTCTTAATGCAGGATTTTCTGTATGGTCCTTCTTTGTTTTGAACAGTGTCAGTTCCACAGACATGGAATGTAAATTAGTGAAATATTGTAGCTACACTTCAATATTTATTTAAAAAGTTGACCCCTGCCATCTTAAAATTGACTGGCCTTGGGCATATCAGATGCCGGGGAAGCTTCTAGCAGCAATTTGTTTAAAGAAGCCACATCACTACCAAAACCTGGCCTCACAAAACCACTACAATGCCATAGAATGTTAGGACTGAGCTGAAAAGCATTCTTAACAAAAATTGAGAGGTCTAGCTGATACTTAACATTGGATATCTGTTCTTAATACCTATAGGCACAAGATACAAAGATTCAAGAGTGGTGTATTCTCCTCATCTTCATTTTAATTCCTCAGTTCTCATTGTTTGCACTGGATTTACACATTGGCCATAATAAAAAATAAGTAAACTTTTTCCCTCAGATTATCACAGACATATCAAAGATATTAAAAAAAGTGTATTTCATGAAGGAGTTGCCAAGTAAAATATTACTGATTCTGAGAATATTTTTCATTAAAAAAATGAAACTCATACAGTTAGCTGTCTAACAGAACACTTATTGTAAAAATTGTGAAATTCCAGGAAAGGGCTTCACAAAGTTCTTGGTGTTCAAAGTCTTTTGATTGCTGCTACTGTTATTATTTTAGCTTCCATCTTTTAAAGAAATTTTATAACACAAATCCACTCCAAAAGTGTCACTTTTAATGATTGATAAAACTTTCAGTATCATATCCAATAAAAATGGTTTCTGCAATACTCAAGTTTTCTGATATTCATGACATATAAATTGCCTGCAGAAGAAAATCAGAAGAGTATATCTTGAATTTAGCTCAACTGTCAAAAGATTAAAGATAATTTCTGACCACATTGTTAGAGGAAGTTTTGAAAATCCTTCTTTGGACTGTTGGTAAACTGCAGGTATTGGAGAGTATCAGCTTGGAAAAAGAGAACTCCTGTAGATTTCACCTAACGGAACCTATTTCTGAGCAGTTGCACATAATGAAGTTTTGATTTTGTTATTTAAAAACCTTAAGAAGAAAACAGTTGGGATTGAGACAGCAAGATTATCTTTTCAGATAATACAGAAGCGTGGCAGTAACAGTAACCCCATAGATTATTTGCAGTGTTTCATGAAGTGATGAACCTGGTGGATAACCTCAATAAAATATTCTGAAAACAGACTAATGAGTGCAGAAGAATTTAATACATTAATAAATATTTAAGGAATTCTGAATAGAAGTTGACTTTTTATTAAGAGGAAAGAGGCAGAAATATCTAGATCACTAAAAGAGAAGCATACTCATCTAGTTAAGACTTCCTAAATATTAACAAGCTGCTATTGGGGAGAGTCTGGTTTCCCCAGATAGACAAAGCACTTGCTCACAGGCTCACTGGATAAGCATGAGTAAGACTTGAAATAATAACAATATGGAATGAAACATACAGATAATGTAATAACAGCTTAGTGCATTTAGGCATAATACTGCATAGGCTGTTTTCAGTTCCATGCTTCCAGCTCGGCTTGTGAGAGTGAACACCAAACATGGGTACACTGGGTTTTATATCTGATTAAGGTACAAGTACTTAATCAGAGCCTAGTTAAGGAAGTCTATATCCATCTACCACAACTTCCTTAACTCCTCTGACTTGGTCCACTTGATATCATGCTTTCATCTTAAAGCTTTTCAGAGAAAAGATTCTTTTTAGCTGTTAAATGTTCTGGAGCATCTTTTCTTCCTGAGATGAAGCTTAGGATTAAAAATACTGCTCAAATCGAAAATGTCCGCAGGCTCTGTAGTATGAAGGATAAGATGGTTATCAGGGGGAGTCAACTTGGCTTCACCAAGGGGAAATCCTGTTTGATTAACCTGATATAGTTCTATGAGTGTGTAACCAGCTGGCTAGATGAGATGAGAGCAGTGGATGTCATCTACCTTGACTTCAACAAGGCTTTTGACACTGTCTCCCACAACATCCTCATCAGAAAGGTCAGGTAATGTGGCTTGGATGAGTGGAGAGTGAGGTGGATCAAGAGCTGGCTGAATGACAGAGCCCAAAGGGTGGTGATCAATAGCACAGAATCGAGTTGGAGGCCTGTGGCCAGTGGAGTTCCACCGGGATCAGTTCTGGGGCCAGTCTTGTTCAACATCTTCATCACCGACCTGGATGTGGGGACAGAGTGTACCCTCAGTAAGTTCTCTGATGACACCAAACTGGGAGGACTGGTTGATTCCCCAGAAGGCTGTGCTGCCATTCAGCGGGATCTCGACCGGCTTTAGAGTTGGGCAGAGAGGAACCTCATGAGGTTCAACAAGGACAAGTGCAGAGTCCTGCATCTGGGAAAGAACAATCCCCTGCACCAGTACAGGCTGGGGGTCAAACTGCTGAAGAGCAGCTCTGCAGAGAGAGACCTGGGAGTCCTGATTGATAATAAGCTAAACATGAGCCAGCAATGTGCCCTCGTGGCCAAGAAGGCCAATGCGATCCTGGGATGCATCAAGATGGGTGTGGCCAGCAGGTCAAGGGAGGTTCTCCTCCCTCTCTACTCTGCTCTGGTGAGGCCTCATCTGGAGTCCTGTGTCCAGTTCTGGGCTCCTCAGCTCAAGAGGGACAGGGAAGTGCTGGAGAGAGTCCAGCACAAGGCCACCAAGATGATCAAGGTTATAGAACATCTTTCATACGAGGAAAGGCTGCAGGAACTGGGGCTGTTTAGTCTGGAGGAGACTGAGGAGTGATCTTATTAACATTTATAAATATCTAAAGGGTGAGTGTCAGGAGGTTGGGACATCCCTTTTCTATAGTAGCTAGCAACAGGACAGGGGTAATGGGATGAAGCTGGAACACAAAAAGTTCCACTTAAACATAAGAAAAAACTATTTCACTGTGAGAGTGATGGAGCAGTGGCAGAGGCTGCCCAGAGGGGTTGTGGAGTCTCCTTCCTTGGAGGTCTTCAAAACCCGCCTGGACATGTTCCTATGTGACCTGATGTAGGTGAACCTGCTTCTGCTGGGGGATTGGACTAGATGATCTCTAAAGGTCTCTTCCAACCCCTACCATTCTATGATTCTATGAGAGAGTGCCAACATCAAAACCTGCCCTCATGGCCATAAATCTGCATATATACATATACTCACAGACATGCTCACTCTTTGATAATACTGAATGAAAGAGGAGAAAGCATAAAACAATTAATTTGAAGACAATGAAGGTTCATTGATTTAATGAAAAGGGACTGTTAGGGCTATCTATTATGACTTTCTATTTTGTTTGTCATAAAGAGGTTTCTTGAATTAATTTCTCTTAAATTGAACTACAGACTATATTAAAACCAAAAGAAAATATGTTCCTCTCAGTCTTCATATAAACATTTTCAGTGATGGGGATAATCTGTCTCAGGCCATGACAAGTTGTTCTTGTGGTTAATTATTTTGCTTCTCAAAACATTTGCCCTGCTTCTTGTTACTGAACATATCTAACTTCTGTTACCTGATCACTAGATCTTGTTATATTGGTGTTTTTCCTTATAACCATATATAAACTAGGATTACTTTTTGTTACTTTGCCTAATTTTTTTTTCTTTTGCGTCTATTTTCTTGATAAAAACAGGTCTTTTGCCTTTCCACTTACATGCATTTCACAATGCTTTTGTAAATGCTACCCAATATCTCCAGGGATCATGACTCCATCACCTTCCTGGGCAGCCCGTTCCAGTGCTTAACCCTCATAGTAAAAAAGTTCTTCCTAATGTCCAAACTAAACCTCCCCTGGTGCAACTTGAAACTATTTTCTCTTATCCTATCATTCATTACTTGAGAGATCAATCCCCATCTCACTACAAATCCCCTTCAGGTAGTTCTAGAAAGTGATCACGTCTTCTTTGCCTTCTCTAGGCTAAGCAGCAGCAGTTCCCTCAGCCACTGCTCATACAACTAGTTCTCTAGACCTTTCACCAGCTTTATTGGCTGTCTCTGGACAATTCAATATATTCCATATATACATTTTCCATGTAGGAGTTGGAGCACAGGGTCATGAATCATCCCCTGTGGGAGCTATTTGGTTACAGCTCTGTTTATATTTTATAGGAGTTCGTTTTTAAGCAATTTGTTCACTGAAATTCTCATTTTTTTTAATATTAATTTTGAATAAATGTTCATATTATATTAAAAAAGTCAACATGACGAGAAAATCAAAAATATCTAGAAACTAAGATGCATTAGTTTCTCAAAGTGCCTTCTGATTTTTATATCAAACCCTTTATTTGTATTTGGCAGAGAGGAGGGAAGATCACGAAGTCTAACTTTCAGCTGAGCATCTATAGACGTTTGAAATAGTTTAGAAATTACTTTCAGAAATTATGAATAAACACTTTAAGAACTGGAAAAGAGAGTTATTTCCCACCGGGATTGTTTTTATAGAGAGAAATAGTATAGCGAAATAAGTAAGAAATTCTTTGTTTAAATCATACTCGTTTACAGCATTATGAGTAATTGCTATTTTATTGTGGGTACATTCAGTCATAGCTATCAATTTACCAGTGATTTACCATTGTACTACTTTTAAGATTAGCCTCCAGCTTTTATGACTGTCCAAAAGCCCAGGCCAGAATTCCAAATGTCTTTGAGAAATATCAGTTACACTTCTGCAGAGCAACTATATACTGCACAAATAACACAAAAGCCAAATATAGATCCATGGATTTGATGAATCATGGACATGAATTTTTCAGTCATTAAATGGTGTAAATACTGTAAATATGTGTTTGAAGATTTCATGTGCTAGGTAGCCTTGAGCAAACATAATATACTTTTTTGATGTTGAATATCAAGGTCAATAGATGACTTCTGATTAAGTTTCAGAATATACTTCTATACAGAAGCACCACGGAGCAAAGCAGCTTTTCCACATAGGCACAGAAAACTTGTGCTATAGTTTTTATGAAATGCTGGAGCACTATTTACAACATCCGCCAATTTAAAACTACAACAACAGAAGGCTTTGTTTCCATAGAAACTGAAGAATTTCAAATGAGGCAGAAAAATAGTCTACAGCATAATTCTGCCTCTTCTTACAAGCAGGAAAAGTAGTAAGAAGCATGCAGGTTTAACAAGATACTTGATCCTCTCTTCTTGTTTTTGGGAGCTCTTATAGAGTGCATGAATGGCAGTCATAAGAGCATCCCACATGGAGAAAAATAAAAAACTGATGGTGCCACAGTCTGTCATATATTTCCTATACAAAAAAAGTATGTTAGAAACCAAAAAAAAAAACCCCCAACAATTAAAATAAATAAATATTCATAAAAAAGAAAAAAAGTTAATATGAAGAAAGAATACTTTTCATGATTATGAAGAATTTAAGGTAATAAATGATTCAACATTTTCATTCTGTTACTGCCGTATTTCTAACCATTTTCTGCTGCTTAGGAAAGTAAAACCAGTGCCACTCTATAGTTGTCATTTCTGAAATTCCAAACTCTCCAAGAGTTTTTAGTAATATATGGAACAATGTGAGTTCCTATAAATTAGAGGAACTCTTTGGTAAGAAGTCTTAGGCATTTGTTTATGTGTCTTTAAACTGGTTCAATTAGAATTTAAATAATTTATATCAATAAATGCATAATTTTAATTGGACAACTGAGTTTGTACTCCCAGCTATTTGGACCTTTGAAACATATAGGTCAGAGAAAACATCCAGTGCTTTCTGTCACTCCTGTGGAATTCCAATTCTCATCAGTATCATCATCCATAAATAATTAAATTTATGTGCAACAAATAGAAAGCAGTAGCGTTTAAACATTTTGTGAAACCAATTAATGCTGTAAAACCTTAGCATTTTCTCAAGCCACATACAGGCTGGTCCATCAAATCACTGAACTGTTGAGTTACTGTGATTACTGATATTATTTTACTTAGTATCCATGTCTTCTGTCAACAGAAAGGAAGCTTAATAAAACAGAAATGCACATACAAATAGATAGTAACACAGGTAGAGTGTTACTTCTGGTGTAGTGTAGGAAAAAAAGCATTAATCATTTTCCCTTATGGTCATGTTTCTAAGACCTGCATTTCAATAGAGGGTTTCTCAATGTACCTAATTGTCTAAGCAAGTACAGGTCTTGTTTGTGTTAAATTCTTAGGGACGGATGCTTTGTAGTTTGGTCTGCTAAGGATATGAGACTTACATTCACACAATATACATCTGTTCACAATTGCAAAGCTCTCCAAAAGTCTGACAAAAAAACCCCACACCAACTAAAATCCGCGATTAGTGCATCAACAGAGGGGAGAAAACAACAATTATAAACAGAATCTCTCAGAGATTCTGCAGAGAAAAGATATGCTATGAAAATTCCAGCTGCACAGAAGCTTCAAATGGAGATTACACCTCAGATACATTAGATTACAACCACAAGATGTAAGAGCATCTTCCTTATTTGTTATAGTGTTCATGCTTCTTCTATTCAGACTGGGTCAGTGAGTGCCTTGAGGGACATTTTGATCAAATTTTTGTCCTAGATATTTCTGTCCCACTGAAAGAATCTGTCACTTGGGAGTCAACAAAAGATATCTTATCTCCAAACACATAAGATATCCCCAAAAAAGCTTCTGAACACTTCTAAGACATCATTTATAGTAGGGGAGTATTTTTGTGACAGAAACTGAACTCTGAGCTTGAAGGAAAGCATGACCAAGAGCACAATATATCTTTTAGCAAAAAATGGATGATATGGCTAGTAGATATTATGAAATGGATACAGAAATAGTTTCCCAATGTAACTTCCAATTAAAAACAAAGAAACAAACAAATAAAAAGCAACCAAGCAAACAAACAAAACTTTATGAGTAAGACCATAGTAAGTTTGGGGAAAATTGGTTTTATCTCTAGTGCAAGTTTTCCTGTAAAATTGGGTAGATGCCACAAAAATTTGTTAAAGTGTATTGAATATTGGAGGAGGAAGATTTGTTTGTTAAAGACAGGAAGACCTACTAGTTTTTAAGTGTGTCTACAAGCTGAATTAGGAGATAACTGGGTTATTTGGGAATGTCAGCAAAATAATGTCAGGCTTGACATAAGAGTAAGTGATTTCAGTTGAAAATTCTGCTTTTTCTCTGTTGCAGACCTTTGAGCATGGTTCTATTCACATTTAAGCACCAGGAGGATACATGAAAATGGAGGAAAGCTAGATATAAAATACTGATGCACTTGTACCAGTGGATCCATCTTTACGTTTTTTCTGCTGATTTCTGTATTCAAGGCCATCAAAGGAATAAACATCCTAACTATCTTAATGGTGTGATAATCCTTATTTATCTGTGGTGGCAAGACAGTTTCTTCCTCTGCTTTACAAGATACAACCATTCACATTCCCATTCAGTGTCAATGAGAGTAGTTTTCCTTTACTCTTTACATTTTGTGTTTGCTTGTTAGCTGTCATATGGATAGTTGTTCTCATCATCACTTAACTAATAAAAATTCAGACAGAATTCCTCTTGTGATAGGAAGCAAGGAAGGGATATAAACTTATCCCGAAGGAAGTGCCACTGATTTTAGGCAAGGAATAGACCATTGTACTGAAGCTGTAGTGAAGCATTGTCCCCTTCCACAGATTCTACCTGGCATCCAGCAAAGTGTATATGGAATGGGACAAAGCCATGACAAGATACTTATTCAGCCCACAAGGCAGGATGGTCCTGCCATTTTGACACTGAGTCTAATCAGCACACATATTACCACATTAACATACTTCTGCTGCTTCTAGAGCCAATGTTAATGAAGACCAGCTATCTTTGCACTTGTCTTGATAAGAACACCTATGATGCTAACCAGTGCTTTATTCTTGAATCTGTAGGCTAATATGACTTTGTATTCTATCAGAAAAAATGTACTGCCCTTAAAGTATATAAAACATCTGAGATTATACCACCAAAGTGGAAAACTTATTTATATACCAGTACTAAGCAATAAACAAAGAATGCTGTTTAAACTAACAGTTTGGTTAATAAAAATTGAAAATTACAAATTCTATATTAAAAAACAGGCAGATGCTGTATACTTGCAATAGAAACTAAATTCTTACATTAGAACTTACTGAATCATTTGCACACCTCTATTAAGAAAATTCATGTGAGTCACTCTAATACCTGCCTTAAAAGTAATTCAGGGGGAAAATCTGCTTGCTTCAATGTAGGTCGTTGCTTCCAATTTACCAGATTAACTCAGAGATATCCAGTTAGTGCCAGACCCTTCATTCCCTACCCTAAGGTCCACAGTGGACTTACTCCCTACAGAAATAAGAATAGAATTCTGCAACTGTGTGGATCTTGTCTGAAGAACAGCATTCCATCTCAAGTAATGGGAACAATATAAAACCTGGCACAATTATAACTTATTGAGTATGTATTCACCAGAATCCGTTTGATACATCAAACAGATTTTCTTGACTATATCAGAGCAGTCAGTCAGACTAAGGCAATTGCAGGTACGTAGAGTAGATAAACAGTGTAGCTGAATACCATGGGTTTCTAAAATTACTAGCAGTTGTGGGGAAGAGAGCTGGTTTTCTTCTGTGGATTCAATTGAAGGAGCTTCATATGATCTTTAGGAAATGTTAAGCTTTCATCCAGTGAGAATCAAGCTCTTCCAACTTCATATCCAAAATAACTAGTCACTTCTTAAAATCTTAGTAATTTTTTTCCTCTTTTGATACATATTAACACATATATATCACTTTCTATTGAGGAGATATTTGAACAGTCACTGAATTTATAAGACATCTGGTTTAAACAGAGCAATGTAATGGATAGGGTAACCACATGCCATATCACATATATACTTGGAAATACTATACAATGCTTGAATTTTTTTTTATATATACATGCATTATGTCATTTTGTTTTATACTCAACAGAACAATCATTACATAAAAAATAAAAGGATCATATTATGAAACAGGTACATTAAAACTAAAGCTAAGCACAGAAGTGGGAATTGAAAGCATCTAATTTTTGTTCTCTTTTGCTGATGCTAAGGGAAGGTGCCCCAAATCAACTTTTCTGACTGACTCACATCCATCACTTCAGAGTCACAGAACACAGAAGAGCTTGTATGTCTGGAGAGCTTCCATTTCTGTATGAAGAAATGGTTTGATATCCCATAAAGACAGTCAGATTTTGCCAAAAAAACTCCAAACTGAGGCAGACAAAATGAAAAGCATATCCTGAAGATTTCTTTCTGTTCTTATCTCAAAGGTAGGGATAATGATTGATCCATCTGGTAAGGTTGTTTTTTGTGGAGTAATTAGTGTTTGAAAGGACTGCTGAATATGAAAAAAAACAACGCAGAATTGTATGTGTTATTATTAAAAGAAAATCAGTTTCAGCTCTAGAGCTCTCTGAAACCTTTAATAGTTATTGTTGAACTCAAGTACATATCCACAGTCAGTCTTTATCTTAAAGAGACTGCCGGATTTAAAGAGAAATGTGTAGATTTTAAACAGCACTTTACACATTAGTATTTCAATAAAAGAGGCCTCACTACATAACAAACCCCGGACACAAGGAGGAGTAACAATTCTAATATTAATGCTACTAATGATCACTGATGACAAATGATATGCAGGCTTATTATTTCAAGTAATTGTCCACATCTACTTAACCAAATTTTTACACAAATGTGTTTGGCTGTGCATACTGTATCCCTTTCCACTTCTGCTGATCTGGTGTAAACATTAATGGAGAGTAAATGCTAAACTCTATGCAAAAAGTTGCAGAAATTGAATGTGAAGGGCTTAATTCTCTGGTGGTGCAACTGTGGAATTTTGCCAGCAGAGAAATTTGGCTCTACATACACAAGCAGTTGGCTGACTGTTTTTGTATGAACAGCCAAACTCAGAACAGAAACAATAACATGCAACTTAGCTAGGCTCTCACAAGTAATCAACACATTCTGACTACAAATATCAAGTAGTCACATAGGCAAGTGATTAATACAGAGTAAAATTCAGTCACATTCCAAAAGTATTTTTGTGAAACAATGCTTTAGCAGAAATCTATCTGAAGAGGCTAAATTTGTTAGATTAATTCTTTATTGTGTAGTAGTCCTTTATGTGTAGTGCTTGGGTTAGCAATAAAGCAAGGAAGAGTTACAGTATAAAAGAGTTATATAGAGCAGTTCTGCAGCAAAATAAGAACATTTAAGAGTAAGATAAACAAAGAAAATCATGAAAAACTAGGATGCTGCTGAAGATGTAAGCAGTATTTAGTCCAAGCTCATCAGGAGCTAAAAAGCAAGGGCATGTCTATAATCAAAATATAGCTGAAAATATGATGCAGTTATGGAGCTTTTTATTTACAGAGAACTTTAGTATCTTTTTCAAAGCAGGAATTAAAGGTATTTCAAGCACACTCTGGACCTGTGCAAGATTTACTTAGCAGCCTCTGTCACAGCTGGAGAACCATTGGGAAACAAACCATTAAAAATCCCATAGGCTGTCACTGCTAGACGATGAAATATGTTTGAGCAATGCTGGTTACAGTGAGAGAGTGAAACAACTGTTCAACAGACACTTGGTCATTCCTCTTATGTCACAGTCAGAAAGTATGGAGGTATTGGATTGCTAGACTGAGAGGATTAATATGTCTTTGGAGAACTGATTACTTTTGGTCATGGGTGTTCTGCTTTTCTGTTTCTGACTAGTGGACCAGTGTTGGATGAGCCATTGAGCTCACTGATGGTATTGATATATCAGAGATGGAAAACTGAAACCTTCTGCAGCAATTTGAGGTTCAGACTTGGCTTTGTTACTACTCACTCACCTAAATTTGTCTCCTGATGGTGACCTCCTCTGTTTCCATGGGCAACCACTTTACAATATTACCAACAGCAAAGTGAATTAGTATGTCTGTTTGGAATTTATACAAAGAAATCCCATCTTTAAAAGCCACAGAGAAAGGAAACCATTTTACCTGTGGAAAACCACTTATTTGACTCTCATTTTCCATGAGCACTCCTCTAACACATACAGTTTTCAATCCTTTCAAGGCACAATAGTTTCAGAAATGACTTCCAGGCAGAGGTCTCTGACATCGTAGAATAGCTTGGATATCTTTACAGACTAAACTTTTCCATTTTTAAAAAATATTTGTCATCTTCTATTCTTTTTTCCTCCTTTGTATGTGTTGGATCAGGTTTGTTTTCTTGTTTTTACATGTGTATTATTTCTTCAATATGAGCAGAATGCCACAGTAGAGATTAGTCTGCTTTACTGGATTTTACAGTTCAGTCAATTCTGAACAGAAGAGCTAATAAATTAGCAAGGTTACACTGTACCAACTAGAACTGTCTGATTCTGAGCTGAGACACAGAAACATTTCCTGGAGCATCTCTGTTATACAGAGCCAAGCGGCCTTTGTTCACTACTGATTATTCTGTTTTTCCCAAAGACATTTATTAATACATAATGCAACAGAGCCAAGGCTCACTGTGTTCTTTGCTTCCTACATGATGCCTCTGTTCCTCCAGGAGCAAAGAGAACAGTCTTGTATGACCTCCTTGCATTTTACTCATTCAAGAAGGAATATAATCCATCTTTCTGTATTTAATCTACACTTTCTGATTACTTGATATCTGATCATCTACCAAAGATGTTTATATTCTACAAAATCAGTAGGAATATTTTGGAAATATTGCTTCATGAAGTCACTTCTCAGCTATCCTTCTCTTGTCAAATTGCACAGTACACTCCAGTGATGAATAATAGGCTATATTGTTGCTCAACATGTAAGGCAGGAGAAGGGAGTGATAAGTAATTTGGATCATTTTGATAGACCAAACTGAATTCCTTAGGCTTTGTGAACAATAGGTTCTTGTGCAGCCAGGATCATATATCCAAAAGCAAAAAAAGAAATCCTACTTTAAAGGATGTCCATTGCCTATAGACAAGAGACTTTCAAACC
Source organism: Colius striatus (assembly GCF_028858725.1). Taxonomy (NCBI): domain Eukaryota; kingdom Metazoa; phylum Chordata; class Aves; order Coliiformes; family Coliidae; genus Colius; species Colius striatus. The sequence continues at coordinate 63,983,541 of NC_084760.1, read as the reverse complement.
AAACTTTTCGCTGTGAAGAAAATGTGACCTCCCATAGTTAGACTGTGTACTTTTTTCATTTACTTCTGTAAATGAAATTTGTTAGACTATTATCAGAAACATTTACGCAGCTGCTGTAGGTTTGAACAATCTGACAATTCCTTTCAAAACAGAGAAATTAGAACAAAAGGAAGACATCCATAAATTCAGAACAAAGATGACATAAAACTCAACAGAACTTAGCAGAAAATATGGAACTCAAAAAAAACATGACTTCAAAGGTAAAAATTCAACAAATCAATCTCTTTTATTTGCCCTCCAAAAAGGTTTACCTCAAAAGAGGTTTTAGGGTAAGAGAGAGTTCTCTTATGGGAAATAAAAAGACACAATAAGATCAGACTTTCGTACCTACACACAATCAGACCAAGTGGAAGAGATCTATTTTTCCACATCAAAGACAATTAAAATTGGAAAAGATCTATTTTTCCACATGGAAGACAATTAAATTCTGACATAACCTATCAAAAGATGTGACTGAGTTCCTATCATTTTAAATCAGGATTGCATAACTTGATAAAAATGTTCTAAAGTTATTGACATAGTTCAAAATTTATTCAGTATATTGTGCTAAAAGTTAGAGTATTTTCTCTAATGCACTTCTCAGATCTTTCTATTTATAAATGTAAGTCTAAATTATTACTGTGTATCTCACTCCATACCAAATGACAAGCTATACCAGTTTCTGATTATATCCATGTAATAAAATATTCATTCATAAATTTAGCACTATTAGTCTAAATTTGGAAATGTACAAGTAGTCTTATAAGCTATGTCATATATGATAACATAAACCTTTATTTATTTTCTATATAAATTAGAGATCATGCTAGAAAATAAAATGTTTTGAAAACTGGCTATTTAAATTACCTTACACACAGATCTGTATCTAGTGTTCGTTAAAATGCATCCTTTTATGTATTTTAAAATATCTTTTCTAAATTTTTCAGTGAATGAGTCTAGAAACTCTCCTGATCTTTCAAGAATATTTAGGTCTTAGAAATTAATGCCTTTTAGTCTTGTATTTCAAAGTTTCTCAGCCCTTCATAAGGTTTTGAAATGATAAATATATTTTTAATTTTCAAGAATAACATAGTAGAGCTATTAAAGCTGTGACAGTCTAAGGATTCGGACAAGAAGATGTTTGTCCAGAGAGTCTATATGTAGATTATATCACTTACATTTCTGGAAAAAAACAGAAGATAAATTGGGGGACAAGCATTATTTGGAATTTTCAACACTAACAATTTTCATCATCCTGTTCTATAAAGAAAGAAATATAGGTGAAATAGCTCAATAAGCTGATACATATATCTCTTCACTGGGTTTAAATCAGCATTGCAGTTAGATTGAATTAGAATTGTGTGTATGTGGTGGTTCAGACCCCTCTTCCTAGGCTGCATTGCTGTATTGGAGTCAATATCAGGTCCTTGTCCTTATCACCCATGTGATTCAAGACACTCTAACACTGTCATCTCAGCTACTGGTGTACTGAGTCAAGACTACCTTGTACTCTATTGTCCAGTTGCAAGTACAGTGAGTGAGAGTAATTATGCAGTCCATAATTATATCTGAACTCCTACTGTCTGGAGGGTGTACCATTGTCTCCAACTGTCAGATTTATAGCCCATTCTGAGAAATGAAAAGAGATACTTGATAAGCTTTATGGCAAAGTGAAGAATTACTGACCAAAGTCAATTATTTTGTGATCCTATAAATAGTGGTACTAAAATGAGACCCTTTAAGCTCTCTGGAATCACAGCAGGCTGTGCCCCTGATTCTCCCCTTGCACTGGGAAAACTTCTCAGTGCAAGACATCTTGAGAACTTCCAAACCATCTGCAGGTAGAATGCTGGTGAAGGGCTAATTGCTGCCTGCTGACAAATGCTGACAATGAAAAACAGTGAGTAATTCACTACTGTTGAGTATTTTGCAGACTCAAATTCAGAAGGTTAAGGATTTAGGATATATAGGTTATTTGGTTTTGCAACTGGCTGAGAAACTTGTAACCTCTGTGTGTAATGTATATATGTGTGTATGAATCAGAAGCTTTATTGTGTCTACATATATAGAGAGATTATTATTATCAAATCCTTATATTGATTATAGCAAATATCATTTCATCATTCTTATAATTAACTGATTAATAAGTATTTTTAAAGGATTGTTTTACTCTCTTTGTTAAATCTATTAGATATAAATTTCGTTGACTAAGTTTGTGACACGTTCTGGATCCATTCTCACTCAGACTCCTCTCTGGGGAGCATGAAAAGCAAGGGAATTTATTCTGAACTTTATTACTCAACAGGAGAGTCTTTAAATTTTTTTAAATCTCTGTATAAATCACATTGTAACAACTTCAACACGATTTCCTCTTGTATATTCCTCCCCTTAGTAAGTAGCAGAGTGAAACTTGCCTTTGAACTCTATTAAGTCGCCTTTTCACAAATTCACATTAAAATCACTTTTGTTGATACCTTTGACAGTGTTTTCTGCAAGTAATCTAACACCTAAATCACTCATCTGCAACAGTGTAACAGCTATATTTCATAGCCCTAAGCTTCATTAGTGGCTAGTCTGGCTCATTGCCTGGGTTCTTCCCTTTTCTTTAGAAGTGGGCTGCCAAGACCCAGATACACTTCTGTCCTGAGTCTGAGTAAAAATTTAAACATGGGTTTCCACTTCGATTCATCTCTTTCATGAATGTTATTGTACAAGTAATCTCCTCCAGAAGTAGAAAAGATTTTATACAGTAGTAGATGCAGACAGATTCATAAGGTTTTTTTGCAGCTAAAGCGTGTAACATTTTATTTGAACTAGATCATGAAATATATGTTAGGATTCAATTGCCTAAGCATGTGTTTAGTGCCATTTGAAATATCCTTGCACACCTTGTGAGATGTCCATGTGCATCTCATACATGGAACGTGATAGTGTCCTTTAGGTCCTGTGTGATACATCCCAGTCCCATATAGATGTCTCTCATAAACCATCATGTCTCAAATGGCACTAATAGTCTATATTGAGGCAGCTGAATTTGAGCTGATAGAGCAAAAAAAAATGACAAATGCACATAATATCTCAATTTCTTCCTTGTCTGCAAGAATTAGAACTATAGGGCATAGGTAAGACTACTTCAGGGATTCATGATCTGACACTTGGACTTCTTTTGAAAAGTGGAGTCTATCTACAGTGTCTTCAACTAGTTTAATTCTTCCTGAACTGGACATGCAACTGAAAAGTTTGCCTTTAATAAAAAAATAAAACAAAAAAACAATTTAAACCTTCTAGACTGATCAGTCTTAAAATCATAGAATGCTAAGGGTTGGAATGCTAAAGCAGGTTCACCTAGAGCAGGTAACACAGAAACACATCCAAGTGGGTTTTGAAAACCTCCAGAGAAGAATTCCTTGTCAGAACATCCTGCCTTCAGAGAATTCCCTGTCAGAAGGTTCCAAAATGAGCACTGAGATCAAAGTTTTCCAACAATTTATCTGTGGCTTAGTTATTTACTCCCTGGAGTTACGACTTGACACTGCTTTGTCCTGAACAGAAGTCAACATTTTGACCAAAGGGAGTTCCACCTGAAGAGGATCATCATGACTTAGCAACGCTCTTATGTCACCTTGGATCACCCTCCTTTGAATTTGCAGAACATCAAATAGTCTAGAAAGGGAGGTAAAAAGATGATAGATGTAGACACTGGTCTCATATACAAAATGCATTTTATAGTCTTTAACATACAGTCTCATGGAACATTTCCAGTATCAAACAGAAGTCAAAAGTTCTGCATAGATGGATTCATTTTGTCACATCACATTTGGATATGGAAATAAGAAATTGACCTTCTGAAGCTCCAAATATGAAGGACATCCAAATTAAAAGTTGGCACAGGCTTACACTAAATTTAAGAGAGCTGTTTAATTTAAGATGTTAACATTAAAAAATATCTGGATGGTACTCAAGACATTATAAAGCTTTTCTAAAAGATTTTCTAAATATTCATCACTTTGTACATTCTCTTAAACTGTCTTTCCCATGTAAATAATTTGTAATTTTTTTTTTAATATGTCTTGGGATTTAACAAAAAATCAATTCTTTGTTCCAAATTCTGAATGCAAATACAGAAAAGAAAGCATATACTACAAAGAAGGGGTTATGTAGTTTTTTTCTGTGGAGTGGACAAAAAGATTTTCATGTCAACATCACTCATTATGTCCTGCTCAATCTTCATCTTGCAAGAAAGTAATTTATTTTATTGCTTCTCAAAATGAAAGCTTATGATTTCTGCAAGCAATTCTTGATCAATAGCAAACTCCTCACAGTTTTCTTTGAGAATATTTAATATCTGAGAATTTATCATCTTTTTAAGACTGAAGGAAGTGAAATTTCAAATAAAATTGACTCCTTCAATTTTTTTTTCCTAAAAAAATAGTTCGCTGTGCAAAACCCGACACTTTTTATGCATATTAACATGGACCATGTCAGAATGCACTATGCATTCATGTTATTCATCCATATTTGGACTATAAAACTAAACTAAATATTGTACATTGACACAAATGTGCATATATACATGCATGAATACATACATATATACATACACATAACACATGCTAGCACTACAGATTTGTCTATGTCCTAAAAGGGTAATTATAAAAGTACCCAAGCTTTTGAAAAATCTATCATTTTCTCCCTTTCCTCTTTCTGTTCTCACTATCTGACAATGACTGAATAATTTCTTATTATTATTTTTCTAATCATTCACAAAATATCTGAGTATTTTTAAAATATTCTAATTCTGGATCATTTACCAAAATTTCCCATATCTTATGGTAACTGTTAAAAAAACAAGTAAACAAACAAAAAAATCAACTCACTAGAAATGTTTATTTTTACTTCAAAGTTCACAATTTTGCAGTTCCTGTAGGATGTATAGGGCTGATGTTTTCTCCTTAAGAAACAGGGTCCCTTTGCAGAAACAATGACTTTTTTTGCAGGACTTAATAAAGGTCTATGTCTGAGCTACAAATCAGAGGCTTAAAGTGAAACTAACAATAGAATTGTAATAAAATAGTGAAATAATACTCTCAGTTGTGTTTATATGAAATCTATCACATTACAAATCTCAAGGCAGTATTACCTTGAATCAGTCAATGTGTGATGAAACCAGCTGTCTCTATGCTCAAATCTGTCACAAGTTCAGCAGGTTGCAGTTTTAGGGCCTCAGACTTCACTGCAAGAAACTGCTTTTATTTGTCTAAAATTAAAGTTTTATTATCATAGAGAAGATGGCACTGCAGTGGAGAAACAGGAAAATTTAGTCCTGTCTGCAGTTCAACTCCTGGCCAAACTGGTATTTGACAGTAGATAATTCAGCTATGGGGCCAGTTGAAGCCAGCTGCCCTTGCCAGAGTCGCACTCAGCCTCAAGCTGTTGCTGCAAAGAGGCACCTCTTGGGGATCATGGACCTTCAGAGGGTAACGTGGAGCAGGATGTTGTTTGCAGAGGGAGCTTAGCTGGTGGAATGATATTTATGGGCTGCTGTGGAGCCACTGCTCAGCAGGAGGGAGGTATTTTCCAGCCTAGGACAATGCCCTGGTTGCAGAGCAGAGATGATGCCAGGGCTTTGTAGCCCTGATGAGCTGGGGCAAGCTGCCAAGGCCACATTCTCATGCAGATTTGGGCCTGTCAATGTGCAGTGAACCTGAAATTGGTACAAGCAAAGACAACGTGGGCCCCTTTCAGAATAACTAGTCTTGCCCATTCAACTGTTTGGAGAAATTAACTCTGAACTTTGATCATATTCCTTAGGGAAGAAAAACTGATTAAGAGTCTCCCCTGCTGGGGCAAAAGCCCAAAAATGTCTAATACAGCCTCAGAGGGCCGCACAATCCATGCCAGTCTTGCATGTGTTGTAAAGGCTTTCTGTGAAAGCACAGCTGTGTGTTTTGAAACATACCTGTAGAAAAGTTTTTAGAAGTGCACGCTGCAGAAACCGAGTATTGCAAGGATCCATGTCATTATAACAAAAATGTTCAGTGAAAAGTGATCTAGGGACAAGCCTGTGGCTCCCACATTCCCGATGTGGCTTTGATAAATTGGAGGGGAGTTAATTGGAGGAGTGGGAAGCACTTCCATAGGGAGGAGTGAGAAGCAGAAATATGGTGTGTCAGATAAAGACTTCCACAAGAGTAGCAGTGCATGTATCATAATGTATCCCCACATTCAGAGCTGGTAATCTTTACACAGTTAGAGTATTCCAACAAGGTTTTGGCTGGTGAGTATTCCAGAACTGAAAAGGAATGTTATGGTGAGAAGAATTCCATCTTTAATATATCTTTGCAGTAGACCTTTCTGAATGGTATTTTCAAAATCCACACAATTGGATGTAGTTCATGGAACTGGACATGGTTCATTAGAGAAGTGTTCATAATGGCCTCCTCTTACATCTGCTGAAAGTAAAATGCTTTGATCTTGCATCTAGGAGCAGATTTTGAGACTGCCTACAATATCATGCATGCTGGTGGTAATTTACCCTTAATTTTACCATTCAGTTTGCATTGCAAAGCAGCAGGGAGGTTGGCTTAATTCTAAATGCTGTAGTGTCAAAAGAATCAGCAGGAGCCACTGTCAGCATTCATGTGAATTTCTCCTCTCCAGATTTGAAACAGAAAGATCCTGTATTTGTTTATTAATATGCCATAACCAAGCAGATAGTCAAAGACTCTACAAGCCTCCCGGACTTTTATGAAAAGTCTGGATATTTATTAAAATCAATTCATTTGTTACTGATCTTCAGTGCTCATCTATATATGCCTCTATCTGCTAATTGAAATTCCATATCAATTAAATACTATATTAATTCATTATCATTCCCATCAGTATATTGTTAGTATTTATTGAGAAGCTACTTCATTCTTGGTTCTTAATAAAGCTTGTGATAAATGGACAATGTTCCATTGTTTAGAGGTAGTTTGATTTTTTTCCCCTTTTGTCTAAGTTTATCAATTCAGTTTGTCAGGATAAAAAAATGCACTTTTTTTTTTTCTTTTAAATGTTTCCAGATTCCCACATTTGTCTGGATTTGGAAAACTCAGGAAGGTTTTTCTGATTGGTGTTATAAAGTAGAACGTTGTATGCACCTGGTGCATTTTATGTTTAAACTGAGAAACAAACTAAGCATTAGTCTGAAAGTTCTTGAGACACAGTGACTCTAATTTGATAAATTTCTTTGGTAAACAAACACTAAAAAATTCCATTATTGAGCTAGAAGACTTTTCTGCTTATGAGCAGACATTCCCAAGCAGTATTTTTAACCGCAGTTAAAATGCATTTTTTTTCCCATAAGAATGAGGGTTTCACTCTCTTATCACAGCATCCAAACTCTCCTTCTCACATAGATCCTCCAACTTCATCTCAGCTACAGGCTGCTGCTTCTACTCCATAGCAACAGGTTCTCTCAACAGCCCCTTGTGGTGAATTGACCCTGGCAGGACAACAAAGCTGTGGTTGGAACACCAAAGTACATCAGCATATGGGGAAAGGGAATGGGAATTGTGATCAGTTTACCACATGTTTCTGTCACTCCTTCCTCCTCAGGAGACAGTTCTTCATGAACTCCAACATGAGTTCTTCTCATAGGCTACAATTCTTCAGGAAATGCTCCAGTGTGGGTCTTGTCCATGCCAGAAACAGTCCTTCAGGAACAGACTGTTCCAGAGTGGGTGCTCCTATAGCATCCTAAGTCCTGCCAGCAAACCTGCTCCAGCATAGGCTTCTCTCTGTGAGTCCACACATTCAGCCAGGATCTTGCTGCAGCACTGACTTCTCATAGGGTCAGAACCTTCATCAGGTGTATCTACCTGCTCTGGTGTGGGATCCTACCCTGTACTGTGGGTGGACCTCTAGCATGGAACGTGACTGCAGAGGCCGGGCTTGCCTCAACCATGGGCTGCACTGTGGGCTGTAAGGGAAACTCTGCTCCAGCACCTACACCATCTCCTCCTCATTCTTCTTCACTCACTTTCCTGCCTGTAAAGCTGTTTCTCTCACATGTTCTCACTCCTCTCTTCTCCAGCTGCAGTTGTACAGTATTGTTTTCCCCTTCTTAAGTATATTATCCCATGGGTGTTATCTTGACCAGCAGCAGATCTGTCTTGGAGCTAGCTGGCGTTGTCTCTGTCGGACACAGGAGAAGCTTCTGTCAGCTTCTCACAGAAGCCACCCCTACAGCTGCTGTGCTACCAAAACCTTTCCAAACAAACCAAATACACCCCCTCTCAGCAGTTTGCAGAGGGAAATTGGCTGTACTTTTCCTTCTCTCTTCTCACTAGGATGAACTGTGAAAGTCTTAGGTATACAAAAATGTGACAACCACTTAAAAATACATATAAACAAAATCTGTCTCAGCAGTAAATTGTTAGGTAGAACCTGCTCCATGGTGAAGGGTAGATGGCAGAGGTAATGTTAATAAATGAGTTAAAACTCTATTCTGTAAAGTATGTCTTTGAAATGCAAGTAAAGAAACAAAGAATATGAACCTAAAGTATTCTTTTCAGTTTTTCATAGCAGTTCAGTCAAAAATAAATTGAAATAAAAAGAATAACAGATTATTTTTAAAAAGTCCATTCTGGTTTTTTTTTTTTTTTTTTTTTACAGGATTGTCTCAATATCCTGTGCAACCTCTTGATAAAATCTGAACTGCCTAAGGCTTGGGTTTTGAGTACATCACTACTCTCCATAAACTGATTATTAGATTATCAATTATATCTCAGAAATTTTCACTTATGTCTTATATATATATATATATATATTATGTCTTCTTATTCACATGCAAAAAAAAAGGCCACCAACACTGATAATTCAAACTTTAATGGGGTAAAAGATCTACCTAATGACAAACATCATTACTACTGAGATGTACTATGTAAACACAAAAGGTGAAAGTTTAATAATATTTAAAAATAAAATCCAGGATTTAGGAAAGATCAGTCATCACATGGCCAATCTCTAAATGTCTCCCCACAATCTGTGAAAATTACATATCTTAAATTTCAAGTAGTTATTTTTTCAATGAAGTAAGATGAATTCCTCTGTCACTGAACATGCACTACTACTTAAAAAGTCCTTAGGTGTGAGTCTAGACAATATCACTGAAAATGTATAATTACAGTGGTATGGAATACATTCAACTTAAGGAAATTCATGCCAAAATTTTATTCTTTTCTAACCCAAAATGTTTTTTTCAGAACTGTGTTATGTTTGTACTTCTGACTAGTTATGTAGTTTTTGTTATATCCTATGTAAGTATATAGTTGGTCAATTAGTTGCTGTCTAGAAATGTCCCTTTTTTTTTTTTTTTTTTCCATTGGCTACTAAAGAAGATGAATGAAGCAGAAAGCTGAGGGGTATCTATGTTCCTAATTGAGTTTAGTGAAGCATTGGAACTTGGGTGGAGTAGATCCAGACTGAGTCTCAACCTCAGGAATCAGACAAGAAAAAAAACAGCTACCGAAGTATGTAAGCTAGCAAAGTGGTTAAAACAGGCCTTTAAAAAAGGACGTTATCACTAAATTGCAGTGGAAGTAATGAAAGTTTAACTAAGTTTCTGCCACTGTTTAAAAAGCCCATTGTTGTTTCTGCTTGCCTGAGTTTGTGTACATGTTATTCAACTCTATTTGTTCCACACAGGATGTGAATGTATAACAGCTCTCGGTTTGGGACTTGATCTCTAACAAACAAGAGAGGGGGACCAGCAGCATTAAATCAGGGTAGCTTCCTAAATGCATGGATTATGTGACCTTGCAGATGTGATGTGTTGATGTCAGCTCTGATGAGGTCAATGTTAAGCCTATCAGCTTGAGAATAAGATTGATGGAGTTAGAGCCTGTACCTGTATTTGGCAGCTGTGAAAATCAGATTGCCAGTCGTACAAACAAGTGAGAGGTAATGTGTAATGAAAAGAATTTCAGACACACTGAGGTTATAGGAAATGTGATTGTAAAACTGTAAAGCAATGACATTCCTAGGTAGAATGTTTGAAAATCCTTCTAACCCATCTATTGAAACAAAACATAATGTTTTCCACTAAATTTAGCCTATTAATAAAGCTAAACTTGTTTAAAATTTTTTTCAAAGACATAATTCAAAAGTTTCTGTAGTAGTATAGTTCTGCAATGAATCAACTCAAGTGCTCTGTCATTTTGATATGAACTCACAGACACAGCCTGCACAATGAATATTTATTAATGTAGTTTTACTGGATAAAACAAAGCAATCAGTGTAAGTGACAATGATTAACCTACTATCCAAATAATTATTTCAATTTTAGTAAACCAGTTATTACCAATGTCCCAGTTCTACTTTGTCCCTTTTTTTGGCTGGATCATGTTGTTGTGTCTTGAAGAATTTAGAGCCAATCATTTTAACAAGCTAAATTAAATGGAAGATGCTTGTTGCTTCGTTCCTACACACCTGCAGAATTTCTTCCTGAAGAAACCCAATAACATTGGTAAAGATATTTATCAAACTTAAGAACATACATTTCTTTAAACAAATATTAACCATATTTCACAAGACCTGAGGATGTTCAATTCCTCATTCTTATCACCACTATTTACTGGTCACAATAAGAGCAACAGAAATATGTGTTGAGTTTTTAAAAGCTAGCTAGAAGAAAAGAGCTATACCTATTAGAAGTGACAGATTTGAAGAGTTAGTCATTTGGGTAATTAGACAAGATAAAAGAAGCTCAGCAAGTAATTTACACCCCTGGGTATATGTTTAGACAGGGGACTCTTAGACTGGATTATCTTGATTTCTCATTCAGAAACCTTCATACTACTTTCTGAGAAAAGAGGGAAAAGCAAACATGTCTCTCTTGAAACTAATAAAAGGGAACATTTATCATTTTATAATGTCTGGATTTTTAAAGAAATGAATACAAAGATTTTTGAGAATAACTAATTATTTTGTATGACTAGAAAGATCTTTACTTAATAGCAATGACACTCTGATATATTAGTTTCAGTTCTTTGACCTGTCAGGATTTTAATCCATATTCATAATCCTGCAATTAACTTAGGGAAAGGGCATCATTTTCAATGCTATCAGAGCAAATTCAAATCCATCAATTCAAATTGCTCTATATGTAACTTTTAATTTCCTATCAATTATTTTCCACATGTGAAATAAGCTTTATTCATTAAAATGCAGTATTTGTACGTTCAGTTTTATTTTTTTCTAGCCAGCATTTCTCTCAAATTTACATCATTTATAGTATCATAAAAACAAGAACACAAGTAAATAGAAAATTGGAAGCATGTCTCTCTAATCTTTTTTTATTTTGTTATTGGTAGGGCACTGTCCTACTTTGCCAAGTTTCTGAAATGAGTCTTGTCCTACTGATTCACTGAATGTTCCCAAATGAATAGAGTTACAGGATAAAAATGGAATTCCTGAATATGCCATAATGCAAAAGAATACGTCTCCTTTTTAAGTTCTTTTAATGAATTTTCTAAAAATAAAAGACAATGAACATAGTTTTCTGAACAGTGAGAGATTTGCATCAGACCTACAATTTCAGCTATTGTAGGTTTTTGTCACATTTTCCCGAGGTTCGTTACTTTTAAAACTGATTTGCATGTAGCACGAAAGTTACCCAGCTGTTCAGATGAATACATTACTTTCGGCTTTCAAACACACACACAAAAAAGGATGCAAGACTATGCTCTCTGTATGTATGTGTGTGAAGGGAAGGAAAGAGGGAATAGACTAGATATGCAAATATATTCAAATAGGGAGAAAAAAACAGCTAGGGGGAATACGTTACGCTTATAAACAAGTAGTAAAACCCTTTCTATACTGTGCAACTTTGGTAAAGATAACTCTTAGGAAATGGGGAAGGACACTAGGAAATAAACTAACATCTTTATTGTATCACAGAGTCATGGAACAGTTGAGATAGGAAGGAACCTCTGGAGTTTAACTAGTCCAATCCTCTTCTCAAAAGTACCTCTGAGCTTTGTCTAGTTGAGTTTTTAATCTCTAAGGATGGAGTCTGTGAAACTTTTCTGGGAAACGTGTATTTGACCACCTTCTCAGTAAAAATTTTCTAATTCATATCTCATTAAACATTTTTCTAATGTTTAAAGGGAAATTCCTTTACTTCCACTTGTGACCATTGCTTCTTGTCTTCTCATTGAACACCGCTAAGAATCTGCCTCTGTCTTCTTTACTTCCCTTGGTCAGGTATTTATACACAATTATATGATTCCTTTGAGTTTTTATTCAGTCAGAATAGTTCCAGCTCTCTGTTTAGTTTTGTGTGGCAGATATTCTAGTACTTTATTTTTTGTGCCACTTTTCTGGATTTGCTCCGGTATATTCATGTCTTTCTTGCACTAGGAAGCTCAGAACTGGACCTAGCACTCCAAATATGTCTCATCAGTGATAAATAAAGGGGAATGATCATTCCTCCTTGACCTGTTGGCAAGACTCCTTTTAATGAAGCCACATGGCTGTTGATCTTTGCTGCAAGGACCCATTGCTATCTCTCAGTCAACTTAATGTCCATTCAGACATTGCTGAACTTCAGTAAAATAAAGTTCCCACTCTACAGAAACATTCTTGTTGCTGCTTTTTAAAATTTTACTTTTGATTCTATATATATATATTTAATGTGCAATATAAGTTATTTATTTAATTCTACAAAATCATAAGCTACATAAAATTACAATGATTTTGATTTACATATACTGCCATAGCAAATGATTTTTCCACATACATCTGTTACACACTGTTCATCATTCACTTCTTGTGAGTGTTCAAATACAAGTTTTCAACATGATCATGAAAGACTTTGGGCTTTTTCACCCAATCTGGTCAGTTCCTTGAGTTAGTGTGATTAATCTCCTCACCTCTGAGGAAGAGGAAGTCAAAGTGCAGAGTGCATAAAAGTTTTTCCAGACTGATTTTCAGAAGTTTCCCTATTTCTCACTGGAGTAGAGCTGATCTTTTGAAGTTTTCAGTGAAGAAATATCCACAAATCTGAAATAAACAGTTTTACAATAGCAACATGCTCAACAGTAGTGTGAAGTCTGGTTTACAGCTGAAAATTCATGTCATACAGACTATTGAAGTGATACCATTGTCAAAAAGCAGGTTATTTTAGAACCTAACAGAGAAAGATTAAAAAAAGTGAGAATGAGAAATCAATTGGACTACAATGACCATTTTGCATAGATCTCTGAAAGTGCAGAGAAGGCTAGGAATTCTAGAGAAAACATACAAAATGGTAAAAGTGTCATCTTTCTTATAAATACATTGAGCATGGTTTCTATGGTTATGTCTAAATGTTCTCAGCAATTCCCAGACCACCGTCCAGGAGATCAGGCAGAGAATGCTGTAGTTCTTTGTGTACTGAGAGAACCTGGGTTGCGGAGGAAACTGCATAGGAAGTAGAAAAGGAAAAAAAGTATTGGGATGGTAAGTGCATCATTGTTACATGCAGTGAGAATGAATCTGGAATTGAACTCAGATCAGAAAGTGATTTGCAAGTCTTTCCAAATTTCTGAAAGACATTTCCAGGTTCTACAGTTTAGAACTAGCCTTGAGGAGTACATAAGAATGCAGAATTTCCAAGATATGCAAACATATCTGTAAAATTAATACTCCTAAAGAATAGAGGACTGATTCATTTTCCTAGAGTCTTGAAAATCTTGTGATAGTAAGCAAATATGGAACTAGGGAAAAAAAAAAAAGTTATTATTTAAAAAGTAGTTGCAGTAAACTCCAGAGATTTCCTTTCTTTTCCTTTTTGGAAGAAGAAAAAAAGAAAAGAAACCAAAATGGGTCCAAAGGAGGAAATGAAATTGGTAGTCCAGGTACACCAAGTGAAAGGAAAAAGGAGGAATTACAACAGTCATCATGGTTTAAAAACTAAAATTATGTTCCTAGTAGAAGAAAAAGAGAGAGAGAGATTGGGACAGGAGATCTACTGATAAAACGTGAGAAACATAAAGGACACCAAGGATATTTCTATTGCACCTCCATCCAGAAAAAAAAAAAAAAAAAGAGAGCCTCAAAAGAGTGCAGCTTTAATAAAAAAGAGATACAGTGTTAGAAAACTCCTCAGTTCAAATGATGCTTCAACTGTACGTATGTAATACAATATATATAAGAAAAAAATATTCATTATAAACAGAGAAATAGAATTTAAATTAACTCACTAAGGCTAAATTCCCCCTAAAAAGATGGGGAGAAAGACCTTATAGGAGATAGATACTATTTCCCATGGAAGCATTATCCAAGTTTATGTGGAGTTTTTTAAGATTAGCTTCATTTTTTTTCCAAACTAATTTTGGCATTTTGTAATCAAGAACATAATCTCCCATTATTTTCATTATTACCTTTTCTTGGTAATAAGCACTTCAAAGAAGATCTGATAGGAACCGAGTATTTTGTTCCTGAGAGACAAACACATGGAGCTATGTTCAGGTGTATTTTTCCCAGCAGCCCCTCCACCAAAAATGTCATTTTATAAGCCATGTTTTCTTAGCGTGCTTCACAGCAAGTGAGTCTGAAGGCCAGTAATGCCTCAGGTAATGCTTGGAACCAAATAACATATGAAAAATAAAATAATTTTGAGAGGAAACTGAGGAGATCTTGACTTTTCCATAAAGGAAAAAGCTGAGATAGTCTGTGGTTTACTAAAATCTTCTCTCAATCTTCCTTTATTAATTAAGAAATATCAAGGAAGACATACACAGACTCTATTTGATTAGAAGTATTTATGCAACTTTGTACCCTAACAGATTGCATTTCAAAGTCATCCACAAAGTCATGAGTGCTTTAAAGTAGCTCTCTTCTGATCTTTTAGATTAAATTATTCAGATTTTTTTTCTGGAGATGCTAACATCACATCACATGCAGTCTGTCTCATATTTGTCCAACACAGTTTATAAGATGAGGCTTTAACCTGGGACATTTAAGCAGTTGTGCTCTGCTTTTATACAGCATCTAGACATTCAAGCTGTCATCTTCATTACCATCAATTCTTTTGTGTTGCTGAATCCCAGTTTTTTCAGCATTACATGCAGCTCACAGTGCTTTCCACAGGTGAGCAACTTTTCATTAGATAAACAGGTAGATTAGTGCTTTCAGGACTAGATCCTTATCAATATTTTCTGCTCCTTACAGTCCTTTCTACATATTAAAATATAGGTAGTTAACTCCTCCTATACCACAGTATACTATGAGTAACCAAAGTATCTTATAGACATACATGTTATATCAGTAATGAGCCTACATAAAAGTAAAAATCAACTTTTTACAGCCCAAATTTTAAAATTGTGTCTAACATTTACTTCTGCTCCCTCAACCTCTTGCAACACCTCTTGTGTCAATATTATTAATTTCCAATTATATTAATTTCTCCACATTTTAGTGCTAATTTGTGTCATATTTTTCAGTGCCATTTTATACCACTATTGTGATTTTAAGAGGTCTAGTAGATTATGCTTGGGTAGATGCTTTTCTCACTGTGATCAGACATACTAATTGGTGATATACTGCATTGACATACTCACAGTACTTTATTTCTATTTCTGTACAAGTACATCTTCAAAGCAGTAGGTTCAAACTTTGACTTAGGTATAACTGAAGGCAGAATTCATCATACATATATATTGGTTTTATCATTCAAATTCCTCTGTGACAGCTATGGCACATTTTTTTTCTGTACAAGGCCCCTGTCTCAGGTACCTGTGGGATTATTAATACTGAATAATGACTTTAGAATTGCAAAAGCAATCTTTTTCTCTCTTACTTTTACTATATGACTACCAGCCAAGGGCTAACTTAGATGTTACAAACCTTGTTCCTTTATTGTATAAAATGAAAACAAAAGGTAACAAAACCTTGCCTCACTTTCCTGAGCCTGACAATAAACACTCTGCTGAGCTCCTTCTAGTGTAAATTAGCATCTGTTTCTTTGTTTACTTTAACTTGCTGACATTCGTGCCTCTAGCTTTTTAACGTTCCAGAGGTGATTCTCAGAGTTGCAGTGTATCTTGGCTTTTACCAGTGCACCTGGGTTAAAGTCAATTAAAGAGGAGATATGCAGCAGCTCTTCAAATCAGACCTATGTATTAGAGTCATTCAAGAGACGTATCCTTTTATCCAAAAGCTGGATTGCAATATAAATATTTCATTTTAGGTCATTTTTTCATTCTGGCAAGTATAGTTATTTTTGCTTCTTTTTTGAAAAGAAAACCCAGTGACTTGGAGTTTAAGCAAAACATTTTGTTCAATCTGAAACAGAATATTTTGTTTTGATGTAGTTGAAAGAAAAGGCAAGAAAAAATACATCCAGATTTTACATTTTTATCTAATAACTTAGTGCTCAGGAGTCAAGACCTTTCTTGATGTAAGGATCTGACCATTTACAGTATGTAGAGGTTACTAAAACAGTCTCAAATATTTTGGTAGAGGTAGCTCTCCCTTTTCTGTCAGACCCATGATATTCTGCAGAGACTGTTTAAATATTCATTGGGCAAGAGGAAAGCATAAAAATGACTACACGACCTGCTTTTTCAGGTGTTCTTCTGGGCAGGATACATTAATTCAAATCCCTGCTCTGAGTCAGCTAAAAATAGAACTGCAATTTTGCAGTGTTCCAGCACCTCACTTGTGAGGAAAAGCAACTTTGACTAACAGGATTTTATGGCAAATGCTTATAAGCTGTCTTCACACTTCAGACTGTTCTGTCACTCTTATTTGGGACAATAAGAATTTAGCAGATTTGTCTTTGAGCTGTGTTTCACAGTAAATGACTGATACGTTGACAATGTAATACCCAGCTATACTGGATATCTATTATAAAACAAACGTACTGAAAATGAAAGGGGATCAGTCAATAAAGAAGCTACCTCTACTTACCAGAAAACATCAGAAACTGAGAAAACTGAAATGCTTCTCACTTTTAGGCAGTTACCATTCTAGCTTTCTTTCTTTCTCTTACATGATATTTTAAAGAAATGTCAGGAAGAAAAATTTCTGATGACCACATCCAAAACTGATCCCATTTCAAAGGAGTAGATCATTCTAAAACTATCTACAGAGAAGGTCTGAAGCAATGTTTGAAGAACACAGCTTTAAGTAAACTCCTGAGGCATGTACGTTTTGGCAGTTTGATTGATATTTCTACACAATTTGAGAACATTTTCTGCAATTGTGTTCAGGTTGCACCTGGCACAACAGAGATATGTTGCTACAGTACTCATTCTGTAATTTCTGGGACAATAAAAATATGCTATGGGAGCTGATGGAAAAAAGCAACTTTGAAACATCTGTACTAGAAGCATTAGAAGGTGAGGAAGGACAATATCTGGAAGATATTTACTTTACCAGACCTTAGTGCTCTTCATCAGTAGGATTGTTAAAGAGCTTTGCAGCTTCTTGAAGTCAAGCCTTCCTGGTAAACACAAGGAAGAATGAGCATCAATTTTTGGAGAAACCAACCCCTTGGTTGAGAAGTTGTGAGGAAAATCAAAACCTCTGACAATAAATGGTCTAAATATTTTGGTATGAATTTTCCTTCTTCCTTCACTCTTTCTTTCAGTCTTTCACCCTTTCTTTTGCTTCCTTTCACTCTTTGTCTATCTCCTTCCTTTCTTTATTTACTTCCTTTTTTTCTTCTTTCCTTCTTTTATTTTAAGTGAATACTTTCCTTCTTTTCTTTCTTTCTTCTTCTCTTTTTCTTCTTTTTGCCATATTTTCTTCTTCTCCTTCCTCCCTTACTCTCTATCTATTCCTCTTCCTTTTCCTTTGTAATAATAATACTTTGGAACGGTAATGATAATAAGAATTTGGAACAGTAATGTAGAGAAAAAACTGAAGATAGAATATCAGACAATGGAAGAATAATAATGAACTTTCAGTAGAGAAGATTCAGAAACCAGAAACAAGGAAACTAAAGTCTGAAAACATTCCAGAGATAAAGGTAGTATTAGAAATCCTAGGTACTAACTACTAATACCCAATACTTTCTCTTAACAATGTATTTTATTATTTTCTTTGCTATCTATGTGCATGTTTTGGTTTTTTTTTTTGACAAATTTGTTAAATGAAGCCTGAAGAAAGGGTCTGATACTTATTTGATTATTTGTATAAAAATGCCTATAAATGATCTTCCTTTTTCCACCTAAAGTGAATTTCTTTTGCCATCCATTAGAATGATTATAAATAAAAAAGAAAGAAAATAAGCTTGATATTTTTTGTTTCATTCTATATTTGAAGGTTTCAGATTTGAGACTAAGACTCTAAGTCTGAAAGAAGGATAGCACAGATTTTCTGTTTTCCTATTTGTAAGTAGAAGAATTGGGCATTTCTGAAGCATATGAAGTAAATAAAAGTCTCTTTTATTATTATTCATAACTAAAATTCTCATCTATTTTTATTCTTAGTGTGGCTTTTATGGAAAGCTATGCATCTGAGTCAGCACCTCAAAGCAAAACTCATTTCCAATTCATGACATCTCTTTCTCCTCCAATTACTTAGCTTCATTTCCTTCTCATTTCATTTTTTTCCCTTTTGACTCTCACTCACTCAGATGAAATTGCTACAAAATGTAATTCTCCATTTGAGAGAGATATATCATATACTTGAGTAGGCTTTAGTTTAACTAGGCTTTCTTATTTGTTTTTTTTAAACTATCATAATTACATGGCCTTGACATGTAGAGCTGGAGCGTAGGAAGGAGAAAGACTGTATGGGGAGAATGCCCACTCATGCATTTTATTATGGCTGTTGCGTTTGTATCTTCAAAGTGTAATTTTTCACTCTTCCTTTCCATACTGTTGTGTTGATGTCCTGTCAGGTTTCTAAATTTATCTCTTTCATGTTATTTGCACTCTTCAGCTGTCCTCGAAGCTTGATTCTATTTATTCTAGCTACTCTACTTCTCTTTCTTTTCCATACTATATATCATTTTTTGCTCTATGGTATCATCAACTTCACAATCACTTGCCACAACTTGAGTTATTTTCAGTAATATTAGGGTGCAAGGAGATGTCAGACATATGATTTTGTGTGCACTTCTTTAAAATTCAAGGTACTCAGCATTCTTGAATAGTAAGAATTTCCAGCAAGGATCCTATAAAGCATCTGACACAAGTGTTAAGATATTAATTAAAAATGCATCTCAATCTGCAAATATACTTCTAATCGTTACCTTTACAATGGATTTTCTTACTACACATCCTGCACTTGCATAGAAACGCATTGTCATTTTTACAGGTTCCAGTGCATCATGGTTTTCAATATATGCCTTGAGAGGTAGGTCTATGAATCATCCACCCACAGCAGTACAGAGAAAAAGATCCTCATCCAGATCTATGGGGAGAGAAATATTTTTTATTATTTTCCCAAAAAATGTCTCTGTTTTAATGACAGCAGAACAAAAGGAGTCTCACTTACATATACGGGAACTTGCTTGTGGTCCTCCACCATAATTGATGTCTGAGCATTGATACAGCCTCCATCATCTATGATACCCCAGAGTTCCAGCAGATTATGAAAAACTGAAAAGCATTTTGTTTACACAAAAAGCAAAGACAGAGAAAAAGAATGTCCTGACTATTGTATATACACTATTTTCCACTATAACTGTGGTTAGTTTTTAAAGTCTGCTTTGCACGGGAAACGGCAGGTATAGCAGTAAGCTAGCTATTAAAAATCATGTATTCAGTGCACTGGAGTGCTTATTCAAAAACAGTTCGTGCACAGAAAATCGTACCCCCTGTAATATTACCAAGGTCATAAAGAGTTAAGATGATCTGAAGGAACAGGGAATCTGCAACTGCAAACTTAACATTAAACATCAAGAACTTCTGATGTTTCCCTTAAATTTTAGGAAATCAGATTGTTGCAACTTAACTTCTTGTATTAGGTTGCTTCTTTCCAGTGACATGCAGAAATTTATTTTATATTAATTATTAAAATACATCCAATTATTCGATATTATCTGACTGAGTAAAAAACTCTGTTATGTCTCTGGGTCAGATTCTTCAGTGAAATCAAGACAGCATTGTCAATTCACCTTAACTGATGATATGACAAAGAATTTTTACAGCAAAATGGATTTGACATAGACTGTCCAGTTGCTTAGAGAGGAATACTTTCCAAATACAGGGTACCCGAAAACCTGACAGAGGTTCTCGTTTGTAATTCAAACAGGATTCACTTGCAGATTTGGAGGAGTCTTTTTGTTGGGGTTTTTTTTTTTTTGATTTGTAGACACCAAAAGCAAGGATCTAATATCAAGGAATAATATACGCTATAATAAACCCAAAGGTAATAAAAAATTATCTGAGCCATTAAGTTGTGTGTAATTATGCAGTAAGGAGTAAGTAGAAGCTAAGTGCAATTGGTACAGTGTAGTAATGCATGCTTCTTCAGAGTACTTCATTACTCCATTCTTGATAAAAAAATTACTTATTTTGTTTCCAGTTGTGATGGAAATGTCTTAAGTGAAAAACAGTTGCAACTCTTTCAGTGGATCTATTAAATAAAAATATTCGCTCAGACCACAGTCATAACTGTGTTGATTTCACAGAGCTAAAAGAACTAAAACTAAGAATACCTTTATGTTGGTCAGCAACTCCAAATATATAGAGGGAGCAGAGCTGAGCTAGGCAGGACTATTTTTACACAGGCACTTCACAGAGGTATAGCAGTTCAAATATGAAGGTGATCCAGTTATAGCAACACAAAGTGAACAACTAAAGTGACCAGAACCCTTTGAGTGGAGCTTCGCTTGGATAAGAAGTGAGTATATATCCAGAATCAAACCATAAATCTGTATCCAAAGGAATGATGCTTCCAGTAGGAGCAGAGGTGCCTGGAGACAGGTGAACTGGCACTCTCTTTGTACTCTAGGTGCAGGAGTCCCATTAGCAGTTAATGGAAACATTACACAGGGAACAAGGTGGAAACAACTCCTTATACAAGAGTTCAAGAAAGCAATTAAATCTGAATTCCCAAAGAACATTCTTGGCAAGCTTATACAATTAGTTTAGATGGGAATATCCTCCTTCCCCAGTGTTTACACTTACAAACAGACACACAACACAGGCAATAGCTGTGGCCCTGATTCTATAAGAGCTCATCTATATAGACTGAGGTATTTATATCTTCCTTGCACACCTGTAGACAGTGCTCTGTAAATGGTTCTGAAAATATTCCATATGTTTTATTGTACATATGCTACCATATCTAATACAGAGATACATTATCCCCAGGATAAAGTAGCTTCCATCATCTGGATATGTTTATTTTTGAAAGCTTTTAGCACTTTCATGGCTGAATTACAAGTTTAGACTATTATAGTCTATCCTAAGTGTAAACTGAGATTTGGAATCAAAGTAGAGCTTCATTTATTCAGTATTTGTGCTCATTAATCTTATTTTTTTTTCTTGAAAATGTCCACCAACTATTTAACAACCCATAGTGCATTATAATGTCATATATAAACTTGTCTTGTGGTTCTAATAAATGACATTTCTCAAGATTCCATGGAGTCTCTCAGTTTTTTTAACTATGTGGTCAAAATAGCTAGAAAAGTTTCAATAGTCCTTGTTTAACAAAGTGCTGGCATTATTTATACCATTTTGTGAGTCAACTGGCTGAATACTATAGATATATGTATGTATATGTGTATGTTTATATATGAACACATATGCAAAAATAAAGGCAAACAAAGACAATATATGTTGATGTCTACAAAAAAAATCTCTACTGATAAAACCCGTAAAACTTAGAGTATAATTTAAGTGCTTAGCTTGATTTGGATTTCTGTTTTCCTTAATGTTATTTTCATGAGTTTGTAGTCTCTGTGACTTACAGAGCTTTAGAATGAGGCACATAGGGAACATCAAGAAAGGATAGTTATGCGAGCTGATTTTGCCAATGTAAGTTTTGTGATCTGAAGAGACAAGTAGGTGTGTTTTTAGAGTAGTATCATGACTGGAATGTCCACATCTACACAGAGTAAATGTCTATTTCCTATAGCAGCTGAAGTATGTGTATGCAGTAGTGGTAACTGGATGGCAGAAAGGAGTGATTTCTTTCTTCCCAGCTCATGTGGCTTTCTCTACAGATTGTATAACCACACAATCTGCAAGACTACATACAAAAACTTAGTCATGTGGCTACAAATAAGGATCAACCTAAAATCAGAATTGAGTAGCATTAGAAATGAATATGATAACATCCATGTCTCATAGCGGTTAACAAGAAAATAACTATGACTCTTTGAACTGATGAAAAGTACAAAAGCATATACCAGAAGATTGTATTCATACATAAAATGGAAATGATGCTTTCATTAATTAATTCTCTACATGTTTAGATTAGGTTATATAAAACAGAAGTTCAGAATTGCCTTTTCTAAAGAATTACACTTCAGAAGAAAAAGGCAAATTACACTTGATTTATGTACACTACAATTAGAAATGTGAGAATATAATTTTTACTATTAAGAAAAATAGTAAAAATATATTAAAATGTAATACATGCATTATGCATCTTTCTGTTTTTCTGTCATACAAGAAACAATTTATCATAAAATAACATAATATGCTTTGACTTCAAAAGCACTATGCTTTTTATTTTGATTTAACAAGAAAGCTGAGGAGAGAAAACAAAAGCTACTCTTTCCGGAATTTTACTAAGTTTCAAAATAACCCTAAAATTTCATACCAAAAATTAACATCCAGAAATTCAATCTTTGTTTTGTGAGTTTAAAAAATGCTCACTTTTCACCAGCGCTTCACTAAGACTTGCTGAGGTTCATCTGGTAATGAAATATTGCTATGACAGAGAAGTTAAAAGGAGTATAGTCACAAAGAATTTGATAAATACGAGAGGAAAGTCCCCAACAACTTCCATGATTGTTAATATCATAGAATCATAAAATGGTAGGGGTTGGAAGGGACCTTTAGAGATCATCTCGCCCAATCCCCCTGAAGAAGTAGGTATACCCAGATCAGGTTATATAGGAACATGTCCAGGCTGGTCATGAAGACCTCCAAGGAAGGAAATTCCACAACTTCCCTGGGCAGCCTGTGCCAATGCTCTGTCACTCTCACAGTAAAATAGGTTTTTTCTTATATTTAAATGGAACTTTTTGTGTACCAGATTAATCCCATTACCTCTTGTCCTGTTGCTAGGTATAATAGAAAAAAGAGATGTCTCAACCTCCTGACATCTACCATTTAGATATTTGTAAATATTATTAACATCCCCCTGCAGTCTCCTCTTCTCCAGACTAAACAGCCCCAGTTCCCGCAGCCTTTCCTCATAAGGAAGATGCTCTAGTCCCCTGATCATCTTGGTGGTCCTGCACTGGACTCTCTTCAGAAATTGTCTGTCCCTCTTGAGCTGGGGAGCCCAAAACTGGACACAGTACTCCAGATGAGGCCTCACCAGGGGAGAGTACAGGGGGAATATATGTGCCTTTTCATTTAATATTTCTCTGTCTTCTCATTATTTTTTTTTGTTTGTTTTCCTTCTCATTATTTTTTGTTTTCCTTGAATATTCAACAGTAATGTTGACAGAAGTGTTCATTTAAGAGATGTTTATAGATAATTATACCATATGGAAAATGAACTGTGAGAATACGATACTGGAAATTTCATTCAACAAATTACAAGAAGCTGATCATTTTATATTCAACTTATAATTTTCCAAAATTGAAAATCTGTTTTCTTGGGAAATTAGAACTTTTCATCTGCCTGTTGTATGCCAAATTACCTTACATTTACACTCCAACTTTATCTTTTAATAGTATGTCCTGACTGAAACATGGGAAGATCTTCTCAAGTCAATCTGCAGTTGTAACTTCGCTAGAAGCCCTGACTAAATTATGCAGATGTGAATAATCAGTGGAAATCAAAATCTTTGCTTATTGTCTCCTTCCATGTTCCTGTAGACTACCTTTCTGCAGGAGCAACAAAGGAAGGGGGAGAAGGCAAGGGTAGGAGGCGCTGTGTGCCCTGCTGTCTAATGTGTAATGGTAAGGAGAACAGTAGCTTGTTTTACTTTTTACTTGTTTTACTTTTGCTGTAGATGGAAAGCAAATGCAGCTTTACTCCATTGTACCAAAAAAAACAAGGCAAGCAGCAATGTCAATCATTAAGAGTAATATCTGCTAAATTACAGTTAACATTTTTTGCTCTGATTTGTTATTTGAAATAGAAGGGAACGCTGATGAACAAGGAGTGGAAGAGTGAAGCTGAGACAGATTATCCTAAACTTCAGCAGCCTTTCAGCTCAGGAGTTATATGTAGGCTTCTTCCACTTTGCAGACTGCAGAGATTTGCATAAATACCATGAGCAGATAATGTTTGGCAAGGTTTCCTGTAGTTAAAGAAATGTGTTTCCTTGTGTTAGAGAAATACTATACAAACTCTTACTGAATTGGCACCATATAATTCCACTATATGAAGAGTTCACTAGGTCTTGTCTAAGGCAGAGGAAGGGAAAACACATTCACGATAGTCTTCTAAAACACGAAGATGACATCGAGAGAACAATCAAGATGATATGGATGCTATTTATAACTAAAAAAAAAGAATATCCATGGGCAAGGAAATTATTGAAAGCATTGAGTCTGGACCACTTTTAGTGTACCCTAGAATTTTGTGAAAGGCATGCTTTTGCCTTAAATAGATAAGAAAGTATTGGAAAAATGTGAATAGACTCCATATGTAACAAAGGTCACTGCTTGTTAAAAGGTCATCTTGGACAAACCTTAAATTCTTCTGAAGTCTTTTTTCTAGACTATAACCTAAGATAACAACACAGAGTGTTCCTTCAAGTGTCAGTTGTGTGTTTGTGTCAACGGCTGTGACACACTAGCTATCTCAGGGATCTTCAAAGTAGTAATTGTTCTGTCACTTTATAATGTACCAGACAAACAGTGGCATACATAGCCTGGGATCAGTCAATGGTGAACATTTACATGACTTATTGCACATATAACAAGACATTAAACAATTATGTGTAAGTCTGTGCAAGGCGTCATTCTCCAGAGACGATATGCTTTGCTTCCATTTGAACACACGTTGTTACTACTGTCCATTTAAGTGCTCAAAGTTGAACATATTGCTTTTTTGTGGTCAAGAAAGTAAAAAGTATGTCTTAAAAACAGTTCTGATGTTAGACTTGCTTCTGGGATGAAAGGAGGAAAATAATACATTCTTTTGCTACTTAAGAGCAATTAATATTCAGCTCTTGCATGATCTGGCACTGAATTTGTCTTGGACTAGTTGGAAAATTGTCTTCTTCATAATCTCTTTGTTATGGACCTGTAAAGCAATCCTAATGATCTGGACAAGCCCTGAAGCATCTCTAAGGCTTTATGGAAAAATTAATTGAGGATTCACTACCCTTGGAATTTACTAGAAGTGGAACTTAATAGCTCAGGCAAATTCTCTCCCATATGTTAACAAACTACTGTGGCACTGTGGTGTTTCTTTCTTGGCTTCTCCTCAGTTATTATTCTTGCATCATCTCAATTAGCTACTAGAGGATGTTATTAATGTAATTCCCACCTAATTCCCTTTTCCTTTTTCCCTTTCCTGTGTCAGCAGCATTTCAATATGTAATCTTTTACTGCATACACTTGTTTGTTCCATGTATTTCAGCACACTTTCTAACAACCACTTCCCATTCTATTTTATCTTGCACTACATATTAACACTAAATACACAATTTACCAGATATCATGCCCAGAACTGCTGTGGCTGGCTTGCTTTCTCTTGCTCTCTCTCTCCATCTCATTCATTTAAAAAATCCTAGTATTTCCAGTTTTATATAATCTAGAAATACATTTTAAAACCCCTAGTATTTCCATTTAAAAATAATCTCAAAATATATATTAGTAGTTAAGAAGCTCTGGTGTGATATTGCTTTTCCAACTGCCTTACTATGTGATCTCTTTATTGGCCTTGTCTCCCAAAGCTGTAACCAGGGATGAGAAAGGATGGAGTCATTATATCCTATTGAACTACCAGCAGTTGAGTTCCTGAGTGACCACATACTTCATTCTAGTCCATGGTATGAGGAAAGTTCTAAAAACATGAAAGCTCATGCAAGCATGAGCTGTCTTGATGGTCCTGTGCAAGAACCAAGTGCAAATATGCACACACATTATACAGACAATACTCCTTGCCCTACCTACTGGCAAAAGTAGCTAAATGTACTGTTTGCTCCTCCTATTACAGCTTAACCAGTAGTGTGAGAATGATATGAGGATAGATATTCAACCACATTGATATTCAATAAATTTGCAACCACTGGGCTTCCAGATTATTTCTGATTCCTGAGTTCAGACAGTTATAGGACTGTTTAGGTTGGCACACATGCAGACGCTCACTTTGCAGGATGCAGTCACTACTTGTACTTATATTCTGCAGGAAAAAGAAACAATGTTTTAGGGAGGAATTTTACCCTCTCCTCTCTGCTCCTTCCTCACTATGCCATCTAACTTACATAGACCTCTAACCAGCGTAAACAGAAAATTCCACTCTATTATCAGAAACAGTGGTAAATTATGATTAACATGCTAAATCAGATAATCCTTTGTGGCACCACAGAAGTCCAAAGTGCTTGAGGGTCAGTTCAAATACCGTAAGTACCGTTGAAACTGAAACTAGGCCATTTCTAAACTGAAATGATCGAGTGGTTGATAGGGCTAGGACAAAGGATGTACATTTTCTTAAGAGACACAAGCTTATTTTGCTGTGTCTAATACAGTATGTCTTAAGAAATTTCTCAGTACTGAAGTTATAACATTTTATTTCCATGGGGAAGTTAAACTGCTTGTTTAAACTATTTGGAGAGAGACAGAAACAAGGCTATTATTTTTCAGCTTGATCCTTCATTTACTGCCAAACAAAATGTTTACTCCTGTGAACAGTCCTAGAAATTTCAGATTTCTACCACTTCCATATGAATTATTCCTCACTTGACTTTTTTTTTTTTTTTAAATAAGAATTTATTTCAGTGGGACCACTGGCACCACTAACCAGTACATTTACTATCAGTTCTCTACAAGGCAGTCAACAAGCAGATGTCTAACACCTGGTACAATTGAAATAGTCAAGAAATGGTATTAAAAATTGTATAAATTACTTGTCTATTAAATTTGAGTTAGATTTTGGCTGTAGCACCATAATAGCAAAACAATGCTGTGCTTGACTTCCCTGGAATAAAAATATTTACCTCAGGGAAAGGACTCTTATAGTTAAGTTCCTGCTGTACTTTGGCTCAGCATGCCCATTCATCAATAAGATTTTTAGATTTTTTGATGTTGTCATGATAATCCATATTTGGGCTTTAAACTCTCAAGTCTTCCACCTTTGTCTGATCTCTGCACTGATCTTAATTTTCTTTAGTTTTCTTCCTTTTTTTTGCATTTATTTTTCTTCACACAAAAGCAAAAAAAAAGCCCAATAGCAATTACTTTTAGAAATTACTACCAAAAAAGGCAACAAAAAAAGTAGTCTACTTAAAGTTTTGCTCAGGATTTCTTGCTGAGATTTGTCTCATTGAAAGCTTTATCCTCACCTATGACATGCAGCAAAGATGTTAGTTACTGCCCATTTCTTCATAGACATGAAGAAAGAACCTTCTGGTACATTTTTCCTATGCCTTTATATTTTCTTGAATGGTCAAAAGGTAACAACCTAAATGGTTTCATCTTGAACAGAGTGTGTGATAACCATTTCATAGAATCATAGAATGGTAGCAGTTGGAAGAGACCTTTAGATATCATGTAGTCCAGCCCTCCTGCAGAAGCAGGTCCACTTAGATCAGGTGACACAGGAACATGTCCAGGCAGGTTTTGAAAACCTCCAGAAAAGGAGACTCTACATCCTCCCTGGGAAGCTTGTGCCAGGGCTCCCTCACCTGAACAGGAAAGAAGTTTTTTCTTAAGTGGAACTTTTTGTGTTCCAGTTTATGTCCATTACCCTTTTTCCTGTCACAGGACATTACAGAAAAAATTGCTATCCTCTTGAGATACATCTTTTAATGCTTGTAAGTATTAATGAGGTTGCCTCTCAGACTCCTCTTCTCTAGACTAAACAGCCCCAGTTCCTGCAGTCTTTCATCATAACAAAGATGCTCCAGTCTTGGTGGCCCTGGGCTGGACTCTCTCCTTAAGTTCCCTGTCCCTCTTGAGCTGAGGAGCCCAGAACTGGACACAGGACTCCAGATGAGGCCTCACCAGGGCAGAGTAGAGAGGGAGCAGAAACCTGCTGGCCACAGTCTTCTTGATGCATCCCAGGGTGCCATTGGCCTTCTTGGCCATGGGGGCACATTGCTGGCTCACATTTATTTTATTATCAACCAGCACTCCCAGGTCTCTCTCTGCAGAGCTACTCTCCAGCAGCTCCCCAGCCTGTACTGGTGCATGGGGTTGTTCCTCCCCAGGTGCACGACTCTGGACTTGTCCTTGAACCTCATGAGGTTCCTCTCTGCTCAACTCTGAAGCTGGTCGAGATCCCACTGAATGGCAGCACAGCCTTCTGGGGAATCAGCCAGTCCTCCCAATTTGGTGTCATCAGGGAACTTGCTGAGAATTCACTCAGTATCTTCAAGGGTGTTACCGATTGAAAGGTAAACCTTGGTAGGGAAACTAACATCTATGAATATGATTTTGCTAATATACCAGATCTAGGAGGCTAACAATTTCAAGATGTTATCAAGATTCTGAAATTATTTAGTGCTGTCTTTCTCTTTCCTGAAAGTAATCTGAGATTACATTTTTAATGGAACTTGTAAAGTATCCAGAAAAATACATTGCATTTTTAGGAAAAAACTTTAAAATTATGAAATTCTTATTAAATTAAATTCAGGAACACTGATACAATCAACAAATAATAATATGTTCAAAAGCTTTGTTAGGCACTAAGAAATGAAATAGCCTAGAAGATATCCTGCAAAAATGTTTTAAGGGCTAGTTGTTTCTGAGACCAATGATTATTGAAACAACCCTCATATGAAAACACTATAATTAGAAAAAAATGTTTTTAGCTCAAGTCTTCCCTGCATAAAAAGACCCACAAAAAGAATCTTTTATTTCTCATGATAAAGTCAAAATACACTATATTTTGAATGACAACATTTGAAATCCTCAAATGCCCTAAGTACTGCCTTCTGTAAGAGTTTAAACAAAATGCCTAAGGCAAATCAATATTCTCCTGCCTTATTCTGTCATACTTAGGCCTTCTGTGTTTTGGCAAAGTTTAATACTGCTGTATCTGAGCCCGTGGTGAAATCTTTGAGACTGTATATAAGTAAGAGGCTTTGACACATGTGATTACCTGCACTTAAAAATGAAAATAATAATAAAAAACTCCATAATGTAATTAACAAAACATTTCCTTCTCAGTCCTAAAATGAATGAGAAATCCACATGCCCTGATTCATTAAGGAGAAGACCTCAGGAAGCTTTTGAAAGGATGGCTTTCCAGCTTTAAACATCCATTCCAAATTTAACCACAGGTACGTCCACTTTCATATGTTCTGTCAATGCATGCATTATTAATTGCATTCATTACTAAGCAATGGCTCATATCTTCAGTACAAAACAGATCTCTTAAAATATTTATGAAACACAAATATTTCAGCTGCTGCTTTGGAGAAAAATGTAACTGCACCATTTTAACCATCTCTATCTCTAGTTTAGCAACTTCATTTTGAATTTTGTTTTTTTTTCTTGAAAATAAGAGAAAAGAGAAGGATGAAGTCTCTCTGAGAGAGTCTGCCAAAAGAATAAGCTCTTCTACCCCACTAAGTATGAAAGCTAAATTCCTCTTAACTCTCTGCTCTTCAGTTTACATCTGTGCATATCTACCTATGTACACTTGGAGAAGGCATCTGATGTCTTCAGGGCTAATAATAATGTGGCCAGACAGCAATGTTGTTCCTGGAACAGGTTGTCACAGACCAACAGGCTGTAACAACAGGCTGAGGCAATTATGGTGAATAACAGCAAAAGCAGTGAGTTACTTCCTGACTGAGGCAGAATGTTACTCTGTTTGCCTAAGGCATTTTCCTAGCGATATTAGCTCTGACCATTAGATGCCCAATTACAACAGCTAACAGAGAAGTGGAGCATATCTGTTTTCAGGAGGGGAAATTGAGACTGTGAAGTGAAATAAATCAGTCTCTGCTTCATAGCATGTAAAGTTCCTGGAATTCTTGTTACAAGGGCCAATAGAGAGAGAGGCCAGGCTTGAAGGTAGATTGGATATTAGAGAGGAGCTGAACTGCAGAGAGATTGGTAAAGAATGTTCAGCCAAGACTCCTGTAGCTCTTAGCCAACAGGGCTTGAAGAAAGAAAGCAGCAAAGATGTATTTTGCCTTCTTATGCATAACTGAAGCTGCACCTGGAAGTTGGCTATTGTCAGTCACAACTTAGGCTGGCAGGACTCAATAGTACAATGAACTGCCAAAAATTGGTTCTTAGCAATAGCTAGTTTGAAATAGCAAAGATCCAGAGAAAAAAACCTGTTGGCTCTGATCACAGGAGTCCTGGTTATTTAGGGATAATAATTTCCTGTAGCAACCCAGGTGGTAATTGCTCTATCCTAGAAATAAAACTAACTTACTGCAGCAGTCAAGAGCTTTAGACAATTTTCTTGTGACAATTCCGTGCAGATAACATTAAATCATCTTTTAAATCACTCCATGACATATTTCAACTGTCAAGATGCTAGATACTTCAGGCTTTTTCCCCAGAGAATTTAATGAATGGGGGAAACTGAACAGTAAACCATAGGGAAATATATCCTAGATAAGAAAGAGAAGGAGAATACCATAGTTGCCAAGGTACATTATGCTGTTCAGTAGATCAATAGAAAGCGAGATGAAAAGTCAGGTACTAATTATTGGCTTTATCAATGATCTGTTGTACACAGACTCAAGAGATATTATGAGGCCCTGATGCAATTGGTAGTCACTCCTTATTTCCACATCACTTATACTTTAAGAAAGACAAGTCCAACTGAAACTCCCACTCCAAAAGCAGAACTTGGGCATGCAGAGATACTTGTTTTCAACAAAACCATCCCAATGTAGACCATGGAGTTTTTATGTTTTATTATGGACTTTACAACGGCTGGTTTAATTGCTTGCTTCCAACTACTCCTCTCCTTGAGAACCTTAGTTATCTTGGATAAGAAATGCAAAAGAATTAATCATGTGTTTTTTTAAATAACATACAAACACGGAACAAAATCTATCTTCATTTCTTTCAATTGCACAACAAGCTCACCTTCAGGGTGTACTTCTCAATATGATTTTTTTAAGAAAAGGAACTTAACAAAACACATTAACAGTGGTAAAAAAGTTTGAGAGGCTTCAAAGCTCTGGAGTTTTGCAGGCATCATAGATAGGAACATGAATATTCTTGTTTTCCTGAAACACTGAAGGAAACTGAAGCCAGTCCTTAGTATCCTCAAAAAGCATTGTACAGATAGCACTTTCTTCTGGTTTCAACTCTTGCTCATGGTATTTCAAGATTTGTTTTGTATTCCTCTAGTCATTCATTTAAGAAAGTAAAACAAGAAGAAAGAAATAAGAAATAATAAAAAATAAAATAAAGCAGGGAGAAAATCTTTATTTATTTGTAGGAACATACACTTCACAATGAGAAAAAGGGACAATTCTTGAGTCATGTATAGGTGTTGTGATTTCTGCTGCAAACTGTTTCTCCCATTCCTGTCTCAGATATGTCTGTTCTTTATTTTTATAGAATCATAGAACTGTTTCAGTTGGAAAAGATTTTTTAAGATCATCAAGTCTAACCACTAACCTAACACTGCCATGTCCATCACTAAACCATGTCCCTAAGCTCTGCATTTTTTAAATATCTCCAGGGATAGTGACTCCACCACCTCCCTGGACAGCCTGTAGCAGTGTTTAACAACCCTCTCAGTGAAAAAGCTCTTCCTAATCTCCAATCTAAATCTCCCTGGTACAACTTGAGGCTACTTCCTCTTGTCCTATCAGTCATTACTTGGGAGAAGACACCAACTCTCATCTCACTACAGCCTCCTTTCAGGCAGTTGTAGAGAGTGATCACATCTCCTCTCAGCCTTCTCCTCTGCAGGCTAAACAACCCCAATTACCTTGGCTGTTCCTCATAAGATTTGTTCTCCAGATCCTTCACCAGCTTTGTTGGACATGCTGCAGCACCTCAATGTCCTTCTTTTTGCGAGGGGCCCAAAACTAAATACAGTACTCAAACTACAGCCTCACAAGTGCTGAGTACAGGGGGACAATCACTTCCCTCATTCTGATGGCCAAGCTAATTCTGATACAAGCCAGGATGCCATTGGCCTTCTTGGCCACTTGGGCACACTGCTGGCTCATGTTCAGTTGGCTGTTGATCAACACTTGCAGGTCCTTTCCTGCCAGGTAATTTCCCATCCACACATCCCTAAGCCTGTAGCACTTCTTGGGGTTGTTTTGACGCAAGTGCAGAACCCAGCACTCTGCGTTGTTAAACCTCATAGAATTGGCCTTCGTCCATTAATCCAGCCTATCCAGGTACCTCTGAAGAGCCTTCCTGCCCTCAAGCAGATCTACACTACTCTCTGTGTCATCAGCAAACTTACTGCAGGTGCACTTGATCCTCTCATCCAGATCATTGATAAAAATATTAAACATAACAGGCTGCAACACTGAGCCATGGGGAACACTGCATTCATCTAGATTTCAGGGAGTGCTGAGGAAGATAGTTATAAATTTACACACAGCCCCTCAAATAGTGTATTGTAGTGTATTGTAGTGTATTGTATTCTCAGCCTTCACACACATCAACAGTGACAAACGCAAGTCTCTAACTAGAATAATGACCATTCTGATATCAAAATTAAAAAAACCCTGAAGTATTTCAACTTATTATACTATTAACTACATCTAAGAAAAAAGATCTTAAGAGATTAGAATATGAAGAATCACATTCAGAATCCAGCTGTACTACTTGAAACTTTCTCCTAAATTCATAATCAAATCTTCATATTTCATTCTTTGTATCAATCCTCAAATTTTTAATTTATTTTCAAAACCCAAAGGAACCCAAACAAAATCTAAACATGCAAAAGAGTGTTCTTGCTCAAACAAGCACTTTGACAGGATAGTATAATCTTTAACTGCTGTTTGAGTAGTGTTGATTCCAATATGTAAAATAAAAGTAGGTGCTCTGAAAAAGTAAATCAATGAATGGAAAGAATGTGAGAAAGTTAAGCTATGGAGATACGAAGATAAACTCTGTATAAGCAGTGGAATTTTTGTTCCGAGCAATTTTGTCAAAACAGAATTAGATCTATGAAGATGAAAATCTTACATTTTTGAAGTTTTTTCTAAACTGAGTTTCTATTTCCTGAGAAAAGAATCACTCAGTTTGTATGTTCCTAGCTATAACTTTCCAGGCTACATTGAAAACATTGTCCTTTTTAGACACAGTTCTAAATCCTGTGTCCTTTGCAGATCAAGAAAATAAGCCCTTCTACATCTATGAGTTACAGATATGACTATAATTCTGAGGTTTTTCCCATACTTGTTAGCCCTTATTGCACACGGCATTTGACTTTGCCTTACACTTTCTCTCACAGGTTGCACCCAACAATATGTGAAGGAATCCCAGACTTGTCAGGATGGAAATAGAGACTCAGAGCTCACTAATCTTTTAATTCCTCCTTTTTTCCAATCTCCCAGTTTGAGATTCTTTTATCATAATTTTTATTCGTATCTGAAACTAAACACCCTTTTGTTGCTGAACTATGATTCCTCACTCAGACAATTCTTTTCCACTTGCATAGGTCTATGTTTTGCATTAGTGATGAACATAGTGTTGATAACACAAGGATGTTTTAGTTTAATTTTGACTGGTTTAGGAGGTTACTTGATAGAATCCCTTGGGAGTTAGTTTTGAAGGCTATAGGAGTCCAGGAAGGCTGGACACTTTTTAAGAAGAAAATCTTAAAGGCCCAGGAACAGGCCATCCCCACATACCGTAAGACAAGACAGAGGCAAATAAGACAGGCTTGGCTGAATAGGGAAATTTGCCTTAAAATTAGATCATGGGAAAAAAGAGAGTTTCTTGCCTCTGGAAGAAGGGGCAGACCACTCACAATGAGTATGGGAATGTTGTTAGGTTATGTAGGGAGATAATTAGAAGGTCAAAAGCCCAGATAGAAGTCAAATTGGCTTTTGAAGCCAAGGGTAATAAGAAAAGGGTCTACAAATACATTAACAACAAATGAAAGACCAGGGACAGCCTTCATCCCATATTAGATCCAAAGGAAAATTGGTATTAAAAGATGAGGATAAGGCTGAGGTGATTAATGCCTTCTTTGTCTTGATCTTTAGCAACAAGAGCATTTACACTGGGGAAAGTCAGCCCCCCAAGCCAAGAGACAGGCATGAGGAGCAAAATGTCCCCCCTGAAATTCAGGAGGAGATGGTCAGTGATCTTCTGCTCCACACTGACATACACAAATCTATGGGGTCAGATGGGGTACATCCTAGAGTCCCGAGGTGTCATGGTTTAGCAAGGAGCAGCTTCTGCTTGGTAACAGGGGAAGGGCATTGCAGTGAAGACCCGGTAAAGAGTTTTTGGACTCTCCCCTAGCTCCTGGGTTCAGACCCACCTCTGGCCTGGCTGGGCCAATCTGGCACCTCTGCAATCACTATTTAGGGATGGGAATTTGAAGTGCTGGTAGGAGGTGTAAGAATGATACAAGATGGAGGAGACCACGCAGACCCTACAGTCAGAGCAGGAAGAAGGAAGGAGGAGCACTAGACCAGAGAACCCTCTGCAAGCTGTGGCAAGAATGCAGGCTGTACCCCTGCAATCCTTGGAGGGCCATGGCAGAGCCACCAGCAACTCCATGTGAGTGCACCTGAATGGGCAAGGGACTGTGTGGGGAGGTGGTCATGGTGCAGGCCGTGTTGGAGAGCCTGTGTGCCGCAGAGCAGCCCAACACGAGAGGCAGAGAGGAGCTGCAGCTTTTGGGATAAATGCACGTTGGAGCAGCCCGTGCATGGCTGCCGTGTGTGTGAGGTACCCCATGGACTTGCAGGGAGGACTGGTGCGGAGCCCACCTGCCCTGAGGAGGGACAAAGGGCAGAAGCTATCAGGAACAGACTGACTGAAACCCCCAATCCCTGCCCCTGTCCTGAACCTTAAGCAGCAATTAAGCTCTCACTGTCCTTCAACAATCCTCAGGTTTTCGGTACTTGAGGCTAATTGTGGTCTTTTGTTCCCTGATGGGCCTAAACAGGGAACTGGCAGGGCTGCTCACCAAGCCACTGTTGATCATTTAACAGCAGTCCTGGCTGACTAGGGAGGTCCCATCTGATTGGGAGTCAGGCAATGTAACAACTATACATAAGAAGGATGAAAGGATGATCTGGGAAATTACAAGCCTGTCAGTTGGACTTCGGTACCCGGGAAGCTGATGGAGCAGATCATCTTATGTTCTATTATGTAGAACATGCAGGACAAACAGATGATCAGGCCCAGTCATCACAGGTTTATGAAGAACAGGTCCTGTTTAACAAAATTGATCCCATCTATGACAAGGTGATCCTCTTGTTGGATGAAGGAAAGGCTGTGCATGTTATCTGCTTTGACTTTAGTAAGGCATTTGACACTGTTTCCCACAGCATTTTCTTAGCGAAATTGTCTGTTCTGGGCCTGGATGGGCATACACTTTCCTGTGCGAAACACTGGTTAGATGGTCAAGTCCAAAGAGTCACAGTCAAAGGAGTTAAATCCAGTTGGTGGCTGGTCACAAGTGGTGTCCCCCAGGCCTCAGTACTAGGGCCATTCCTGTTTAACATCTTTATTAATGTTCTGGATAAAGGGATAGAGTGCACCCTGATTAGGTTTGCAGACAACACCAAGCTGGGTGGAAGTGTTGATCTGTTTGAGGGTAGGGAAGCTTTACAGAGAGATCTAGATAGGCTGGATGGCTGGGCCATGAATTTCAATAAGGCCAAGTGCCAAGTCCTGCACTTGGGCCACAACAATCCCCAGCAGTGCTACAGGCTTGGGGAGGAGTGGCTGTAGAGCTGCCATGCAGCAAGAAACCTGGGAGTGTTGATTGATAGCAGCTGAACATGAGCCAGAAGTGTGTCCAGGGGGCCAAGAAGGCCAATGGCATCCTGGCCTGTATCAGGAACAGTGTTGTCAGCAGGAGAATGGTGATCATTCCCCTGTACTGAGCTTTGGTGAGGCCGCACCTCGAATACTGTGTCCAGCTTTGGGCTCTTCACTAGAAGAAGGACATTGAGATGCTGGAGAGGATCCAGAGGCGGGCTACTGTTGTGGTTTTGCCCAGCCAGAGCAAAGGGGAAAAAAACCCAGGACTCCTCCCCCTCCCCCTTCAGATGGAATGTGGAGGGGATCGGAGAGGAAAAAAGTAAAAGAGCCTGTGTAAGTTGAAATAAGAACAATTTACTGGGGAAAATTGAAGAGGAACAACTATAACAAAGACAAGGGGATATTACAGAGAAAAGTGGTGAGTGATGCAGTTGCTCACCACCCGGGACCCAACCTAAGCGACCACTCCGGACCAGTGACTGAGAGCTCACGACCCCGGAAGTGAGCTTCTTCCATCTAGCCTCCACCTATATACTGGGCATGACATTAGGATGGTATCGAATACCGGCTGGCCAGCCTGGATTAGCTGTTCAGGCTGTACCCTTTCCTGGTTCCTCACGGGAATTAACTCTATCCTGGCTCAAACCAGGACAGCTACTAAGC
This sequence comes from Colius striatus, assembly GCF_028858725.1. Taxonomy (NCBI): domain Eukaryota; kingdom Metazoa; phylum Chordata; class Aves; order Coliiformes; family Coliidae; genus Colius; species Colius striatus. The sequence continues at coordinate 63,946,654 of NC_084760.1, read as the reverse complement.
TAGTAAAGAATTTGGAGCATGTCTCCTATGAAGAACAGCTGAGGGATCTCAGGCTGTGTAGCCAGGAGAAAGTATGGCTCAGGTGAGACCTTATCTCTACAACTACCTGAAAGGAAGTTGTAGTGAGGTGGGGTCGATCTGTAACAGGCAATAGAACAGGGGGAAATGGCCTCAGGTTATGCCAGGGAAGGTTCAGGCTAGATATGAGGAAGAATTTCTTTACTGAAAGGGTTGTCAGGCACTGGAATGGCCTGACCAGGGAGGTGGTGTTGTCACTGTCCCTGGAGGTGATTAAGAGACAATTGGGTGTTATGCTTACGGAAATAGTCTAGTGGTTGATAGGACTGGGATAAAGTTTGGACTTGATGATCTTAAAGATGTCTTATAGACAAAATGATTCTATGATTCTATGGTTACTGCTGAGCAGTGCTTACACAGCTTCACAAGGTTTTCTGCTTCTCACTGCCCTATCAGCAAGTACACAAGTGCACAAGAAGTTGAAATGGGACATGACCAGGACAGCTGACCCCAACTGACCAAGAGATATGCCAGATCATATGATGTCATGCTCAGCAATAAAAGTTAGAGAAAGAAAGGAGTGACATTCAGACTTATTGTCTTCCCAAGTAACTGTTTGGCATGATCAAGCTCTGTTTTCCTGGAAATGGTTTAATATCTCTTCCTGTTGACGGGAAGTAGTGAATGAATTCCTTATTTTTCTTTGCTTGTGCAGGTAGCTTTTACTCTGCTTGTTAAACTGTCTTTATTTCAAACCAGGACTTTTCTCAATTTAATACTTCTCATTCTCTTCCCCATTCCACTGAGAGGGTGTGAGTGAGTGGCTAGAAGAGGCTTAGATGCCTATCATGACAGAGACTCTTTCCATAGTTGAATTCAGTAGTTACTTATGGAACCATCTCTGAAACCACATTTTTCACAAGAACATACAATGCTGCTCAACTGTTGACAATACAGATGTTATTTTGATCAAGTACTTTGCAGGTATGTAGAAACACATCCAGCCATGGAAAACTATTCTGACGTTCATTTTCAAAATCTGAGAAACAGAACATAAGGCATAACATTCACCTAAACATTTTAGAATCATAATAGTAAATTAATATTCATCACCAGAACAGATTTATTTCTAGTTAATGTCTTACTCAGCATAATGTTATTTCCTCAATATACTATCTTTTGTGGAACAGTCCTGACATTCTTCTGCTTTGAATAATCTGCCCATTGCTCATATATGAAAGATAATGTAGTTATGGGATAACTTTTGCTGCCTTTATGGGCTTTTTTTCTCTCTCAATTGCTTACATTTTTCCTAATCACTCCTTAAGTCTGGATACTACATACTACATCTGGCATGTATTTCCATCTCTTTTTCTGGATTTAAGCAAAGACTCCTCACTTTTCTAGAAGTCCTTCAAATGCTGATCCACCTCAGTAAATATAGCATCTCCAGTCAACAGTGGTTTTTACTAAACTATTTACATTTAAATTAGAATCACTCTGGTTGCTATCTGTAAGGCCCAATGCTATCCACTACATCATGGAATTAAGAAGAGTCTATGTGTTCTCATCTTTTATATAACTGAGTCACTCTAGTATAAAAATCAGATATATCATTTTATTGGTGGGACAAACAGTGGAGGCAAGGCTCATTTATTCTTGACTGTGTGGCTGACTGAGGTAATCCAGGGGTTCCTGGAGCACGGGGAGTGGAGAAAAAGTGAGGAGAGCCACCAGGACCAGGCAGCTCTTGCAAGGGGAATGGTCTTGCCAGGAGGCAGAGCCACAGCAACAGCAGGGGATTTAAACGAGGTGCAACCACTGCCGCCATTTTATCAATGGGACACACAGTGGAGGCAAGGCTTGTTTATTCATGGCTGTGAGGCTAACCACCCTGAGCCAAACTGGGGAGGAACCTCCTGCACCTGCCAGGGAAACCTGTGTGTTTGAGTAAGCCCCTGTGCTGCCTCTACACCAATACACGCAGCCTGGGTAATAAGCAGGAGGAACTGGAGATGTGGGTGTGGATGAGGGGCTATGACTTCATTGCGGTCACAGAGACGTGATGGGACAGCTGCCACAACTGGAGGGCTATGCATTATTCAGGAAAGATAGACTAACAAGGCGTGGAGGTGGGGTTGCTCTCTATGTGAGGGAGCAATTAATGTGTACTGAACTGTGCCTGGGTGGGGATGAGGAGCAGGTAGAGTGCTTATGGGTAAAAATTAATGGACAGGGCAAGGCAGGTGATGTGGTTGTAAGAGTTTGCTACAGGCCACCTGATCAGGAGGAGGAAGTGGATGAGGCCTTCAACAAACAGCTGAAAGCTACCTCACTATCACAATCCCTGGTCCTCATGGGGGACTTCAACCACCCTGATATTTGCTGGGATAGCCACTCAGTCAAGCACACACAGTCCAGGAGGTTCCTACAGATTGTTGATGACAACTTCCTGTCGCAGGTGATCGAGGAACCAACAAGGAGGGGTGCGCTGCTGGACCTGGTACTGATGAATAAGGAAGGTCTGGTTGGGGATGTGAAGGTTGGAGGCAACCTCGGTTGCAGCAACCATGAGATGGTAGAGTTCAAGATCCTGTGTGGAAGAGGCAGGGCACAGAGCAGGACCGTGACCCTGGATTTCAGGCGAGCCGACTTTGGCCTCTTCAAGGATCTACTTGGACGGATCTCATGGGATATGATTCTAGAAGACAGAAGTGCCCATGAGAGCTGGTCAGTCTTCAACCACCACTTCAAGCACCAAGCCCAGAATCAGTGTGCCCCAATGCCCAAGAAAGGAGGAAAAGGAGGTAGGAGGCCTCCATGGATGAGCAAGGATCTGCTGGGACAACTCAGGCAGAAAGTGGCCATCTATGAGAGGTGGGAACAAGGGCTGGCTTCTTGGGAAGAGTATAGGAACGTTGCCAGGGCATGTAGGGGTGCAACTAGGAAGGCTAGAGCCCTTCTAGAAGGAAATTTAGCCAGGGATGTTAAGGACAGTAATAAGGCATTTTTCAAGTATATGAGCAGCAGAAGGATGATGAGGGGGAATGTGGGCCCACTGCTAAACACAGAGGATGCCCTGGTGTCTGAGGATGCAGAGAAGGCTGAACTACTGAATGTCTGCTTTGTTTCAGTCTTTATAGCCAAGGCTGGCCCTCAGGAAGCCCAGTTCAGCAAGGATAACAGGATGGCCAGGATGGCAGAGGACTTCCTCTGGGTGAAAGAGTAACAGGTTAAAGACTTGTTAGCCAAGCTTAAGGCTCATAAGTCAATCGTTCCTGATGGGATGCATCCTAAAGTGCTGAGGGAGCTGACTGATGTGATTACTAATCATCTCTCCATCATTTTTGAGCAATCATGGAGGACACACGAGGTTCCTGAGGACTGGACAAAGGCCAATGTCACTCCAGTCTTGAAAAAGGGCAGGAAGGACGACCCAGGAAACTACAGGCCAGTCAGCCTCACCTCCATCCCTGGAAAGGTGATGGAACAACTCATCCTGAATGTTGACATTGAACATATGAAAGAAAAGATGGTTATCAGGGGGAGTCAACATGGATTCACCAAGGGGAAATCCTGTTTGACTAACCTGATATCTTTCTGTGAGTGCATAACCGGCTGGCTAGATGAGGGCAGAGCAGCAGATGTCATCTACCTTGACTTCAGCAAGGCTTTTGACACTGTCTCCCATAACATCCTCATCAGAAAGCTCAGGCAGTGTGGTTTAGATGAGTGAACAGTGAGGTGGATCAAGAGCTGGCTGAATGACAGAGCCCAGAGGGTAGTGATCAGTGGCACAGAGTAGAGTTGGAGGCCTGTGGTCTTGCATATTTAATTACATTTTTTGCATAGAAACACAAGACTGAAATTAACGTCACTTTTACCTTTAAATTATCTATAACTGAAGCTGCATACTATTACCCTTCTCCTTGATACAAGTCCATTCTAAACCTGCCTATAGGAAACAGAGGTACATAAACAGAATAATACAATTGGGAAAAAAAATGCACACGTTCTTCTTCAAATTATTCTGCATGCTTGACTCCAGTTTTAAGCAAAAGTGTCAGTTCTCATATTTTATAAGCCAGTTCACCAATTCCTACTTGGGAGGTAGCTGCTGAGAATTCTCACGTGGCTGCTTTCCTAGGGGAATCTAATTTCTCAGTTTCAACATGCTCAAGGCATCTGCTTTCTTTACCAACAAGACACAATCTCTCTGTCACTAATATCAGAGTAATTATCAGTACATTTGACAACAGTGATGTTCAGCATTGAATATAGCTATCATATCAGCAAAAACAACATGGCATCTTACTGGAAAAGTTGTGAAAAGAAGGACCTGGAAAGCTTTCATTTATGTAAAAAACATAATTAAAATCCAATATTATTCTAATTTGACTTTTAACATTTTAAGTGGCTTTTTAAGATAGAAAAATGCCTTGTAGTCACAGCAAACTCTGCCTGGTGATATTAAGAAGACACTGAACAAATGATTGCTTGGCAGTGTTTTACATCAATTATAGATAAACTAGTAAATAATTTCAAACTTGCTCAGAGAAAAGTCGATCTTCACAGCAAGAAATGACATTTGGAAATTTTCATTTATTTTTCTATACAGAGAAAACTTTCAGACACTTTTGTACTTGACTTCTCTTAAATGGTATTTCACTCTTTGAAAGCTATTTTGCAAGCTTCAATAAGCCTTAGAAACTAGACTGTAGATCATTTTAAGCTGTATAAAAAGAGACATAATCAAATTCAAGTTTTACCAAATATCTGCACATAAAGGTTTTGGGTTTAGGTTTTTTGACTGTTTACTAGAAACACAAATATCCTGTCAACACCACAGAAGAAAAACTACAAGTTTTATATACACATGTGTATTTAAAAAAAAAAAAAAAGTTGTTAGGAAAACAGAGGCCAGTTTCTGTTAAAGGAAGCCTAAATCCAAGCCTTGTCTCTGCATGATTTCCAGTATATACATACAATGAATCACTTGTGTTCTTCTTTTTGAGTTCATCTAATATACAATTAACAATACGACTATGTTCAAAAGTCTAAGAACTGAGAAGTGTTTGCCTTTTTTTTTTTCACTTTAGGAGTCAAAATTCCGCTTTCAAATGTCTGAAAATGGTATGCAAACTTTAGCAAAATGTCTCCTGAGGTATTTTGTTATTTAAGTGAACCTGATGGCACTGAGCTATCTTTATGCTAAGGAAAAGTGATGTTCTGGTTAACCTCTGCTGAACTCAAAACCTGTCTTTTTTGTTTTTTATAGTGAGCATCAGTGCTTTGTTCTCCTAAAGGCTTGTTTAGATTTTTCGTGGTAAGCTAACTCAGACAGCATTCCTTTGTCATTTATTATTGGCACTTGTGATCCCAAATAACATTATATAATTCATAATTCTTCTCAACGTGAGGCAAATAGATGATTGATATCTTTGGCAAGCCATCAAAATTCACTGAAATTGACAAAACTTTCAATTTGGAAATTCAAGTTAACTTGGAGGAATCAGACATCTACTTCAGTTTTTGGGAGCTAAAATTTCTTAATACAAAAGAAATTACAATAACAAAGTCACTAAATGGGTTTTTTTATTATTTAAAATAGGAAAATGGTAATAGCAGCAGCATAAGATCCTGTGACTGTTTACATCACAGTGGCAAATTCAAGGGTTGACACAAAAAGGTGTTAAAGGTGTTAGGTGCTGCTTTACAGGTTGAATGCCAAAGTTGGAACTTTAAATAGGCATGGCAGAGGAGACTGGATTTGTAGCATAATCTCCACTGAGTCTTAGAAGAAAAAAAACCCAAATCCTCAGGGTTGGTTAAAAGCCTGCTTTTCTTCAACTTTCTACCTGTTAGTCTCTAAGTAGAAATTGGTCATTACATTTCAAGAGAAGTATGTCATCTCTCACACTCCTTTTCATCACAGTATTAGTAAACTACCTGAATGACAGAACCCAGAGAGGAGTGATGAATGGCACAGAATCAAGTCGGAGGCCTGTGGCCAGTGGAGTTCCACAGGGATCAGTTCTGGGGCCAGTCTTGTTCAACATCTTCATCAATGACTTGGATGAGGGGACAGAGTATATCCTCAGCAAGTTGGCTGATGACACCAAACTGAGTGGACTGGTCGATCCACCAGAAGGCTGTGCTGCCATTCAGCGGGATCTCAACCAGCTTGAGAGTTGGGCAGAGAAGAACATCATTAGGTTCAACAAGAACAAGTGCAGAGTCCTGCACATGAGGAGGAACAAGGCCATGCATCAGTATAGGCTGGGAATTGACTTGCTGGAGAGCAGCGCTACAGGGAGAGACATGGGAGTCCTGGTTGATAATAAACTGAACATGAGCCAGCAATATGCCCTCATGGCCAAGAAGGCAAATAACATCTTGGGATGCATCAAGAAGAGTGTGGTCAGGAGGATGAGAGAGGTTCTGCTCCCCCTCTCCTTTGCCCTGGTGAGGCCTCATCTGGAGTCCTATGTCCAGTTCTGGGCTCCTCAGCTCAAGAGGGACAGGGAAGTTCTGGAGAGAGTCCAGTGCAGGGCCACCAAGATGATCAGGGGACTGGAACATCTTTCATATGATGAGAGGCTGCAGGAACTGGGGCTATTTAGTCTGGAGAAGAGGAGACTGAGAGGGGATCTTATTAATACTCACAAATATCTAAATGATGGGTGTCAGGAAGTTGGGGTATCCCTTTTTTCCATAGTAGCTAGCAACAGGACAAGGGGTAATGGGATTAAGCTGGAACACAAAAAGTTCCACTTAAATATAAGAAAAAGCTGTTTCACTATGAGGGTGACAGAGCCCTGGCACAGGCTGCCCAGGGAGGCTGTGGAGTTTCCCTCCTTGGAGGTCTTCAAGATCTGCCTGGACGTGTTCCTGTGTGACCTGCTTCTGCAGGGGAGTTGGACTAGATGATCTCTAAAGGTCCCTTCCAACCCCTACCATTCTATGATTCTATGAAGCTGGAACACAAAATTTCCATTTAAGTATAAGAGAAAAACTATTTCATGCTGAGGGTGATGGAGCAGTGGCACAGGTTGCCCAGGGGTGTTGTGGAGTCTCCTTCCTTGCAAGTCTTCAAGACTCACCTGGACATGTTCCTATGCAACCTGATCTAGGTGAACCTGCTTCTACAGGGGAGTTGGACTAGATGATCTCAGGACATCCCTTCCAACCCTACCATTCTATGATTCCATGATTCTATAATCAGTACCCTCAGTGGGACAGGGGATAATATAATGTATGCAAAGCATACTGAAAAGAGCAACCTGTTTGACAGCAGCTGACCTACAAAAACAGAGAACAATTCAACATTTCTCTTCTAACCTATAGACTTCATATAGCAGCTATTAAATAAAGACCCAGTGTAATATTTAGAGTACATCAAAGAGTTTTCAAAGTTCCTCTGCTGCAGTGAATACACACATAAGCTTACTATGTATTAAAATACTGTGCCTGGAAAACAACCTCCCTGAAAAAGAAACCAAAATAAATAATCTCTTTGGTTTTTTTGTCTTTTCCTCAGAGAGGAGTTTATTTCCACCTGCTTGTATAGTCCATTTGCTTTATAAGAAGCTTTTATAGTTTGTTTGTTTTGTGAGACTTGTACAGGAGTCCAGCACTACGCAAACCAGCAATAGAAAAGTCATAAGTATGTATTCACACCTGGAAGAATAGCATCATACTTTATGTCCAGAATCATCATATTTTAAATCTTGAGCAGGAGCTAATATTTATGCAAACAAATAAAAATTACACTTGGCTGCTAGTTAATTAACATCTATGGCTGTTAGAAGTATAAGCAGTTAGGATCTTACTATTCATAAATATCATGCTAAGTTTTTGTGGCTTCAATCAGTTGACATAATCTGATATAAATATATGTCAGAGGAATGGGGTAAACATCCCTAGTATTCTTTCAATGCTTATGGTTTTCCTTGATTTTTCAGATGTTTTTCTGATAGGACTTATGTACAGTTGCAGAATTGAAGGTAGGAATACCAGAGTTTTGGCTGTAATGCCTTTATAATATCCATAAATTTTTAGATATCACACCATGGAGACTGCAAAGGCAGCTGAAAGCTAAAAAAATTCTAAAGTTATCTGTGATGTATTTTCTTCTGCTGTTTATTTTGGTTTTTAAAAACATTTACTAGCTATAGCACAATATGACTTATTTTGTTAGTTGGACAAGAGAAAAATCTACTGTCCTAACATTCCTGCAAATGAGATAAAAAATTCTGTCAAAGGGATAAATGCTGTATCTTCACAAGGATGAAAGATTTTAAGCACTCCGATAAAGATAAAGTGAGCACAAAGGAGTGAAATCAATCCAGTTTTTACCTTTGGGCTACCTGGAAATTCCCAGGTAACACACCTGCAATCTTTGAAAACATAGACAGGTGAAAACTTGCCAGCATGTACTTTTTTTTACCACATTCCTCCAACTTTCCATTTCCTTTGGCCATTCTTTCTCCCTGTCACACACACACCAAAGAATCAGAAATCCTGCCTCACACTTTGCTTCGACAAGCCAAAGAATCCAACAAACTTTTGATTCTACTTAGAGGTTGGAATGACTCAGGAGTCTACCTGGTAGGAGTAGCAGGGATGGTTTGATAGAATAGCCAGATAAGTCTTCAACATTTTCATTTATTCGGTTGATTATAATAGTAAATATTACAAACTCATAAGAGGTTGTAACTAGTGCTAATAAAATCTTACTTAATAATTAGAACTAACAAAAAAATCCTCTCCATAGGGATAACATGTAACTGAGATGTAAAGGTGAAAGAATAATCCTGTGTTCAAACATAAAAAGCAAGGCAAGTAACAAGATGAATACACCAGAAAGACAGGAGTTTGTACTGGGTAATGAAGTACTTAAGAGTCAAACAAACAGAAATTTCACAAGAGCAAAAAGAAAAAAAAAAAAGTGAAGAGGAGCAAAGGCTATGGTGTATTAAGCTGTATTAACACCAATAAATCTAAACTAAAATTAGTTAACTACCCTGTTCTATTTGGTGCTTATTAAACATTAGCTGGAGTCCCACATTTGAAAAATGGCAGGCAAATTAGGGACATCAGAGAAAAATAAAAATGATTAAACATTTAGAGAACAGGTCCCACAAAACACCATGTAGAAAAACAGAGATTGGATGAAGACATGATAACTGATAAAATATGCTAAGGGACGTAACAAAAGGGACAGTGAGCAATTATTCTTGTTTAGTCTTCATTGACTCACAATTAGTAGGTTTACTGGGAAGTTGCAGCAGGAGAAGTATACTTTAGATAAACACAAAAATATTTATAAGAAAATTCAAGTCTTTAGAGAATAACTCACAGGGCAAGGTTGGTTGATCACACTCTCTGGAGATCTTCAAGGTTAAATACATACCATTGGTCAGTTATGTTTAGGGATAGTGTTACAGTCTTGCTACATCATAGGGAATGGACTTGTGGGCTTGAAAAGTCCCATGTGAGTAAAGTCTTTCATCTGTCTTTATATGGATGTGCATATGCAAATAAATACTTAAATACTTCATAGTTGTATATGGAGGAGGATATCTGATGGATAATTCTTCTGTTACGACACACATGCACTATCCAATATCTCCTCATATGTGAAGACATGATAAATGTCATAACAGGGACTGGTTATTTATTATACAGAATGATTTTTCTCCTTTCACTGTTCACAAAAGCTGCTTTGCGGCTGTGTAGCACTGAAACTGCTTAAAGAGTGGAGAGCAAAGAAATACGAAAGACTGTTTAACTTTCACTAAATTCCAAGCTCTGCTAACAAGTGACATAAATAGACATGGGCCCCGAGCTAGAATTTTGAATTTGAACAATTTTTGTAAATCTGTCTTTATTTTACAGACAGTCTGCACTTAAAGGCTGTTAACTCTTAGAGAGTTGAGAGTTGAGCAGGAGTGGGTGAGGCTTCCAGCACAGGCGTGGCTGATGCATGGATGAAAGGGTAGGAACATCACAGCCACCTCCTCTGTGGTGCTTTGATCTAATTAATCTTTCCTTTTACGTAGTCTGGGCAAGGTCAACTCTACAGCTAAGGAAGTTCTTTATTTTGACATGTTGCCACCAATTGAAGTGTTTAACTTCCTTATTCTAAGTCTAGGCAAGTAGCATCTGGATGTATGCAATTGTGCTGTGAATGAGGACTCTTACTAGAAGGATAAAATTGAGAGGTGATTGTTAACAGTTGACACAGTTGTATTTTTACTGCAAAACCATTGTCTCCAAAAGCCAAGGAACTACTGACTACCACAGTTTTGGAGAGCACAAGAAATGAAGGATCATTCTACAAATACCAAATATCCTACTCTTCTTCATAATGTCTGCTGATATATAAGGTGACCCAGTATGGTCACACAACTTAGACATACACAAGTCTATGAGAGTGGATGGGACAAACCCAAGAGTATTGAGGTAGCTGGCAGTGCTCACTAAGCTACTTCCCATCATTTATCAGCAGTCCTGGCTAATTTAGGAGACCACACTGAACTGGAGGTTAGCAAATGTGATGTCCATCTACAAGAAGAGCTGGAAGGAGGATTCAGGGAAATACAAGCCTTTCAGCCTGACCATAGTGATGGTTATGGAGCAGATCATCTTGAATGCCAACACACGACATATATGGGCCAACCAGGTGATCAGGTCCAGTTAGCGTGGGTTTATGGAAGGTAAATCCTGCTTAACTAAACTGATCTCCTTCTAGGACAAGGTGATCTGCTTAGTGGATGTGGTCTACCTGGACTTTAGTAAAGCCTTCAAAACCATTTCCCACAGCATCCTACTAGAGAAAGCAACTTCTCATTGCTAGGGTAGATGTACTTTTCACTGGGCAAAAAGCCGTCTGGATGGCCAGGCCCAGAGAGTGGTGGTGAACTGAGTTAAATCCAGTTGGTGGTCAGTCACCAGTGGTGTTCCCCAGGGCTCAGTTTTAGGCCTCTTCTGTTTAATATCTTTATCAATGATCTGGATGAGTGGATTGAATGCATACTCACTAAGTTTGTAGAGAACACCAAGTTGGCTAGGATTGTGCTTCAGGTTAGGTAGGCTCTTCAAAGGGACTTTGATGGGCTGGATTGGTGGGCTGAAGCCAATTATATGTGATTCAACAAGGCCGAGTGTTGAGTGCTGCACTTGGGTTAAAACAATCCTATGCAATGCTGTAGGCTTGGGGAAGAGAGGTTGGAAAGCTGTCCTGCAGAAAAGGACCTGCAGGTACTGATCAACAGCTAGCTGAACATGAGTCAGCAGTGTGCCCAGGTGGCCCTGAAGGCCAACGGTATTCTGGTTTGTATCAGAAATAGTGTGACCAGGAGGACCAGAGAAGTGATTGTCTTCCTATACTCAGCACTGATGAGACTGCATCTCAAGTACTGTGTCTAGTTTTGGACTCCTCACTACAAGGAGGAATTTGAGGTTCTGTAGCATGTCCAAAGAAAGCCAACAAAGCTGGTGAAGGGTCTAGAGCACAAGCCTTAGGGAACAGAATTGGCATTGTTTACCCTGGAGAAAAGACTAAAAGAAATCTTATCTCTCTCTATAACTACCTGAAAGAAGAGTGTGGTGAGGTGGGTATTTGTCTTTTCTCTTGATCTACAAGCAAGAGGACAAGAGGGAACAGCTTCAGGTTGCACCAGGAGATATTTTAGATTGGCTATTAGGAAAAATTTCTTCACTCAAAGGATTGTCATACATCAGAATGGGTTGCCCAGGGATTACGTATTTCCTCATTTTCTACAGACCAGTAAAACAGAAAGCTATTCCCTTTGTAAGTATAGGGAGATGTGAACAGCTGTAACATATACTATAAAATATTATCTTCTACAAATTTTCATTTTACTGGTAACTGTTGGTACTATTTCGTGTGTGAAGCACCATAAGTCCCTTTTAATTCAATAAGACTATAAAGCACTATCATTTGATAAAGATCCTAACACAAAATTGTCAGCAAAACACTGCAAAAGTGATAGAAAAGTTGCTGTAACCTGTAAGACTTCCTGGTGTCATCTAAGTAAGAGGGGAATGGAGGCAAGCTGTAACTTTCTTCTGAAAACTGAAACTTCTTTCAACTGAAATCATGATAGATGTTCTCCTTTTCCAGAAGATCCCAAGCTGCCTCTATCAGATCTGTGATCTATTTGTTCCATGCATTGTAAAGACATGGACCAAAAAGTGTAGAAATAAAATAGTATGCTGATCCTCCAATAAATTAGCTAATAAAGTGCTCAGTTTTTTTCAGTTTACAGATTTTTAAACAAAACGCTTAACTCTTAGATTTCCCCCTTTTTGAAATAATTCAATATAAATCCTAAAAGCTGGGTTTTTTTTGCTGTCCATAGTGATGTTGACTGTGCTGAGCTCTGATAACTCTCACTCTCCCTAGATATCAAGGGTAGCCTCTGCAACTAGTCTTACTTACAAGAAAAATCCCCTTCTATTCCATTTTGGTCATCCGCAAGCCTCCTGGTATCTCACCTTCATGAACAAAAATAGCAAACAGGTCCCTGTAGGGCTGTCAGTGCTGCTTCATCAGCTGAAAGACAGGCCCTTCTGCTTAGTGATACAGTCAGTTTTTGCCCTTCTCTTTCCTTCTGCATATTGTATCACTTTGGGGTACAGTAGGCCCTCCATCAGTCCACAAGAAGGGTCCCAATCCATTGGTACAAACAGCAGTCTGATGGGACTTGCTATAGCTACAGTTGCCTTTGACTCCTAACCAAACAGTTAAATATTGCTGTATTCTATTTTACAGTGCAGATGTTTAGAAAATAGCCTGCTCATGAAGAGTTTTAATGCCCACAGAAAAAAAAAAAAAAAGGCCCTCCTTCTATGCCTTTCTCACTACTGAGAGGAAAAGATGCCTTTAAATTTTCCCTTTCCCTGATGATGTCTTTACATGGATTTGAAGATAATAAAGGTGTAGCCTTTAAATGAAGTGTGCAAAGTCTAAATACATTGTTGAGAATTAAGTCACAGTAAATTAATCACTGATTATACAAATGAAGATAAAAAGTGGAGCTCATGCATGGCATTCACAATGCAGTGTAAACGGTATAGGGCAGGGACTGCCTCTTGCCATGGCAACTTCATCAGAGGATTTCTCCTCTCCTACAGGAAAGAGCTGCATTGCTGCTGTAGTGCGTTGTGTCAGTGATCTGATGAAAGGGATGGCTCCCTCCTCAGCTGGCGAGGAAACCAGAACTCGTGACCACACAAAGGAAAACTATACTTATCCCAGAAACAGGAAAGCTGTCCACATTTACATGCCTTGCCCAGCATAACACTGTAAACTTCCTAAACTGCATGAAGGAACTTTCTGCTTTTCACATAATCCTTTCAGAGGGCTGCAAGAAGTATACTAGTGATCTGTGGTGAAGAGATGATACAGAATACTAACTCCAGATCTGTCTCAAGTTTTGCTCAATGCAATATATTTCTCAATGCTAAAAAGGAATTAAATATTTAACTATTTGTTCTAATACACGATGATATACTGAATACTGGCAAAGTGCATAAACTATCAAAAAAGATTTAACTATTTGTAATTTAATAAAAAAACAGCCTTAAACATAAATACATTTTTATATATAAACATATACACTAAAAATATATAAAGCTTATAAATGTGTATATGTTTAATGTTTTATATATCTAGTGTCTGTAAAGTGTGTGTATCTAACATATAAATAGATCTATAGGCAGCTTACACTTAAACTTTAAAAACAGCAAATGGGATAATGTAGAAAAGCAAACATATTGAACTCATGAGACTTACATTTCCTAGGATATCAGTTCTGTTGATGCCATGAATTATGCCACTACAGTACAAACCATTCCCATTTTTTTTACCTGGATTACCATGAAAGCATACAGAATGAGAGAGTTTACTGCAGAGCTCAAAACTAAGGCAAATAAGTCTTTATTCTGCAGTTACATTCAATAAGTTAAAGCATTGTATTCCTAATATCACAGTGTTCCAAATTCAAAATCAGTGAGTATTTCCATTGTGCCTGAAAAGAAATAAAAACTTAGTGACACTGGATTAGCTGGAAGAGAAAAAAACCTTAGCTTTGTGATAGTTACAAAGTCCTGCCACATGTCATGGAGTATCTAGCTCCTGAGATGACTAGTGGAATTTCTAAAGCAATAATGTAATAAAAATCCTGAGTGAACAGATCAGTAGAATGGAACTACCCTGGAGATTAAACAGCATGTACCTATTGTTTTGCCTAACTAGGAAAAATAAATGCTTACTATTATATATCCCAAGACAGTCATAGTTTCTTTAGTATTAAAAAAAAATCGCAATATTACATAAAATGTGGATGAGTAAATTCACAATTTTGCATAAAATTCTCCTAAATATTTTTTATTAAAAGTCAGAGTCTTAAATTCATCTGACTGTACACCAGTTGCAATTGATAATTATGTTTTTGTTTACTTTAGAAGGGTAGGATCACAGAAACAAGGCTATATATAATTTTAAAAAATCATTAAAAAAAAAGACCTTACACAAAAGCAGTGTGGATTGGATGAGTGGACAGTGAGGTGGATCAAGAGCTGGCTGAATGACAGAGCCCAGAGGGTGGTGATCAGTGGTACAGAGTCGAGTTGGAGGCCTGTGGCCAGTGGAGTTCCACAGGGATCAGTTCTGGGGCCAGTCTTGTTCAACATCTTCATCAATGACCTGGATGAGGGGACAGGGTATGCCCTCAGCAAGTTGGCTGATGACACCAAACTGGGAGAACTGGCTGATTCCCCAGAAGGCTGTGCTGCCATTCAGCAGGATCTTGACTGGCTTGAGAGTTGGCAGAGAGGAACCTCATGAGGTTCGACAAGGACAAGTGCAGAGTCCTGCATCTGGGAAAGAACAATCCCCTGCACCAGTACAGTCTGGGGGTCGAACTGCTGAAGAGCAGCTCTGCAGAGAGAGACCTGGGAGTCCTGGTTGATAATAAATTGAACATGAGCCAGCAGTGTGCCCTCATGGCCGAGAAGGCCAATGGCATCTTGGGATGCATCAAGAAGAGTGTGGCCAGCAGGTCAAGGGAGGTTCTCCTCCCTCTCTACTCTGCTCTGGTGAGGCCTCATCTGGAGTCCTATGTCCAGTTCTGGGATCCTCAGCTCAAGAGGGACAGGGAAGTGCTGGAGAGAGTCCAGCGCAGGGCCATCAAGATGATCAGGGGTATGGAACATCTTTCATATGAGGAAAGGCTGCAGGAACTGGGGCTGTTTAGTCTGGAGAAGAGGAGATTGAGGGGGGATCTTATTAACATTTATCAATATCTAAAGAGTGGGTGTCAGGAGGTTGGGGCATCCCTTTTTTCTATAGTAGCTAGCAACAGGACAAGGGGTAAAGGGATGAAGCTGGAACAGAAAAAGTTCCATTTAAATATAAGAAAAAGCTATTTCACTGTGAGGATGACAAAGCAGTGGAACAGTCTGCCCAGAGGAGTTGTGAAGTCTCCTTCCTTGGAGGTCTTCAAGACCCACGTGGACATGTTCCTATGCGACTTGATCTAATTGAACCTGCTTCTGCAGGGGGGGTTGGAATACATGATCTCTGAAGGTCCCTTCCAACCCCTACTATTCTATGATTCTATGATTCTATGTTTCTATGATATATGTTAAACTGCCAGCTTGTTTCTCTTAAAAAGTCCTATATATGTGGTTGACAAAGAAGAGAAATTTTTTTTTATGATATTGAATGCTTACTGTTCTGAGTGCATTTTCTGAGACAATAATTTTCACCACACTACAGCAGATATCACATCTCCAGAACTCTTCTTGGTCTAGTGATAAGCTCATTCTGTAGACCCAATGCAACAGTCATATTTGTTTTCTCTAAAAAGTATCACAATTCCTTGAAAACTAAAGGTCCTTTAGCCACTTCTTATTCAACACAGATTATTTCCATTCATCAGGGAACAGTTTTTTCAAAATTAAATCTTATTTTTTAAAATTAGCAAAACATACTAAGGCATCTGAAAAGTACACACAAGCTTGATTGCTGTTTCATGTCTCAAGCATGAAATTTTAGAACAGAGTTCCTGCAGGAGATGGCCATTTAAAAAAAAATAAATACAGACTGAAAAGAAATTATTTTAGGGTATCAAAAATGCTATTCAGATCAAAAGCATTAAATTAGATTTCTTTTCCTCAATCGATTTTATTCAAATGCATTATATTTATAACAGAACAAAAGATCAGCAGTAAGGATTCTGTGTATAACTGTATACATACATAATGACTGGATTGTGGACCACTTCTTTTGTGAAGAGTACCATTTGGAAGAGAAATAAAAGATGACAACAACAACAAGACAGTGGTTCTAAAAATAAGCCAACTACAAGATAATCTATATGCTCATGTGCTTCACTGTTTGGTAAATAGTCTGATATAACTGGAAAATAAATGCATCAAGAAGCGTTTGTTTATGTTGCTATGGCTAGTAATCTCCTACTTCAGGATGTAAGCTTTTTTCCTCTTGTCTATTAGTGGCTGAATTAATTATTTCATTGTACAGCTCCATTTCATTTTTGATTGACTGCTCTGGTTACCTCATTGTCTTGCATGGTAGGCTTAATGGGTATATTTTCCATATAAAAATTGCTAACCGATTTTTTTCGAGCCAACCAAAGATGAGGCTAAGTGGATTAAAACGTTCTTTCAATACTATATGTTGTGGGCTTTTTCTAGCACTAGCAGTCTCCTGCTGTCCACTAACAAATAAAATTAGGTGTACAATATATCGCAGAAGATACGTTGTTTTAAAGGCTGTCATGAAGCTTTCTTCTCTACAATTAGCTCACTTCTAAAATTTTAACATTGTAGTTAGTTACTTGTCTCGAGGAAAGTTAAGCAGCACTTGAAGCTCGATATGTACAAAACTGAGTCCAAAAAAAGTCTAAAAAGTCAAAAGAAGTGGAAAACAGTTCATAAGGAGTAATTTGTTCACTTAAGAACACATTAAATTAGGATACAGATACAAGAGCACACCAATACCTCTGTCTCTACTGCTCCCTTTCAATGAAACTGTTTTCATTGGGTAGTCTCAAGTTAATCAGTGTTTGAATGATTCCCTTACTACTCAATATTTTTTATTTAGCCAGTTAATAAATGTATGAAATAATGATTCTATTGGCAAAAGTAATGAAAGCAAGCAGTATGTGCTAAGTGACAGAAAAACATATTATAATAGAAGAAAAGGGATATCTGACCTTTTCTCAGATCTGAAATTTTCTGCCTTGTAGTGTTCTCTTATTAAGAAATATTGAGGTTCAAATGCATCTGTAACAATAAACTGGCCAAACGTTTGTCTTTGTCATGCAAAAAGCAGATCATTTCATCACCTGGAGAGGTAAGCTACATGGCTTCCTGGCATTCAGCTCTATTATTTTTATCTTGAATAAGATCCATCCAAGGAGAAAAAGGAAAACTGAATGCTTATGAATGTCAATTATTGATGGATATATATTACCAGGTACCTGCATACCTCTTTAATTAGAGAATATCACACTTTTTTACAAATATTAATGAAAATATTATCACAATGTTGTGTGGTAGATATTTATCCACTCATTGCACAGATGACTGAATTTAATGTAAACTGATTACATGATGTTTCTCTGGAGGCTCTTTTCCTCATTTCCTTTTATGTTTGCCCTTCTCATACATCAGCCCAAGATTTATTTTGTTGATTTTATTTAGATTGAAAGCCCTATTAGTGTATATGTTGTATAAATACATATGATTCTAAGTATGCTGTATACAGTACATATGGTTCATATGTACAGTATCAGTGATCAGATCACATCCAGACTAAACAAAAGGTTCTTTAACCAGTCTCTTGTAAGAGAAAAAAAGCAGATGTTAATGAGATTTCTTGTGCATCTCCCAAAATTTTTTCCTTAAACCATATAAGAGTTTAAATATTTATGAATGCATTCAGCTGAACAAATTTCCTCTGTATATTCTGATCTATTTTTCCAAATACACTATTTGTCTCACTTAAATTGTAACTCTCTTATCTAAAGTTTGATTTACACTTAGATTTCTGAAGCTAGATATTAAGATAAACCTTTACTGGCATTTTCTATGGTTATCCTAGTAGACCTTCATGGCCTACATAGAATTTCTGGCTGTAAAATGTTTTTATTGACTTTATTTTAGCTAATATATCTTTAAGTTAAGAAAAAAATGAACAAGATATCATTTGTAGTCCCAGATGTTTCTTGAAAATAGAAAATTGTTAACTTCAAAACATCAAAAAAATCTTTCAACAGATATTTTTGAAGTATATAGTGGACTTCAAAGCATTTCAGTAATGCTCAATTGGAAAGAGTTTATATGTAACCCTTTTTCACTCCAAAATTTATAGCATTTGATATTCACTATTGTAGATTAAATCTCAGTTGTTCTCTTGGAGTGTTAACAAAATCCTCTTAAAACTACTTTCCTGT
Organism: Colius striatus; assembly: GCF_028858725.1. NCBI lineage: Eukaryota > Metazoa > Chordata > Aves > Coliiformes > Coliidae > Colius > Colius striatus. The sequence continues at coordinate 63,928,124 of NC_084760.1, read as the reverse complement.
TATTAAAATGTCAATTGTTTAAAAACATACAACATGATTAGCTGCTACTATGGTTCCTGAACAGTAAAGTCTTTTTGTAACATTGGTATAAATTATGTATTTTATTAGAACAATTCCCAGGGAAAAAAAAAGACTTAATCTACTCAGCAAAGTAATTCAATAATTTAGAGTAATAAGGAGGTGGGGAGTGAGTGTTGTGTATGGAGTATTTTCCAACTACAAGAACTTACATATGAAGAAATATTGCACAATTACAAGATTATTATTGCAATATGACTCTATGAAGGATTCTTAGTTCCAATTACATCTGTGGAATGCCACTCTTGGAAAAACAGATGTATGAACTCAGCTAACCTGTCACTTTAAACTGTTCTCCTTCTGAAGATATGAAAGTAGAAATCAGTCTCATGTTTTCTAACAAACTTGATTTCACAAAACTTCTTCCATTTTAATGAGACATCTCAGAATTCTGCCAGGTTTTCCACTCCGTACTATCTGCCATGCTGCTTTTGGAAGGAATGCTTTTCAAAACACCGCAGACCGTTGGAGGAGCAATTGCTTCTCACAGTGGCAAAGCGCAGCAGTTCAGCACTATTTTCTTTCTCTAGAAGCCATGGTTCCTAGTTCTCACTGAATACTGAGCTAGGAAATTATGCGATTCGAGTGACAAAATCTTTCTTTTGCTGGGACAAAGGGTCCTGGATCAACGTCATGGTTCTCTGAATCCTGAGCTCAGGGTAGGCCAACCACAGGACTCTCCTGGCAGAAGGCCTGCATGATGCTCAGGGAGCACAGCCAACTGCCAGGCTCTGCAGCAAGAAGTTGCCCCTTGGAGGAGAGTTTCTGACTCCAGCTCCTGTTGATCTCAGCAGTTCCTTGGCACCCAAGCCTTCAGCAAGAGGACTGTAGCTTAGGTGTGCCATAGCAATGTGGGGATGTGGATAAGATACTGCAGCTGACTAATAGCTGACTGACTGTAACATCTGTTTGGGCAATGCAGTGGTACTCTATGATTCCTTTATTCCTTCATTTTGTTCCCAGCAATGGTCATTCTCCAGATATTCAGGAAATCTTCCCTTTGAGTTGCTTTATCTTCAGCTTGTTATTCTAATGGCAGAAGTTGTGCTACCAGCCTGCAGAATTGTCCTGCCTGCTTCTCTAACAACACCAGGCATTTCCCTCATGTTTGAACAGTGGCACTGATTTTATTTCCAATTTCTATTCCCAAATTTGTTGCAAAACAACATTCACTTTTCATCTTACACCATAGTATTTCCAAGAGCAAAAAAAACTGGGCAACTTTCAACAGGGTTGTATTTATTTCCAAAGGTATTGCAGACTTATTTGCTTCAAGTGTCCGGTAGATACAGAGTTAACAGGACATATGAAAAAAAAAGGTGCAAAGAAGACAGTTTCAATCTGGGATGCATATGAGAGTATCACATTTAGTTATCAAAGAAGAAAATACTTATCTGGGAATAAAAAGAGTAGCGAGAAACCCAAATAGATAGAAAATATAAACTTATTCAGTATATCAGAAGTGCAATTGTGCCAGATATATGCAGCCAAATAGTTTGTCCCAGAAAAAGTATCTTTAAAATATGCTTAGCTTTCTAATCATCAATTTTATCTATCAGGAGAAAAAGGAGATCTCATCTTACTGCAAATTTCAGGTTCACAGGAGAAAGATATGTCTTAATTTGCAAGACCCTTGGCATACAAGTAGCAGAAGGTAATTCATACCATCTCCAAGTATATTAGGCATTTTCAAGAACTTGAGGAAGAAGGGGTTGTCAGAAATTTATAAAATAAATTCTATTACTGAATGATACTGTGGTAACAGAGGAGATGAAGAACTATGACTGCAGCCTGAAAAACAATCTGGAGTCAGCATTAATTGCAAAAATGATCATAATGTTGCCATCTGTTTCAGTGGAAACCATTAACAGTTTGTAATACTGTGAATATGTAAGGCTCTTTGTGCTCCTGGAAACTTACAGCACCAAAAAATGGTTTCACAAGAGTGAATCCAACTTAAGCAGCTACAGCTCAAGGGTTACTTCTCCCCCCTCTCCTTTTTTCAAGCCTTTTAAACTTCATTGAAGTTGTATAATGTATTAGGACATTAACTCTTCCGATTGCATCTCACTGTTAAAGAATTCTTTGCAGTATTCATTATGACATAACAAACCTTTTTATTCCTTCTTTATGAAGTCACTGATAGTGTTTACCTTTAAAATATCTGACTTAAGGGCTCTGAAATAGTCTATGGAAGATTGACTCTCCCTCTTGCTGTGACTAAGAAGGAACCTGAAGAGATCAACTTTCTTACTTATATGCCCCATATAAGTGACTAAAGCCAAGTCAGTAGCTGCATAACAACAATTTAAAATTAAAAGATGACATAGAGAAGAGATACACATATTATTGCTGCCATGTGAATAGTGGGAAATTAAAAAATCCGATTATACACTTTACAATTCTGACAAGTAACAACGCAGAGAGACAACAGATCACTGTCTGAACCTCTGAAGCTAATGTTCTCTTTTCAAATCTGCAATAGGGTATTGTCGCACACTGAACTATAGTTACACTTCATCCAAATTGCTTACCCAAAAGGTGACCATGCCTTTTCAAAATGAAGAAGTGGAAGATATATCATGAAATATTGCCTTTTTTCTCTTGGAAGTGTAAACTGTCCTATCTTTTCTCTCAACATTAGTTGTGAAGAGAGAGGAAAAAAGATCTATAATTAGATATTTAGCATAACTCTTTTCATAGTGTGTTGATGCTGAGATATATATTTCAGGAGGCTACAGAATGCATTTTTTTTTTAGTTTAGTTCTGTGAAATATAAACTTTAGAGCCTGAGCATAAACCTTCTCTATGTTCTGTTTTGCTTATGCTTTGGCTTAGTAGAAATGCTATTTAATCCTTTCTGCTTTATAATCATCCTCCAGAAATGGCTAAACTGATGTATGAACCACACTTCTATGAGTTCTTCATCTGCAAAGGCTGCTTTGAGAAAACTCATTAGAAAGGAGAGCAGTAGAAAGTGAGGAAAGAAGAAAGTGCCATTTAAGAACTCAGGCTAGCACAGATTTCTTGTTCTCTCAAGCTGTGCATTTAAGTATCATTGCTTCCAGTTAGAAAGAAAACCTTTTTGTTCTTCTACTTCCTCAAAAGTTTCCTGACTAGGCAGGAACTAGTTAACCACCTCCAAAAGAATTTAAAATTCAAAGATGTGTGATAATTAGGCCTGTCGAAGAAAAAAAAACCAAACAAAAACCAGCACAAAAAAACCCCATAAACCAAACACAAAACACCACACCAAACCCTAAGAATGATAATTAAGAGTCTGAAGTACAAAAGGGTAATGCACTGTCCTCTTCCCCAGTAGGAAAGTTCATTAGCAGTAGAATCGTGTCATTTGCCCATCTGTTCCTAATTGCATTCACTGCAGGAACTAAGTAACGGAAGTGACATCACCCAAGCTCAGCACAGGTGGCTTGGTGAATCACAGACCTTCATCTCCACATGGGCACTTGCTCCAGCTCTGGCTCAGCCTCTTCTCCAGCCTTCTTCATGGAGAGCAGCCCCCTTCTGAAAGGAGTCTACCTGATTTACACCCATTGTCTGAGCAGTGCTGGCCTGGATCAGCTCTCTGAGAAAGGGGGTAGAAATTGGAAAAATAAGATGATGCAGGTTCTGGAGAGAAGTAAAACCATATTGAGGGGGTAATTACCCTTCAACTGGTTGGAGACATACCTCTTGTTTGTATGTCTTAAACATCGGGTGCTTAGCAGCTGCTGTAATATCAATGGGTGATTGAAACAGGACCTCATTAGATTAGTGCTGAGCTTATTGCTTCTGCCAGTCTCATTATTATTGGTGACTAAACTGGCAGATTGTCAGGATGCCTCATGGTGAGATGAGCTTTTGCAGCTCTTTGTTTGTAGTTATTATAAACAATGAAGTGAAAGCAATCCCCTGGGCATAGTCATGTCTCAGATGTTTTTTGCAAGCAGTAATCAGCTTGCAGAAGCAGCAATGGTAAACAACTTCTTATTTTAAGAAGCAATATTAATTAAAGTATGAGGCATGGTTCTGAAAGAGAACTTGTTAATTATTTAATGTCACCTGTACTATCAAGCCCACCAGTTGGAAATTGTTTCGTTTTTCCTCAGATGGGCTCTGTCTGTCATCTGAACCAGTGGAATATAATGTGTGGTGCCAAGTGCCAAAGAATAGGCAGCGTACAGTTGGGAGTCATATCACATTGTAATGTACAATCCAGGTTTATTACTTCTAAAGAATTCTGGATGTGAAAAGTAGGCCATATTACACAGTGTGTATAAATGCTAAACTTAATTGGGAATATTACATTCTTCGTAAGAATACAGAGAATATTAAGTGGTCTGCAATGATAGATATTCATGGTTATTGAAATTCCTGGTCATCTACTGATATCACTGCATATCAGTAGATGGTTTGGAGACTCCACTGAGCTGTTAAATTAAACAGTGTGATTCAAAGTTCTGACATCTCCTAAAACACATACACTTTAAGAAAAAAGTCTTTCAAGCTTTTAGCAAAGCTTCTGCTGCCATTACTGTAAAGTCAAAAGACTTTTCTTGAAAGTTCTGCAGCTATGACCAAAGAAAGTAGGTTGTGAGCTGGAATCACTGGGTCTGAATCAGTGCTCAGAGATGGGCAAGGACCATCTGACTTTAGTGGAAATTCTAGCCTCACTGAGAACCACTGGGACTTATTAGGTCACCAAGTTCAGCCCAGGAAGAAGGTCATTGGTACCACTTGAAGATATTTCTAGTTTCAACTGAGGGAGAAAATTACAGGCTTGCAAGAGTTAGAAACATCCTCAAGTTGACTTAAACCCATTAAACTGCCATGGCAAAGCTAATGCTTTAGGGGTCATTAATCTCTACTGGAAAATTTGTCTGAATTGTCACCTCAGTACAGTGTGAAAAAAATATCAATCCAAAAGACCACAGCAGTTCAGGTTTTCGACTCCTATGCAGAGGACTCAAAAGTCTAATAAAAAGTTAACAGAACTGCATAAAAATAACCAGTGTTCTAAGAACATTTTATACAGGAGAGTCAAACTAAACAGAACAGTAGGAGAAAAATAGATAAGCATAACAACGTTACAGACACTAACAGCTGTAGTAAAGAAGAAAGGAAATTTGGGAGTAAGCATACAAGAAAGGACAAGAACATTGATTCACTACTTGTTGATTTGAAAAGGGTCATGTCTTTTTTCCTGTATACACTGTGCAAGAAAAACCTTGGGGCCTTGAGGACATAGTCTTTACCAAAGGGACTGCAATATTAATGAATTGTAATTCTGATAAACTATAAGATCTATTAAAGATTGAAAAGAATATAAAGCTTACCAGAGAGGTTAATTAATTATCTGATAGGAAGAGATAAGACAACAGAAGATCCATATCCCAAGTGGATCTAACCCAAAAGTTGACAGGGCGTAACAGGAAGGATGTTAGCCTCAGGAAAGAGTACATATCGACAACAAGCAATCATTGTAGTTAGATCTGGCAGTTAGTACTAACAGTGAGATAAACATGCTTAAAGTGAAGCACCAAGGAATTTAAAAGTAATATTTCAAATCATGTGTCTGTGAGGTGTTTGTTCCTTTAAGAAACATTTATGATTTGTGAGAACAAAATGCTGCTGTAAGTTACAATTCTATTATCACCCTGCAACACACTAAATTGATTACACAATAATGTTTCTATTTTTTCCCTACTCTCTCAACCATACTCAAAGGTGTCTTAACAGTCAATAAAATAGCAACAGCAGCAGCCACAGTTTGCTGCAGCTAGACATTTTTGAATAGGATTAATTTCACCTTCAGTGCAAAAGAAGAGAGTGATGCATTCGCCACTGAGAGCATTTTTCTGCCAGGGTTAAGAGTATGAAAAGGCTACCAACCTTAGTTCAGGCAAATTTAATATTTTTCAATAGAAAAGGCTTGATGTCAGTAAAAAGCAGGTTGTACATTTTTTACATGTGTCCACTTCAATATTCATATGAATTCCACTTTGAACACCATCCAGTATGAGCTAAAAAACCCCAAATCTTGTTTGATCTTCTACAAGACAGCCAACTGATAACTCCTTAGTTTTCTTTTCAGTCGTGAACCAGCCTATACTCTCACAAAGAATAGGTCATGAAGCCAATTTTTCTTTCAGACGTAGAAGTTATTTTTCCTGCAATTTAAAACCAAAGGAAAGTTGACCATTGAAATAATCTCTCAAAAGGGAAGTCCATTCTTTATTTGCGAAAGACTCTATATCTGAAATTCCATTTGAAGTTATTCCATATTATTGTATATTAACAGTTTCAGTTTTCATTTAGGAAAACACTTTTTTACTATTCATAAATAGTGAAGAGGCCCAGAATTTAAAAAATATGAAAGCAAAAAGCGGTAGCAACAATAAGCCAAGCATAGTGTATTCAGCAACTAGGAAAAATAGATTATATTTTCTACTTCATAACTTTAGCAAGTAGGGGTAAACTGAATGACTAATGGGATGTCCAATACATCCAGAATACCCCATCCATAGGAGAGAGTAAAGAGCTCTTTGATTTATAACATGAGGGCAACAGAGGAGGTAAAAAGATTTTGAGAACAACGCTTCAATTTTCAATTAACATTTTTTTACCAAAAAAAGCTCCCGAAATACTTGGGTATGTTTGTGTGTGTGGAAATAAATCATACTTCTGCCTGGGGCTCTATCTGAGAATTATGTTAATTACACTATGCATCTCAAAGGACACCTCAAGATTTTGGACTTTTGCTGGCATCCATCCTCTGGATTTCTGGTATCTACACAAAAAGGACCTTCCTTTGCACTGCAAAGATGGACAGTTGACATGCACTACCCAGCCATGGACACACATGCCATCTACTGAGGTATTTCTGAGATGTACTTAGGTGGAAAAAAAAAAGGCAGCTCTCCACACATGGAACTAGTAGGGATATTTACATAATCTGCTTACAGTCCAAATAGCCTTAGCACATCCCTAAAATGCAGACAGCTCTTTACTAACTTGCTATTTCCATAATAATCAAGAGATTAAGCACTTCCACTACAGGACAATGTAGACTCCTCCTTCATATTTTTAGATAATGGCAATAACACTGCAAAAGTTTCCCATTTTGAAAGAAAAAGAATTCTGACAATATTTTTGTTATTGTAAATAGTCAATTAGTCAGCAGTATAGGAATACATCTGTTACTTTGCTACTTACACATCTTTAAAGTGGAAAACAATTTAGGGAACAAATGCTTGGCAACTCAGACAACAATCACATTGATTTCCCCTTTGTACTGAGGAAAAAATAATCTATAAATGTCAATGTATTGAACAGGATACAAAAACAAAAACAGAAATGTTGTAAAACATTCATAAGACTGTTAAAGTATGAAATAAAATAGCAACCATTCACTGTCTATATTATAGAATCACAGAATCACAGAAAGGTAGAAATTGGAAGGTACCTACAGAGCTCATCTAGTCCAACCCCATGCTAAAGTAGGTTGACTTTGATCATTTTGCACAGGAATACATCCAGATGGGCCTGAAAAACTTCCAGAGATGGAGATTCCACAGCCTCCCTGGGAAGCCTGTTCCAGTGCTCCCCCCATCCTCACAGGAAAGAAATTTCTCCTCACTTTCAAGTGGAATTTTCTGTGTTCCAGGTTATGCCTGATACCTCTTGTCAAGCAAAAAAAAATCCACAAAAAATGTTTTCCCCATCTTCTTGACACCCACCCTTTACATATTTATAAGCATTGATAAGGTCCCTTCTCAGTCATCTCCAGGCTCAATAGTCCCAGGTTTCTCAGCCTTTTCTCATAAAAGCGACTCTTCCGTCCCCTGATCATCTTGGTGATTCTCTGCTGGACTCTGTCCAGAAGTTTTCTATCACTCTTGAACTTTGGAGCCCAGAACCGGACAGTAACTTGACCTAGCCCAGAGCATCAGCTGCTTCTTGGAATATAGTCACCAAGTCCTGCCTCATGTATTGCCAGACTTCTTTTTCAGAAACAGAAAGAGACTGTGGCATGCTGATAGACTCATTTCCCAGTTCTTAGAAAATACTAGTTTTGCACTCTGAAAGGGGTGCTCTGCTAAGTATATTTGCTTTCAGCAATGGCTTATCAGAAAATTTTTTCTCTTCCTCATAACACAGCACTAGAGTGTCAGTATATTTTTGACTTTTCAAAATGAACACAAGAGTGGTTTCTTCCAACAAGACTTCTTTCAACAAGTTCTTTGTACTTGTTCAATTTCATACATATCTTGTATCCAAAGGTGAAGATTACATTGTCACATTGTTCCACTCCCAGATCAAGCCCAAGGTCTTTTCTAGCTAAGCTTATACAATTTCCTTTTCTGTTAAGGGTGTATAGCCAATGAGAGGTTGGATTTACAGCATTACTATTTCTGAATTTCCTTCTGAAGCATTATAGTCTAGTTGTAGCTCCTCTGTCGTCTGAAGGTAATTTATTTCTTCAAATGGCAGCCCCTGAATCGATGATTGGTACCCTGACACATATGCAAAGTATGCGTGTGCTCTCATGTCAGCTGAAAGCTTTCTTGTCCTTTCTAAACTGGAGATTTCAAAAGTTAGAGGGTTTTGTGGCCCAACAAGGAATTGTTTTGCATAAGATTTTTTGGGACAAATGAGTGGAATTTACTGTTTAACATCAGATTGACTCCCTGTCATAGGTTCTTACTTGGTTACAACGCAATATGGGTCCTGCAGTATATGTTCTTCTTCTGTCATACATTATTACCAAACATTTATCTTTTGCTCCTAAATGGAGAGGATCCAGAGGTGAGCTAACAAGCTAGTAAAGGATTTGAAACATGTCTCATATGAGGAACAACTGAGGAATCTGGGGCATTTTAGCCTGGAGAAAAGAAGGCTCAGGGGAAACGTATCACTCTCTCTACAACTATCTGAAAAGAAGCTGTAGTGAAGTGGGGGTCTGTCTGTTCTCCCTAGTAGCAAGCAATAGAACAAGAGGAAATGACCTCAAGTTGTGCCAGGGGAGGTTCAGGCTGGATATGAGGAGGAATTTCTTTACTGAAAGGGTTGTCAGGCATTGAAACAGACTGTCCAGGGAGGTGGTGCTGTCACCATCCCTGGAGATGTTTAAGAGATGTTTGGATGTTGCACTTAGGGATATGATCTGGTGGTTGATAGGACTAGGACAAAGGATGGACTCAATGATCTGAAAGATCTCTTCCAGTTGAAACGATTCTATGATTCTAATTGTTGTACTATAGACTCTTAAGACAATCTATTACTTTAAATATCTCTTGACATTCTGTATCCCCTCCAATATCTAGTCTCACATTTTTGTTATAAAACATCGGCATTAACTATTTTTGCAATCTATAAGGCTTACTTGTGCTGTTAGGATTGCATTACAGTTTTCTCCGCCAGCCAACTCAAAAAAAATATTTCAACTATATTTATTAAACTATTGCATAATTTTAAGTATAACCAATGAAAAGCTGTCAGCTGCTTAAATACAAATCGTGCTGGATTTGTGTGGAGCTGCTTAAGCTTGGTAACAGGAAGAGGAGGCTGCAGTGCTACTCCCATAAACAGTTCCCAAAACATCCCTCAACTCTCAGTTTTTGACCCACTTCTGTTCTTGTTGGGCCAATCCGGCACCTCTGCAATCATTATTTAAGAATGGAAATTCATAGGAGGAGGCAGAAGAGTAGGGCAAGATGGAACTGACCATGTGGACCTTACAGTAAGAGAAAGTAAGAGGAAAGGAGGGGGAGCAGCATCAGACCAGAGGTCCCTCTGTAGCCACAATAAGAACACAGGCTGTCCCCCTGCAACCCAGGGAGGGCAATGGCACTATTAATGGTTGCCAGTAGCTTCAAGAGGATCCCACACCAGAGGGGGCAAGTGACCTGGACCCCAACCAGGAGGAAATGGAGAGCAGCTGCAGCCCTTGGGATAAATGCATGTTGAAGTGGCCAGTGCAGGGTTGCTGATAGACCCACACAGCAGAGTAAGAAGTCCTCCTCAGAGGAGGAGAGATAAGCAGTAGGTGTCATCAGGAAAGGGCTGACTGCACCTACTCTCCACCATGTTCCTTGCCCCCTGTGCCACTCAGGGGAGAATGGAGGTAAAAGCACTAGGATCAGGAGCCCAGGAGGAAGGGAGGGGTGGGGTGAAAAGGATCTTAAAGGGACTGATTGGACTTTTCACCATTTACCCTACTCAGTACTTTTGTTTATTATGATTTTGGCTGGTAGTGGATCAAATTATTTTTTTTTCTCCTAAGTTGGGTAGTTTTGTCTGTTTTGCTCAGGACCATAAGTGGCTAGTGAGCCCTCTCTGTCCTTAAAGACTTCCAAAGGCTATTGGTGCTAATGGTTGATTGTGTTTTTTTGCTCCTGGATGGGCCTAAACCACTACACAAGCATATTCAGAGTCTATCTGCTCAGCTTATGGAATTTTTTTTCTTCAATGCAGACATAAAAACTTCATGTGCAAATGTAAGGAAGTTACAGCATTATCTTAGAAGATTATACTATTTTCTAAGTCACTTATACTAGTGTTAGAAACTTTCATTCTGAGTTCTTAGGATAGATTTTTGTCCTTAAGTCTGAACAGTTTCTCTGTTCTTGCTAAATGAAAGTATTTTCCTGAGGTAAAATCAATTATTGTGGTTAAAATATCCTTCTGAAAAGGAAAAGTAATATTTTGTCACATTCCCAAGTTATAGGTTAGTAGTATATTGCTCAGTTTAATAGCATAAACTACTGTTTTGTCTTCTATTATTTTAAAATCAGATTGTTTAATAAAACACAAAAAAATCCTGCCTGTTCTAAATCATGGTGATTAAAATAGATTTGTCATTTGCTTCAGTCTTTCTGATGTTATCTGTTCTGCCTTTTCACTGAACATTTATAAGATAAAATGGAAACTTAGCCTCCTTTTTTTAGGCTTACAGTTCATGTTGAGGTCTGAAATCCTTCTACAAGTCTAGAAACTGAATCCTTACATACATCCATTTGCACTACTTCTACATCCAGTCACACTTACTTGTTAAGCATTCTCTTGTTTTCTGATATTAGTCTCACTAGATTGCTCATTAGCATCACATTTCATTGCTATGCTAAGTAAATAATGTGGATAAACTCCAAGAAGTAGAATAATGGGAGAAAGGAAAGTGTAAACTCACCAATGAAACCATTGCAATTGTCACTGCCTTTCCAGTTTTGTGCATACAGACTGATTTATTGGTTCTTCTTTTAAACATTTCATCTATAACTCATTTTTCCATGTTTTTTTCAAGAGTGAAGACATTTCTTGGGAAGCTAATTATAAAAAATAAAAAAACAAAAGAAAAGAAACAGTAAAAAAGGGATAAAAATGTAAAAATGCATAAACATGCCAGTTCCCTTAGGAGAAGGTGTACAATATGAGGGAATGAGGGCAGAATGGAAGAGAAAAAAAGAATCTGGAAATAAATGGTTCAATAAAATATGCACTTGCTACTGCTTCCAGGAGACAGTACCAGTCTTAAAGTGTCTCCAACTTTCCGGTTTTATTTGGATTATTTAGTTCACCTTTTGCATAATGGATTGTTCCTTGAACCATTACTCTTTTTTGTCACTTAGGGAACAATTAAAGTGAAATTATAATGCGATGAAGTACTCGGTCACAAGACTAATGAATAAAATGGTGAAATAACTTATTTGCTGAGGACACAGCACACTACTAATACATAACAATAATATCTTAATTAGAAAACATGAATTCTTTACAGCACTTTACAATATTAACACTTACATCCTGTGAAAATAGAATAAATATTTTTTATTATATTATAAATACAATTTTATCAACTGTAATTTACAGCATTTTATCTTCTCTCCTTCATAATGTTATACAGAATGGTTGATATCTCTGGCAGAGGATCATGATTAAGATACAGAAGAAGTAAATAAAAAACTACATCTGCTCTTTCTAGTTCTGACTTTGACATTAGATGTTTATTAAAACAGACCTTAAGTTTTGAAAATTCTATGCTAGTATCATCTGTAATATTTTTTTTTAATCCTTACAGTTTTCCAAGATGAGTTGTGTGGTGCTTTTAATGTTACAGATGCATTTGCTTTCAAATAATTAGATGTTGCCAACAAAGAAAATGATAAGCATATTCACATACAGAATTTCAGGCCATAAACCAATCACCAGCTGGACTCAGAAAGAAATTTATCCCTATAGTACATTATTGAGAAATTATATACATAACATAGGCTTTATTACCTCCTCAAAAGCTTTTGACACTGACCTCTGGTAGAATTAGTGTCAGTTGGAGGGACCTACTGGTGTAATCTCCTGTAGCAGTTGCTGTGCGCATTTATTTATAGAATGAGTTAGGACATGCAAAAGATGCAAAATCTCTACAGAAATGATCGTTGCTCTGCACTTTAATATGGTTTGTAGACGGTGTAGGACCCATTGACTAAAGTTTCCTCTTGTGCATTCCCAGTGTTATTTCTAGCAGTTCAGAGGAAACACAACAATGTTGATATCGTCTCCCATCATGTTTCTAGACCTCTAAATGCTATCAGATAAATTTAGAGGGTGTGGCCCTCCAATTTTATCTTTTCCATTTTGGTGTATTTTTTACATTTTAAGAAATTGGTTTTGCTAAGTATAAAAATGAACAGGGAAGGAAGAGTGGATTTGATAGGACATGCATGTCTTAGGTAAATGCACCAGTTTATAGAAGAGTTCCCAAAACACATTACATTCAGATTAAGATCAATATCTGGACCACTGAGCTTATCTCACTAGAAAATTTCAAAGACATTCTGAATCTTGCCTGTGTTTACATTGGCAAAGCATTTTCTAACATCTAAACTGCGATTCTGAGTCTTTATTTACCCATGAATTGAACTTATAATACAGAAGATTCAGAAATAGTTTGCAAAGTTTGGCTGCTGCTATATGAGGTCAAGAAATAATGCTGTTTAGATCAGGATGAAGCTCTCAGAAGCTTTTCTATGTAATAGGTAAGTCGCATCTATATGTTAGGGGTTTGTCTGAACAATGCAATATACTGCTGTGTAAAAACATTCAAGCCAGAAAAGTTTCTAGGAGAAATGAAGGACTCTTATGGTGAAGCTCTGCAAGGACTAATTTATCTAGGCTACATTATACTGAAATCCAAACTATACTTTAATGATATCAAAACTATGTTTCCAAACTAATGTATTCATATATTTTCTTTCACCTAGAAACAACATGAAGAATATGGCCTAGAACTGTAATTAAAATTTCGTTTGACACAATATAAGGTGGCATTCCTTATGTCAGAAGATAGGTTGTTGCTATTTGGAAAGTATCTTCATTCTGTACATGGAATTATTTCAATACTTTTTTTGACTACAGTTTTAAACAGGTTTAAATATTTATTGAAGCTTTGCTGTCATTATTTTGTTGGGTTTTTTTGTCTTGTGTCTTTATGTGGAGTAAGAGATACAGCAATGTGAGAAAAGGTTATTGCTCTGCTCTGAGGGTTTTAGAAATTCCATTCTGATGTACTGTATCTGGGAGAAGCTTTAATTACATCTGTTCTTGAAGGTCCTATATATACTTCCCTTGAAACCATAGCACTCTCTGCCCCAGGTAGTTTATACTTCAGAATAAGGGATACTTTAGTTTTTATTGCTGCAGAGGAGGACAATGTGAATTTTTAATGGGACCTACTCACTGTCTCCTTTTTCTTACTTGGGCATAGTTTTGGTTTCAGGAGAAGAGAAGGTGATGAGCATAAAAACAAATTTAGAAGGAAAATAGGGTAGCTATCAATCAAGTAATATCTAAAGCTATCTCCTAAGGGTAAAACTGGTGTGGTTCTGTTGTATCTCATTTCAGCAAGGGTTGGCATAAAAAGGAGCTAAAAAGAGCCCAGAAGACATGAGAGAGGGAGAGGTAGAGAGGGATTTAATCAGACTGACTGACAAAGCTAATATATATTCTCTATGAAAGAGGAGTCTCCAGGGTCATGGTTTCAGTGTTGAACAAGAGCTTCAGAAAGTTTAGAGTGCTGGATTGAGTCAGAATTGATTTTTCTCTGTTTACTACATTCCCCAGGTGAAAAGTTAATGAACCAAGGCTAAAGCATAAAAAAGGGATAGGTTACTTGGAGGGCTGTGATAAAAATATCATCCAGGTAGATCAGGAATGAACTTTCATACTCCAGAGCAGGTATCTCACTAATCACAAAAAAAGAGGAAGGAAAAATGTACTGACAATGCAGAGCATGCTCTGTGATGATATGCTGTTCCAGCCCAAAAATGCATAGCAATCTATACAGTGTAAGTGCATACAGATGCCTCTTTACCTGTAGATAAGCAGGTATTTGACTGCAGAATTTCAACAGGTCCATGAAATATAAGGCAAAGGATTTAGTATCAGAATTACAGAAGTCAGAAGCTGGGTTTGTGTCCTGGAATTAAGACTAAAAGTGAGAAATTCAGAGTTCCAAGCCTCACAAGCCCTGTGAAACCCACCTCATGCAATCAGTTCATCACAAATGGTCACTGCCACTCCTTCCTCATCATAGCAGGAGGACTCCTCGTATTTCTCCTCTTCTCCAGAAGTATACGGTCCTTCATGAACCTCTCTAATGCTGAGTCCTTCCCATGGGCAGCAGGTCCTCATGAATTGCTCCATTGTGGGTCCCTTCTGTGGGCTGTAATCTTACAGCAGGCTGCTCCATTGTGGACTTCCCCAGAGTCAGAGTCTTTGTTGGGTACCTCTACCTGCTCTGGCATGGGGTTTCCATTGGCTTCAGGCAGATCTTGACTACACCACTGTCCTTCATAGGTTACAGGGGGAGAGCTTGCAGTGTCATCACAGGATGCAGGGGATCTCTGCTCCAGCATACTTCCTCTCTTGGTGTCCACATTGTTTATCTCTCATTCCTCTTCCTCTCATTCTACCTCTTTCTTCCGCTGCAGATTTTCCTTTCTTAAATAGTTATTATAGAGTGTCTGATTGGCTTTGCCTTAGCCAGTGGTGGTTCTCAGAGCCAGAGAAATTTTGAGCAACTTTTTGCAAGGGGTCACCATTGAAGCTTGTCTCCTTCTAGCAAAAAAAATACCCTCCACAAAAATCCAACACATCTTTATAATGTCATGGGACATATTCAGGGAACAGTCAAACACTTGAAAGCTAGTGAAGGGTGAAGCAGCTGATATTATTTGACACTTTTGGATTGAGTGAACAGACGGGTAGGAATTTTGAGCACCATAGTTTGGCAATTAGAAGTCCAGTGTAGGAATTCAGAAGTATACTAGAAGATGTCATCAGATTATAGAGCAATGGCAAAAGCAGCCAGCTAGAGACAGATACATACTGCAGGCTTTCATGGCCTTTGGTGGAAAGCAGATAAAAGCTAGATCCACAGAAAACATTCTGCCCTCAAAGAAGACCACACAGGTCTCCCATCCGTTGATGTTTTTTCATTTCATTTTTTTTTTTTTTTCACTTCAGTAAAGGCAATTTCAGCAAAATTATGCACAAAAGCTTACAATAGAAACCTCATCTCACAATAGAAACATCTAACCATGCAAAAGACATGCAAAGGATACTCAGTGGATACTGGTCTTTTCTAAACTAACTATCAATATTTTTTAAAAATAGTTTTTAAACCTGTATGATGACAGTTTGCTTTATGATGTCATGCCTGGGCAATTACAGAGCCATAATTGCATAGCTATGACTCATTGCAAACCAATCAGTACAGTCAGTTTCCTAATGCTGTTTTCTACTATAACATTGTTATTGTAAAGGCAGGAATTCTTTAATCATCAAATTGAATGTCTGCCAAGAACTCATTTTATTGACCATTAAACATGCTTCTGTTTAGAAGAAATGCTACAACATCCCTGTTTCCAATAACAGATTTTTTTCTGCAGTGGTTTCTCATAGGAAAATCTGCAATCAAATGATAGGTCAGAAAATATGCTAATCATCTGCAAATGTACAGGATGTTCACAAATTAAGGCCCTAATCCAAATTGTATTAGTGTCTAGTAAAGCTTACTTTTTTTGTTGTTGTAAGTATTGTACCAGACCCCACACAAAGAAACAACAAAATGAATATTTTTGTTGAGAAACACTAAAATCTCTCAATTGCTAACTGTCCCAAAAAGTAAAATGAATATTTGTACCTGAACACCACTACTAAGTGCCTTTTGATGCTTGGTACCTCTTGGCAATTCAAATGCAATATTCAGTAAGGCCACCATTTTAGACAATTAAATTGAAGCTAGTAAATCCATTGCTGAATTTTGGAAATATTTTTTAATGACAACATTACAATTTCTTCTCACTGTTGAAGTATTCCACTGGAGGCACAGCGTGATGCTGTTTTATTCAGAGAATAATTTTCCACCTGCTGGAAAGAGGTACCTTGTTGGCAGATACTTCAGTGATCTGAAAATAGAGATGAAATAAAAATATAGACATAGCCATACTCACTTTAGTGTTAGAAAAGTGGATTGTACAAAACCTTATGCCAGTACCTAAATATTTCTACAGCTGCAATTTCTGAGAACACTTGCAGCCCCATTTAGGAAAAGATTACCCTATTTACAAAAATACATTCTCTTTTGATAGTAAAATCATGAAAAGACCCATGTAGTTATGTTACTTTTTGTCTTTAAATGCACAGTAAGGCTAGAGTTTATAGGAATAATCTCACTGCATTGACCTGTCAGTACCAACTAATGATCTCCTACTGTTTTCACTTTTCCTGGTTCAGTTTACCAAGAAATGTGTGTAGAGGGTAAAACTAAAATAAACCCCTTTTTTTTTTCTAAGGGATAAAAAAATTTCAACGCTTCTTTGTAGCTCCGTAAACACCAGTAGAATCATTATGATGTTTTCACTACCTAACCAATTCAATCGATAAAGAAAGGGGAAACAGTGCAGTCTTGTAATGTACTTTAAAAAAGGATGTGCTTATACAACAAAACAAATCTGATTATGTGAGTCTGTAAATAAGTAGAGTTTTTGTTCTCTACCAGTTAGCAAGCTGAGATATTCTTTTAACTGTCATGAAAAGTAAAGTAGGTATTATTAACAACAAGGAAATAAAACAGGTACCAAGAAAAAAGAAACCAGCACTTATATCCTGGAAAAGAAGGCAAAGAAAGGAGTAAGATATGACGAAACAATGGTGAATCTGTGGCATAGATCTATTAACAAATGCATTCACATTTTAGCGTAGGCTTGTCACAGGGCAATAAACTGAGAAACAAGTCCAGAATTTTCCTGTGAGCGAATTACCCTTTGCAATGAAAGTATCAAAAGGCAAACAGCTTGGCCAGTTCATATCACAGATTAGGTGCTACTTGGTAAAATGGCTAGTATTTATGCAGCAATAACTCACTACTGAAGTCATTAGATCATGCTGAAACTGGTTTTTCATTTGGTTGATCTTCAGTGAAGGCAGCAAGACACAGGCACCTCCATGGAACACTCCCTGGTGTTTTAGAACATTGCCCTTTCATATTTACGCTATCTGTGAAGGCATCAAGGGAATAATGCTTTGGATCTCAGTGGAGAAGCCATTACTTTCCTCTAAATCATCTTGAGATTGTTCCCAAAGCCAAAATCAATGTCTGGATTCAGCTCTCCTATCTGAGCATTCTTAGTGCCTTAGTATCCCAATGCTTTGTATCCTAGCAGACAATTGTCACTAGACTGCCCAAAATACAGATGAAGAGCTTGGTCTTAGCTATTAGTAATAAACCATGCTAGGTTACCCACAGCATTTAAAGAATCGACTCATGCCAGTTCAACTGGATTTTGATAAATGAAATTCAATTTCCTATAATTCTGCCTATGCAAATATATGAAAAAAGCATTTCCAGACAAAGCTATATCTAAAAACAATTGTGCCACATCAGAGGCTGTACCATGGGTAGAATGATAGAATGGTTTCACTTGGAAAAGACTTTTAAGATTTAGTCCAGCCTTTGTCTCAGTCCTATCAACCACTAGACCATTTCCGTAAGTGCAACATTCAACTGTCTCTTAAACACTTCCAGGGACCATGATTTCACCAACTCCCTGGGCAGCCCGTTCCAATGCCTGACAACCCTTTCAGTAAAGAAATTCCTCCTCATATCCAGCCTGAACCTCCCCTGGCACAACTTGAGGTCATTTCCTCTTGTTCTATTGCTTGTTACTAGGGAGAACAGACCGACCCCCACCTCACTACAGCTTCTTTTCAGATAGTTGTAGGTGGTAAGGTCTCCTCTGAGCCTTCTTTTCTCTAGTCTAAACAGGCCCAGATCCCTCCGCCATTCCTCATAGGAGACGTGCTCCAAATCCTTTACTAGCTTGGTTGCCTGCCTCTGGATCCTCTCCAGAACCTCAATGTCCTTCTTGTAGAGAGGAGCCCAAAACTGGACACATATTCTAGGTGCGGCCTCACCAAAGCCGAGTGCAGGGGAATGATCACCTCCCTGCTCCTACTGACAACACTGTTTCTGATACAGGCCAGGATGCCCTTGGCCTTCTTGGCCACCTGGGCAATTTACTGGCTCCTGTTCAGCTGCTGTCAATCAACACTCCCAGGTTTCTTGCTGCCTGGCAGCTTTCCAGCCTCTTCTCCTCAAGCCTGTAGTGCTGCTGGGGGTTCTTGTGGCCCAAGTGCAGGACTCAGCACTTGGCCTTATTGAAACTCATGGCATTGGCCTTGGCCCAGCCATCCAGCCTATCCAGATCTCTCTATCAAGCAGAGCGACACGTCCACCCAGCTTGGTGTCATCTACAAACTTACTCAGAGTGCACTCTGCAGATCATTAATAAAGACGTTAAATAGGAGTGACCCCAGTACTGAGACTTGGGGGACACCACTCATGACTAGCTGACAACTGGATTTAACTCCATTGACCACAACTTATTGGACTCGACCATCTTACCAGTTTTCCACTCAGGAAAGTGTGTGCTCATTCAAGCCAAGAGCAGAAAACTTACGTAAAGGAGATTCCTTTTGTCTTCTCTCTTTTTCCCTTATCTCTGCTTTTCTAATCAACCAATCTCAGTCCATTTTTCTAAACTCAGGCAGCTGAGAAACATGAATTTTCTTTTTCCCATCCTGGGGAAGTGTCTGATGACCTCTGGGTTAGACAAATCAGAAGGGGAAAATATGAAAAACTCTGTGTGACAACTAAGGTCTGAAGCCTCAAGTCCAAAAAAACAAGTCATCCAAGATAATTGCCCAGTTCTGTTGTATAAATGAACTTCTACCATTCTGAGTGTCTTTTAAAGTTTTGGACAATGACACATTTCTCCTTGTTATAGATGAAGATCTGAAGTTTGATCTAATGATCTCATCTCTTAGAAGGGAGAAAAACTAGGAAAAAAATCAAAGTGGCATTGCATTTTAATTACCTCAGCCCATTAGGTAAGATTCAATTTACCTTTTAAACTATTGGTATATATAACAGTTTTTGACACAGATTTTTATTATATTCATGTTGCTCATAGAGTAGTAATATATTTACAGATCTCCTTTTCATCACCATTTTCTTTTAAAAAAGCTCAGTAAACAGGCACCTCATCTTCAAATGCTAAATTCAAAAAATGAATGTAGTAACTCACGTCATGTTAAAAATGTCTTTAAAAAATACAGCATGTATACATATGAATTAGGAAAAATCATGATGAAATATGTTAGGAGAAGAGAAATATGACACTGAGGGTAGAAGCTCCTATTATGTTCTTTGCATTTTTGATGCAAACACAACGCTTAGTTACAAAGGCGTAAGTCCTGCAATTGACTTTGCATAGATAGATTCAGTTGTCCTCTTAAAGCATCATTGACTTCAATTGACTCCCACATAGACTTAGTTGCAGAATCTGAGACTCTGGTAATGACCATGCTATAAGGGCCTGAGTCCTTGTCCATTAAACTCAGTGTGAGACTTTTCAGTTGACTTAGTGGATTTTAAATCTGAGCCTAATGTA
This sequence comes from Colius striatus, assembly GCF_028858725.1. Taxonomy (NCBI): domain Eukaryota; kingdom Metazoa; phylum Chordata; class Aves; order Coliiformes; family Coliidae; genus Colius; species Colius striatus. The sequence goes on along the minus strand of NC_084760.1, from coordinate 63,908,037 downwards.
GATAGATAAAAAAGTATAAGTAGTTTGAATGCATTTCTGAATTAAAAGACTTTCTTTCAACCATTGCCTATAAACATCAAACTCAGCAGCATATATCCTTTAAAAATTTATTCATCTCTGTTGTGGAATAGTAAATAAAGAGGAATGCAGGGAAATATTACATCCTAACTGCTTGAATTAATCTGAAAAAGGAATAAGGCTGTTTGGTTGGGTTTTTTTCCTGAATTCTCACAGTATTAAAGCTTTTCCCTTTGACCACTGCGGTTATATGCAGTGCATTCCACCTTAAAAAGATCAACTCATTTTCATTGATAGTTTTGTATATTTACAGTGTAACTCAATGTTAATTAGAGTCAGTCAATGCATCTGAAACAATTATAGTCTCTCTTTTGATTTAAATGTTCCACCACTGAACAGTTACAATCAAATGCAATTAAATTTTCTGTTTACATAGGCTACATTTCTTGACACTATCATTTTTATGACTTTACAGTGGGAAGGAAAAATACATCAGAGTTCCAAACTTTCCTCACATATTGTCATCCTATCTCAATTTCACAGTAAGAATCACTGACGATGATGCTTTCTGTCTTCTCTGCATTTCTTATCTTGCAGGAATTAAGACATGTTCTCAGTGAACCTGGTTCTCATCAGAAGAGTTACCCATTTCAAAAGCTTCTCAACACTAATTCTTTCCTTTAAGTAAGCAAAATAGATTTTTAAAAGCTAAGAACAATAACAGAGAGATAAAAAGCATATGGTAAACGTATTTTTTCTTATGTTACTCCAAATTAATTTTTCATTTTTTTCTGTTATAAATTGTCTGATTTTTAAGACTCTTGAGGCAAGATGATTATCTTTACCTACAATTGTTCCATGTAATAAATACAGAACATACATTTCTAAATAAAAGATAATACAGTAAATACAGAGTATCGATACTGACTATTTTCAGATGACTGCATTACAGAAGTCTTACTGCCTCTTTTACCACTCAATAAAACAGAAGTAAGAATTATCTTTGGTAGATAGACCATAATATGTAATTAATGTGTATATGTACCAGCAGCCGCCTTTAAAATAGTGCTTGAAAGCATCATCTATAATTCCTAGCGTTCCTAGAGATGAACTACTGTTATTCTTATAAGCAATGTGACAGGCCCTGCCTGCTTAAAAAATGCCCTAAACTTCCAATGTTACACCCTTCTTTCTCTTAATTTTGCTGATCTACTGGTAGTTAAATTTCTCATGCTATACATCTGCCCAGGCTAACTATTTTGGGAGATGCTCTAGAATCAGGTGAGACATTTTGTTTGAATATTGAGTGTTGAGTCATTTTTCATTCAGTCCAGGTAACCGTTCTTTTTCCAGCTTCAGGTGATCTGATGATATGGAGAATTTTCAAACTTGTGATCTTGTTTAAATATCTTTTCAGAGTTTTTTGCCATACCCTGGAAAATCTATGCAGATGTCATCAGTTCTTACGTTCATGGTAAATTGCAGTTTTATGTATGCTTAGTGCAGGTGTTTTCAATTGTAACAGCTATACATCTCTGAGGAAGTTATTCATCCTTAACTTTATCAAGCTTCTGATGATACTGAGATTATATATTCCTTACACTCACAAAGCAACCAGCCAGGCCTCCTGAGGCAAGGAGCTGCTGGCTTTCAACCAGATATTCTCTGCAATAGCTGCTCCCAGATGCACAGTGTTGGTGTGAGACTAGCAGCAGAGAGGTCTGGTTGGCATAAGACATCAGTATTGAGACACCAGAGGGAAAACTTAGCCAGGCTGGATGAGAATGAGGAAAGGATGTGATCAAAATAGGAATACACCTGCATCCCCAGGGAAGATCTGTCCCATGAAATGACACAGAAACTCTTGTACAAAAAAATTTATGAGACAGGAAAAAACTTGCTTTTATCAATCTGGATCTCAATTCAGGTTGAGTTGGAGTCCTTCTTTCATTTCACTGGACAGACTCTTTTCATGAAAATTATAATATAACACCTCTGAGATCCTTTCCTGGTGAAGTTCAGTTTAAATGAGTCCTGCGTTTATGAATGGGGCAACAATGCTGTCAATAAGTAAGCCTCATCTTGCAAATTGCGTAGAGGGTTACTAAATTCATCCAGGTAGAGAAGGACCAAGTTAGCAATGCATAGGACTCTTGGATTCAAGTACTATCTAATATTTAAATGCTTGACTTTGTAACTTGAATAATGTCCAATGCCAAGTTCTTTATGCTGTATTTGTAATGAACCATACTTGTGAAGTTTGAATGCATTAGCCAGATTAAACAGTTCTTGTCAGTGACACAAATCAAACTTCTCCCACTACTAATCTCAAGTGGAACAGATGCAGGCCAGCCTTCCTAAGTACCCATCATATTTACCAGTGGAAGACATTATTTGATTGCTTGCCTTATTTCACACAAGATTGCAATATATGTTCCGTATCAACCGCGTGAGAAATATTTGTCCTGTCCTTTCACTTGTCATTGAACTCTCTGGAGAACAAAAGCCATGAGATCAAAGCAAACTGGAAGAAGTTGTAAAACTAGTGCCACACATCAGCACCCTGGTAATACATGGAAGTTAATAAAGCCGAATCCAACTGCAATGTCAATGGGAAGAAGGGAGGCTGAAGGGTGGCACAGCTGGTACATACAACACAAAATATACTCTGTAGACTCAGGGCTAGTGAAGGTAATTTCCTCATGCCCCTTTCATATAAATTGGCCTTATTCTTCTACTTCTGTCTCTGAGAATAGGACAAAGGAACTCAGTGGGTTCCTCTAGACTAGGGTAAAAAGGTACTGCTTTAAAATACATTAAGAAAAAATAAAAAGGGATTTGTCAACAAGTCTAAAACTCCAAGGTGGGCTGACAAAATTAGAAATGTATTACCTTGAAAGAGTAAGTCATCTTATATTTCACTAAAAAATAAAGACATATTCTTACTTGGGAATGGTAAAATACTTTAATTATTATGCTTTTGCTATCCATTTGAAAATTTCATTTGAAAAGGTACTTATAAAGATAAATGGACAGATAAATTTTAAGCTGTTCTAGATGAAGCTGTAGTGTAAGAAAAACTAATGTACAACTGTAGAGGATTTATAGAGACACCTATAGTAATATTTGTTATGTATAGTAATGGACACCTGTGGTCTACTTCCAATACTATCAGCTTTGGCCATTTATCAGAATCTGGGCTAGACAATCATCAAAAATAGCTGAAGATAGTTGTCATGAACATCAAGACATTATTACCAGAGTCATATAGAATGTTTGCCCATTTTAAGGATTTTGCATTCATATTTTGTGGGCAGGTTTGTTTATTTAATTTCACTTAAAAGAAAATCTAGCTAGCAAGCTATATATCTTTTTTTAAAAATAAATATGATAAATATGATAAATTATGATCTCTAAAGGTCCCTTCCAATCCCTACGATTCTATGATTCTATGAAATATATATATTACAACTCTAAAGAGCTCTTTGAGTGGTGTAAATCGTATATACATTTTCTGAATCAGTTTTTCTAATCATACAACTAGTAATGTTAGAGTTTCTACTGAAAAAGTAGATTTATTACTATACTAAAAAATGTGAGAGAAAGATACTTTCGGGATCATACAAATTCCACCTTTATTCCCTCTTTAAGAATAACCAAAAGGTCAAGTGTCAGCTAACCTATTCTCAATCGTTAGCTTTTTGGGTTCAGAATAGAATGAACTTCAAGAAAGGACAATTAGGGAATGAATATTGAGAAATCACAATTTTAGCCTAGAATAGATAATCTCTTTAGGATCTGTCAATAGTCAGTGGAGTAAGATAGTTTCCTACAGAGGATGATTCAGAGCAGAAACCTAATTTAGCTCGTCTGACTCACCATCCTCAGAATGAATCAGCAGGCGCTCTTAAACCAACATTATGCCTGAAAATTGAAAATGCCTTTCCTCTATCTGAGCACATATGACGCACTACTCCCAATCAGAAAGAAATTTATATTCTCTACAGTACTTACTGTAACCCATTTAAAATCGTGTTTGCCTCTGGAAAACACTAGAAAGAAATAAGATCAAGAAATAAACAAACGAACAAAGCAAAACGTAAGACTTTTAAATAGCTGGTCAAAGTAGCCAAAGTCCTTATAGCACAGTTGATGCAGGATAAACATGATTAAGTATAAACTTGTTCCAATTGATTAATATCTTTAAGTTAGAAAGACTCTTGAATGTGAACAGGTAACATCCTTAACCAATTGTGTCCTTTTTAGGGATAAAAGCTGTGATTTCCTGTGTGAACTTAGGCAATGCTTGATATGCCATAAGCTTGGATTGAAGATGAATCTAGTCCAGAATGTAAATTTGAAGTGGATAAAAGTCAGTTGTATACAACAGCTTGGGAGGACTAAAGGTAACAGAGGGAAAAAAAATTACCCATAGGTATTCACCTTCCTTATCATCATGTTCATAGCTATTTTTTTCCAATAGGAGGAAGAGGAGATATTCTTGAAATATATGAAAAAGCAAGAAGTATCAAGGATGATATTACACATTTTTAGGCTTTAACGATTCACTGTTATATCAACTAGCTGTGAAAACTGCATGTTAATTAAAACTGATGACCTTGGGAAAACTCAACTGAGCAGGCAGATTTCTCTGAAAAAAAATAAAATATCCTCCAAGTTGACTAGAGTTGTAATACCAGAAAGCAAGCTTATTTGAGAACTCACTTTTGCAGTTTTTCAAATACATTGTAGTACATAGTCAATAGGACACTCCTCCTTAAATATTTTCTTTTATAGATATTAGCATTCATAATACATGTTAACATTCTATTTCATAAAATTTTATTTTCTTAACTATTGTACATTAACATTTATACAAAGTATTTTCATCATTATTTTATATAATCTGCAAAGAGTACCACAGGTCAGTTCACATAGTAGCATTACAAATAGTGATTTTAGGGAACATTTTACAGAAGTATTTCACTAACTGTAGTCTTATTTGTCAAAATGACTGAGATTATGAACAAGTCTAAGTACTTTACACCTACAGAGCAGCAGTAATATTCTGTTATGTTCACTAGATCTGAACTAGCTTTAGAGACGCTTGTTTGCTGCTCTCTGACTAGCAATAGCCTGAAGGCTCTAGATAGACAATACTTAAAAAATATCTGCTTTGCACTTTAGCATCATAAGTGTAATTCACTGGCAGCAGCAACTGCAAGGTAGACATACTTGAGTTAAACGTCTGTTGGAAAGGGGGAATTTAGTTATTTCAGCATTTTTTAAAATGCTACCCTGTCTATTTCAAGTATGTTCTTTAACATCCTGTAGTCATTGCAAGGCATTTCAACACACGTTTGCACACATATCAGCCACCTGTTATGGGTCTTCTGCTCTTTTCTCCACCATATTCTCTGTCATTGTCAAAACATCCTCCAAGAAACATGCTCAGCATGAAACATGACTGATACCTTTTGGATTTATCTTATAGGGAGAAGGGAAGCACAGTGGCTCTGCGCTGATGCATCAAAACATTGGTATATATGCCTCATAGCATCTCATCAGGTGATGACACTGCGTTTTTGTATTGTGTAGTCACATTCTGATGCACATCATCACCCCATGATACTGCATTTCAATGCAAATTCACCTCAGGAGGCCTGAAATAAAACGGTGGTGTTTCTAGATATCCTGAAGCCTAGGAAATTGAAAAACTTGATAAAAGCTTTAAAAATTGGGACTGCACTGCAAGTATTACTGAGTTCATTGATCTCATTACCAACATAACTTTATACTGTGAACCATTCAGCAAACAGCAGTGTATGGGAGTTCACTATTAGTTTAGGGAATAATATTTTGTTTGCTTGCTTCCTTTTGGCTCACTAGCTGCCGTGAGCCTAAAAAAATAAACCAATTTATTCAGGAACCAGCACTCACCTTAAACACTGTGAGTGACTTGTTTCCCACAGATACTTTACCTAGCTAATCATAGAATCAAAGAATGGGAGGGGTTGGAAGGGATCTTTAGAGATCATCTAGTCCAACTCCCTTGCAGAGGCAGGTCGACCTAGATCAGGTCACATAGGAATGTGTCCAAGTGAGTCTTGAAGACCTCCAAGGAAGGAGACTCCACACCCTCCTGGGCAGCCTGTGCCAGGACTCTCTCATCCTCACAGTAAAATAGTTTTTTCTTATGTTTAAATGGAACTTCTTGTGTTCCAGCTTCATCCCATTACCCCTTGTCCTGTTGATAGATACTGTAGAAAAAAGGGATGCCCCAACCTCCTGACATCCACCATTTAGATAATTATAAATATTAATGAGATCCCCCTCAGTCTCCTCTTCTCCAGAATAAACAGCCCCATTTCCCACAGCATTTCATCATAAGGAAGATGTTCCAGTACCCTGATCATGTTGGTGGCTCTGAATTGGATTCCCTCTAGAAGTTCCCTTTCACTTTTGAGCTGGGGAGCCCAAAACACAGGACTCCAGACAAAGCCTCACCAGGGCAGAGTAGAGAGGGAGAAGAACCTCACTCGACCTGCTGATCACTCTTCTTGATGCATCCCAAGAATGCTGTTGGCCTTCTTGGTCACAAGCGCCCATTGCTGGCTCATAGTTATCTTATTATCAATCAGGACTCTCAGGTCTCTCTCTGCAGAGCTGCTCTCAAGCAGGTCAATCTCAAGCCTGTACTGGTGCATGGGGCTGTTTTTCCTCAGGTGCGGGACTCTGCACTTGTCCTTGTTGAACCTCATGAGGATCTTCTATGCCCAACTCTCAAGCCAGTTGAGATCCCACTGAATGGCAGCACAACCTTCTGGGGAATCGGCCAGTCCTCCCAGTTTGGTGTCATCGTCAAACTTGCTGAGGGTACAGTCTGTCCCCTCATCCAGGTCGTTGATGAAGATATTGAGCAAGACTGGTCCCAGAACTGATCCCTGTGGAACTCCACTGGCCACAGGCCTCCAACTCTATTCTGTGCCCTTGATCACCACTCTCAGGGCTCTGTCATTCAGCCAGTTCTTGATCCACCTCACCGTCCACTCATCCAAACAACACTGTCTGAGATTTTTGATGAGGATGTTATGGGAGACAGTCTCAAAAGCCTTGCTGAAGTCAAGGTAGATGACATCCGCTGCTCTCCCCTTATCTAGCCAGCCAGTTATGCCCTCGTAGAAGGCTGTCAGGTTGGTCTCAGCTTTGTTACTATTTCAGTGTGAGCTTGGGTGCAAAATCATGCTAGAGGCTTTTTCCAAGTTCTTTTTGTTATTGAGTTGAATCCTCATCAATTTATGTTTGTTTCTACCTGGTTAGACTTACACTGATGATAATCCGTGGTGACAAACAGAAAAGGGGTACCTTTGTGCTATGAGACAAACAATAATCCAAAGACTCTGGAAATGTAGATAGGAAATCTATTTAGAGGATCTAGTCCATGTTAAAAGAAGATGATGGTGTTGCGCTTTTGCCCAGCTAGCAATGAAGCACCATGACAGTCTCTTGCTCATTGTCCCCCATCCACAGGATACATGGGAGTCTCTGCTCCAGAAGAGCAGGGGTCTGTATGGTCATTTTTCTCTCTCTCCCAGCTCCTTGCACCACCACGAGTTGGAAAAGAGGGAAGGATAGAACAAGAAGGAACAGGAAGAACTCTCCTTTTCTGACTTCTTCTTAAAAAGTAATCGTGGAGGTGCCTAATTGGCTCAGGCCCAGAAGTGGGCCTGGTTCAGAGCTGGGAAGAGTTTTGAGCAACTTCTTACAGGAGCCATCTTTACAGTCCCTTCCCCATTACCAGAACAGCTGCATATGAAACCATGACAGAAGGAAAGATATCCCCATGCTCACTGTATACAATTTCCTGAAATGACCTTGTTAAACTCTCTTTCACACTAGATTTTCACAAGTAAATGAGATAGGGTGAACTTTGTAGGCACCATGGATGGTTCATGGAAAGCTATATGGAACCAAATGACCCTGAAAATATAATTTTAACCATTTAAGCAGCTCTAAATCATGCTCTTTAAGTAGAACCATTGTAAAATATGCATAGTTCACCTTCCTCACAAATGTAGAAATTGTTCTGGTTTGGTCAAAGGCATCCTCTGTAATCACATAAATGTCACTTCTTTCTGTGCCTCATAGAACTACTATATCCCAGGGAAGAAGAAAAAGGCCAGTAAGAGGTGTATTGCCCTTCTTTTCTGTTCTGTATAGAGAGGATTACAGTATTTTCTTTCAAATAAAATCATTCTAACACTGGAAAAGTATTCATAGCTCTGTGCTAAATGATTCTGTAACCTGGGGTTAATTAGGGACTCTGTGATGGAAATGACCTAAGAGCATGGATACTGTAGATTATTCACTTTAAATGTCTCTTCAATTAAGCACATCCATCCAGACATTGTAGTTTAGCAGTTGTTTTGCTTTTTCTTGCAAACAGAAATTTAAAATAACTACTTTTTGTCTTGGTTTTGCCCAGCCAGCAATGAAGGACCATGGCTACATCTTGCTCACTGTCCCCTATAGACTCCTACCCTCTTTAGGATGGTGGATGACCCAGTGAGATGGGAGAAAGAAAAAGATAACCAAAGATGTTGTGGATTGAGACAAGGGCAAGGAGGGCTCACTGCCCATTATGGTTCAGGGCAAAACAGACTATGATACTCGACTCGAGAGGAAAGTAAGGAAAGTTTATTCCACTACCTACAAGAAACAGAACAGAACAAAAAGCAAAAAGAGAGCAGGATGATGAGAAAATTACAACTATCACTTTAAGATCTCCCTCTCCCATCCCTCCTTTCTTCCTGAGCCCAGCTCACTTCTCCCGATATCTCTACCTCTTCTCTCATCAACACCTTGGTGGGGGTGGTAGGGAATGGGGGATGCGGTCAGTCTCTCACAGATGGGCTCTGATGTTTCTCTCAGAGGAGACTGACTCCTGTCATTCTTCCCCTGCTCCAATACGGGGTCCCTCCGATGGGACACAGTCCTTAAAAAACTTCTCTGGTGAGGGTTGTTCCCAGAAGCTGCGGTTTCTGCCAATACAGGATCCCTCACATGGGACGCGGCCTCTTCTGGACATAATTTTAATGAGCTTCTTTACCATGGGTTCTTTCCCACAGTTACAGCTTCTGTGAATATGAGGTCCCTCACATGGGACATGGCCTCCTCTGGCCATAGTCACTGCCTGGCTCAGAGTCTTTAAAAAAGTACAAACAAATTTCTGTTTCACCAGTCCTCTCCGCAGGATACACAGGGGAGTCTCTGCTCCAGCACACTTCCTCCTCTCTTCCCTCACCAACCCTGGGGTCCACATGGTTGCTTCTCTCTCTTCCAACTCCTTGCACCACCACCAGCCGGAAAAGAAGGAAGGATTAAGTAAGAAGGAAGGAACAGGAAGAAGCCTCCTCTTCCAGCTTCTTCTTAAAAAGTGATAGTGGAGGTGTCTAATTGGGTCAGCCCCAGAAGTGGGTCTGGCTCAGAGCTGGGATGAATTTCAAGCAACTTGTTACAGGAGTCATCTTTACAGCTCCTTCCCCTTACCAGAACAGTTGTCATGTCAAACCATGACATTTTTCCTATAGTTTCAAGGACTGCAAAAGAAGATGCCCTACATACATCAGCCGAAGTAGTTAATGTTTAGAGCCAGACACCAAAGGGAGTAGAAAATGTAGAAAGATTTATGTATACACAGGAACTAAAAAGGCTAGTAGGTTTATGTTCTTACACATCATTGTGCCAAAAAAAAGCTTGTGTTTTTGTTTTTTTTTTTCCAAAAACTGCTGGAAACCACTGGTGTCAGACACAGGTTGTTGGAAAAAAAGTCTGTTTTTAAGTGACTGGTCCTGTTCTTCAATCTTAGCAGTAAGAGAGGCAGAGAACAAGCAGGAGGTAGAAGTGTTTTACTTTAAAGTTACACACAACTTGTTTACTGCTGTGGAAAAGAGAGCAGTATCACTTAGAATGTCTTCACACTCTTTGGGTTACACAGCTTCTAACATATGTTAAGGTCTACTTCTCTATGGGATGTTGTATGAAAGTGATAGAAACAGGTATTCAGGCACTGAGATTTTCATTAAAAAGCTGTCATGCCCATATGTGCTTAAATTTAGAAGACAAAATAGAATTTAAGTTATTCAGTTGAGAAAATATATGAAATATATATGAAAGAAAGGAAAAGCAGAAAAGAAATGATTTCTTTAGTTTTCCTTCTAAGTCATTTCCAAAGCAACCTAGATGATGATGAACATCCTCTTGGAACACTGCCTGGCAGCACAGAGATGGTCACTGTTTACCTCCAAATTATATATGCAGAGATGACACTGCTCTAGGAATGCAAGTGTGAATGAAGTGAGAACGAACAGCCAAAGCAGAATACATTATAGAGCCTGCTGGCTTCAGTGCAGACAAGACATTCAGACTCTAGTTTGCACAACTTAAGTAACATTACCTGCTGAAGAAGTTATATATAAACTTCTGGAAAGCCATAATTTTCATTTTTTCTCTTTTTTTTTTTTTTTTTAGAAACAGAAGTAGAAGGAGATGTGATTCAGCATGGATTTCTTGCTCTAATAGTACCATAAATTCAAGACCCATTCAAGACTGTAGACCCATTCTTTTTCCAACTTACTTTTTCTCAGCAACAGGAGTGTTTCTCTGGTTTATAATTTTTTTTTTTTTTCTGGAATGGTAGCTAGTTCCACTATTGTTTACAAAAACACTCAGGGATTACTTTTTCCCCTGAGTAACAAAATTATAATTGACAGCTGCTGTTCTCATGCTACTCCAAAAAAGGATGGAATTGGCTTTATTAACAACTCAAAAAATCCCATGATGTTTGTGATGTATGGCCTAAATGTTTTCTATTGAAGGTGCTAGCATCCCCAAGTTGTATTTAATTATCACTGAACAAAGGTCAGACCATTTCCCCAATATTCTGGGTCATTAAAATCCAGCATAGTGAGCTAGCAGCACTTACACGACATGCCAATGAAGCACTCTGACTCATGAAAAGTAAATGGGTGAGAAGAAAGGATGCTCGTATGCCTTTGTACTGCCCATCTGTTAGGAGCATCTCCCATCACAGCTCTCAACCTAAAGAAGTCTTAGCACTGTTTGGACTTCGGCTAATAAAATGCTCATTGCCCAGGAGGAATACAGAAATCTGCTTTTAATGTAGATCATTCAGGGAACCCACACTCCCATTCCCAATTACATTTGAATGGGACAAGAATGGGTATAATTAGCTGACCTAGTAGGCTGACTAATACTTTTTCCTCTTCTCTCACTCCCCTAGAAATCCTCTTCCCCAATATTCAAGCACACGTTTTCATTTCATGAGGCTATTTGTATGATCACTAGCCTTTCTCCTGAGATCATTAGTACATATGCCTCCATTTTAATTGGTTAACATATGCACATTAGAATCTTTATTTGCTATACTATTCACCATCCATTATGCTTCTGAAATCTGTGCATATGATGCAAATAATATAATGCCTTCATTATCTGCTCTGGACAGAGCCCTTTTGGGTAACATGTCCAGTAGCTCCTATTTCTTAAGACAGAAGAGAGAATATGAGTGTCATATTCAGTTTTGTGCTCTCATTCACTGCAGCTTTCTTTTTTTAGACTTTGCTGCAGTTCCTGTAAGGAGCTGTGTGACTTTCCCACCTCATGTTCATTTGTACACAGTGAAAAAAGCAGGCAGTAGTAGTCATGTACCCAAATCATGCGATTTTTTTTTAGAAAGACAAGAAAACCAGAAAGCCAGTCACAAAGATGTAGAGAAAGCAAGAGAGAGAGCAAGTGAGAGAGAAAGGAAGCAAGAAGGAAGGCAAGAAAGTGAGAAAGAAAGAAAGAGAGAGAGAAAGAGAGAAGGAAAGAGGTAAAGAAGGAAGGAAGGAAGGAAGGAAGGAAGGAAAGAAAGAAAGAAAGAAAAAAAGAAAGAAAGAAAGAAAAAAATTTTCAGACCATATGCAAGAGAAATACTGGGAAGAGACAGATTTTGTACTGCATTCAACACTAAAAGAGTTATTTTTCTACACCAATACATATTTTACAATGACAAGCAATGACTGGACAGTGGCTGAGATTTGAACATTGCAACAGTATTAATCAATCATGCATCAGATAAACACATTTCAAAGTGTATATTAAATACAGGCTTGAGCTCATGCAGGCTGACATACAGTATTTCACTCTTAATGTGTTCTTTTCCTACCAGCAGAGACTTCTTTGTTCTTCAGCTGTGTTGCTTAAACTGCTTTCTTTCTGCAAAACCATTTCTGAATTTCAGAATAATTTCTCTTAAACCTATTTTTTAAAGTTGAAGTTTAGGTCAAATGCAAATATGAGTATAGTTTTACCCTGCATGCATAATTTGTAGTCAGTGTGGAACTGACTCATCTGTCTTCTGTATCTGGCACTCATGCGATGAGCTCTCCTGCTAAGAGTGACCTATTCATCCTTCAAATAAACATCCACAGAGGAAGAAAAACAATATGTACAGTTCCAAATAAGGAACGACATATTGTGCTTGATGTGATCAACTCATGTCAGTTCTGTCAACAGTCTTTTGAATTAAGAGTCTCTTATTCAGAAAACATTGAGATAATGGATAATATCCTCTGCACTTGAGCAAATCCAAACTCGGAAATATCGTAATTTAACTGTTGATGATGCATGGGCAGTTAAGACAATATCTTAGCTCAGGGATCTTAAGTAGAATGCTTTGAATAACTAACAAAAACATTGTGGATATTTTGCAATTTGAGGAGTTGCAAAGGTACTATTGCCTCAAGTGACTGAAGTATTTATTATTTATTGATATTTTCACAAATTATTTTACATATGTGATCAACAAAATGTAAGAAAACTGTCAAATAGTACTTTATCTGAAAGATTTTACTGTTTGACTAATATGTTCCATTCTGTCAGCATTTAAGATTTTTTAATTTGATTCAAAACAGAAATCTTGTTACATCTGATGGAAGACTAGCATTACAAGTATTCACAGAATTGCAGAACACCAAGGGCTGGAAGGGACCTTGAAAGGTCATCCAGTCCAACCCCCATGCCAGAGCAGGACTACCTAGAGTAGGTCACACAGGAACTTGTTCAGGTGGGTTTTGAATGTCTCCAGAGAAGGAGACTCCACAACTCACCTGGGCATCCATCACTCCCACAATGAAGGAGTTTTTCCTTATGATTCTTTGGAACTTCTTATGTTCCAGCTTGTACATATTTCCCCTTGTCCTATCATTGGATGTCATTGAGAACAGCCTAGCTCCATCCTTCTGACACCCACCCTTTACGTGTTTGTAAATATTAATGAGATTAACCCTCAGACTCCTCCAAGCTGAAGAGCCCCAGCTTCCTCAACCTTTCATCAGAAGGGAGATGCTCCTTAATCCTCTTGGTGGCCCTGCACTGAACTGTCCCAGGCAGCTCCATGTCCTTCTTGAACTGAGGGGCCCAGAAGTGGACACAATATTCCAGATGCAATCTCACAAGGGCAGAGTAGAAGGGGAGGAGAACCTATCTCAACCTGCTGCCTGCATCCCTTCTAATACACCCAGGGTGCCATTGGCCTTCTTGGCCATGAGGGCACATTGCTGGCTCATGCTCATCCTGCTGTCCACCCAGACCCTCAGATCCCTTCCCCTACACTACTCTCAAAGAGTTCATTCCCCAGCCTGTAGTGGTACATGGGGTTATTCCTTCCTAGATGCAAGACTCTACACTTGCATTTGTTGAATTTCATTAGATTTCTCCCCACTCAACTCTCCAGCCTGTCCAGGTCTCGTTGAATGGCAGCACAGCCTTCTGGTGTGTCAGCCACTCTCAGTCCTCAGTACCAGTTTAGTATCATCAGCAAACTTGCTGACAGTGTTCTCTGTTCCCTCAGCAAGGTCATTAATGGATAGATTGAACAGTACTGGTCCCAACACTGACCTCTCAAGGACTCCACTAGACACAGGCCTCTAACTGAACCCTGCCTAATTGATCACAGTTCTCTTCCTTCTTCCCTTCAATCAGTTAACAATCTGCCTCACTACCTCATCATCCAGCCCACACTTTCTCTTTTTTGCCATGAGGATGCTGTGAGAGACGATGTCAAACGCTTTACTGAAATACAGATAAACCACATCCACGGCACTACCATCATTTATCCACTTGCTTACATCTTCATAAAAAGCTATCAGCTTGGTCAGACATGGCTTCCCTTTGGTAAAACTATGTTGACTGCTCCTAATGATCTTCTTGTCCTTTAAATCCTGGAGACAGAACCCAGGATAAGTTGTTCCATCACCTTTCCAGGGACAGAGGTGAGTCTGACCGGTCTGTAGCTACCTGGCTCCTCCTTCTTGCCCTTTTTGAAGGCTGTAGTGGCATTTGCTTTCCTCCAGTCCTCAGGCACCTCTCCTGTTCTCCACAACTTGACTGAAGATGATGGAGAGTGGTCTAGCAATGACTTCCACAAGCTCCCTCAGCACCCACAGGTGCATCTCATTGGGGCTCATAGATTTACGCACATCCAGACTGCTCAACTGATGCTTAACTCTGTCCTCATCAGCCAAACAAAACTCCTTTAATCTGACTTCCTCTGGAGGATGGGTCTCCTGCAGACAGTCTCCAGCAGTATAGACAGAGGCAAAGATGGCATTCAGTAACTCTGCCTTCTCTATATCCTCGGTCACCAGGGCACGTGCCTCATTCAACAATGGGCCTACATTACCTCTAGGCTTAGTTTTATCTGCAATGTATTTGAAGAAGACCTTTTTGTTGCCCTTGACCTCCCTTGCAAGGTACAACTCCAACAAGACTTTAGCTTTCCTAGTTGCTTCCCTACATCCTCTAGCAGCAGCCTTATATTCATCTCAAGTGACTATCCCTTTCTTCCATGGTCTATAGACTCTCTTCTTCCACTTGAGTTTGGCCAACTGGTCCCATGCTGTGTGCGTTGGTGTACAGGCATTTGAAGAAGGAAGCCGATTCTATAGGATTCACCCCCAACACTAGCTTGCTACCCTTAGGCTCAACTCGAGTGGCCCTGGTTTTATCCCCTTTCACCTTCATAATTAAAGCACTTAATTATTAGCACTACTAACTCTATGGGTACATATGGGTACATATGGGGATCTTATTAACATTTACAAATATCTAAATGGTGAGTTGGTGAGGTTGGGACATCCTTTTTTTCTATAGTAGCTAGCAACAGGAAAAGGGGTAATGGGATGAAGCTGAAACACAAAAAAAATTGTTTAAATATAAGAAAAAACTGTTTCACTGTGAGGGTGATGGAGTAGTGGAACAGGCTACCAAGAGGAGCTGTGGAGCCTCCTTCCTTGGAGGTCTTGAAGACCTGCCTGGACACGTTCCTATGCGACCTGATCTAGGTGAACCTGCTTCTGCAGGGGGATTGGACTAGATGATCTCTAAAGGTCCCTTCCAACCCCTACCATTCTTTGATTCTATGATAGAACTTCAGATGATTTAAGTAAGTATCCAAGGACCAGACCAATAGAAATCTGACCATAAACACAAACAAATGGAACTGGTGTGGCTGCCAAATTTTTCTAAATTTGTTAAAATATTAAGTATTTCTAATGAGAAAATTAAAAAAAAATAATAAAATTACTTGTAATCTGTTGATGAGTCTAAGGACATTTTTAAGTTAACATCAAGAAATAATAATGTTTTTTAACATTTTCTGTAGAATAAAAAAGGCTATATGCAGCAGGTATTGATCCCAAGAAATAATGTCTTAGCAATCATACAAACTGTATTTCTACCTGACTAGTACAAGTGATAAGAAAGAAGACAACGTTTGTTTATTTTTGGCTCTGATAAGTTACAATTTCAAGGTAAATACATTTACTTTTCTTTGTCTTTTACAAATCAATCTTGAATACAGTGCTCAGGATTGATTAATTTTGTCATATGTTTTACACCACCTGAGCAGAGCTGTCTGCGTGAAATTATTGGCTACTTTCACACGAACTCAGTCTTCCAGCTATACCCTCCTGACATGGTAAAGCCACAGGGTTTATGTATTCATGGAGGTGTTATTAAGAGTATAATAAAAACATGAGGGACTGTACAGGTGTCCCAAAAGACTTAATCTGGCCAGCAGCACCTGCATTACTAATAATGTTGCAAGCAATATCTAAACCAAAACCAAAACAAAATCTTGGCTTAATTCCCAGATCTAGAAGGTGCTCACAGGGCTGGTTACTAGTGAGGGAAATAACAGCTTCTTTTTTTTTTTTTTTCCTTCAGTTGACAAGCAGAACAAATTTGAGCTGGAAGTTAGTAGGAAAATGAATGTAGAACCCTGTAATGTCATTTTTATTTAATCATTTTATAGGGTACAACTGGCAGGCTCAGGTTTTGACAGGTTGGTTTTTGTCACTTAGCACATTATGAAAATCTGTTTTACAGACAGACAGAGTCAAATAAATGAGGTTACTAGATTGCAAATTTGGAGAAGTAGACTTAACACTGCTGTTAATTTTGATCTTAAACTTTGTCTGCTTTTTCTGAGTTTCCTTTGCAGACAATCACCAGCAGTTGTGACATTGTTGAAGTTTTCACATGTTTCACCTTGTAACATTACATTCCACCTTCCAGCCTCACTGAAACAACTTTTTCTAAGATTGTTTCTAACTTCTCGCCCATTTAATTAAAAACAAAAGCAAAATACAGGGTGATTTAGATGACTGATGAGAAGGAGGGTCAAGCAAAAAGGCTGATGATATCTCTTCTCTTTTTAGTAGGGCTGGCAAAGGAACTCTGTGGTGTGTTTGGAAATGAAATTTTTTTTCTCATCAGAAAGCAAAAGTGGTTATTGATTCAAATATGAAATGCATTCTAGAGACAACTCTTGAAGTGTTATTTCTAATTCTGTTTTTGAAGTGTATTTATGTCAATACCTGTGTACATACTATGGTAGAGAAAGCTCTCTTGAAACATGAAGGTAGGTCAGATTGAATCCAAAAAGAGCATTCTCATAATGTTACTGTCACATATTGAAGACATTGTTTAATGGAGTATTACCTGCACAGCCTGGACTAGAAAATAGTTCAGATAAAGTAATACCTGCTGTATTGACCATGGTACTAGCAATAGAAAAAGTATTGTGTTATGAAGGAATCCAGAAGACTTCTTAAGCAAAGTATATACCAAATTATAAACAAAACCGGAATTTATTCTTAAAAGACACTAGTTGTTAACTGCTGTTGTCAGCTCCGGAATGACCACAGTATGACAGCTGTAGCTAATAATTTAGAGGAGTCAGCAGCAAGATAACCTCAGGAGTTATTTCAGGAGAGGTGAAGAGAATATTTTGTAAACAAGATCCTATGGCAAATGACATTTACATCACATAGAGGGAAAGTCTAATGTAAAGAAATTGTAAAACACAGGAGAGTCATATAAAGAGCACAGTAAGTGGTTCTCATAGCAGGAAGACAACCATCCTGTATTGAGCTACAATTTAGGAGAAAAACTCCCATTATCCTTCTGGGGTGTTCCTGTGCTATCAGTTCAGCAGAAGTTCAGATCTTTTCTGTTTTCCAGGTTGCCCTAGAACTCAAAATGGTTATTGAAAAAGTCTTGCCTCACTGATCAGGATGGGCCATGCACAAACTGGACATTAGATGTCTCAGCCCCTGATGCTTCTAAGCAATGTATGCAGTTGAACTGGAAGCAACAGCTGTGCATTATATGAAGTTGCATCCTCGCCACAGAGGTGGCTATAAGGATATGCATGTACACAATCTAGATATCTAGAGGCTTCAACACATAATCACCTCTCAGACTCTGTCTCCGTCTATAAAAAATAGCCAATGCTGAGCCAAACTCATGTCTTCTTGACGTACATGTCTGATCATTCTGTATTCTCTTTGCAGAGGCTTGTAGCAGTGGTAGGCTCCTAGAACTTCTAAGGAAGACAGGAATCATAGAATGGTAGGGTTTGAAGGGACTTTTAGAGATCATCTAGTCCAACCGCCCTGCAGAAGCAGATCAACCTAGATCAGGTTACATAGGAACAGATATATGTGCTGAGGACATTCTTTGTCTGGAAATAATTTTCTGGGTTGATTTGTTTTTCCCTCTTTCTATATATCACTTCTTTCCTCTCCCTTCTGTTTTTAGTTGTGAGGTAACTTTCCAAGGAAAGGTGTCCTATAGTCCACATGGTAGGTAGGACATTATCTTTTCAGGGATGAGGTCAAAGAAATATTTGGAAATATTGCTAGGAAAATTTTTAATTTTGTCAAACAGTATTTTACACTTTCACCTTCCCTACTCCTCCACTTTTTATGCCTTTCAGAAGTTTTGGACACTGCTGTACCGAGGTGCATTATTATTTATTGATATGGTGTTGTAGCAGCGCCTCCTCATTCAGCTGTGCTTTCAACCTGCATCTTTCAGTCATTTAGTTACAAGCAGCATTTAAAGTACCTTCAAACATTGTTTTTCTGTTTCTGTAAACATCAGAAACTCAAGGTATTTCAGCTACTGGGGCATTGTGAATCTTTTGCACCTATTGCAATCAGATCTTTAGTGCCAACTTTACCTCAGACTGCTGATTTCTCCTCACTTGCAGGATATGAGGCACATCCTGGGAGAGGCAAGCAGAGGATGACATTGAGGACTGCATGAAAGCCTTACTGAATCTTACAGACAGCAGTCAGATATGTAGCCCAGGGACTGGTGAGCAAAGATAACAAGTAAATACTGGAAAAATAAGAAATCGTCTTTTCCACAGACTCTTACAATGCCTGTTAGTCTGAATTACTAACTTGGTAAAGAAATATATTGAATTTAGCTGCAATAAATATTTACAAACATCATACTATTGGCATTCCTTTACCTAGCCTTCAAAAGATATAATCAGCATCTGCACACCTACAGATGTAACGTTACAGTTCTCAGAAGTAACTGGCAATATGATATATATCCTTTTACATTTATCTTCTGCAAAGAAATGTTAATCAGTTGCAAGGTAATTCAACTGAATTTATAGGTGTTTATGCTTTATAGAACAATCTATTTCCTTCATGTAAGAAATTATTAACTTTATTCAGTATGCCTGAAAGTGAATCATGCTATATAAGCAAAAGATTAGGTTATGCCAGTCTTCTATGTTTACAGAAAGTGATGGCAGCTATTTCAGAGGACCACTTGCTCTGAACTTTCTTACACTGGAGTTATAGATTGAACTCAGCAGGGTAAAGGGAGACTCCTACAGTGAAAATATCCATGCAGATAGACCTGTTTCTAGAACATCATTCTGTTTGCTCATTTTTTATTCTAATTAATTCACCAATTAATTCCCAGCAGTGTCTCAGCATCTCATGCGTAAGAGTCAGTTAGTACATCAGTGGTCTGCAACTAAACACCCGCAGATGGCAGCTTGAGAAAAATACTGATTTCCAATGACTGGAATTTGTTGTTTAATTCAGCATTAGTTTCATAACCATTCCTTCCTCATCAGCATATGACCACAAAGAACTTGTCTGTTCTAGGTAGTCAGGAACAAGCCAGTGACTCAATTCACAGGAGCAGCTTGCTCCCTGAGAAAGGAGGAGACGAAAGGGTACACACAAAGCTGTGGGGAACAGTACAACCCCATTCTTCCATAGCCCACTCTCATGAGTGCAAGCAGAAAAAAGGGATGGACTAGTTGCAAAAAGTGGGGCATTCAGACCGGCTGCATGATGCACCTTGACATAGAAATTCTGCTAGGGATGTCCTCTACCAGTAGTTCTTCACTGTACTTTTCCCTGGCATAATGTAGCTCATCTGTGCCTATAGTGATAATAATAAAGGACAACATGTTAACATTTCTTTTTCTGGGTGGTAACAGTAGGGATATTATATAGCAAGTAATTCTGTGGATTACTTCTGGGGATACTGAGACCTGTCCTTATAAAGTCATTGTTGGTGTATGTACTACTATGTTCCATAAAGTTCAATCATCTACATTATTTTTTTCCCAATAAACTTTTACAGAGTATGAATAATCCTAGTTCAAATGTGATGTCTTACCTCTCACATGTAAATCCTCATCTATACAAACGGAGTACAAGGGAAAAATCAGTAGAAACTCAAAAAAAGTAGAGAATCTTTGATTTTATCACTGCATCTCCATATTAAGTACTGGACAAGATCTTTCACTGATGCCATGGTATATGTAAGTCCTAATATGTTTCGTGAAGTACTATAATGTAATCTGTAAAAGACTGGTGTGAATGATTCAACTATAAAAATGAGCATAGTCTGGTATATGGAGTTTGGAGTTACAGGATTGTATTGTCAGCATTAAGATTAAATACAAACTACTATGAAATCTTGTCAGAAACGGTACCAGCAGGAGTAAAGACAAAACAAAGAAATCCAAACCGATCTCCAAAAGATAATGTGCTCAGTAATACGATAGCAATGACAGAATTTTTGTAGCCATATCACACTGGTGATTTATCAAATCCAGTATTTAATCTGTGGTCTTTCAAAGACAAGTGTGAGAAATCCAGAGAAGGTTTATTTTCCAAATAGGAAAAATCTCTTCACAGTGCAAATCAGGTCTCTGCTTTGAAGCTTTAGGGTCATGCCTTGTCTTTTAAGGAAATACAGTGTAATCACATGATCATTCTAAAAAGCTAGGGAAACTGTGGAAGTTCTCATTATCTATTTAAATGGTTAATTACTCTTACAATCTCACTGAGCCTGGTGGTATCTTGTGGTGGTGAATACTACAGATTTGTTCTATGTTTACTGACTTGACTTTTTAATAAAATCAGACAATAAATAAGAAAATCAAAACTTCTCCTCATGGAAGAGCATTATAAAACCTGAATGTTAGCCCTGCAATCTCATTGATTTGTCTACTATTAAGACTAGCACAATTAAAGACAGGACAGATGAAAAAAGAGGTGAAAGAAAAATCTATATGTTTATAGTGATCTTTAGGTATTGTCTCCCTTTAAATAGTACTTAATATATACTAAAATATTTAGCATACTTTTCTGTGTCTTTTAGACTGAAAGAGATTTCTGCTTCCAATTTATATCTATATTACCACTAGGTCTTCCTTTTCTAATAAACTCTCATTCATACAATGTTAATGTCTCAAATAAATCACATGCACTTGCAAGTAAATATATCTCGATTTTTCCATTGAATAGAGCATCTCAGAATTTTTCAGAGGTTATTCTAATGTCAAGTAGTCTTGCCTATGACACACTGAATCCACCCTAATTCTACCCCTGCTTTTCTTTTTTGCTTCTTATCCAACTAAAAATAATCAATCACTGTATAAAGAGTTGGTACTAAACTACTAAGTTCAAAATAGAATGAACAACAAATCAATAAACGATGAACTTTTCTCCTAGTTTCAGTTTTTTTAAAAATGGCTATTTGAATAACTAAGCTTGCAACCAATATTGTTACACTGTTGTTTTTAAGGTCAAAATGATTTCTATCTAGAGAAAGATCCTCAGTTCATGTTTTATTATAAATAAGAAGACTTAACTGACAAAAGATTGTCACTTCTATGGAGCAACTTCTCTAATAAAGTTTGATTTCTTCTCATATTGAAAAAAAAAAAAAAAAGATGAAAATCACTGGCTACATTGCCACAGTCTCTAATTTAAACTACAGACAAAGACATGATGTATGAAACAGTTCTTCCATAGCATTAATTTCACACAATGGATACATACGTCTCAGTAGATATTCCTATATCTTCTCGTTTTGAACCAGAGATATTTATCATTGGCAGCAGTGCCTCAAACCTTGTCACAGATAAATAAAACTCACAGAGAAAATGTCTCCCCAGAGGGATGGTCTTCAGTCCCTCCAAAAAATTCAGCAGAGAGAAGGGCATAGATTTATGTAGCAAATATAAACTGCTTGTAGTTGGGAGATGAGGATAATTAAGACTCAGTTCCAATACTACAACGTGTGTTTTGACTGATAAACCGTGAGCTCAACTCCACACCTGAGCATGGTGAGCTTGGATTCTTGTTCTCCCCACTCACATATCTGGAGTGTGTGGAGTCAAACGAGAAACTGTCATAAAACACTGTGCTTAAAAAGAGCTGACCTCAGCATACCTTTAGCTATTCCTAACCCTAAAATTTGAGTCTAGAGATGTGCTAAAGGCATGTTTAGGCTCTGTTCCTCCAGAGTGCTGCTGATCATAGGGAAGATCAATGTGGACCATCTCATACAAGCAGACACAGTGGTCAGAAATGTGGATACTTAACCAGATTTGATCTTCAGAACAAGCTTATGATTACATAAGCAAGCCCATACTTGTAGTTCAGGTAGTTACTGATCCCACAAATGCAAATGTTAATACCTGTAAGCAGTTCACTAACTCTCCCAGAGTGAGTTTGAACAGAGACTGAAAACACTCACCATTAATTGTAAGATTATGGATGGTAAACTTTGCCTCAGTTTTCTACAACAGTAAAACTTCAATCTGCTTCATGGGAGGTCATAAAGTTATACCTATGAGTATTTGATAGTTGTAAATGGAAATAGCTTGATCTGTGCATGGCATGATTACTATATTCCCTTAGTGATGTGGGAAACATCACTATAATAATTTGCATTCCAAAGGAAAAATCCGCTTTTGAAGATTTACTTGCATTCCAAGATGTATTCCCTCTTAGAAAAAAATCAAAGAAAAAACAACAGAGCTGCTGAGCACACCTTTGCACAAGGGTGTATTTCTTCTCTTCAGAGAATTTACTTTTTAACTCTTTTTTTTTCTTTTTATTATTATTTTAGACAGTAGGGAGGACTGAGCCTGTGGGATGGGGCCTCTTTTCATTCTCATGTATAGAGTCTTACCAATAGCAAGAGATTTAACAATTCATGAAACCAGAAGGTTTCACATGAATAACTTTGTCCTTTGGATTACTTTTTCTCTTCATTTTTTTCCCCATTTTGATTAATTTTGAAATTCACTTTTTCATCACATTGTATCATAAGGCCATTCTTGGTTTTCTCAAAAATAATGGCAATTTCTTCCTTTTAAAAAAAAAAATTCTGAAGCAGTGATTTAAGTCATACACAAATGATATTATACTTCTTCAGCCAAGGTAATACCTGATGTAAGCTAGCTATTCATACAGACTGTATTGGTGGCTGCACAAGCACTGAATGCACTAAAGGCCATGATATGTACAGAATGTCAAAGTCCTCTCATGTCTTTTCACCTGATTGTATTACATATAATTTCTACACAACCCATTGGAGCAAGACTGGTGTTCTTCATAGCATTCAACATATTCTATGAGCACTCCCTGACCATCTTCCACTGTTTGTACCATCTGCAAGTAGAGACTGAACATAACTTCAAATGACAGTACAGACACACTCTCTTCCCTGCCCCAACCCAGATAAAGTCATTGTATACTCACCCAGCTGTTCTCTTTCTTCTCTGCTGAAGTCATATAAACTATCTGATTGAGACTGATAATTGAATAAGGATTTCCCTTACAAAGATATGCCAGCTGCAGGTATAGCATTACAACATCAGAGAATTGTCAAGATAATACTTTAAACATTGAGACTAACACACATCATCTGGTAAAGATGAGCAACAAGAGTTTCTCTGATTTCTTTCTATTTTGTATGAGAGGATGATATAACCTCATGGCCTGGGAAAAGATTGAACTCTGCTCAAAGAAAGGTGAGAAGTGCAGGTAAGAAGTGAAATACATACATTGCTCCAACCATAAAGAGTAGAAGCTACTTAGATGACCCACTTTCAAACACTGTGGTTTCCCTAGAGCTCCCACTTACAGTCCTATCCTCTACACCAGCAGAACTCCCAGGGAATTAGATCCACAGCAAATTGTGTTTGCACGGTTTACTTCTCTCTGTGTCTTCTAGCTTTTTATTGTGTGACTTCACTATTTTAATGCCATTTTAAAGGAGTATTTAATAGCTTGTGTATTCCTCTCAGCAGACAAGCCCATCTGCCTCACATATTCCAAGGCCAGCCTCCTCCAGGACTCCCTCCACCACTTGTTTTTTATTCTTTCACATTTTTTAGCCTCAGTCATCCAATGTCAAAAATTGTCCAGCAAGTGCCACCTGGTGCCAGCTGTTCTTCAAACTTCATCACCTTTTTTTTTTTTTCCTCCCCTGATCTAGTAATGTTGTCTCCAAATGCAATATTTAACATAGATATTTCCATTCTCCAGATAAGTCCTACTCTGCCCTATTTTACAGCTTCAATTTGGAAGCATTTGATTTGTACTAGAAAAGCAATGCGTATATTAATTACATCTTAGACTTAAATCATAGACTGGTAGGTATTGGAAGGGACCTCTAGAGATCATCTAGTCCAACCTCCCTATAGAAGTAGATCCACCTAGATCTGGTCACATAGGAACACGTCCAGGTGGATCTTGAAGATCTCCAAGGAAGGAGACTCCATACTCTACCTGGGCAGCCTGTGCCAGGGCTCCCTCACCTGAACAGTGAAATAGTTTTTTCTTAAGTTTAAATGGAACTTTTTGTGTTCAGCTTCATTCCATTAACCCCTTGTCCTGTTGCTAGATACAGTAAAACAAAGGGATGTCCCTACCTCCTGACATCCACCATTTAGATATTTATAAATATTAATGAGATCCCCCCTCAGTCTTCCGTAGACTAAACAGCCCCAGTTCCTGTAGCCTTTCCTGAGAAGGAAGATGCTCCAGTCTACATCTTCAAAAAGTGAATAAGATTTTTTTTCCCAGTTAAAGAAAATACACTGCAAAAGACTGTCAAAACCTCTCAGAAATCTTGGCTAATAATGTCAGTTCATCTTTTGGTGGAAACTAGCTGTTTACTTCCCTGCTGTGTGTGTCTGTTTCTATCTTCCTATATAGTGTAGATGTTTATATCATGTTCACCAGTGTGCTTATGTCGACTCATTGATATGCAACTTTGTAATTATAAGTGGCATCACCATCTTCCCACTATAAGACATTTTCTTCAATTGCTTAAAACTTTGTTAAATTTTAGCAATGGCAGATGTCTTCAAGAGTCTACTTTTTTTTTCTCATGATTATTTCAACCACTTTCTATAACTATGTGTCTACATACACATACACATATAAGCTCTAACAGATATAGACTTTGGATCAGGGAAGTGAAAATCTGTAGGGAGTAATCTTTCTATCAGTCATGTATTATTTTCCACACTTATTTTTTTTCTCAAACCCACCTAATAACGTACTTCACTCTTACTTAACCCAGAGAGTCAACAGAGGTTGCTTAAATTCTGGCAGATAAATTATCTGACAATTCCATCCAATTCTGGCCAGTCAAAATTCAAGAACTGCCATTTCATAGAATCATAGAATGGTAGGGATTGGAAGGGGCCTCTAAAGACCATCTAGTCCAATCTGCCTGCTAAAGTAGGTCTGCCTAGATCAGATCACCGAGGAACATGCCCAGGTGGATTTTGAAAACCTCCAGAGGAGACTCCACACCCTGCCTGGGCAGCCTGTGTTAGGGCTCCCTCACCCTCAAAGTAAAGTTTTTCCTTAAGTTTAAGTGGAACTTTTTATGTTCCAACTTTTGTCCATTGCCCCTAATCCTGTCATTGGACACTACAGAAAAAAGTGTTGCCTCATCTTCTTGACATACATCTTCCAAACACTTGTTAGTAATAATGAGGTCCCTCTTTAGTTTCTTCTCCAGACTAATTTCCTTCATTTCCTTGAACAGAAGGATTGAGATATGTCTCTCTTATCTGAGACTCTTGAGCAGTGAGAAGAAAATGGGAAGTTCTCTACCATAATTTGGAAAAAAAGGGACATGAGTAAGGCAGAAAGACACGTGAACTGAGAGAAGAATAATAGAATGATTACGGAAAACTTGAGGAAAAAAAAAAAAAAGAAAAAAGACTGAACTATAAGGAGAAGGGACTGAGATTCCTGGTAGCACACTGAGTTAGAGAGGTGAAAGATGCAGGAAGAGAGTTACTGTTGAAATCAGCTCTGAACCTTGATAAGTCTTTCTTACACCATGTATATCTTGGACTGTGCAGAGTAGATGTCAATTACAGAAGAAAAACTAGAGTAGGTTGGAGAGTTCATAACCGAGAAATTTTAGTTCTTTAGGACTGTGTATTTATGTGCAGACTTAATATTAAATAATTTGCCTAGTTAAACCTATTTCCCCTTTCCATCTTCTACTTGTCATCCCTTCATTTCCCAAACTCTAGACTGCAACTATTTTTCCCTTCACAGTTCCTCATTCATCATTTTCAGAGACCGAACTTAGTAGACTAAGGAGGCTAACGTCTCTTTCATCACCTGATATAGTGCATGACTACATAAGAGAAAAGTTGCATTGCCTTCCTCTACCTACTTCTCAAAGGTACACCTGGAATTATTGTTTATCCTCATGCTTCCTAAAACATTTAAAATAAATTTGACGACATCTTTGTATGATATATGCAGATTATATATACTGAATGGGTAGTTATAAAATATTCATGCCTATCCTCTTCTGCTGATATGTGATGTTGGGTGTCATATTGCACTCTGGAGTACATTGAAATCGAACTCCTGAGTATCGAGCCCTGAATTCCCCTGACCTATGAATTTCAAAACAGCCTAGAATTAAAATACTTTTTCTCCATTATAAGCTTGAGGTCTTTATCCTATAGCTCTTACATTCCTGGGAAGTGTATTCTGAGAAAGAATTCACAGGTTTTAGTCTGAAATTCTCACCATTGGCAGAGTAGGATCATATTCAAAAGGTTTATTTCACCTAAGAGAGGCTTTGGTAGTTCAGGAACAGGTCTCTGTTCAGCCCCACTCCCAAGAATGGAATTTCTCCCTTTAGCCCCATGCCATGTCTCATCTGCCTCTTCTACTGCACAGCTCTGAGTCCTCTCCAGGATATTGCCCATCCTGGCAAAAAAAAAATTAACATGATGTTGCATAACAAAAGATAAAGTCATAAGGTGCGTGCACAAAAGGGCAAAATTAATGCAGGCCGTTCTGTAGTGATTCCTAATGACTTACCTTATCCTCAGCATCTACCCCGCTCCCCATCAGAAGGCCCTATTCCCTCTCCCAACCTCCACTATTCTGTTTCCTCAGCTTCCTCTTTTTTCCCTATCCCTGCCCATTTACAGAATCATGTTTCTATCTCTCTTTGTTTCTGTCTCTTGCCCCTGTTTTGATACTGTCTGTACACATGGCTCGCACTCTTCGCTCCTATTTCTCGTTACTGTTTGAACAAACAATTCACTGCCTAAGGCTGCTGTCTCCTGACAAATACAACTCCCCGCTCTGCACCCCATCCTCATGTCTGACCCTACCTTCTCTCAAACTATAACTACAAAATACTTTCAGATGTACAGAAGACTTTCTGATTTAATTTCCTCTCCAGACACAGAGAAGAATTATTTGAAAAATCCTGATTAGACATGATCTGAATCAACTGAGGCTACACAATGTACACATAGCACTAGTAATACTGAACATTTATATAGCACTTTTAGCCATGAAAGTGCTTTACAAACACTAAGGGAACAATTTTTCAGAGGTCCTATGTATTTGTTGCTCAGTGGCTTTAGCTTTTTTTTTGTGATTGCTCAATGCTTCTGAAAATAAGAATCCATCTAATTGGTATTTTAATATTGCAAAAAAGTATCTCTAGTTATCATTTTATAAACAGAAAAGTAGAGCTATAAAGAGCATTACTTATAACAACCCAGTGTGTAGGATTGTCTTTTTGTTTTATTTTGGACAGCAAGGCCCTGGGGCTGTGTAGAGAAAAGAGCTCACCTCTCAAACTGATACATTAGGTGTCTAAGTCCATGAAATCTCTTGAAATCTAAGTTTCTGGGGATATTGTTACCTAGATTTGTTCTACTTCTATTTTTACAGAAAAGTCATAACTGGTTGTTAGCTTTGAGCTTTAGACAGGGAATAACTAAACAAATATGAAACCCACTGTCTGCTTTTAGTCAATAATTCAATGGTTAGAGTGCTCATCTGGATTGTGAAAGATCTCATTTATTTGAGTTTTAATCTTGAGGTCTGACACCTAGCAGACAGTATAATGAAAGCATTAATATGATCATTTAGCCTCACAGGTAAAGAAACCAATTCTAAACAGGGACCTAAACCTCGATCTTTTAACATCTTAAAAGAACACTCTTTTCTTTTATGTTGTTTTACATGAAAAAAAAAAAAAAAAGAAGACTGTTACAGCTTACTTTCCTTATATCAGGAGTGATTACACATGCTTTTTTGCCAAAGGAGACTTCCTATTCCATTTTCAATCTAATCTAGGACTTCTTGCAATGCTCCAAGTTCTCATTATTTCCTGCTGACTGGTTTCAGCAGTGTTCACTTTATTTCATCGTCTTTCTATATCTCCCTTTTAAACACTGAGCTTTTCCTATACATTGTGAAGAATTTGAAGAGCCATCACATTTTAGACACTCATCCTTGTAATACCTATATACTTCATGAATTTAGCCCTTGATATCTATATGCAGAAATTGACTGAAAGTTTCTAACTCTAAAAGCCACTTAAGTGGAGCGGACATTTAATTCCAAGTTTCATTTAAGAGTTGAGACAGTTCAATCCATATAATTTAAATTTCATTTGTCTAATATCCATAGTCAGGGAAAAAAAGCCATAATCTCTTTAGTATTTCAAGTGAACGGGTTTTCAAGTGAAGCAGGGTTTTATAAAGATTGTTAACAACTGACAAAAGATTTCAATTTGACCCTATCCTGTTGATATAGACAGTCCTGAGATAGCTAATAAACATTTTGTAATTGCAAGTCTTAACTGCGATGATTTGGAAGTCCTCTGTCAGTAAACCTTGAGTGAAGTTATCTAAACCTATGAATTTCACATTATCAATTTTGTACATCAGAAACATTAGAAAGGTGCATGGACATCTTCCCTAGGAGATTCTACTGCAGAAGGCTCTACTCTAGTAGATTCTGTAGTGCAGACACTTCTGCATTTGTCATCAACTATTTCATCAAGACTAAATATTTTCTGTCCTAATTTTAGCCCATAGATCACTGAAAACAAACATGTATTGAGTGATCATGTGAAATACCAAAATCAGTAATGTTCTAAAAAAATAAAATTTAAATATTTTCAAAAGCAAAAAAAGTTGGGAGTCTTTAGTACATAAAACATATAAATGTAATTCTAGAATGGTCATCTAAATAATGATCTAACACTGAACTATACTCATGAAAATTTTCAGAATATATGGTACTCACACTGTAAATACAGTTTGCTTTATGTTCATAACAGTTTTATGGCTCCATGTCTTATCTGAAATTACCTCACCTCAGATTGATTATGAAAGTTCTTTACTATAACATCATAGCAATTTTCACCAACCATTTCAGTTTTCAAGATACTTTTAAATTTCCAGGAAGTTGATTAAAATTCCATCGCTCTTTAGCTTTCTGGAAGTCTATGGCACTTGAATTTCAAAAATTTCAATGAGAAAATTTTTTTTTAAAAGGAAAATTTCCTTTTAAAAGTGAAAAAGCTGTGAGTTAGAGTAGATGACACTACATTCCCCATAATAACTGTTTCAAGCCTCGTAAGTTTGGGTCCATAACTTGTTCTAGTTACAGCAAGTACTGTGGCCTTTATAGAAAGTATGAATGACCAATTAATTGTGATATGATGGTGTAAAACCAAAAAGTGTGATATAAGATCTCAGGGGAAGAAAATCAATGATGTTATTGATGATTTTAGGTGAAGTAGAGTATGTTTGTAAAATACTGTGACAAGATGATTTGACAACTTTGAAAGATCATTCTCATGTCCTTTCTCTGCCTTACTAATTTACTGAAGTATGTGCAGATGACATCGAGCAAAAGTCTGAAGTTGTGTGTGTGTGTGTGTGTGTATAAATTATATCTTTATGTGTATGTACATATATGCTACTATGTATATATGTGTATGAATGTATAGATATGTTTACATATATATTCTGTTTCATTTCAGTGATGTAGAAATTTCCAAATTGAGTAGTCTCAATTTATCAGACTACTATTATATTTAGTCACTAATAGATTAGATATAATTTATATAATATATATTTTATATTTCATATTAAATACATGTACAAAATACATATATAATATGTATTGTACATATATTTGTAAAAGAGTGCACATTTTTCTTCATTGTTGGTAGAATATCAAGTGTTTCTTTCATTGAAACACCTGAAATTTCCAATAACATCCTGCATAACAACTACTGTCTTTAAAAATACATTATTTCTATCGTAAACTATCATATGTAATATATAATGGGGGAAAATCCTCAGCAAAACCATTGTTACTGTAATTCACTACCCGTTTGTTAGAGGCTTAACTACTTTCTGCTTTGCCTTGGGCCATTAACTAACAAACCAACCATTAACTGCTAGTAATGACCATTTTTTTCCAAGAGATTATTGCTTAATTGAACTCCTGTGCTGTGTTGGTTATTTTTATGTCATCTCACAATGACTGTGCATGACTGCATTTTCCTAGTATACCAACCACCTACTGAAATAAACAAGATAAGTGTTGGAGAATTGGATCTTTCACTCTGTATACTATTTAAAATACATTACTTTAATGAACAGCTTTGATGTAGCAGACGTGCTTTTTCATTTTTCCTGTTCTCCAGAGCATATGCATCAAGTAACTTAGAGGCAGAATTAATTCTTGCTGCTGTTCAGTAATGTATACAATGTCAAAGCACTGTATTAGTAAGCTGTGTTATATATTCATTTGGGTAAGACACATTTGATTATTAGCATTCTGTTCTTCAGCAACAAGCCACATGTGCTGTCTGTTGCTATGGCAATAAATTAGGAAGGATAACCTGACTACTTATCAATTTTTATTAGTGCAATCATCCTACCTGCTTAACCCCTC
The DNA here is from genome assembly GCF_028858725.1 of Colius striatus. Taxonomy (NCBI): domain Eukaryota; kingdom Metazoa; phylum Chordata; class Aves; order Coliiformes; family Coliidae; genus Colius; species Colius striatus. The sequence continues at coordinate 63,877,057 of NC_084760.1, read as the reverse complement.
AGTAACAGTAGTGTATTTAAACATCACTGATAAAATCTGTGTAACTCTGGGGGTGTGAGTTAAGCTAATAGGATGGGGAGAAAGCTAAAGTGCTGTGGAGATGGAAGAGAAAAATACTGACTTGATGTTGATGTGATTCATTAATATTACAGGATCAAAAATGTTAATGTTTCTGAGGATCTTAGCACAGTAGGAAGAGATGAAAAAAAATGCAAAAGCTTAAGATGCATAAATGAAAAGTACTTCCCTCCTGCTGTGTTTAAAGCAGTATGTGTAAATGCGTATGTTAAACTATAAACCTGAATAAATGGAATCAAAACATTTACTTGTTAAATGTTAAGGAATATAGAATCATAGTTTCACTTAGGTTGGAAAAGACCTATCATATACTACTAAATATGTCCTTTAAAGTAGAAAGAAATAAACTCATTAAGAGCATCAACATTATTTTCTTTAATATATTAAAATGATATTACTATTAGTCTGTGATCTTTAAGATTACTGCTAACACTCTTTAGTTATCACCCACAGAAAAATCAATTATTCTGTAGTACTCAGAAATAAGAATAAGCTTCCCATTCATTCCAAGATCTTCCTGGGATCAAAATAGAAGTTACAATAGATTTATTCTAAAGTATCTCATTTTGATCTAAATATCTAAATGTTCCCGCAGAGCTAAGTATCATTAATCTGTGCTTGATTGTTGTAAGGCTCACTATTTAAATCTCAATATTAGCATTAATGTTATTGCTGGGTTTACACACATTTAAAAAAAAAAATCTTGCAAATCCAATTTTAATGAAGTACTGGATCTTACTGAGGTGAAAGCAGGGCATGAATGCACAGTGTGGCAGCAAAGACTGGACAGGAACCTCTAGATCTGCTCTCACTATAGATACCCTTGCTCTACTTTTGGCTTCCAGGATGACCCCATCCATCACTTCAATCTTACTATTATCCCTTCACTGTCTGGAGGTTTTGAGTTGTTAAATTAAACTCTACATCTCTGGGTGTGGCATTATTAGGTTAGTAAAATGCTGTTGTAGAATAACAGAGTTGTTTTGGTTCAAAAAGACCTATAAGACCAACCTAACATTACCAAGTCCACCACTAAATCGTATTGTTCAGAACCTCATCTATGTTTTTTAAATATCTCTAGGGATAGGGACTCCAACACCTTTCTGGACATCCTGTTGCAGCGTCTAACAACGCTCTCAGTAAAAAAGTTCTTCCTAATCTCCAATCTAAACCTCACCTGGTGCAACTTGAGGCCATTTCCTATTGTCCTGTCATTCATTACTGGAGAGAAGAGACTGACCCCCACCACACTACAATCCCTTTTCAGGTAGTTGTAGAGAGTGATCATGTCTCCCCTCAGCCTCCTTCAGGCTAAAAACCTGACCTCCTTCAGCCACTCCACATAACACATGTTCTCTAGACCCTTCACCAGCTTCACTGCGTATCTCTGGACATGCTCTAGAAAATTTATTTCAAAGCTTTTCCAAAACCTTACAAAAAAAAAGAAAATATTCAACACAAATAATTCTTTACTTCAACTGGAAGGTATTAAAACATTTTCCAAAACATATAAATACTTCACTTAAAAGATGAGACTTGGTAGCCTTTTTAGAAACCGAGGGGGAAAAGAATTTGATGGGAGTTAAATCTTGCCTCCAGGAGAAACAAGTTCTGGCATGTAAGAAGAAAATACCCAGTTCCTGGAATTGAAAGGTGATTCCAAGGCAGAGGTAGACATCTTCCCTCATACCTTCACTGACACCTGCTTTTCTCAGAAGGGAATCATAGAAATAGATAATAATAGAATGGTGGGGATTGGAAGGGATCTTTAGAGATCTAATCCAATCCCCCTGCTAAAGCAAGTCCACCTCAATCAGGTCACATAGTAGCGTGTCCAAGTAGGTTTTGAAAACCTCCAGAGAAGAAGACTCCACAACCTCCCTGGGCAGCCTGTGCCAGGGCTCTCACTCCTCACAGTGAAATAGTTTTTTCTTATGTTTAAATGGAACTTTTTGTGTTCCTGCTTCATCCCATTACCCCTTGTCCTGTCACTAGATACAATAGCAAAAAGGGATGTCCCAACCTCCTGACATCCACCATTTAGATATTTGTAAATATTAATGAGATTCCCCTGCAGTCTCCTCTTCTCTAGACAAAACAACCCCAATTTCCACATCCTTTCATCATAAGGAATATGTTCCAGTCCCCTGATCATCTCAGTGACCCTGTATTAGACTCTCTCCAGAAATTCCCTGTCCCTCTTGAGTTGGGGAGAACAAAATACAGGACTACAGATAAGGCCTCACCAGGGCAGAGTAGAAGGGAGGCAAAATGTCCCTTGATCTGCTGGTCACACTCTTCTTGATGCATCCCCAGAATACCATTGGTCTTCTTGGCCATGAGGGCACATTGGTGGCTCATCGTTATTATCAACCAGAACTCCCAGGTTTCTCCCTGCAGACCTACTCTCCAGTAGCTCAACCCCAAGCCTGTACTGGTGTATGGGGCTGTTTTTCCACAGATGCAGGACTCTATAGTTTTCCTTGTTGAACCTCATGAGGTTCCTCTCTGCCCAACTCTCAGACTGGTCGAGATCCTGCTGAATGGCAGCACAGCCTTCTGGTGAACTGGTCAGTCCTCCCAGTTTGGTGTCATCAGGGAACTTGCTGAAGGTACACTCTGTCCCCTCACCCAGGTCGTTGATGAAGATGTTGAACAAGACTGGTGCCAGAACTGATCCCTGTGGAACTCCACTGACCACAGGCCTCCAAATCAATTCTGTGCCATTGATCACCACCCTCTGGGTTCTGTCATTCAGACAGTTCTTGATCCACCCTACTGTTCACTCATCCAAGCCACACTGTCTGAGCTTTCTGATGAGAATGTTATGGGAGACAGTGTCAAAAGCCTTGCTGAAGTCAAGGTAGATGACATCTGCTGCTCTGACCTCATCTAGCCAGCCAGTTATGCACTCATAGAAGGCTATCAGGTTGGTCAAACAGGATTTCCCTTTGGTGAATCCATGTTGACTCACTCTGATAACCACCTTTTCCTTCATATGTTCAGTAACAAGATTGAGAATATTATTGTTCCATCACCTTTCCGGGGATGGAGTTGAGGCTGAACGGCCTGTAGTTTCTTGGGTCATCCTTCCTGGTCTTTTTGAAGACTGACGTGACATTGGCCTTTGTCCAGTCTTCAGACACCTCATCTGTCCTCCATGATTTTTAGAAAATTATGGAGAGTGGCTTAGGAACCACCTCAGACAGTTCCCTCAGCACTTTTGGATGCATCCCATTAGGTCCCATTGACTTATGAGCATTAAGCTTGCCAAACAAGTCTTCAAATTCTTCCTCATCCACCCAAGGCAAGTCCCGTGTTGTCCAGGCCATCCTACTATCCTTGCTGGAATGGGCTTCCTAAAGGCCAGCCTTGACCATAAAGACCAAAGCAAAGAAGACATTCAGTATTTCTCCCTTCTCTGCATCCTCAGTCAGCAGGGCAACCTCTGTGTTCAGCAGTGGGCCCACATTCTCCCTATATCTTTCTTTTGCCGCTGATGTACCTGAAAAATGTCTTCTTATTTTTCTTTATTTTCATGGCCAGGTTTAACTCTAAAAGGGCTTCAGCCTTCCTAGTTGCACCCCTGCAGGACGAAAGCTGTCTTTTGCTTCCCAGTCCCAGCTATTTTTAGACTGTGTAGCACTTAATAGGGATGTCTCTCTTTTTCATATGAAGAAGACCATACAAAATAGGGAACTTCTTTCCGTGCTTCATTCCTGCAGCTGGGAGAACAGTTCCTGTTGAAAGTATTGCACTGGCATCATAACAATTCGCTCCTACTTCAACAGTAAAAATAAATCAGGCAAGAAGCTGTAGGTGACAATCTGTTCCAGTCTCCTTTTGGGACCAAGAAGCCTTCCTGGAAAGGTAATAAAAAGTCAATTTCTCTCTAAATAAATAAACAGTCTACTCTGAAAAGTGTCCATTGTGTTTCTTGTTTTTCATTTTCCACTTCCAAGTTGATTCCACTTTTACTGAGGATCAGTTAAGTGAAAATAAAAAAAAATATATTTGTGGAGTTGGATCTGTACAGAGCCAAGAAATAGAAAGATTCTATAGAACAGGTATATTTTCAGAGAAAGACTTCTACAGGAAGGGTACAGGTACTAGAAATATATTTATATAAAAATATTCTATAATATATTTGAACTAGTTTCTAGAGGAAGTGTTAAAAGTTCAGTCACCAGTTCATTGTGTATTACTCAGCCATAAGAAGCAGTTCAACATTCCTATTGTCTGGCTTCCAGTAAAAAAAGAAAGCTTAACAAGAAAAATAAAAACATAGGAGACACTGAGAGTTACAACTAGCAAGTAAAAGCCCAAATCCCTACCCAATTAACATCAGTGCAACTAAAATTTCATAGTTAGAGCTGTTTGTTTATTTGAACTTTATTTCCTTTCTCTAACAAAAGCACACAATGTAGTAGGAGAAGTCAGAAATACAGAAATTCTAATAGGAAAAAATTTTCAGTAATGACAGTTCAGATATTTTAAAAAATGACTAGCAAACAAAGCAATACGTGTTCTTTCTAGTAGATCTAAAAGTCTTACTTCCCTGACTTTATACCTTTCACCTTACCATAGTCACTCTACAGCCTTTTACTCTTTCCACAAGTAGAAAGTTTGCTAATGACCAAGTCTGGGGGAAGGGCTGCAGCCACAGTGTTCTCCAGAGGCACAAAAATCTTACAAGTTTGACAGATGGTTTTATTTGGTTTTACTTCCCTGTTCATACCATACAATTGTGATTTTTTAATATTTTTTTACTGTTCCTTTTACACTATTGTCAGCTTTCTTCTGTCTCCTTAAATAAATCCTCAGTTAAACCCCAAATGTAAAGATCATACATTCTTTCCTCTGAACAGTAGATATTTTAGGTATATTTGTGATACTTTTACTTCTACAAGACCTTCTGCATTTCTGTCTTTAATTTATACAGTTTCTCCAGAGAAATCATCAGGTGCATAGGCAAGGAGCCAGATGTGGAAGCTGTGATTTTGTAGAAGTGTTAGATATATTGTGATTGACTACTCAAACTAACAAATACCAAGAGTTCAGAAGAACTCGAGAGACATTTCTACATGATGTGAGAGCAGAATACTCAAATACTTAATGCATACCATTTTTCTTAATTCTAACAGTTTACAAAGTGGCTCCCCAAGCTCCAAGACAACAGAAACTAGATTTGTTTTGGAAATCAGTCTAAGACATAATCTATCCTTGAAATTTTTCCAAGGTTGAGCATTCATAAAATATTTCTCCTGAGCATCAAATCTTGGGTAATTCTTAAAGGTAGAATTCATAGTGCAGTCTTTCCCACAGTTGGAAGAGAATTGATATCCACTTTTTACCCTCCTACCTATTTTCATAAATTCCTACAGGAACTTAATCTGTGTAAACTTTATCCTTCAGTCAAATTTAGTTGGAATCATGAAACTAATTGAAAAGTTGTTCTGTGAGTGTAGGGGACAAATAGACAGTTTTGATATGTGTATGAAGTCACATGTAGCCACACAAACCGCATAACCATGTAAGCCTTGTTTTCCTGTATAAAAGTGGAGTATAAAGTAAATGGATATGTGGCCTACTGGTTTTAATGATTCAACAAGTGTTTTTCACAGACAGATTAGAAATACAAACTTTGCAGTCTGAAAGGTTAATAAATCTAGACTGTTAAAGGTGAAAGACAATCCGGGAAGGGAATAAATTCCAAGGTTCAAGACTGTTGCTGACAGAGGGGCACTGGTAATGTCTCATTTTTGCTGAGAAAACTTTAGTAACCTGGGTACTTGGGAAATCATTGAATGCTGTATGAGAGATGTTGCAAATATACCAGTTCTGATTACAGAAGAAAAAGGAAATAATACTACTTAAATCGGAAAAAAGATTAAACAAATAAGGGAAAAAAAAATTGAATTCTTTAGCTTAATGAAGCAAATACTGACCACAATCACACTACAAACAATACATAAATGTATCATACTGGACAGCTATTTAAACTAAAGGAATGGCATGGGTTTGTATGGAGCCATAGTTTTCTTGGTAACAAGGGGAGGGAGCTGTAGTTCTAGTCTCCATAAGTAGTTCTCAAAATATCCCCTGGCTCTGAGGTGGACCCAGAGCCTGATGCCTCTACCAGCATTATTTAAGAAGGGAAATCTGCAGTAGAAAAGGAGGTAGAGGAGTGGTACAAGATGGAGATGATCATGTGGACTCCACAGTCAGAGAAGCAGGAAGAAAGGAGTACTGGACAGGAGACCCTTCTGCAACCTGTAGCAAGAATGCAGTCTGGGCCCTTGTAACCCATGGAGGGCAATGGCAGGACTGAGAGCCACCAACAGCTCCAGGTGAGTGTGCCCAGATGGGCAGGAGACTGTGTGAAGAGACAGCCATGGCCATGCTGAAGTGCCTGCAGGCCCCAGAGACCCACACAGGAGGCAGAGAGGAGCTGCAGCCCTTGTGAGGAATAGACGTCATAGTGGCCTGTGCAGGGCTGCCAGGTCTGTGAGGGAATCTGTGCTGGAGCAGGGAGGATCAGTGAGGAGTCCTCCTGCCCTGAGGTGAGACAAGCAGCACAAGTTATCAAGAAAAGAATGACTGGATTTCCCATTCCCTGCTCCCCTTCACCACTCAGTGGGAGTAGGAACTAAAGACACTGAAATCAGGGCTTGAGCCTGAGAAGAGAGGAGGGATGGGGGGAAGGTGATCTTAAAGTGGTGCTTTTGCTCTTCATCATTGTGCCACTCTGTGTTCTTTTCTGTTTGTTATGGTTTTGGTTGGTGGTAGATTAAATTTATTTTTGTTTTCTTCCCCAAGTTGAGTAGTCTTGTCTGTTTTGCCTGAGACTGTAAGTGAAGAGCAAGTCCTCCCTGTCCTTAGGGGATTCCAAAGGCCCTTGGTACTTATAGTTGATCGCAGTCCTTTGTTCCTGGATAACCCTAAATGACAAGGACAATGTCAACACAAGAACAGTTGTCCACAAATAAAATGAAGTTTGATGTTTTCCAGCTGTAAGAATACAAAGATTCGCAATGGACTCCATATATAGACAGTGATTTTTAAAAAGTCAACTTTTACTTGGCAATTGATCTGTTGATTTTATGACATTGTTGCCTGGAAGGAGACTGAATGTGAAGACGTATGTAGGTGATATTCACTAGTCTTATCTTCCCATAAAATCTTATGGACTCTTGCATTACTGCTATCTAAAAGAGGCAGATCAAAGACATAACTGAAAGTCCAAGAGTCATCTTCAGAAAAATAAATTGTCCAATTCTTGCAATATTGAGATGAACAAAATATTAATTTCTACTTTAAGCTCCAAAGAGGAAGAAGAAAAGACTCCTTCTTTGCCTGTAAATCTGAATTGCTAACAGTTAATACTTCCCCTCAAGATGTACAAATATGGCTCCATCCAACTCTTCAGATCGGTTCTCCATTCCATCATTAGGATTTTCCTTTCACTTTGTTTGATCTTTCAGAAAACATTTGCAGTTGTGGTCATCTTTAATTATTATTTCAAAGAATTCTTCAGCTACCAACACTTCCATCTGTATGGTTACTTTTGTCATTTTACAAAAAACTTTGCTCCAGTTATCGTCCTAAAAGTCTCAATAAATTCACTGTGAAAATTATAATCCTACTGCTTGCAAAAGTGTTATGGTTTAGCATTTGACAGCCTGGTCTTTGCAGAGCAGTCAAGGAATTTTGTGAAGTCAAGAAGTCTATTTCCCAGCTCAAGGGCAGAATCAATTATACTCTGGTTTTACTATGACTGATGAGCTTTGTATCCTCAATTTCCAAATTTTGATCCTATTCAACTACTGAGTTAGTAACCATCAAGTTGACATTAGTGTCTAAGAGTTAAACAAATATTTAAACAAATGATTTCATTTGTAAGCATTAAAGCTCTTGTGATGATTGCTAAATCAATATTAAACAAGCTGGAAACACTGAAGTTCTACCCACTGAAGTTGCAAGTTAAAGTATTAGGTTATAGTTCACTAGTAGCCATAGATCTAAATGTATTCATTATAATTAATAATTTGAAGACATAGTACATGATTCATTTCAAGTATACATTTTTATTATCCTTCAAGACTCCTCAGTAGTGCAGAGATATACAGTTGTCTATTTTTAAATAAAAGATTAAACTCTTGACCTTTTAGCTGTGTGTAGCCATGACTGTTTGAAGAAGTGTGAACTAAATATCCTGCTGAAATGTTGCATTTCAAAAGACTAGGAATGGGTGGAAGTGGTAAGAGTCCTTATTATACATGAACTAGATGACCACTCCAACTGCATTCTGCTTTCAATTACTTTTGAATAATCCCTAATCCCTGGAACTAAAATGTGATTTATGGAGGAAAACACAGTTTGAATTCTGCTTTTAGGTAAGAGTTAGAAAAGTCAACAGGTAGAAAAATAATGTCAAAAAAGCATTTTTAGACTAAGTATTACTATAAGGCTGAAGCAGGAGTGTTCCTCATATCATAGGCTTGGATTATAAAATGTCTGCCTGAGCTTTTTCTTAATAGCAATGTTGTGAACCCAGACTTTCTTAAAAATAGAAGTTTGTTCTTTTTTCAAGAAAACAATGAACTGTTTGGGAACAGATGTACAGAACTCAGTGAGATGACTCATCAGCTGTGCTAAGTTACAGTGGCTTTATCTGTAAATGCATACAGATGAAAAGCCACTCAAGAGAGTTCGTAAAAGAACAGCCAATCTACTGAGAGCTAATCACACTGAGCTATTCTTGGAGGAATACAGAGTTTGTACGTAATGCCAACAGTTACCAATTATTGTCTCTTCTTGGAAAAATGAATAGATCTGTGTAGTTATTTAATGGTGCTCTCTGTGAAGAGTCAATTTAAAATATTGGAACCTGTAATTGTCTAACACTGACTTTATCCAGCACTCTGCAGCATGAAGGTGTATCTGCTTAATTTAAGATTGTTTCATCTCCCAAGGAGATGTCCAGTGCCTGGCATATTGAAGTGTATGGTATATTATGGTCTTTGCATAAGATTGCATTAAATTCATGCAAATGAATTAAAATCTGCATTTTAACACCATCTATTTTCATTACATCTGCTTTATGAGAGAATGATACTCTCTCAGAATTCTACTGATGCTAATAAAAGACACCAATCTTATGTGCATACTATTATAAACAAAATCACCTCCACTGTCTCATTCCCTCTGACATGCAAATTAAGAGCAATTTAGTACAGAAAGTTCTGTTTCACAAGTGAGTATTGACAACAGGAAAAATGAAAGAATGAAATGGGGCACCTCTACTAGAAAATCCATGACTTTCGTTCCAAATCAAACAGTTCTGTTGTTAGCTAAAAGAAAACTTTTGTGGCAATTTTTGACAAGTTGATGCATCGCCTTTAAAGTCCTTCAAGGTCAACTGCAGTACCTGTACATGATGTGCCTTTTTTAACAAATCTAAAACAAATTATAAGGATTTGAAGGAGGACATATGGTAGAAGACAAGCAAAGAAATTTGTATGATTTATTCACATAATTTTAAAGTAGCATATTTAAAATCTCATTCCATTAACATCTATTGCCCACCTAATTACTATAAGTAATTGACAGCTCTCATTAGGAAGAGACAAAACTAAAGGGAATTAAGGTCTTGATCTTGCAATTGGATTTCCATGAGTCAGTGCTTTCATTGTGAGGAGCCTTTTTGGTATATATGGGCTTGATCTGGACACAGGAATGCATCTGTGCAAATATGATTGCAAGATCAGGACCTAGATGATATTATGGGATATAAATGGATTCTATTACTTGGAACGATTGATCTGCTCCAAAGTAACATAACAAGTTGAAAGTTTTCAATTGTCACGAAACAAAGCAAATAAACGACAGATTGTTACCTGAATTTGAAAAATACTGTATATGACCCACTCTCTTAATCTAAATTTGAAAGTAGTGGAAAGGATTATTTTGCAGACTTGCCTTTTATGTTTTTTATGACATTGTGGGTCTTTTAAAATTGTTATTGCTGTTGAGAGATTTCTATTGCTGTGTGGAGAGCTAAACATCAAAATGTTAGTAATATTTGCTCATGGAACTCCACGCACACATCTTTGCAAATTTACCCCTGAAGCTTTAATCAAGCATATGGGGAATAATCCATTATTATTATTATTATTATTATTATTATTATTATTATTCATAGTCAGTTTTAAGATCAAATGTATCACATCATACTTACTGTCGTGGTTTGGCCCAGCTAGCACAGAAGCATCACGACAGTCTCTCACTCATTGCCCCCCATTCACCCCCACCCTTATTAGAATGGCAGAGGCCCCAATGAAATGGGAGGAAAAAGATAAGCAAGGCTGTTGTGGATTGAGACAAGGGCAGGGAGGGCTCGCTGCCAATTACAGTTCCGGGCAAAACAGACTCCAGTACTCAACTTAGAGAGGAAAGTAAGGAAAGTTTATTCTACTGCCTACAAGAAACAGAACTAAAAGCAACAAGTGGAGTAGGACATTTGAGAAAATTGCAGCCAATATTTTAAGATCTCTTTCCCCCATCCCTCCTTTCTTTCCGGCCCCTCTCACTACTTCTGATATCTCTACCCTCTCCCCCCTCAAGCTTTTTGGGTAGGGAATGGGGGATGTGGTCAGTCTCTCACAGATGGTCTGTGATGCTTCTCTCTTCTCAGATGAGGACGACTCCTTGAATTCTTCCTCTACTCCCATAAGGGGTCCCTCCCATGGGACACAGTCCTTAACGAACTTCTCTGGTGTGGATTCTTCCCAGCAGCTATGGCTTCTGCCAATACCGGGTCCCACATACAGGACACAGTCCTTAAGGAATATCTCTGGCATGGATTCTTCCTCACAGTTGCAACTTCCATGGATATGGGGTCCCTCACATGGGGGACAGCCTCCTCTGGCCATAGTCACTGTCGCTGGCACGGGTTTTTAATGAAGATCCCTGATGCAGGATCCTTAATGAAGTTAGTCACTGACCCTGGTGAGGGGTCTTTAGCAAAATACGTCACTGCCCCTGATGCAAGGTCAGTTGCACCTCTTGCACCTTTCCACAAGACTTTTATTTCCCTTTCATGTGCTTTACACATAAAACAATCCTCCTCTTTTGCTCACAACTTCATCTCATGAACTCAAGCCTATTTGATAGCTGGTTGGAGATGTGAAAGTATTGATTGTCAGGTGCCAATTATCATGATGCAAATAGAAACTGCCCAAGTGGTTCTTTTGCCCTGAAACACTTAGGTGTTATGTTCACCTTGCATTTTCCTCTCACAGGGCTTTACTCAGTCTTTGTAGCACAAGCAGATGACATATCCTCATTGTTTCCGAGAAAATCAAATTGATCCGTAGAACACTGCAAAATTAGGGGTGAATCTGAATTTTTAAGAAATTCATAAAATTAATATTTTACTACTGTGTAAGTTTCCTAGTTTTATCTTTGACCAGTAGAAAGGAACTCCCAGAAAATAAATAGTGTGGAATTTCCATTGTCTATTCTGTAAAATCAGTGTAGAGAGAGTGGCTGGAAAAAAAAAAAAAAAGGTTAAAACCACTTTTCCAACACTATGTCTGTAGGACATGACCAACAATAGCCTGAAACATAAATATCTTATTTGGAACTGGAAGGAGGAAAGGGAGACTATTGGCTGAGAAGAATGGATTTTATTATATTGCAAGAAATATGCAAGAAAATTGGATTTTGAAGCAAGATCAAGATATTCACTGCACGAGTTCTATCAATAACTGGTTTGGAGTTTGCTGGCAGAATTGAAAAGTGCTCAACTCAAAACATCTTGCTTTTCCACATGACAAGAGAAGTTTCATTCTTGGTGAAATTAATGACCATTTCATATTCGTTTTCTATAAATTAAGCACTGTAATTCAATCATAGTATTTAGCTTAAATTGTCTTAAGTCCAGATAACCCTCACTTTTAATCCTATCTGAGTAACAATTATGCTGTAGATAGCAATTGAGCTAACTGTTATCTACAAGAGTTAGCTTGCTGAGGAAAAGATGGGAAAAAAAACCTTTTAAATGCCAAAAGCAAAAAAAAATCAGAAGCAATGTTTTTTAAGTCTTGGCTAGTAATTAACACTTATTACAAGATAAATTGCTAGCAGCTTAAAGAAAAGAGATCTTGATCCTTTATGGAATGGCATTGCTATTGTGAATTTGACTGAAAATTACCATTATTTCCTCTAAATCAGAAACCTTAAGTGCAAAATAGAACTTCTGACCTACCTGGTCCTATTTTTGTATTTGATTTAGCACATCAAACATAGCAATCAGAACTGTAACAAAAGTGTTTAGGTCTGGTGACATGTTTTTTCTTCTCTTATTTCTTTACTTATTCTTTGAAATTCTTGATAATAGAGAAAGTTGAGCAAACATGCTTGGAATATGAGAGAAATTCACAACATGAAAAGCCATAGCTTACAGAAAAAAGTTGCTGTGCTGTCATAAAACTGAAGCAGGAGGAAGTGTACAGGCACTGGAAGAGAGATTCCTCTGTGACCTGTGGTGAAGATCATGGTGAGGCAGCTGTGCCCCTGCAGTCCATGGAGGCCACTGAGGAGGAGAAATCCACTTGCAGCCCATGGAGGATCTCACACAGGAGCAGGTGGATGCCTGAAGGAAACTGTGATTCTGTGGGAAGCCCACACTGGAACAAGTTTGTGTCTGGACCTGGAAACCCATGGAGAGAGGAGTACAGGCTGGATGAGGTTTGCTGTCAGGACTTGTCATTCTTTGGGGAACTCACATTGGAGCAGTCTGTTCCTGAAGGACTGTTTTCCCTGTGAATAACTCGCGTCGGGGCAGTGTATGGAGTCTTGCACCCTGTGGGAAGGACCGACATTGGAGAAGTTTGTGGAGGACTATCTCCCATGGGAGGGACCCCACAGTGTAGCAGTGGGAAGTGTGATGAGGCCTCATCCAGAGAAGCAGCAGCAGCAAAGTCCATTTGTAATGAACTGCCCGAAACCCCCATCCGCTATCGCCTGTGCTGATGAGGAGGAAGGAAGGAGAGTCCTGGGAAGAAGGAGGGGTTGTGGGAGGTGTTTCAAGATTTAGTTTTATTTCTCATTTTCTCTGCTCTGTTTTGGTTGTACATTAAGAAATTAAACCATTTCTCCCCAAGTTGAGCCTGCTTTGCCTGTGATACTAATTGCTGAGTGATCTATCTCTCCTTATGTCAACTGACAGACCTCTTGCTGTATTTCTCTCTCCTGTCCAGTTTAAGAGGTAGAGTGATAGAATGACTTGATGTGCATCTGGCACCCAGCCAGGGCTAAATCACTACAATATACATACATACATGTCTACTGGCCTGTAGCATTCTCTCTCCCACTCTATGTATATCTAGTTTGAATAGTTTGAACAATACTGGGCAGTTATGCCATTCCTCATAAGCTACCAATACAAGCAAGTAGGTAACAGGTTCCACTCCAGGTCTTAACCCTGTCCTAACAACCATATTTTTTCAGTGAGCATTACCATTACTTTAATATACTTCAATGATCAGGATAGACAAGAAGGTTACTGCAGGAATGCTATGTCCAAAGGTAGAAGTTGAGGCCATAGAATCATAGAATGGTAGAGGTTGGAAGGGATCTTTAGAGATCATCTAGTCCAACTCCTTTGCATCAGCAAGTCCACCTAGATCAGATCGCACAGGAACACGTCCAGGCAGGTCTTGAAGACCTCTAATGAAGGAGACTCCACATCCTGCCTGGGCAGCCTGGGCCAGTGTTCCATCACCCTCACAGTGAAATAGTTTTTTCGTATATTTAAATGGAACTTTTTCTGTTCCAGCTTCATCTCATTACTGCTTTTCTTGTTGCTAGCTACTATAGAAAAAAGGAATGTCCCAACCTCCTGAGATCCATCATTTATATACTTATAAATATTAATAAAATCCCCCCTCAGTCGTCTCCAGACTAAACAGCCCCAGTTCCCGTAGCCTTTCATCATACGGAAGATGTTCAAGTCCCCTGATCATCTTGGTGGTCCTGCACTGGACTTTCTCCAGAAGTTCCCTGTCCCTCTTGAGCTGAGGAGCCCAGAGCTGGACACAGGAATCCAGATGAAGCCTCACCAGGGCAGAGGAGAGGGGGAGCAGAACCTCACTCAACTTGCTGGCCACACTCTTCCTGATGCATCCCAGGATGTCATTGGCCTTCTTGGCCACAAGGGTACATTGCTGGCTCATGCTCATTTTATTATCAACCAGGACTCCTGGGTCTCTCTCTGCACAACTGCTCTCCAGCAGGTCAGTCTCCAGCCTGTACTGGTACATGGGGCTGTTTTTCCCCAGGTGCAGGACTCCGCACTTGTCCTTGTTGAACCTCATGAGGTTCCTCTTTGCCGAACTCTCAAGACAGTCGAGATCCCATTGAATGGCAGCACAGCCTTCTGGATAATCAGCCAGTCCTCCCAGTTTGATGTCAAAGGGGTTACGCCAAGATAATCAAGGGACATCATACTGTGACTCTAAATATATTTATTCCTATGAATTTGAAATTAGTTCAATTTGTAGGCATAAGTATATCTGTTAAATGACATTACCGTCCTGTTCTCTGCAAAAGTACAAAATGAGGAAAAAATGCAAATATATATAAGAAAACTTACTGGTTTAATGTGTTCTTTCTAGCATCTGCATAAATCTATCTACATTTTCTAATGAATATGGCATAATGTTTACCTTTCACACAGGAATGAAGCAACACATAACTTTAATAGTGTTTGCAAAGTGCTGTATAAGTGCAAAAGATTGATAAAGCCAATGAATGGCAAAGAGCCAAAGAATATTCAGACTGAGAAGTGTTTAATCCAGAGGCTTTTAGGGAAAATGCTTCCCTTCTAGCTTTTTTCATAATTCACAAATGAGAAATTGGTGAGCAAATGTAACTCTTTATATATTCTTAGATACTGAGAAAATAGAATTCAACAGCAAATGGTTGATTCATTTTGCTGTCATGTGAAGCATAAAAAGAAGATAGACACACAATCAGTAACTGTTACACAGCAAATTCACTGGATTTTTCCCTCTTGCTATTAATTGATGATCTCTTTTGTTTGACTAGGTTTTGTGGACTTCTACTACGTAATGGTATTTAACATTATTACAACAATTCTCTCACTTCCAGAATGTTTCAAAACAAGAAATTTCTGGTTAATAAAACACATTTATCCACCATGAGACAAGTCAAGGACTTTTCTTAAAAGAAGATAACAGAGAAAAATTGCTACTGCCAGAAATAAATATAACTCTATTTGATCCAATAACATCTTTAGAACTCAAGGATTAAAAAAAAATATTTAACTTACTTTACAGTCACAGCAGTAGATTCTCTCAAAGGATTTGTTTTCAGAAAGCTCTGTGTAAAATTTATCACTCCCACAAAATCACACTGGCTTTCAGAAAAATGCAGTTTCAGCATGGAGAATACTTTTTGCATTTTGAGTTTCACATCTACTTGTGTACAAACAGCTTTCACTACAAGGATCACTAAATAGGAATTATTTTCAGAAGTATGATTGAGACTTCTTCTGTTAACCTTTTCTTGGCGGTATAGCTTGATATCTAGTTTGCAACTATGCTGAAAAGGTAACTAAAGAATACGATCACCTATATTTGTTTTCCATCTATCTATGGTGAAAATCCACTCTCTGTTGCTGCCATCTTTGAAAGAATAATTTTTACCAGTAATTAAACCAACACTAGTCTGCAATTCCTTCACAATAAAAATTTTGGTGTAAGGCAAAGATGCTATGAAAAGAACATTCACTTAAGATGCATAAAAATCAAAAACTAAATCACTTACGGTTGTTTCCACAGAAAAATTGAAATAGGAATTTTATCGCTCCAGGTAAATGCTTTGATAACTACTGGAGTGTGGTGACTCTTTCCTCTCGGGAGAACTTGATGACCAGTCAGTTCTTAAATGAGATGGGGTAGCACCAGTCTTAACATTTTAGAAGACTGAGTTTACAAGCTCATACTTACAGCGATGTAGAAGATACAGTTTCACTTTTCTATTTCACTAGAGTTCAAAAGTTTGGGATTTCTCCAGTGTGAGGCA